>NW_027361998.1:10357500-11557500 GCF_039654945.1 Dendrobates tinctorius | reverse complement strand
TTATAACAATGAATGATTGATGTGATTACATACTGGCAATTCCATGAAAAATGGAAGATCTTTCTGACTCCGGGAGGTGCAGGCAAATCTACAGTGCATTGCTCTGCCTTTAAAATAAGAATGCAGTCTGAGGCAGCATCCCGAGGGTAAAAGGAACTAGAAGAATGGAAAGTGAAGATTACTTGCATGTCTAGTGTTATTTAGGGGCAGGACTGGTTTGGGGCGTGATTGCTTCCAACAATTAAAACTAAGAATTCAGGAAATTGAATCCCCACCCCCAAGGAGCACTGCAAAAAGCTAGGACAGCCCCCTAATATGTCCAATGGATGTGAGCTTGTTAAACTCCGCCCTCTTTTTTATGCATTTTACAAAGAAAATATCAGGCAAAATCAGAACTGTTGTAAGTATGACACTGGGCATTTTTTTAAGGAGTCTGGGGCCTGTAACTTGTAGTGAACACAGAACCAGAGTCAGAATGTGTGCCCGGGAAAGTGCGCAGGAAGCTGGAGGATTCCTGCTGTAACGTGCAGCCGGGGCTGTGAGTGCACCACAGGTTAACAGGACCTGCAACACGTGATAACCGGGGGAGTGACTGGAGGCGGGGCAAAGCCCTGTACTCCCGAGAATGGCGACGGGAACCGGCGGAGCCGAGAGAAGAGTCAAGCAAGCCGAGGTCAGACCAGAGGGTAACACGGTAAGCAAAGGAGGAAACAGACAGACTGGTACAATACAAGCTGGGGTCAGAAGCCAGAGAGGGTAACGCAGTCACCAAGGGCACAAACGAGAGAATAGTCAGGGAGCTTTAGCAGAGATCAAAACCATAGATAAGACAGAAGACACAGAGTCTAAGCGCAGATCCAAGACGAGGGATGGGACGGGTCATACACAGTACAAGCATACAAGAACAGGCAGTATATACAGGTATCCCAAGGGTCAGCTGCTCAGCCGAGAATGAAAGTATCACTGACGAGGAGTCCAGCACAGGGGCAGGTAAATATAGCCCTCCCCAAACCAAAGGGAGGCCATCCAGAGCCATGACATAACTGTTTAGAAAGTTTAGGCATTAGTCTGTGTTTTTTTGGGGGTTATTTTATCTTAAGAGTCTTGTTTGACGTTTGTATTTATTTAAGGGTCAGGTCTGTTGCGTGTTCTGCATTGATTGTGATGAATGATGTGTGATGCTGTAGGATAGGCGAAGGGGTGATGATCCAACAGGGATGGTGGGTGACCCACTTCTTGCCGCCGACAGACACGAGACTGAGACAGGGGTTATATTCAACAGGTCCATTTTTATTGGCCGCCTCTCTGACGACCGATGCGATTCATCACAGGAATTTCACAGTCCTATTGCTCACCCGGGTACCTTCGCTTCTCATTTTCACCATCGTGGCATCTTTTGTGTCTCTTCTCACTGTGGCTGCCCTAGGCACATCCACCACAGCGCTTCACCATTCAAAATACACCATCCACTTGGTACCCCCAGACTGTCTGTCTGCGGCTACTATCCTTTCCGTCACCCCTCGTGACCGTCTCAACTGTCAGTTTCTCTCTGAAGGCTTTTTATCGTCTTTCTCTCTACGGCAGATCCTCCTCACTAGTGAGCTCCCCTGGCTGACTGGACCTTCCAGAACCTTTCCTCAGCCTTTATACTCCCAGTCCTGGCAGCTCTGCCCACTATCACCTGCCAGTTACCTTGACCAATGGCACTTCTACAGTCACTCTCCTACACTCCCCACTGCCCTCTAATGGTCAAACTGCAACACAGCACCCCTTTCTCTTTTTCTCAGTGCCCCTGTACCTACACTGCACTGTCCCTCTGCCTCTCACCACAGGTAGACCTGTCTGTCAGTTCAACCTCCCCACATTCCTCCTTCCTTTGTCCATTGTCATCCTCGACAATCTTGTTCTAGGGGGTACGTGGTACTGGGGCCTGACTCAAGGACCACTGTCTGTCTACACTCTTCCTGTCTTGTCGTCCTGCCAACTTAAATACTTCATGGTCGGCATACTCCAAGCACCCGGGACCTGTTGAACACACATTTTTTATAACATTTCAACATGTCAAATTTACTACACACTTTACCATATTTACTGCAATATGTTTTTATAAAAACATTTTTTTTTTTTTTAACAAAAACAATACACTTCAAACAAACAAACAAACAAAAATATTAACCAAATGAGGACAGGGGTGCTCCCCCTTCCTTTAAGAAAAACACTTCCATTAGGCATCCCTGCTGCACCAAGAGGAGGATATGCTTCCCATGGAGACGCGGAACAGTCCCCTCATTGTGCAACGGTGCACTGCAGTCCCGGCAGTCCATTGTATAGGTGCTCCGGGCCACCTCCTGGCGGCCAATGTTTCGCCAAAACAGGGGACTCCACAGCCGTAGAGTCTCTGGAATGCCAGCAATATCTCTGGGCCTCGAGTGTCCCTGATGCTCGAGACCCAGGAGTCCTCGTTTCTTTATGGAGGTTTGTACCCCTCAGGGTAGGCGATGACGGCCACCGCGTAGTAGCCGCGGGGACAATACTCCTTGTAATAGGAGACTAGATCTCCCGGTTGCAGAATCCGGCCGTGCTTGATGGAGGCCACGTTTAAATAGATTTTATAACCGGTGGTAAGATCTCTAATGAAACCGTAGCCCTTGCCGGTGTCCATATGTACCAGCCGCCTGTATGACCGTGGAACAGACATGGCGGCCTCCCCCTTCTCATGGAGTAACGCCCACACCTCCCATTCCATGGCATTCTTCTTTTCAATAATTTCGGCAACCCAAGCAGAGGGTCCGGTATAGGCCGCAGAGTCCGGTGGGTGGGCCGCAGCCGAGAGTGGAGCAGAGGCGGCCGCAGACATTGGGGAGCAGGCGGCAACCGGAGTAGCGGATGGGACAGAAACGGCCACAGGTGTCATCGGGTAGGCTGTGTAGCCGGCCGCAGCCGGAATCAAGGCGGCCGTGGGCTCCAATGAGTAGGCCGCAGCCATGGCCGCAGATGGGACAGCGGCAGCCACGGGTGTCGGTAAGACAGGCCGCGGTGACCTGCGGCGGGCCCAAAGTGGCAGCAGGCTCTGGTGAACAAGCCGCGGCCGGAAGACAGATCACGGCAGGGTCAGCCGCAGGTTGACTCCGCACCGGCGTCGCCAGGCGGGGTGGCTCGGGATGTTTGTCAGGAGGCGCAACGTCATCCAGGGCCGTAGTTGCTGGAGAGTGGGAGGTCGGCCGAGGGGGCAGATGGCTGGCGTCAGGGCCCGGGGACCTGTCTGGTGCACTGGGCGTGGGGGCGGGATCTGTACCGCCAGCTGGGCCGGGGGAACGCTCACCTTTCCCGGCGTCACGGCTCCCAGCAGGCTTTCCCGCAGCTCCTCCAATCGCCATGGGATCTTTACTCTGCGGTCCGGCAGGGTCGGCCTCCAGGCCCGTTGGCTCCACGGGAGATACTTGTCCAGCTTCTTCCACGGGCAGTTGCATCGGGGTACGGGGCACCGAGAATGGCTCCCAGGGGCAGGTCTCCCGGCAGGTTTCAACTTCCTGATGCCATTTCTACTCCAGGCGTCAGAGGCCACGGCAACTGCAGCGTTGCATATCGCCCGAGATCCCGAGACTCAATGGCGCCGAGCAGCTACACTCAGTCTCTTCACCAGGGCTACTCCCGCTCGGGCGTGGGGCGTTGGATCTTGGAAACTGGGTGGAGAGGCCGACCAGCATGAGAGGGCGGCTGTCTCCTGATGTAAGCTGCTCCCCCCAGGGGCGGACGCGACACAGTCCTAGATTGTCCGTTATGGCTGCAAACTCCTGTGTCTCTTCCTGACGCTGAAATGCCACAGCCATTTTAACAGTACACTTTTATGCTCTGGTTTTACTTATTGGCAGCCCGCAATCCGAAGCGCAGGTCCAAATTGTAATCCACAGGAAAAGGAGAGAAAAAAATAAAATAAAATTCTTCACCCCGCACGGCTTAGGGGCCTGTGGTACTTGGGAGCAGGCTTGCCACTGAAGGTGTTGTATTTGTGGCAATGATCCTGCCGACTACGCCAAATGTAGGATAGGCGAGGGGGTGATAAATCAACAGGAATGGGGGGTGACCCACTTCTTGCCGTTGACAGACACGAGACTGAGACAGGGGTTATAGTCAACAGATCCGTTTTTATTGGCCGCCTCTCTGACGACCGATGCGATTCATCACAGGAATTTCACAGTCCTATTGTTCACAGACCCGGGTACCTTCGCTTCTGATTTTCACCGTCGTGGCATCCTTTGTGGCTCTTCCCACCATGGCTGCCCTAGGCACATCCACCACAGCGCTTCACCATTCAAAATACACCATCCACTTGGTACCCCCAGACCGTCTCTGTCTGCGGCTACTATCCTTTCGGTCACCCCCTGTGACCGTCTCAACTGTCAGTTTCTCACTGAAAGCTTTTTACCGTCTTTCTCTCTATGGCAGATCCTCCTCACTAGTGAGCTCCCCTGGCTGACTGGACTTTCCAGAACCTTCCCACGGCCTTTATACTCCCAGTCCTGGCAGCTCCGCCCACTATCACCTGACAGTTACCTTGACCAATGGCAGTTCTACAGTCACTCTCCTACACTCCCCACTGCCCTCTAATGGTCAAACTGCAACATAGCACCCCTTTCTCTTTATCTCAGTGCCCCTGTACCTACACTGCGCTGTCCCTCTGCCTCTCACCACAGGCAGACCTGTCTGTCAGTTCAACCTCCCCACAATGCCATAAAATGGAGTGTGGCCTAATTAATAGGGTGGAGACAACACCAACATTTTTATGCTTTAACTGTCATATATCTCTTAACAATAGTGGTGTGCCAATATGCTGCCAAGGCAGTCATGAGTTTACTGAAGACCCAAATTGATATAATCTTTGTCTGTCCATGAGGCTGGGCTTCATATCAGATGATCATAGAATCATAGAATCGTAGAGTTGGAAGGGACCTCCTGGGCCATCTGGTCCAACCCCCTGCTCAAAGCAGGATTCGCTAAATCATCCCAGTCAGATGTCTGTTCAGCCTCTGTTTGAAGACTTCCATTGAAGGAGAACTCACCACTTCTCGTGGCAGCCTGTTCCACTCATTGATCACTCTAACTGTCAAAAAGTTTTTTCTAATATCTAATCTGTGTCTCCTCCCATTCAGTTTCATCCCATTGCTTCTAGTCTTTCCTTGTGCAAATGAGAATAAAGTTGTTCCTTCTACAATGTGACAGCCCTTTAGATATTTGTAGACAGCTATTAAGTCTCCTCCCAGTCTTCTCTTTTGCAAACTAAACATTCCCAAATCCTGCAACCTTTCCTCATAAGACAGGGTGTGCAGACCGGTCACCATTCTGGTCGCTCTTTTCTGAACTTGCTCCAGTTTGTTGATGTCTTTTTTAAAATGTGGTGCCCAAAGCTGGACACAATATTCCAGATGAGGTCTGACCAAAGAGGAGTAGAGGGAAATAATGACTTCACGTGATCTAGACTGTATGCTTCTGTTAATACATCCTAGAATTGCATTTGCCTTTTTTGCTGCTGCATCACACTGTTGACTCATATTCAGTCTGTGATCTATTAGTATACCCAAGTCTTTTTCACATGTGCTGTCACTTAGCCCTATTCCTCCCATTCTATATATGCTTTTTTCATTTTTATTGCCCAGATGTAGTACTTTGCATTTCTCCCTGTTAAAAACCATTCTGTTAGTTGCTGCCCACTTCTCCAGTTTATTTAAATCTTTTTGAATCCTCTCTCTCTCTTCTCTAGTATTAGCTATCCCTCCTAGCTTTGTGTCATCAGCAAATTTGATCAGTTTACCCTCAATTCCTTCATCTAAATAATTGATAAAGATGTTGAACAATACAGGGCCCAGGACAGAGCCCTGTGGTACCCCACTTGAGACATTCCTCCAACTGGATGTGCAGCCATTTACGACCACTCTTTGGGTCCGATCACTAAGCCAGTTATGAATCCACCTAACAGTTGCCTTGTCCATTCCATACTTAGTCATTTTTTCAATAAGGATTGTATGAGAGACTTTGTCAAATGCTTTGCTGAAGTCAAGATATACTATATCTACAGCATTTCCTTGATCCACCCAATCAGTGATACCGTCATAGAAGGAAATTAAGTTAGTCTGACATGACTTATTAGTTACAAACCCATGCTGACTCTGTTTAATCACTTCATTCTTATCCAGGTATTGACATACATGTTGTTTAATAATTTGTTCAAAGATCTTTCCTGGTATAGAAGTCAGACTCACCAGCCTATAGTTGCCTGGGTCCACCTTCTTCCCCTTTTTGAAGATAGGAACAACATTTGCTCTTCTCCAGTCTTCTGGCACTTCTCCTGTTCTCCAAGCATTTTCAAAGATTATGGAGAGGGGTTCAAAAATTTCTTCTGCTATCCCCTTCAGTACTCTGGGGTGTAATTCATCTGGGCCTGGAGACTTGAATTCATTTAGGTTAGCTAAGTGTTTCCTCACTATCTTTCTGTTTATAGATATCCTGGATTCTTCTATTCCCTTAATAGGACAGTGAATAACAGTTGATGTTACATTTCCTTTCTGAGAGAAAACAGATGCAAAATAGGAATTTAAAAGTTCAGCCTTCTCAACATCCTGTCTTACCATGTCATCATTTTCATCCTGTAAAAATCCTATAGCATCTTTGACTTTTCTTTTACTTTTGACATATCCCCAAAATCCTTTATTATTGCTTTTGACATCTCTTGCAAGCCTCAATTCATTGTCAGCTTTAGTAATCTGATTTGTGCCCTGCAGGTTCTGCAGACAGCATTATATTCTTCTTTAGATATGCCTCCCTCTTTCCATTTTATAAACATTTTTTTCTTCCTTTTTAGCATGTGCTTAAGTTCTGTGTTCATCCATCCTGGCTTCCTTAAATGCTTCCTATTCTTCCCTCTTTTCGGAATTGTTAACAACTGTGCTTTGAGAATTTCATTTTTCAAGATTTCCCATCCTTCCTCGACATTTTTGTCTTTAAGGATATCCAGCCATTGGATCCCTCCAATTCTCTTTCTGAATTCCTTAAAATCTGCCTTTCTGAAATCTAACCTTGATGTCTGAGTCTTCACAGGTCTTCCGCCTCTAGTTATCCAAAATTCTAAAATAGCATGGTCGCTACCTCCTAGGGTCCCAGCCACTTTTACCTCCTCAACCATTTCCTCCCTGTTTATAAGGATTAGATACAAGGTAGCAGTTCCCCTTGTTTTCTCCCTTACCTTTTGGAAGATAAAGTTGTCAGCAAGAGAGGATAAGAATCTCCTTGACCTGTTAGTTTTGCCTGAGAGAGATTCCCAACAAATGTCTGGATAGTTGAAATCTCCCATGACAACTATGTCATATTTTTTGGAGAACTTGGCCATTTGATGCATAAAGAGTTCATCCATAACTTCAGCTTGCACAGGCGGCCTGTAGTAAATGCCTACAATGGTGTCCTTTCCATTGTTCTGTCCTTGTATTCTTACCCAAACAGTTTCCACAGAACTCCCAGTCTCTGAAGCTTCAATCTCTGTGCAGATATATGCGTTTCTAACATACAATGCGACACCCCCTCCTCGTTTATCAAGTCTGTTTCTTGCAAATAAGTTGTATCCTTCTAGTCTTGTATTCCAATCATGTGTATTGTCCCACCAAGTTTCAGTGATTCCAATGACATCATATTTCTTTTCCTGTGTTAATAGTTCCAATTCTCCTTGTTTGTTGCCCATGCTTTGTTCATTAGTATAGAAACATTTTAGTTTGTGATTGGTTTCTCTTTCTCCAATATTTTTATTAATTAGATTCTTTCGTCTTTGTTCTTCCTTTCCACTTCTAATAGCAGAGTTCTCAATAGCATTTGTCAGGCGTATGGCTTTTTCTGGTCTTTTGCTTCCCTTCCCATGTTGTTCTAGTTTAAAGCTCTCCTTACAAGAGTAGCAAGGCGACTTCCAAATACATGCTTTCCAGTCTTCGTAAGGTGCACCCCATCTCTAGCAAGTAGTCCATCGTATAAGTAGTTCACTCCATGATCCAGAAATCCAAATCGTTGCTGACGGCACCATCGACGTAGCCAGTTGTTCACCTGCAGAATCTTATTCCACCTCCTTGTTCCATGGCCATCCACTGGGAGGATGGAAGAGAAGACCACCTGCGCTCCCAGTTCTTTCACTTTCTTGCCTAAGTCTTCAAAGTCTCTGCAGATGGTTTCCAGGTCGTTTCTTGCCTGCAGATGGTTTCCAGGTCGTTTCTTGCCTGCAGATGGTTTCCAGGTCGTTTCTTGCTCTCTATATTACAGTTTGCAATCAAACAAACTATCTCAAGTTTAAGTCCCCTACTAAAAAATACACTAAAAATGGAGAAAAAAAATGACAGGTTAATAAAGCATTCCTTTTTCCTGTTTAAAAAATGCAAAAATAAAAAAAACATATGAACGTACCCAGTATAAAATCAATTAACCAATAAGGTAAACAGTGTATAGTAAAAAAATGTGAAACTTCAAATTTGCCATTTTTCAGTCGATGAACCTCTGCAAAACTGGTCACAATAAAAAAATCAAATCACTTCACAAAAATCAAGCCTTCTCACAGCGCCATCAATGGAAAAAAAACCTGAAACTAAAGTTATGAATTTCAGATTTTTTTCCAAACATCCAAAGCATAAAAATAGGGTAGGATGGTAGACAAAACTGAGGAGGAGATGTAGAGCGGTGCAACACTGTGGAGAAGACGGGTAGGATGGTAGACAGAGATGGGGAGGATATGTAGGGTGGTGCAGCACTGTGGAGGAGTCGGGTATGAAGGTAGACAGAGGTGAAAAGGAGATGTTAGGCAGTGCAGCACAGTGGAGATGTCGAGTTGGGTGGCAGACAGAGAAGAAAAGAGTCTAGCGCAAGCGAGACAAAAACAAGAAAAGAACTACAATCAACATGCACCGGCAGTTACCTTGTCACCAGGAGAACAAGTCCTAAAGAGGAAAAGAAGGATGCATAAATTGGATGACCAATGGGAAGCTGAACCCTACACCGTCTTACCATCAAACTTCGACAACACCAAAGTGTGCCTTATCAGTAAAGATGGAGGAGAAACATCATCAGCAGTATCGAGGGATCATCTGAAACTGTGCCCTGACCAACTAAAGGACAGAATGGAAGAGCAAAACAACCTTCAGCCCATAGAAGAAGAAAAGGTCAGCACTGTACTCGGAGAATTCCCTGCAAATTGGACTAGAGCGAATCAAGCCATAGTGGTGCCAGTTTTGACCTTTCCCCAACTGGTAGTGCAAGAAGAAGTGACTCGAGATCACTCAAAACCAGCAAGTACAAGCAGCGGATGCTACACCAGCAGTAGAACAAGAGAATTCTCACCCTGACGGTGGTGAATCTGTCATGCCCACAGTGAGTAGAAGTGGTCCTAGGAAATCTAGTATCCATGTGTGTGGCGCCCCTGAGGGTTCAGTTGCCACAGAGGTACTGCACCTCCTCCTGAGGTGTGGTGCCCCACCATCCAGGTGAGTTGGAGGCTCCTAACCACGCTCCAACACTCGCATCCCACAGAACACGGTAGTTCAGCAAAGTTACATTGCGGCTCTCTGCTTGGAGTGTAGCAGAGCACCTTTGGTGGCTCCCTGCTTGGAACACGAAACGTACTGGGAGGCGGGTGGAGTTTAGAATACATAAAAGAGCGGGAAGGTGTAGGATTTCAGGTCAGTCGGTGAGTGAGAGGGAGTCACTCAGAGAGGAGTGAGGAAGGAAGGTCCCGGAGAGAGAGATGGAGGAAGGAGTGCTGCAGCTGCCACTGTGATCTGAGCCAGCTGGCACAGGAAAGGGAAGAAGGAGAAAGACGTTGAGCAGAAACCTGATCTTCCATAAGAAGGAAAGACTAGTACGGAATGTAGGAGTAAAAGGGAACAGAGGACGTGGGCTAGAGGAAGAACCCTGCCTTGAAGTTCTAAGCGCAAGGCCGGGGCCCGGTCCCCGAGGTTGTATGGACACTAATGGTTCTGCAGCAGACACCGGTGGAGTAGTGGGCTGTAAATGCACTACTCCCATCTAAGACTTGGGGGCACAACAGCAACATTGATAGTGAGCCGGGATTCAGGAGTAAGGAGTCCCCGAAGCAGGCTACAGCTGTCTGCTGTACAAGTAGAGTTCTTGGGAACATCTGTCAGGAGGAACTCCAGGGTAACTCAAAACTCAGTACTAGGAGATCTTCACACTTAAAGGCGCTATAAGAGGAGACGTTCAGAAAGGTACATGTTGGCGGAGCGTTGGAAGGGAGCATACCATCTGGCCTGGAGTGTTATGAATGAGTCACCGTAGGAGGCAAAAGCAGAAATACAAGCTAAGTCCAGAAAACCAGAGAAGTTGGCAACTATCAGATTGCAGACCCCTGAACCTATCAACACAACTAGCAGCAGCCGTGGGGGGTTCCTACGATGCCCTAGACCCCTCGATCACAGCCAGAAAATTACATAGGCCTAAAGAAAGAAAGGGGAAATCTAAACTGCCCCAGAGCAGACCCCAAAGCAATAGGCAGCCCCCAACATATAATGACGGTGAAGCAAGATGAAAATACTAACACAGACAGAAAGATAGACTGAGCAAAGACGGGGCCCAAAACTACCTAGATAGGAAAGGACAGGAAGGCTGCTGTCTGCAATCTGCCAAAACCCTATCAAAGACATAAGCCAACAAGCTGATATGAAAAAGGCCCTGAAGCAGCTAGGCTTCAAAAACTAAATCAGCACTCAGGTATTTTCAGAAGACAGCTAAATGAATTCAGCACACCCCAGCAGGGAATGGCAGAAATCCAGAAAAACAAAGCAAAACAAAGTCAAAGCACCAAAGCAAAAGGCCGAGCAGCAAACTTAGCTTTAGAGGAGCAGGAATTCAGACTGGTCTCCAAGGATCCCACAGAGAAATCACCCGCAGGGCAGAAGGGCGTCGGCAGCCTTATATCCAGTCAGTAACTCCACTCAGCCAGCCATCATCATCAGCCTCAGGTGTTTGATAATCAGGCTCACTACCTTTCTTTACCAGAAGAGGGAGTTCCTCAGGCCTCAGTAATGAAGGGGAAAATTAACTCACAACACTGGAGGTTGATTGAGCTTCTGACCCGGAGGACACGGTACGGAGGCAGGCACCGATGTGTACAACAGACTGTGAGTAAAGCTTTGGAACTGCAAGCCCCGGTGTCCTCCATTCATACCTACGCCAACACACCTGGTACCGCTACATCTGGGTACCAGCTTCTACACTGCCCGCGCCTCTCAGCTACCCCTACATCCACACTGCCCTGGGACTACAGCTCCACCTGTGGGGAGCTTCACCATCTTAGCTGCAGCACACCACCAGTCCCAGAGGATCTGAATGCAGCGTCGGCTTAACATCTCCCTTGCCGAGCACCACAGGTGGCGTCACGAACTATTCATCAATTCTACTCCATTGTTCTTGCACCCCCCCTTTTGCCATGGAGCCCCAGGGCCACGGACCGGGTCACAGCTTCCGTGACAACTCCCATTGAGATCAACGGGCCCGTGCCGAGTACCCCGATAGCCCTGGCCAGGGCGCTCCATGTGCTAACAGTTATGTAGCCAGTCCAACACACATTACACCAGTAGTATTTAACACAAGGCATTCAGTAAGGTCCCCAACAACACCAGTGCTACGTAGGTCTGTCCGTAGTACCCAAGGTATACCACCCATAAGGTTTCGTATATAAATAGGTTTTGTAATTGTTAATCTGTAAATATACAACGTTTCAAGTTTTGTGCCTACAGAGACTCTGTAAGACTTTTTTTGAATATTTTATTTTGTTTCATGGACAGCTGGACCACAGGACTGTGTGTGGTCAAAACAATCCTTGTACATAGTTTGCCAACTTGCTCAGGAATTGGACCATGGACATTGACTCATGGACTTATCGTCATTAGGACTATTTTTAAGCTTTGTTTTTTGTATTTTTCATTTTTTTGGAAATCTTGTTACAGTTATAATTGTTCATTTGTTAATGTTTACATGTTTTATCTTCAGTCCGGGAGTACTGAATTGCATTAGGGGGGAATGTGGTGCCCCCAGGAGTATGGTCGCCACAGTGGCATTATCTTCCTCCCTTCCTCCTAGGGAGTGTGATGTCATGCTTGGAAGCAATAAAGGGTCTCTCTGGCAGTTAAACACACAACACAGCTCCCACTCCAGGCAAGCAGAGGGAGCTCTGAACCCCAAACTGGGGGAAGAGCTGCTTTCTGGGGGCCAGGAAGGGGAAATTAGGAGTTTGTGTGAGGAGGGAAACGTGTGTGGACATGCGGAGAAGAGCTGGGAGATTGAGCAGAGAGTTCAGGCTCATTCCCAGCTATAGCACATGATCTGGAGCCCGGTCTCCAAGGCTGTACGGACACTGATGTTCCTGCAACAGAATCCGGAGGAATAGGAAGCTGTAAATGCTCTATTCCCACATAAGACTCAGAGGCACAACAGCGACGTGTGAGCCAGAAGAAGAAGGCTACAGCTGTCTGCCATACGAGGGAGTTCTAAAGAGGATAAGCAAGTGGAACTTCAGTGTAACACAGTACTGCAAGTACCTAAAACTAAGCGCTAGGAAGGAGACTACACAACCCATCTGCCTAGAGAGATTCCTAAGTTGCTTCCAGGCTAGCCAGCTCCTGTGCCATCTGTAATCTGGGTCCTGGACTGCATTTGCCAAGCAAAGTAAAGGTAAAGAAACTGCACCCTGTTGTGTCCTTGTCTCAAAACACATCTATTCAGAGCAGCCTATCACGTTCACTAATTATGGGCAAGTGTGAGTATGTAGGCCATTCACTATCTCTGTCCCCCACCTTCTCAAGATGGCTGGACCATCATTGTAGATACACCATTGTAAATACACACCTGTGCTTTGTATCTCCCTCACCTCATTGTAGATTGTAAGCTCTCACCAGCAGGGGCGGCTTATTTTACTTTAAATTGCTGTATTGTTAACGTTGTTACTTATGACTTGTGTTTTGAAACTGTTAAACTGTAAAGCGCTGCGGAATATGTTGGCGCTATATAAATAAAGATTATTATTATTATTAATTATTGTCTTCTTCCTGCAAACTCTCCAGCACTGCTACATCTCTGTGCCAAACACTGCACCCTCTTCCTCAACACTAACCCTCTTCATCTACTCTGCCCTGGGACTACAGCCCTGCCTGTGGAGGGCTACACCATCATTGCTGCACCCCACCATCTGTCCCAGAGGATCTGTCTGCAGCGTCGGCTTAACATCTTCATTGCCGAACACCACAGGTGGCGTCACGAATCATTCACTCATAAACTTTATTCCATCACTTCATCCCTTTTACATGGGCACCCAAGGACACCGACCGGGTCACCGCTGCTGTGACATTCCCCTCTGAGAGACCGACCCGGTACCGAGTACCCCACTGCCCTGGGAGGGCGACCCATTCTTCTCCTCCGCGATCTCCTGGCCTCCGTCCTCCTTCCATCATGGCGTCCTGGCGTTCTCTCTCCTTCCTGGGCTCCTTTCCCGCCACAGGGCTTTGCTCCTCCTTCCTGGGGTGGCGTCTTATTCCTCTGCCTCCATACCAAGCCAGTATACGAACCCCCCGGGGCGTGGGCCATATTGCTGTTGCATAGAAGTTCAGGCAGGGGAGGCCCAGGACAGTTCGTGCTCTTTTCTTAGGGTCACCCATGTTGTCACGCCCTTCTTCACCGCAACGGCGGCCATTTTGAGAGTCCATTTTATAGTCTATCATTTTGATTGTTTTGCACATTTTCAGCAATTTTAAGTCCGATAAATCTTCAGCACACAGGACCCGGTGGTACCGGGCTTCGTCATCCTGTTCATGACGCCAAAGTTGACTCGCCCCCAGAGGCTGTGGGGTACTCGGTGCCGGGCCCGTTGATTACAATGGGAGATGTCACAGTGGCAGTTACCCAGCCCGTGGCCTCAGGCGGTCAATGTAAATGGGGTAGAGTGATGGGAATAAAGTTGTTGAGATGATTCGTGACGCCACCTGTGGTTTCTGGTCAGTTTGACCAGCGCTGCAGGGTTGCTTCTCTGGGACAGATGGTGGGGTGCAGCAATGATGTTGTAGCCCTCCACAGGTAGGGCTGTAGTCCCAGGGCAGAGTAGATGAGGTTGGCAAATGAGGAGATAGTGAGAAGTAGAGGGTGCAGGGTTAGGCACAGAGATGTAGCAGTGCTGAGTGGGTTGGCGCAGGAAGAAGGCAATGAGACAGATGAATGCTGTTCCAGTTCTTTTACTCATGTTCTTGGCACAGACAGGTGCCCTCTTCAAAGCTGCGGTCTCCAGATCAGGGGCTCAGCCAACTCCCAGGCAGATTGAATTAACCTTTCCAGATCTCCCTTTCGTGTGCCTGTTCTGAACGTCTCCCCACTAGCGCTTAAACTGAAGTACTTATAGTTGTGTGTTAAACCCAAGTTCCTCTTCTCAGATGTTCCTTGGAACTCTACTCGCATGACACGTGACTGTAGCCTGCTTCGGGGACTCCATCCGTCATGTCCCGGCTCACACATAGGTTGCCACCGTGTCTTCGAGTCTTTTGTGAGAATAGAGTGGTCACAGCTCCTATTCCTCCGGTGTCTGCTGCTGGAGCATTAGTTTCACAAACAGCCTCGGGGACCGGACCCCGGCCATGCGCTTCAAACTTCAAGAAGGGTTCTGCTCTGACCCTAATCCTTAGTTCTCTTCTTCTCCTTACGTTCCGTACTAAACTTTCTTTCTTCTGAAGAATCAGGCTATTTCGCTTTCCCGTGACAGCAGCTCCAGGTCACAGGAGTCTGCTGCAGCACCTCCCTCACTCCATCCCTCTCAGGGGATCTTCTCTCACAGACTGACCTAGTCCTAATATTCTCCCGCTCTCTTGTGCAGTCTAAGCTCCCCCCACCTCCCAGCACTCTTCGTGTTCCAAGCAGGGAGCCATGAAGGTTGCTCTGCTACACTACTGTGTTTGTGTGGGATGCAGGTTTTGGAGGCTGGTCAGGTGTTACCACCTTACTTGGGGAGTGGGATACTACTGTAGAGGTCCGGGTGGCAGGCTGGGGCGGAGGGTAGTGTGCTGTGGTATTTAGGTGGTGTGGCTGGTAGGCGGCGGAGATGTGCTGTACTCACAGGAATGGGGGGTGACCCGCTTCTTGACGTCGACAGGCACGAGACAGAGGCAGGAATTGTATTCAACAGGTTTGCTTTTATTGGCCGCCCTCACGACGACCAGAACAAAACACGACAGATGTTTCACACTGTTATCCTCCTCCCGGGTACCTTCACTTGTACACTTTCTCTGTCAGGCGTACTTCGTGGCTCTATCCGCCGTGGCTGCCCTAGGCCAATCCACCACGGCGTTTCACCTTACAAAGTCCACCAATAATCCAGGTCCTCACAGGCCGTCTCTGTCTGTGACCAATGTCCTATAGGGTCACCCCCGTGACCGTTTCCACTGTCCAAAGTCTCTGAGGGGTCTCCTTTATGTGACAGACTCTCCTAACCTGTGAGCTCCCCTGGCTGACTGAAGCTTCTGGAAGCTTACCTCAGTATTTATTCAGACAGACCAGGTAGCCCCACCCTCTGTCACCTGACTGTCACCTCTGCCCAATCAGAGTCACCTTGACCTCTGGCAGTTATGTAACACTCAAATGACAGTTACATAATCACTGCCATCGGCGCTCTCCAGTGACCTCTGATGGGCAGACTGCCACATGACACCTGCTGTCAAACTCTGTCTCCTATCACAGACAGAACCGTACCCAGCTCAACCTCCCCACACTACACCTCAGGAGGAGGTGCAGTACCTCTGTGGCGACTGAACCCTCAGGGGCGCCACAAATGCACGGGTTTCCTTGGAGGTATCTATCTGTCTATATATCTATTATATATCTTGTTCCTCATCACTATTTCTATCTATGAACATCTTTAATACAAAAAACTCTTTAATATCTATGCAGCATATCATTCCATACGCGTCACACTGACACACATGGATGGCACACTTACACGGACCTCAACGGTACATTTTTTCCAGTACCAAAGTCACCAGGACGTGTGAAGGAGACCTAAGGTAGATAGGTATGGTGGCTTACATGAGAATCTCTGCCTATGAAATACTGCAGAAATAGTGACATTCACACCCCAGTAAAAGTTAATCATGACCCAGGGGCGTCCCTATCCCTCTGACGCACGTCTTCTCCCACCATCTGAGACTGGACGCACGTTGTGTCTCTATGTATCGGGGCTTTTAATTGTTTTTTTCTGTTCAATTGCAGAAAACCTGGATCATGAGGAATTTACTTCAACGATGGAAGACCAAGAATTGGCGGCCTCCTCCTCCTCCTCGCCTCTATGTAAGTGACAAGTTTTAAAGAATATTTCCAACAAGAATGAGAATATCCAGTTAGGCAGAGTCATCTCCTGTAATATTTAAATAGGAAAGTATATTGTAATCTTAAGGAGGAGGAAATACCGCCCAGTCCCCTGTAAAGGAGTGTTCACACGGGGCAGATTTTCTGTGCTAATTTGTAGTTGGAAAATCTGCAGCAAATTATGTACTTTCTGCAGCTTCCATTGTAAATCTGCGACACAGTAAACCTGGAAAACATGGAAATTGTAATGAAATCCACAGATTAATTTGAAGCTAAAAAATCCATGTGTGAATAAACCCTAAGGAAATGTTCACAGGATTATTTTCCTTGGAGTTTGGAGTGAACTTTGGTTCAAAATTCATGCGAATAACACTCACTTCAAATACTAAATGAATAAACGTCTGACTGATTTCTGTGAGGAAACATTCGCACAATGCATACAGATAAAGCCGGTTTCATCCATGTGTTTTCTCCACATCAGACGGCAATGTTATAAGCAATTCTCCTCCCCTAATAACGTCCAGACGCCATCAAAGGTTTTCAATCCCTGCAAGCAGAAGTCAGATGCTACAGTCAGAGTAGACAAGAAGAGGAGGAGAAGTTTTACAGCTTAGCAGCTTAGCTAGCTAGCAAGTAGGGGTAAGTAGCACATGCTGTTCGAGTATCAGCTGCCGGCACCGCCATCAGGGGCTTATCTACATCATTCTGTAATACTGTTGATAAGCCCCCCCCCCCCCCCCCCCGATGTAACCTGAAAGATAAGAAAAATGAGTTATACTATACTCACCAGGGGGCAGTCCGGTCTTGGTTCAATGGGTGTTGCGGTCCGGCGCCTTCCATCTTCTAGCGATGACGTCCTCTTCTTTGCTGCCTGTTGTGGCTCCTGCGCAGGAGCACTGCTCTTCCCTGTTGAGGGCAGAGCAGAAAACTGCAGTGCGCAGGCGCTGGATCTCTCCCAGCGCCTGCACACTGCAGGACTCTGCTCTGACCTCAACAGGGCAGAGCAGTGCGCCTGCGCAGGAGCCACGACAGTCAGCAAAGAAGAGGACCTCACCGTTAGAAGATGGGAGGCGCCGGACCGGACCGCGACAACGATCGGACCAAAACTGGACCCGGACCTCCCCGGGGTGAGTATAATCTAACTCATTTTTCTTTCAGGTTACATCGGGGGCTTATCTACAGCATTACAGAATGCATTACAGAATGATGTAGATAAGCCCCTGATGGCAGTGCTGGCAGCTGATACTCGAAAAATGGGGTGACAGATTCCCTTTACAGCAAGATGTTAGCAAAAACCCAAACTAATAGTATTTACCTGCAGACATAGTTGTAATTTGTCGTTAAAAATGTTTTCAATTATGTTCAGCAGTATAACTGTAAGAGTGTCTACAAGGAGAAAATGAAAATAAAATATCCATAGAATGACTAATGGCACTCATATTATATTAGTATATTATATGATTTTATTCTGAAAGATTAAACAGCAGCGGGGAGGTGCTGGAAAGTCCCGATAACAGTAGTTCCATGTTATGTAAGACCAAGACGAAGCGCGAACGTAGCGAAACAGTTGTTTTCTGTACTCTCCAGTCTTTCACATGCTGTCCCGCTGCTTTTAAATCTTTTGATATAAAATCATGGATTTTTTTTATGACCGGTGAGAGCTGCAAGTCTCTACGTCTCTGTAGGGTTTCGAAAATGAAGTTCATAGAATCATAGAATCGTAGAGTTGGAAGGGACCTCCTATATTCTCTCTGTAGCCGCCAGTCATCAGTCAGAGCTCAGTACGGAGTGAGGGAGCTGGAATCGCTAACCCTTCACCTTGACTGACAGTCAGCACTAGAGATGAGCAAATTTGTTTGGATTTTGTCCCTGAATCTGATTTTGACATACTCTTACGGAATGTATGTTTGATGATCGGTTCTGAACATATTCGGTAATGTCTACTCCCATTGGCTCTAACGACGTTCGGCTGTGTTCAACGAATCTTGCAAAAACAATATTCGAATCCGATCATATTTGGAACCAAATCCGAACAAATTTGCTCAACTCTAGTCAGCACGCATGCTACATAGCAAGATGTTCCTCAAAGAGTAAGGGGAATGATTTTAACGTGACGCGGGGCGGTAGATTAAAAACACAGGGCACTCTAGGTGTAAATGGGGGTCCTGGCTGGGTGTTTGCTTTGCGTACGGGGGCGCTACGCCCTTCAAGCCAGTGACTCCAGTAGACCAGATGTTGTAAAGTTCAGTGAGGGCGACCATGGCACAAAAATAAACAGTCTCCTCAATTTCCTCTCACTTCAGGGACACCCTATTCATGCGGCCCTATTCACTGATCAGATCATAGGTCTGCTTCTACTGTGCGTTGGGCCCTGTTTTCCATACAGGAAAAGCCCTCTGTCCCTTCAGCTTTAGCCCCTCACACTCTGGGCTAGTCCCAACTATTTATCCTAACTGTCCCTATTAAAGTAACTCCCTACTGGCTGGGCAGATTACAACTTTATTACTAATAACATTTGTCGCTAAACACATTACACGTTCAAATGCATTATGACAATAAATGTGTCTTGAAGGGGGGAAAGTGGGCAACACTTCCATCTTCCTACATGATTACAGGCCAATATGGAAGATTAGAAGTGAGGTGCCCCTGAGAAGGGCAGTGACCAGCACTGAGTGGAGTGTAAAAAAAAGTGACACATAGACTGCACCAGAGTAAGGAGAAGCTGTAGGCATCCATCAAATGTCACTAGTGTCTTCCTCACGTTAGACTGTGGCCATCAAAACTCTCCCAGTGAGAAAAGTTGTTGACCTGTCTCCTGTGCACATCTGCGTCCTTCTACATTCAGTTTGTGGGGAACCAAGGGCCACTACATCCTCTATAGCATTTAGAGGGGCACCTGACCACCCAACGACCATCTACATGCACACGACCAGAGACGTTCTGCGTAGACCCTGAAGCCGCGCAGAATGCGGAGAGATTTTTGCTCAGATGCAGCTCAAAACTCCCCGTATAGAAAGCAGCTATGATGTAAAGGGATTTTTCAGCTTTGGAAAACAGTCAGTCCCGGCTGCAGTTTGTGTTAAAAAAGCAAACACCGTTACATCCTTTCCGCCGGTTCAGCTTTGCTATTGTCTGCAGCACTGAAGTAGCTTCAACAGCGCTGCAGACAATCAGTGAGCATAACGGCTCTGCCTAGGTCGACAGCCTGAATCACTGAGCTCACTGATTGGCTGCAGTGCTGTCAATGTGACATAAACGCTGCAGACAGTACCAGACACCGGGAGAAGCGACAAAGATAGCTCGCTGGGCTCAAACCAAACTGCAGCCAGAAGACTGTAAAATCCCTTTAAGAAGCAATTCGATGTCCATTACGATGTTGTTTGTGTGGAGATTACTGGTGTAACCCGCTCAATCTTCCATGTCTCACCTTCTCTTGATAGATAAGAACCTCGCACTTCATGGTCGAGCCACTCAGTCTTCGCTTCCAAGTGATAGTGTGCAGTACGGCTTTCTGTCTATGGCAATAAACGCAATAGATGGAAACCAGAACGCAGATTTTTATCGTGGATCCTGTACCCACACAAACAATGACTATGCTCCCTGGTGGAGGGTGGACTTGCTGAATTCTTACAGAATTAACCGCATAAGCATCACTAACAGGAACAGCTGTGCAGAACGGCTGAACGGGGCAGAAATCCTTGTTGGAGACTCGTTGTCCGACAATGGGAACAATAATCCAAGGTGAGAACGAGCGGCTACAGATTCTGATTTCCCATCTGTCTTACATAAGTTCCAAAGAGCATATATTTGTGGTGCTGACCACATTAAAATCCATGAAAATATTTAATTCACCTATATACTGTACATAACAGTCAAATGGCAAAAAATAGGCTACAGGTTGCCAAGACTACTCTGTCCTCTCCAGACTCTTGTTTCTCCTCCAGACTCCTCCGTCTTCTGCAAGTCCCTGTGTCCTCCAGATTTCTCTGTTCTCACCAGACTCTGCTTTTTTCCTCCAGACTCCTCTGTCCGCTCCAACCTCTTCTTTCCCCTCCAAACTCCTAAGTTTTCTCCAGACCCCTGAGTCCTATAAACACCTCTCTGTAGTCCAGACTCTTCTTTCTCCTACAAGCTCCTCTGTCCTTTCTAAATACCTATGTCCTCCAGACTCTCAATATCTAACACTTCTGTTCCCTTCAGGCTTCTCTCTCATCTTCACCTCATACTCCACTCTCTAGTACCTCATCTTCCTTGGAATACAAAGGGTTTGAATTCAAGCTATGTTTGGTTCCATGTGCTGATGAGTTACGCTAACCTCAGGGAGAGGTCCATCACTGGTTGATGTTTCCTCCTTGAAGCTACCAAAAGGTCCATAACAGCCAGGGCCAGTGCCATCTTCTATATGTAGATATGAATGTATGGAACGACTCCAACCTGTCATGGTTCCTATTACAGGTGTGCAGTGGTGACGGCAATTCCACCTGGAGTAACTCAAACCTTCGAATGCAACGATATGGTGGGGAGATACGTCAACGTCATTGTGCGTGGAAGATATGAATATCTTCATCTGTGCGAAGTTCAGGTTTTTGGAGCATAATACTGAAGTAGAACCTGTCCGGATAATCGACACATACAAGTGAATAATATCATGAAATAAAGGCATTCACATATATAAAGCATGATGTCCAATTCTTTCCTGCCTGGAGATCATAGGATGAGTTTCCATGCTCACCCTGATTAGTTCATGTTTAGGGGTTTGTCATAAAGGAAAGCTCAGACAATGACTTTCACCACTATAGCCAAGGTTGGTGGAGGCATATCGCATCACTTTTTGCATATTATAGTGGTTTATTGCTAAATGATACCTGTGGAAGAACGCACACAGACCCGTTCCTCCCACGTCACCACCATGATGTAACTACACAGGCACAGCTCTCCGGCGCCCCCTTAGTCTCTCAGGTCAGTAAAGGAACTGCACCTAGAGCAAATGGTCGCCGGGGAGGAGGTCCTGTTACCCGCTGGAGGTTCTAAGATTCGTGATCAGAGTAAAAGCATCAGCCCAAGATTAAGTTTATAGTTTAATTGCCTTAAGGGCGCACTAGATAATTACAGAAATATACAGTAAATTTGCAGTCAGAGAAAAGATATAACAATAAGGGTACAAGACTTGAGATATTAAGCTGGAGGTCAATTTACCAGATTGTAGGGTCATGTGGCTGCTGGGGAGCTCTGCAGTCCACAGGTACAAGAATCTTAGTTGCTGGACTGACCACCAAAGCATGAGCCGCTGCTCCCCTCGGCAGGTCTGTCCCCAGGTCCTTCTTAGATAGTCATCGTGTGAAAGACTGAATGTCTGCCAGGGGCTGCGAGTCCTTAAACATGCTAGGTTCCTCCCCCTGTGTCAGAGGGTGGGCTAATAATCCATGCTTCTAGGATGGAGCCAAAGCGTCTGGGACACACAAAGGACGTATATTCCTGCGTCTGCTAGCAGGTACATTCTAATTGAAGCCCTAGGCTTTTTTCCGGCCCCCTGCTGGCACGGCTCCATCCCTGAGCTTTGAAGCTCTGTTTTGAGCCTTTTTTCATTATCACACCAATGGCCCTGGCTATTTAGCATTGGAACACTAAATCCTGCTTGTATTTACTAAGTACACAGCACCTGGGGGTATAGAAGCCGTTAACTGCCTGTAATTCCTGAACTTAGACCAAAATGGATGCCAAGCTCAGACATGTGGCGCCATATCTAAGATGGCGGCTACTCCTTCATCACACCTCCCTGCTTTAGAGGGCGCTAGGGGGTATCACATTCCTGTGATCCCCCATGAGCCCGTCCACACCCTCTCCTTGCCGGGACAGCCCATCAGCATTACCATGGTCCCTGCCTCTTTTGTGGCGAATGGTGAAGTGATACTGTTGGAGAGAGAAACTCCAGCGTAGCAACCTCTCATTCGTCCCAGAGACCATGTGTAACCAGCTGAAGGGGATGTGGTCTGTTTCCATGGTGAATTGGCGTCTGTACAAGTATGGCTGCAGACGCTGCAGGGCCCACACAATTGCCAGACATTCCTTCTCCATCGTGGAATAGGCCACTTCCCTCGGCAGGAGCTTCCGGCTCAGGTACAGAACGGGGTGTTCATGGCCTGTAGTGTCGACCTGGCTGAGCACAGCACCGAGGTCGAAGTCGCTGGCGTCGGTCTGCACTACGAACGGCCGCGTGAAGTCGGTTGCCTGTAGTACAGGAGAACTAGAAAGGGCAGTCTTGAGCGCCTGGAAAGCTGTCTCGCAGGCGACTGTCCAGTTGACTGCGACGGGCAGCCTCTTCTTGGTGAGGTCCGTCAGGGGCTTGGCCAGGGCACTATAGTGTGGAACAAACCTCCTATAATACCCGGCTGTCCCCAAGAAGGACATCACCTGCTTCTTGGTCCTGGGGGTGGGCCAGGATGCGATGGCATCCACCTTCCCGGGCTCTGGCTTCAGAGCTCCTCCACCTACCCGGTGCCCCAGGTAGTGGACCTCACTCATACCCAGCTGGCTCTTTTCGGGCTTAATGGTCAAGCCTGCTCGCTGGATCTGCCCGAGCACCTGCGCCAGGTGCTCTAGGTGATCTTCCCAGGTGGGACTGAAGATGGCGATGTCGTCTAGGTACTCGGTCGCATACCCTTCCAGTCCCTCGAGCAGCGTGTTGACCATCCTCTGAAAAGTGGCAGGGGCATTCTTCATGCCGCATGGCATCACCGTGGACTCGTACAGTCCGAATAGGGTGATAAAGGTAGAGCGTTCCCGTGCCCCAGGGGTCAGGAGAATCTGCCAATACCCCCTGCTCAGATCCATGATGGTCAGGTACTTGGCCCCGGCCAGCCGATCGAGCAGGTCATCGATGCGCGGCATTGGGTGCGCATCGGTGACCGTCACAGCGTTGAGCCCCCGGTAGTCCACGCAGAACCGCATAGTTCGGTCCTTTTTAGGGACGAGGACTACAGGCGACGCCCACGCACTATTGGACACTTGGATCACCCCCAGCTTCAGCATCTCGTCTAACTCTTGGCGCATGTGCTGCTGCACCTCAAGAGAGACCCGATATGCTGAACGCCGGATCGGGGGGTGATTGCCGGTGTCCACGTCATGGACGGCTGTCTCAGTCCTTCCGGGCAGGCTGCTGAACAGCTCCCTAAAGGGGTGTAGAGTGACCCTCAGCTGGGAACGTTGTTCCTCCGAGAGCTGGTGGCCAACCCCCACATCCTCGATGGATCCACCCACCTTGGCTTGGGTGAGCAGATCCAGGAGGGTTTCTACCTCTCCTTCCTCGGGAAGGTTGCACACTGGGTGGGCACAAGCCTCCCGCTCATGATGGGCCTTCATCATGTTCACGTGGAAGGCCTTCCTCCTTCCACAGGCGTGGTCCAGGGTGACCAGATAGGTGACAGCGTTGAGCCGCTGGTGCACGAGGTATGGACCCTCCCAGGCCGCCTGAAGCTTCTTTTGAGGTACGGGGACCAGTACCCACACCTTTTGACCCACCTCATAGGTCCGCTCACAAGCATTCTGGTCGTACCACCGCTTCTGGTCAGCCTGGGCTCGCGCCATATTGTCATGCACCAGCCGTGTCAAGGCCGTCATTCTGTCCGGGAAGCGCACGACATACTAAATGACCGACACTCCAGAGGTAGCCAAATCCCCTTCCCATGCTTCCTTCACCAGAGCAAGGGGCCCCCGTACACATCGCCCGTACCGGAGCTCAAAGGGGGAGAACCCTGTTGAGGCCTGTGGGACCTCTCGGTAGGCAAACAGCAGGTGTGGGAGATACCGCTCCCAGTCTCTCCCGTGGAAGTCGACCAACATCTTCAGCATCTGCTTTAAGGTGCCATTGAACCGCTCACACAGACCATTGGTCTGTGGGTGGTACGGGCTGGCTACCATATGTTGCACCTGTACCTGCTTACAGAGAGACTCCATCAGCTGCGACATGAACTGGGTCCCTCGGTCGGTGAGCATTTCCTGGGGAAACCCCACTCTGGAGAAAATCTCCAGTAAGGCAGTGGCCACTTTGTCGGCCCGAATGGACAACAAAGCTACCGTCTCCGGGTACCGGGTGGCATAGTCCACTACCGTTAGTATGAAGCATTTCCCGGAGCGGCTGGGAGTGGACAGAGGTCCAATGAGATCCACAGCCACCCTCGAGAAAGGCTCTTTGATGATGGGCAGAGTTACCAGTGGGGCTTTGGGGCGCCGCCCCGCCTTCCCCACCCTCTGACAGGTGTCACACGAATGGCAGTAGGCAATCACCTCGGTCCTCATTCCTGGCCAGGAGAAATGCTGAGCTAGCCTGGCCCTGGTTTTAGCGATCCCTAGGTGTCCGGCCATGGGAATCTCGTGTGCGATCCGCAAAAATTCTGCCCTGAACGGATAGGGTACCACTAACTGTCGGTCCCTGGGCCAAGCCTCCAGTGAACCCTGCTGGACCGTTACCCGGCACAGCCGTCCCTGGTCCCAGACCACTCGCTCACGGTCGGACTGCAGGGGAGGCTGTGCCGCCTGCTCCTTGAGAGCTTTCAGGCTAGCGTCAGCTTCCAACGCTGCCTGAAATCCCTGACTCAATGTGGCAAGAATTGACAAAACTGCCACCTCCTCTGTCAACTCCCCGGGATCTGTCTCCTGGCCGCTGTCTGACTCGGCAGCCACTTGGTCGGAGAGAGGGGAACCGTCGGTCCTCCGCGAGGCTCCTTGGGCTCCGGCGTTCCTACTCCTGGTAACAGCGGCCATGACGGCTGAGACCACAGGTAGCGCCTGCTTCCCCTCATCCCCCGACCAAGTCGCCGGGTCAGGCAGACTTCCCTGGCCTCCTGACATTCCGGATGTGGGGAACTCCTGCCCTGGGGTCTTACCTGGTGGCTCCTCTCCCGGGACGCCCCCATCCCCATGGCCTGTTCCTCTTTCTGCAGAGGCCCTCGACTCAGCAGGCTGGATTCACTTAGGGGCCCTACACTGCCCATAGCAGCCCCTCCCTCTACCTCTGAGCTCTCCCCTACAGGCTTCTCACCTGTCCTCACTGTGAGCCCTGTGTGTGTAGTGTCAGTGCATGGCTTACCATCAGGTTTCACTCCCTCCTCCACTGTTGGAGGCACATTCAACACATTAACATTAGCATTCACAGTAGAGTCATGACGTTCTTGGGGAGCCGGACTCGGGGGTTCAGTGGTCACCCACTGAGTCACTAGCTGCCCCAAATCGGTCCCAAGCAACACATTGGCAGGAAAATTTGGCATTACTCCCACCTCCATTGTTGGAGGCACATTCAATACATTAACATTGGCAGTCACAGTAGGGTCATGACATTCTTGGGGAGCCGGACTTGGGGGTTCAGTGGCCACATACTGAGACACTAGCTGCCCCAAATCGGTCCCAAGCAACACATTGGCAGGAATATTTGGCGTTGCTCCCACCTCCCGCATTCCCCTCCCGGCGCCCCAGTCCAAAAACCCCTTGGCGACGGGCAGCGCCGGTTCAACACCTCCAATTCCGGAGATGGAAAGGGTTCTCCCAGGCACCAAGTCTTGAGGGGACACCACCTCAGGACGTACCAGGGTTCGTTCAGCGCCTGTGTCCCGCAGTCCCATGACCGCTGAGCGGCCGATGGTGACGGGTTGGTAATTGTCCAGGGGCCTCCCACCACCCCCTCCCACACACAAAACAGTGGACGGTTTCTGGGACAGGGATGGGGCCTTATGGCGCTGAGGACACGCAGCCTTAAAGTGTCCCGGCTGGTTGCAATGATGACATCTGGGTTCTGTTCCTGACCTGGAGAGGGCAGCAGGGGTGTACACCCCTTGCACTCTGGGGGCTGGGGGGACAGGGGCAGGACTGGGCTTACCCCCTCTCCAGGTGCTGCTGGCAGGCTTCTTCGGCTCAGAGGCCTTGTTGTTGGCATACTCGTCTGGCAGGGCGGCAGTAGCAGAAGCCCCCTTTGGTTTCCGGTCACGGAGGAACTGCTGAAGGTCCTCTGGGCAGTTCCACAAGAACTGCTCTTTGAAAAACAGTTCCTGGACCTCCTGGCGGGTGGTGAGCTCTAGACCCGAGGTCCAGTGCTCCGCAGCTCTCAGCAGTGCCCACATGTGGTCGGTCCAGGTGTCCTTGGAGCCCCGCTGCAGGCTCCGGAACTTCCTGCGGTACGACTCCGGGGTGAGGTTGTAGTGCTGGATCAGGGCCCGCTTGATGCTGTTGTAGTCCTGCTCCTCCCCGGCAGGTATGTCCCCCAAAACTTCCAGGGACTTACCCCTCAAACGGGGGGTCAGGTACCTTGCCCACTGATCCAGGGCCAGATGGTGTTGGAGGCAGGTTCTTTCAAAGGCCAGCAGAAAGGAATCCAGGTCTCCATCCTTTTCAAGCAGGGGGAAGTCCTCCGCCCGGACCTTGGAAGCCTTGGTCCCCGGTGGGGCTGGAGCGTCCAGCGGGAGCCCATGCTGAGCCATCTCCAGTCGGTGCCGGCGCTCCGCAGCTTCACGGCGTTCAGTATGCTCACGCTCCGCTGCTCTCTCGGCCACCGCTTGCTCACGCTCCGCTGCTTTCTCTGCTGCCACTAGGAGTCTGTCATGGGCGGCGTCATTACCAGCCTCGAGCTGTGCCATAGCCGCTTGGAAAAGGGCCTCCGATCTGTACAGGCTGGGGTGGGCATGTGGTGGGCAGTCCACTGCGGGACTGAGCACGGGGGTCTGGCTCCTTGAGGAGCCCTGGCTGAGCTCCCCCTCGCCTTCATTGGTATTGTCCTCCACCACCTCCTCATAGACCATAGCATTGGCCTTCCCCTTTTTCCTACTCCTGGTGCCCTCCGCCATCTTGGGAACCTCTGGTTACTGACACAGCTGCAACCCTGGCCTCGCACACAACTTATTATATTTGCACTCTGACCGTCTAGTGCTGGGATGACCTTAAGACCCCAGCAGTGAAAGTTACCGCTGGTAGTCTCTAGTGTCTGGGAGTAGGGGTCCCACGCACACTATTACTCTGATCCCACCGGTGCCACCAAGTGTGGAAGAACGCACACAGACCCGTTCCTCCCAAGTCACCACCGTGACGTAACTGCACAGGCACAGCTCTCCGGCGCCCCCTTTGTCTCTCAGGTCAGTAAGGGAACTGCACCTAGAGCAAATGGTCACCGGGGAGGAGGTCCTGTTACCCGCTGGAGGTTCTAAGATTCGTGATCAGAGTAAAAGCATCAGCCCAAGATTAAGTTTATAGTTTAATTGCCTTAAGGGCGCACTAGATAATTACAGAAATATACAGTAAATTTGCAGTCAGAGAAAAGATATAACAATAAGGGTACAAGACTTAAGATATTAAGCTGGAAGTCAATTTACCAGATTGTAGGGTCATGTGGGTGCTGGGGAGCTCTGCAGTCCACAGGTACAAGAATCTTAGTTGCCGGACAGACCCCCAAAGCATGGGCCGCTGCTCCCCTCGGCAGGTCTGTCCCCAGGTCCTTCTTAGATCGTCATCGTCTGGATCTTCTGTGTGAAGGAAAGAATGTCTGCCAGGGGCTGCAAGTCCTTAAACATGCTAGGTTCCTCCCCCTGTGTCAGAGGGTGGGCTAATAATCCATGCTCCTAGGATGGAGCCAAAGCTTCTGGGACACACAAAGGACGTTTATTCCTGCGTCTGCTAGCAGGTACATTCTAATTGAAGCCCTAGGCTTTTTTCCAGCCCCCTGCTGGCACGGCTCCGTCCCTGAGCTTTAAAGCTCTGTTTTGGGCTTATTCTCATTATCACACCAATGGCCCTGGCTATTTAGCATTGGAACACTAAATCCTGCTTGTATTTACTAAGTACACAGCACCTGGGGGTATAGAAGCCGTTAACTGCCTGTAATTCCTGAACTTAGACCAAAATGGATGCCAAGCTCAGACATGTGGCCCCATATCTAAGATGGCGGCTGCTCCTTCATCACTCCTAACTCTTAACAGTGCATTCTTACCGTAACTATTAGTGATGAGCAGGTGTGCTCGTTGCTCGGGTGTTCTCCGAGTGTTTTGGTGTGCTCGGAGATTTAGTATGTGTCGCCGCAGCCGCATGATATCCGGCTACTAGACAGCCTGAATACATGTGGGGATTGCCTAACAAACAGGCAATCCCCCATGTATTCAGGTTATCTAGCAGCCACAAATCTTGCAGCTGCGGCGACACATACTGAATCTCCGTGCACACCAAAATACTCGGAGAACACCCGAGCATGCTCAGGAAAACTCTAGTAACGAGCATACTCACTCATCACTAGTAACTATACAACATTCCCATTATCTAAGCACTGAGTTTTCAAATTATAACTTTAACGACCAATCACCAAAATGCAAAGTGAATGAACAAAAGAGAAACGTCAATCAGATCAATGTTTGGTGATGACAAGTTGCCTTCAAAAAAGCATCAAAGCAACCCATGACTTTTGGATATGGGACGGACCCCCACTCCATCTTAAAACCACCATAACTACAGTAAGCCAAGGCACTAGAATAAATACACAAAACATATTATTTTGGTAGTCTAAATGGCCAAAGCTTTATTTAAATCACAGGATTAGACAATCACAGTAGGAGTCAGGTGAAGTGATTGTACATTGGGATTCACAAGTACTGTGATATCACCAGCTGTCTGACATACAGCACCAGGACTGACAGCCATAAAGGGGCGGCACGCACTGGCTTGCCATTCAAGCATAGCCAGTAAACTTTCAGGGCACCAATGACCCTATTATCCTCACTCCTGTGCTTAACCACTGTGCCCGCCCCTGATTGACGTTACCATTACAACGTCCTTGAGGCTGGCCACCAAAGCCGAGCCTGTTCACCACCATGAGGCTTTCCATCCTCTATTAGTTAAAATGAGTCCACCTTAACTTGTCCGCAACTTCCACCTGACTCCTAAATCACCACCAACGAGGCCATTTGAAACCTTAAATGGACTCGACCCCCATCAACCATGCCTAACAAAGCCATCAATCAGTTCTACATGCTATGGAAAGACTGTGCATACAAGTAACAAAAATCTAGGGCTATGACAGATTTAACAGATTAATTTTTATCAATGCCATGCTACCAAGTTATGATCGGTAATACGGTAACTACAGCAAAATAACAGTCACTAAACATCCTGCAATGAGGATCCCATAATGGGGAATGTGGAAAGTAAACTATAATTAAGGTCGCAGCCACAGTCTGAATACCTGTATAATGACATCTGTCATGCCTCAAAAAACTATCATCTAGATCTCCTCTAGAGCAGTGATGTTTTGGGCCTGTCGATGGGCAACACAGATTTTCAAATCCCTCTAAAGGTTTTCTATGGGGTTGAGATCTGGAGACTGGCTAGACCACTCCAGGACCTTCATATGCTTTTTACGAAGCCACTCCTTCGTTGCCCTGGCGATGTGCTTTGGATCATTATCATGCTGTAAGACCCATCCATGTTTAATCTTAAGTGCCCTTGCTGAAGGAAGGAGGTTTGGACTCAAAATCTCACGATACATGGCCTCATTCATTCTTTCATGTACACGGATCAGTCATCCTGGTCCCTTTGCAGAGAAACAGCCCCAAAGTATGATGTTGCCACCCCCATGCTTCACAGTAGGTATGGTGTTCTTTGGATGCCACTCAGCATTCTTCTGTCTCCTCCAAACATGACGAGATTTGTTTCTACCAAACAGTTCTTTTGTTTCATCACACGATATGACATTCTCCCAATACTCTTCTGGATAATCCAAATGCTCTCTAGCAAACATTAGATGGGCCAGGACATGTACTGGCTTAAACAGAGGGACATGTCTGGCACTGCAGGAACTGAGTCCCTGGCGGCGTAGTGTGTTACTGATGGTATCCTTTGTTACAGTGGTCCCAGCTCTATGCAGGTCATTCACTAGGTCCCCCCCCCCGAGAGGTTCTGGGATTTTTGCTCACCGTTCTTGTGATCATTTTGACCCCACGGGGTGAGATCTTGCATGGTCTTGTATGTCTTCCATTTTCTTATTATTGCTCCCACAGTTGATTTTATCACACCAAGCTGCTTGCTTATTGCAGATTCAGTCTTCCCAGCCTGGTGCAGGGTTACAATTTTGTTTCTGGTGTCCTTCGACAGCTCCTTTGTCTTCACCATGGTGGAGTTTGGAGTGTGACCGTTTGAGGTTGTGGACAGGTGTCTTTTATACTAATAACAAGGTCACACAGGCGCCATTACTACAGGTAATGAGTGGATGACAGAGGAGCCTCTTAAAGAAGAAGTTACAGGTCTGTGAGAGCTAGAAATCTTGCATGTTTTTAGGTGACCAATTACTTATTTTCCACCATAATTTGCAAAATAAATCTTACCAAATCAGACAAGGTGATTTTCTGGATTTGTTTTCTCATTTTGACTCTCATAGTTGTGGTCTACCTATGATGTCAATTACAGGCCGCTCTCATCTTTTTAAGTGGGAGAACTTGAACAATTGGTGGCTGACTAAATATTTTTTTCCCTACTGTAAATGCAACATCAGAACAAAGTGACTATCATAAATATGGCACCAGATGCCTTCACAGAACAACTGTAGTTATACTGAGAAGAAAATACACACAGGCTGGTGGACTCAATGTACTGCACTAATTATGTAACTTCTGGAGGCAATTGGTCAAGGTACTGCATGTCTTTTGTAAGCACATAGCGTCTCTTCTCAGGACTACAAATCATTTCAGAGTCCAGAACTTGGTTGGTTTCATACTCAGTGATTGGATCAGACATAGAAGCAGGAAATGTTTTGGCTGTAGAAGAGGACTTGTTGAGCACCCGAGAATAACCTGCACATGGCAAGCTGGAAAACAAAGTGGCAGAAGCAAGGACTCACTCAAGCTCAGCTATGCTCTTTTTAGCCATGTGCCTGGAGAAGACATCTGTGAAATCCCGAAAGGAGGCAGAAATTTTGAAGCAGCTATGAAAACAAGATGATCCCCAATGGCCGATCTGGTCGGATGACCAGTCATTGACCTGAGTGTAGCCGGAGCCACCATAGTCCCAAAAAACACCGGGGCACTAAAAGTGGCAAAAGTAACGTGTGGTGCACCGATGTGAAGAGTTACTTGCACTGTTCACAATTGGATACGCTCACCAGGAATTTTTGAGCCATTCACGGAGGATAGCTTCAGGGGTCATCTGCAAAAAAACTAAAGGAATTTTCAGCTTTTTTGCCAGAGAGAAGTCCATAAAATTCTCCACTGCTCCGGAATCAATAAGCCCTTGTTCGGTGAACACAGAGGAACTGTATGAAACAGACATAGGCACACATAATTTAACTTTAGTGAAGGATCTGAAATTCTCCTGTGGCGCCCCTGAGGCTCAGTCGCCACAGAGGTACTGCACCTCCTCCTGAGGTGTGGTGCCCCACCATCCAGGTAAGTTGGAGGCTCCTGACCACGCTCCAACATCCGCACCCCACACAACACAGTAGTTCAGCAAAGCCACATTGCGGCTCTTTGCTTGGAGTGTAGCAGAGCACCTTTGGTGGCTCCCTGCTTGGAACATGAAACGTGCTGGGAGGCGGGTGGAGTTGAGAATACATAAAAGAGTGGGGAGGTTTAGGATTACAGGTCAGTCAGACAGGGAGTCTGAGGAAGGAAGCCACTCGGAGAGGAGTGGGGATCCCCGGAAGAGGGATGGAGGAAGGAGTTCTGCAGCTGCCTCAGTGATCTGAGCCAGCTGGCACGGGAAAGGAAAGAAGGAGAAAGACATTGAACAGAAACCTGATCTTCCATAAGAGAGAGAGATTAGTATGGAACGAAGGAGTAAAAGGGAACAGAGAGGACGTGGGTTAGGAGAGAACCCTGCCTAGAAGTTCTAAGGGCAAGGCCGGGGCCCGGTCCCCGAGGTTGTATGGACACTAATGGTTCTGCAGCATACACCGGTGGAGTAGTGGGTTGTAAATGCACTACTCCCATCTAAGACTTGGGGGCACAACAGCAACTTGGATAGAGAGCCGGGACTCAGGAGTAAGGAGTCCCCGAAGCAGGCTACAGCTATCTGCCGTACAAGTAGGGTTCTTGGGAACATCTGTCAGGAGGCACTCCAGTGTAACTCAGTACTAGGAGTACTTCACACTTAAAGGCGCTATAGAGGAGACGTTCAGAAAGGTACATGTTGGTGGAGCGTTGGAAGGGAGCATTCCATCTTGTCTGGAGGTTGACCGAGTCCATGACCCGGAGGACACGGTGCGGAGGCAGGCACCTATGTATACTACAGACTGTGGGTAAAGCTTTGGAACTACAGGCCCTGGTGTCCTCTATTCATTCTCGCACCAATGCACCCAGCACTGCTACATCTGGGTACCAGCTTATACACCGCTTGTGCCTCTCCTCTAATTCCACATCTATATTGCCCTGGGACTACAGCTCCACCTGTGGGGAGCTTCAGCATCTTAGCTGCAACACACCCCAGTCCCAGAGGATCTGCATGCAGCGTCGGCCTAACACCTCACTTGCCGAGCACCACAGGTGGCGTCACGAACTATTCATCTAACTACATTCCACCACCATTTCAATTCCCCCTTCCTTAATTGGGCACCCAGGGCCACGGTCCGGGTCACCGCTGCTGTGACACATCCCGCCGACACCAGCACGGTACCGAGTACCCCACGGCCCTGGGAGGGCGACCCAACTTGGCGTCACAAACAGGATGACGAGACCCGATGCCATCGGGTTCTGTGTGCCTAAGATTTGTTGGACTTGGAACTTTTGAGAATGTGCAGAAGACCCAATTTAATAGACTGTAAAATGAACATTAAAAATGGCTGCTGGCGCGGAGAAGAAGGGCGTGAAGATATGGGAGGTCCTAGGAAAAGACAGCGAACAGTCTTGGGCCTCCCCTGCCTGAATTACTATGTGACAGCCACATGGCCCACCCCCCGAGGGGTTCGTATACTGGCTTGGTATGGAGGCGCTGGAAGAAGACGCCGCCCCAAGAAGGAGGGACAGAAGCCAGTGGCGGGAAAGGGGCCGAGGCAGGAAGAAGAACGCCAGAATGCCATTTTGGAGAGAGACGGGAGGAGGCCTGCGGAGTGCAGGGAGGTCATGCCAGATCTCCTTGGCGCCATGGCTGAAGGCTCCAACCCAGTGTCCGAGATGAATCGCCAGCAGCTGGAGGAAGAAATAGCGCAGCTGACGCGCAGCCTGCAACTGAGGCAGGAAGAGCTATGGACCTTAAACTGGCAGCGCGCCCAGGAGGGGCCTACACCTGCGGTACCCGCCACACCGGTACCCGCCGCTGCTGCACCAGATTCTGTGCAGGCAGACTCCATGGAGCCTGCCGCCGCCATCACACCACCGGAGGAAGAATTGTATGAGGCCCCGGGAGTCGAAGCGGAGGAAGAGGAGCTCCCGTCCGGACCTGACGCGGCTGCGCAGGTCCCGCCAGAGACCCCTGCGGACCCGGAGCCGCCGTTAGCTCCACCTCCGTCCTCGGTGTCCCACCGGGCAGCGCCCACAGCCACTACGCCTGCTCCGGAGCAGAGACCGCATCGCCGGGAGGCGCCAGGTATATACCCCGGCCCCCCTAACGGGTTGCCCTCCGACTTCACATTGTCAGAGGCTGGCTTGAGGGAACTCGAAATGGGGCAGTTGGAAGAATCAGCTGGGGACACTAGGCTGTCGGAGATGGGGAGGTGGAGGAGGTCCCTACTGAGGAGGGTACGACTGGAACAGGCACGCACGATCCGGCGTCTTTGGGGATTGGAGGAATCTAGGTCGACTTGGGATAGTGACCTTGGGATCCCTTGGCTGCAAACCCCCCGTATAGCCGCTTACCAGCACCAACAGGCTATGGCTTCCCCAGGTATCAGGCCTCGTACCAGAGCAACAGAGCCACCCACCCATGAGGAACAGTTGATGGGTATCGATATGCATCATGGGTTCCCTTTACCACAGCTACAAGACCCTAGGCGGTAATCACATCAGCTGCCACCACCCTGTCCTTTAGCAAGCAACCAGTAGCAGGATGAAGACACCCAAAGTATCTCATCTGGTAGCAGTACCCAGTCATCAGCTTCCAGAACCCCAGGAGGGAACAACAACCATTAATAAATCTCGTTACCCAAGAGGGTTTATTTGCACAGTTGTGCTTTGTTTTCTATTATGTTTTAGTTTTGGTTTTCCAGAGTTGCCCTGTTTTGTTGGCAGCCTTCCATTTGAACTATAGAGATCATGAACGCTGAATGGTCCAGAACTGCTATTGTAAATAGTTTGCACCTCTTTAAGTGCTCTCTCTCGGTTTTACATAGACACTTTTCGAAGATAAGGTCTACCTCATCTGGAGTATGACGCCAATCAAAGGACACTGCAAGAGATCCCGGCTGGGAGCGATGTCCAGCGTTTACAAGAATTGTTGAAAGTTTTAATGTGAAGTATTTGATAATGATGTGTCTTATAAGAGTATTGGTAACTAGGAAATGGCTTTTATATAGAATTAAGAATGTTTTGATAGAGAGATGAGAGATTTGAATAAAGAATTGAAAATGTAGGTGATGAACCAGGCACCACGGTTGTCACTCAGAGTTAAAAGAAAGTAGAAAATGTGCACTACAGATGGAAAGAAATGTGTTGATGAAGAATACTGAAGTGATAGTGAGTAACAGACAGTAGCACTTTGAATTACGTATTGTATTGAAAATTGCAATTTTGACTTAAGATTTTAGATAGTTAATTAAGATTTGTTTGCAATGTTCAAGAATGAGTGCCTCTCACATTGGGAAGTTTAGTATAAGAAATGTTTATTCAGCATTACAAAAATTTGTATGTTCCTGTGTTGTCAACTTTGTTTGCCTTGCAGCCCGTGGACGTGCTGTGTTTAACGGGGGGTATGTGGCGCCCCTGAGGCTCAGTCACCACAGAGGTACTGCACCTCCTCCTGAGGTGTGGTGCCCCACCATCCAGGTAAGTTGGAGGCTCCTGACAACGCTCCAACATCCGCACCCCACACAACACAGTAGTTCAGCAAAGCCACATTGCGGCTCTTTGCTTGGAGTGTAGCAGAGCACCTTTGGTGGCTCCCTGCTTGGAACATGAAACGTGCTGGGAGGCGGGTGGAGTTGAGAATACATAAAAGAGCGGGGAGGTTTAGGATTACTGGTCAGTCAGACAGGGAGTCTGAGGAAGGAAGCCACTCGGAGAGGAGTGGGGATCCCCGGAAGAGGGATGGAGGAAGGAGTGCTGCAGCTGCCTCAGTGATCTGAGCCAGCTGGCATGGGAAAGGAAAGAAGGAGAAAGACATTGAGCTGAAACCTGATCTTCCATAAGAGAGAGAGATTAGTATGGAACGAAGGAGTAAAAGGGAACAGAGAGGACGTGGGTTAGGAGAGAACCCTGCCTAGAAGTTCTAAGTGCAAGGCCGGGGCCCGGTCCCCGAGGTTGTATGGACACTAATGGTTCTGCAGCATACACCGGTGGAGTAGTGGGCTGTAAATGCACTACTCCCATCTAAGACTTGGGGGCACAAAAGCAACTTGGATAGAGAGCCGGGACTCAGGAGTAAGGAGTCCCCGAAGCAGGCTACAGCTGTGTGCCGTACAAGTAGAGTTCTTGGGAACATCTGTCAGGAGGCACTCCAGTGTAACTCAGTACTAGGAGTACTTCACACTTAAAGGCGCTATAGAGGAGACGTTCAGAAAGGTACATGCTGGCAGAGCGTTGGAAGGGAGCATTCCATCTTGTCTGGAGGTTGACTGAGTCCCTGACCCGGAGGACACGGCGCGGAGGCAGGCACCTGTGTATACTACAGACTGTGAGTAAAGCTTTGGAACTACAGGCCCTGGTGTCCTCCATTCATTCTCGCGCCAACGCACCCAGCACCGCTACATCTGGGTACCAGCTTCTACACTGCTTGTGCCTCTCCTCTAATTCCACATCTACACTGCCCTGGGACTACAGCTCCACCTGTGGGGAGCTTCACCATCTTGGCTGCAACACACCACCAGTTCCAGAGGATCTGCATCAGGGCCGGACTGGGACTAAAATTCAGCCCTGGCATCTGAAGTTACACAGGCCACTAGTCACATGGTGACTATATAATATCTTTGTACACTTGTAGTTTACAAGAAGTGAGAGGAGATTAACACAACTATATAACATGTAGTCACAGCTGTGCCCAGTATTTCAGCTCAGTCCTATTTATTGCTTTTAGGTACAGTACTCCTCCCAAATCTCTGTCCCCTTTTGTATGCATGATTACAGAATTCCTGGCAGAACTGCTATCCATTGGGCAACCAGACCCCCTTGTCATAGCTGCCCCTATCATACCTCCCAACTTTTGAAGAAGGGAAAGATGAACAAAGACTGCGGCGCGCATAGCGCGCCGCTGCAAATTTTGGCCACGCCCAGTCACACCCATTTCACAACTAGTCACACCCATGTCCACACCTAATCGCACCCATTTAGCACTGCTGATCACACTGACTGGTACTGAGGGCACAGTGGCTGGCATTATGGGCACACTGACTGGCACTAAGGAAGAGAGAAAACAGAGAGAGAGAGAAAAAAGAAAACAGAGAGAGCGAGAAAGAAAGGGGAAAGAAAGAACAGTGAGAGACAAAGAAAGAACAGTGAGAGACAGAGAAAGAACAGAGAGAGAAAGAAAGAGGGGAAAGAAAGAAAGAACAGAGAGAGACAGAGAAAGAACAGAGAGAGAAAGAAAGAGGGGAAAGAAAAGAAAGAACAGAGAGAAAGAGAGGAAAGAAAAAGAAAGAAAGAGGGGAAGAAAGAACAGAGAGAGAAAAAAGAAAGATTAGAGAGAGAAAGAAAGAACAGAGAGAGAAAGAAAGAACAGAGAGAGAGAAAGAAAATGAGGGAAAGACAGAACAGAGAATGAAAGAACAGAGAAAGAAAGAAAAAGAGAGAAAGAAATAAAGAAAGATTCTACAAAGATACTATAGCAGCCTGCTGTCTGCGCTGTCGGAGGAGGACACGGTGATGGATCTGAAGCATTCCTGGTTCCGTCACAATCTCCTCAAGAAATTCTCATATCCGGTCAGCTTCCAGCACATCACTTCCGGTGGAACGTCATGTGTGTGTTTTAAAATGCTCCTCGGGGCTCCGCCGTGTACTCCTGTGTCCGTGGGAAAAGCCCGCTTTGTATGCTTCGTACACACTTGGCTCTGCTCCGTACATCCCGTACACATATGGCTCCACTCCATACACACGGCTCCACTCCGTCCACCTCGTACACGCGTGGCTCCTCTCCATACACCTCGTACACGCGCGGCTCCGTACACCTCGTACACACGGCTCCTCTCCGTACACCTCGTACACACACATGGCTCCGCTCCGTACATCTCGTACACACGGCTTCTCTCCGTACACCTCGTACACACGGCTCCTCTCCGTACACCTCATACACACGGCTCCTCTCCGTACACCTCGTACACGCGCGGCTCCTCTCCGTACACCTCGTACACACGGCTCCTCTACGTACACCTCGTACACACACGGCTCCTCTCCGTACACCTCGTACACACACACGGCTCCTCTCCGTACACCTCGTACACGCGCGGCTCCTCTCCGTACACCTCGTACACGCGCGGCTCCTCTCCGTACACCTCGTACACGCGCGGCTCCTCTCCGTACACCTCGTACACGCGCGGCTCCTCTCCGTACACCTCGTACACACGGCTCCTCTCCGTACACCTCGTACACGCACGGCTCCTCTCCATACACCTCGTACACGCACGGCTCCGCTCCGTACACCTCGTACACACGGCTCCGCTCCGTACACCTCGTACACACGGCTCCGCTCCGTACACCTCGTACACACACACACACACACACACACACACACGGCTCCTCTCCGTACACCTCGTACACGCGCGGCTCCTCTCCGTACACCTCGTACACGCGCGGCTCCTCTCCGTACACCTCGTACACACTGCTCCGCTCCGTACACCTCGTACACACTGCTCCGCTCCGTACACCTCGTACACACACACGGCTCCGCTCTGTACATCTTGTACACACGGCTCCACTCCGTACACCTCGTACACGCGCGGCTCCTCTTCGTACACCTCGTACACTCACGGCTCCGCTCCGTACACCTCGTACACTCACGGCTCCGCTCCGTACACCTCGTACACTCACGGCTCCGCACACCTCGTACACACACACAGCTCCTCTCTGTACATCTCGTACACACGGCTCCACTCCGTACACCTCGTACACACTGCTCCGCTCCGTACACCTCGTACACACACGGCTCCGCTCTGTACATCTCGTACACACACACGGATCCACTCTGTACATCTCGTACACACGGCTCCTCTCCGTACACCTCGTACACACTGCTCCGCTCTGTACACCTCGTACACACTGCTCCGCTCTGTACATCTCGTACACACACGCGGCTCCGCTCTGTACATCTCGTACACACACGCGGCTCCGCTCTGTACATCTCGTACAGACACGCGGCTCCGCTCTGTACATCTCGTACACACGGCTCCTCTCCGTACACCTCGTACACCTGCTCCGCTCCGTACACCTCGTACACACACGGCTCCGCTCCGTACATCTCGTACGCGCGGCTCCTCTCCGTACACCTCGTACACGCGCGGCTCCTCTCCGTACACCTCGTACACGCGCGGCTCCTCTCCGTACACCTCGTACACGCGCGGCTCCTCTCCGTACACCTCGTACACGCGCGGCTCCTCTCCGTACACCTCGTACACGCGCGGCTCCTCTCCGTACACCTCGTACACGCTGCTCCGCTCCGTACACCTCGTACACACTGCTCCGCTCCGTACACCTCGTACACACACACGGCTCCGCTCCGTACACCTCGTACACACACACGGCTCCGCTCCGTACACCTCGTACACACACACGGCTCCGCTCCGTACACCTCGTACACACACGGCTCCGCTCCGTACACCTCGTACACTCACGGCTCCGCTCCGTACACCTCGTACACTCACGGCTCCGCTCCGTACACCTCGTACACACACACAGCTCCGCTCTGTACATCTTGTACACACGGCTCCACTCCGTACACCTCGTACACACTGCTCCGCTCCGTACACCTCGTACACTCACGGCTCCGCTCCGTACATCTCGTACACACGGCTCCTCTCCGTACACCTCGTACACACTGCTCCGCTCCGTACACCTTGTACACACACGGCTCCGCTCCGTACACCTCGTACACACACACGGCTCCGCTCCGTACACACGGCTCCTCTCCGTACACCTCGTACACACACACGGCTCCGCTCCGTACACCTCGTACACACACGGCTCCTCTCCGTACACCTCGTACACACACACGGCTCCACTCCGTACACCTCGTACACACGGCTCCTCTCCGTACACCTCGTACACACTGCTCCGCTCCGTACACCTCGTACACACACGGCTCCTCTCCGTACACCTCGTACACACACGGCTCCTCTCCGTACACCTCGTACACACACGGCTCCTCTCCGTACACCTCGTACACACACGGCTCCTCTCCGTACACCTCGTACACACACGGCTCCGCTCCGTACACCTCGTACACACACGGCTCCGCTCCGTACACCTCGTACACACACGGCTCCGCTCCGTACACCTCGTACACACTCGGCTCCGCTCCGTACACCTCGTACACACACACGGCTCCGCTCCGTACATCTCGTACACACACGGCTCCTCTCCGTACACCTCGTACACACACGGCTCCTCTCCGTACACCTCGTACACACACGGCTCCTCTCCGTACACCTCGTACACACACGGCTCCTCTCCGTACACCTCGTACACACACGGCTCCTCTCCGTACACCTCGTACACACACGGCTCCGCTCCGTACACCTCGTACACACTCGGCTCCGCTCCGTACACCTCGTACACACTCGGCTCCGCTCCGTACACCTCGTACACACTCGGCTCCGCTCCGTACACCTCGTACACACTCGGCTCCGCTCCGTACACCTCGTACACACACGGCTCCGCTCCGTACACCTCGTACACACACACGGCTCTGCTCCGTACACCTCGTACACACACGGCTCCTCTCCGTACACCTCGTACACACACGGCTCCTCTCCGTACACCTCGTACACACACGGCTCCTCTCCGTACACCTCGTACACACACGGCTCCTCTCCGTACACCTCGTACACACACGGCTCCGCTCCGTACACCTCGTACACACGCGGCTCCTCTCCGTACACCTCGTACACACACGGCTCCGCTCTGTACACCTCGTACACACTCGGCTCTGCTCCGTACACCTCGTACACACACGGCTCCGCTCCGTACACCTCGTACACACACACGGCTCCGCTCTGTACATCTCGTACACACGCGGCTCCTCTCCGTACACCTCGTACACACACGGCTCCGCTCCGTACACCTCGTACACTCACGGCTCCGCTCCGTACACCTCCTACACACACAGCTCTGCTACATCCACACTGTAAATCCTGACCCCACACATACTTACCTCAACCAGCACCATGACAACAGCAAAGCAGAGTCTTGCAGACGGTAGAGGCAAAGCTGAGCGCACAGGACCTGTGATGAGGTCACAGGATGGGCGGAGTCAGGGGTGACATGATGGGGGGGGGTCTGGACAAAGGCTTCTGCTGATCATGTGACCCCCTGACTCCTCCCCTCCTGTGACCTCATCACAGGTCCTGGGAACAGAGCGAGCAGGCAAGCGAGTGCGATGCTGTGAGTGGCTGGGGGGAGGGGGTCTCATGCTAAGGCGAGGATGGGGGGCGTGGCGGTTTATCTCCCTGCAGTGCGGGAGGAACTTGAAACTATCACCGCTGTGCCCACAGAGGGCCGGCGGCAGGAGCAACAGTGGCCGCAGCAGCTGGCAAGCGGCCAGATGATCCCAGCGGGAAAATGCCCGGTTAGTTATATTGCCAATCCGGGCCTGACATGCAGCGTCGGCCTAACACCTCACTTGCCGAGCACCACAGGTGGCGTCACAAACTATTCATCTAACTACATTCCACCACCACTTCAATACCCCCCAGGCCCGGATTGGCAATATAACTAACCGGGCATTTTCCCGCTGGGATCATCTGGCCGCTTGCCAGCTGCTGCGGCCACTGTTGCTCCTGCCGCCGGCCCTCTGCGGGCACGGCGGTGATAGTTTCAAGTTCCTCCCGCACTGCAGGGAGATAAACCGCCACGCCCCCCATCCTCGCCTTAGCATGAGACCCCCTCCCCCCAGCCACTCACAGCATCGCACTCGCTTGCCTGCTCGCTCTGTTCCCAGGACCTGTGATGAGGTCACAGGAGGGGAGGAGTCAGGGGGTCACATGATCAGCAGGAGCCTTTGTCCAGACCCCCGATCATGTCACCCCTGACTTCGCCCCTCCTGTGACCTCATCACAGGTCCTGTGCGCTCAGCTTTGCCTCTACCGTCTGCAAGACTCTGCTTTGCTGTTGTCATGGTGCTGGTTGAGGTAAGTATGTGTGGGATCAGGATTTACAGTGTGGATGTAGCAGAGCCGTGTGTGTACGAGGTGTACGGAGCGGAGCCGTGTGTGTACGAGGTGTACGGAGCGGAGCCCTGTGTGTACGAGGTGTACGGAGAGGAGCCGCGTGTGTACGAGGTGTAGGGAGCGGAGCCGTGTGTGTATGAGGTGTACGGAGCGGAGCCGTGTGTGTACGAGGTGTACAGAGAGGAGCCGTGTGTGTACGAGGTGTACGGAGCGGAGCCGTGAGTGTACGAGGTGTACGGAGCGGAGCCGCGTGTGTACGAGGTGTAGGGAGCGGAGCCGTGTGTGTATGAGGTGTACGGAGCGGAGCCGTGTGTGTACGAGGTGTACGGAGCGGAGCCGTGTGTACGAGGTGTACGGAGCGGAGCCGTGAGTGTACGAGGTGTACGGAGCGGAGCAGTGTGTATGAGATGTACAGAGCGGAGCTGTGTGTGTGTACGAGGTGTACGGAGCGGAGCCGTGAGTGTACGAGGTGTACGGAGCGGAGCCGCGCGTGTACGAGGTGTAGGGAGCGGAGCCGCGCGTGTACGAGGTGTACGGAGAGGAGCCGTGTGTACGAGATGTACGGAGCGGAGCCGTGTGTGTACGAGGTGTACGGAGAGGAGCCGCGTGTACGAGATGTACAGAGCGGAGCCGCGTGTGTGTACGAGATGTACAGAGCGGAGCCGCGTGTGTGTACGAGATGTACAGAGCGGAGCCGCGTGTGTGTACGAGATGTACAGAGCGGAGCCGCGTGTGTGTACGAGATGTACAGAGCGGAGCCGCGTGTGTGTACGAGATGTACAGAGCGGAGCCGCGTGTGTGTACGAGATGTACAGAGCGGAGCCGCGTGTGTGTACGAGATGTACAGAGCGGAGCAGTGTGTACGAGGTGTACGGAGAGGAGCCGTGTGTACGAGATGTACAGAGCGGAGCTGTGTGTGTGTACGAGATGTACGGAGCGGAGCTGTGTGTGTGTACGAGGTGTACGGAGCGGAGCCGTGAGTGTACGAGGTGTACGGAGCGGAGCCGTGAGTGTACGAGGTGTACGAAGAGGAGCCGCGCGTGTACGAGGTGTACGGAGTGGAGCCGTGTGTACAAGATGTACAGAGCGGAGCCGTGTGTGTGTACGAGGTGTACGGAGCGGAGCAGTGTGTACGAGGTGTACGGAGCGGAGCAGTGTGTACGAGGTGTACGGAGAGGAGCCGCGCGTGTACGAGGTGTACGGAGAGGAGCCGCGCGTGTACGAGGTGTACGGAGAGGAGCCGCGCGTGTACGAGGTGTACGGAGAGGAGCCGTGTGTGTGTGTACGAGGTGTACGGAGAGGAGCCGTGTGTATGAGGTGTACGGAGCGGAGCCGTGTGTACGAGGTGTACGAAGCGGAGCCGTGTGTACGAGGTGTACGGAGAGGAGCCGTGCGTGTACGAGGTGTACGGAGAGGAGCCGTGCGTGTACGAGGTGTACGGAGAGGAGCCGTGTGTACGAGGTGTACGGAGAGGAGCCGTGTGTGTGTACGAGGTGTACGGAGAGGAGCCGTGTGTGTGTACGAGGTGTACGGAGAGGAGCCGTGTGTGTGTACGAGGTGTACGGAGAGGAGCCGTGTGTGTGTACGAGGTGTACGGAGAGGAGCCGTGTGTGTGTACGAGGTGTACGGAGAGGAGCCGTGTGTGTGTACGAGGTGTACGGAGAGGAGCCGTGTGTGTGTACGAGGTGTACGGAGAGGAGCCGTGTGTGTGTACGAGGTGTACGGAGAGGAGCCGTGTGTGTGTACGAGGTGTACGGAGAGGAGCCGTGTGTACGAGGTGTACGGAGAGAAGCCGTGTGTACGAGATGTACGGAGCGGAGCCATGTGTGTGTACGAGGTGTACGGAGCGGAGCCGCGCGTGTACGAGGTGTATGGAGAGGAGCCACGCGTGTACGAGGTGGACGGAGTGGAGCCGTGTGTATGGAGTGGAGCCATATGTGTACGGGATGTACGGAGCAGAGCCAAGTGTGTACGAAGCATACAAAGCGGGCTTTTCCCACGGACACAGAAGTACACGGCGGAGCCCCGAGGAGCATTTTAAAACACACACATGACGTTCCACCGGAAGTGATGTGCTGGAAGCTGACCGGATATGAGAATTTCTTGAGGAGATTGTGACGGAACCAGGAATGCTTCAGATCCATCACCGTGTCCTCCTCCGACAGCGCAGACAGCAGGATCGCCTTGGAATCGGGGATGCCGGCCATGTGAGCGGATCATGATAGGTCCTGCACCGGGAGGCTCAGGTGGGCACTACAATGGGAGCCGGGCTGCTATAGTATCTTTGTAGAATCTTTCTTTATTTCTTTCTCTCTTTTTCTTTCTTTCTCTGTTCTTTCATTCTCTGTTCTGTCTTTCCCTCATTTTCTTTCTCTCTCTGTTCTTTCTTTCTCTCTCTGTTCTTTCTTTCTCTCTCTAATCTTTCTTTTTTCTCTCTCTGTTCTTTCTTCCCCTCTTTCTTTCTTTTTCTTTCCTCTCTTTCTCTCTGTTCTTTCTTTTCTTTCCCCTCTTTCTTTCTCTCTCTGTTCTTTCTCTGTCTCTCACTGTTCTTTCTTTGTCTCTCACTGTTCTTTCTTTCCCCTTTCTTTCTCGCTCTCTCTGTTTTCTTTTTTCTCTCTCTCTCTGTTTTCTCTCTTCCTTAGTGCCAGTCAGTGTGCCCATAATGCCAGCCACTGTGCCCTCAGTACCAGTCAGTGTGATCAGCAGTGCTAAATGGGTGCGATTAGGTGTGGACATGGGTGTGACTAGTTGTGAAATGGGTGTGACTGGGCGTGGCCAAAATTTGCAGCAGCGCGCTATGCGCGCCGCAGTCTTTGTTCATCTTTCCCTTCTTCAAAAGTTGGGAGGTATGATAGGGGCAGCTATGACCAGGGGGTCTGGTTGCCCAATGGATAGCAGTTCTGCCAGGAATTCTGTAATCATGCATACAAAAGGGGACAGAGATTTGGGAGGAGTACTGTACCTAAAAGCAATAAATAGGACTGAGCTGAAATACTGGGCACAGCTGTGACTACATGTTATATAGTTGTGTTAATCTCCTCTCACTTCTTGTAAACTACAAGTGTACAAAGATATTATATAGTCACCATGTGACTAGTGGCCTGTGTAACTTCAGATGCCAGGGCTGAATTTTAGTCCCAGTCCGGCCCTGATGCCCCCCCCCCTCATTAATTGGGCGCCCAGGGCCACGGACCGCGTCACCGCTGCTGTGACACATCCCGCCAACACCGGCCCGGACCAAGTACCCCATGGCCCTGGGAGGGCGACCCACTCCTAATTTAGACTTTAGTTTGGAGCAATTTGTGCTATTATGATCCTATTCTGCACAATACAGAGTCTGCCAGTAAGGATCTTTTAGCTGTAGACAATCTGTTCCGGTCATCCTCCAGTGATTCTAGTTCCATCATTTGAGGATTTTTAAATGCATTCTGGGTTGTGATTCGGGAATCAAGCAATTTTTCCTTGGACTACTCTTTAAAGCTAGGAGTGAGGAGTGAGGAAAATCAGGTCATCAAGGGAGGACGGCAAATCTCCATCATCCAACTCAATAAGCCGGTATAATATACAGCCTGGAGTGGGCAACCGTTCCAGGCTAATTCTGCAGACAGGGTGCAGACCTGAATAGCCTAATAGTCCCAGTATGGAATCAGCGGTGGAGTGGACACGACCTGGTTCATCAAATGTTTTACAAAAGGCAGATAGGAAAGATGGTAGGGAATGCATCATAGGGTCATCCAGCTCCCACAACAGTGCAGCCCACGCCAAAGAGTCCCCAAACAATAAAGAAAAAATATAAGCCACTTTGGACTGGTCAGAAAAAAAACTACTGAGGACACATCTCAAAGTGTACAGTGCATTGGTTCATGAATGCACAGCAGGCCTTGGGATCACCATTAAAATGTGCAAGAGTAAGCAAAAGTGGACATGTTTCATATGCAGAGAGTTGCAGGTGAGAATTAGGCTGCTTCAGGTGTTGAGGAGCTGGTGGAGAAAGTGCAGGAATCTGGGACAGTGAGTCCACGTGAACTATGAGATCTCACATAGCCAGGATAAGCTCTTGTTGACTTACAGCAAGTTGCATTATTGGAGAACAGAGCACAAGAGATAAAACACGGCGATACTGTGCGACTTCCAGGCCTGAGCTAAACCCTGTGGAACTGATCCTAAGGAAAAAAGTTGCAGAAGGGACAGAATTAGGCAGTGCTCCAGGTCAGGTGATGGTGACAACGTCAGCATTAAAAATAAAAGGTCAGCGGGTCAAAACTGAAGAAGTCTTGGCTTCAAGGGAAGTAGTGGGTGCTCCATCTGTAGTTCTAGCGGTTGAGACAGTAGGCCGCATATGTGTGCGCCAGTATAGCCCAGACTCAGACAACAACGGTCAAGCAGCAAAGACTGGAGCTATTCTGGTCAAGGTCTAGACTTCATCCATCGACAGTCAAGCACCAAAGACCCAAACAATGCTAGTCAAGGTTCCCATCTCAGACAACAAAAGACAACAGTCAAGGGCTAGTCTCCATCGACACGGACCAAGAAGACATTAGTCAGGGGCAGTGGCGGATTAAGTGGACTATGGGCCCGGGGCTGTTCATAAAACCTGAGCCCCTGTACCCCCCTTCCCACCTGAGCGCTGCGGTCCCCGTGCGGGAATTGACAGCCGTACGGACCGCAGCACTTGGTTTGCTGCGGGTCCATACGGAAAACCCGCCACCATTCCACCACGTGTGGACATGGCCTAAAAAGACGTTGCACATAAGCTGTAGGCCTACGGCCAATACGCACAAAATCGCCCAACGTGATCCTGGCCATAGGGGATCCACTTTAATGTCCCCACTTTAATTTGAAGTCCCCTTACTTCATCCATTGCAGTCCCCTATCACCCACTCACTTCATCTGCAGTGCTGCTTCATCATTTGCAGCCCCTTATCCCCCCTTCCATTTTATCATGTGCAGTCCCCTTCCCCCCCAACTTCATGTGCAGCCCCACTTCCCCATCATCATGTGCAGTTAATTTTACCCCCACATCATGTGCAGTGCCCCTTACCCCCAATTCATCATGTGCAGTGCCCCTTACCCCCAATTCATCATGTGCAGTCCCCCTTACCCCCAATTCATCATGTGCAGTCCCCCTTACCCCCAATTCATCATGTGCAGTCCCCCTTACCCCCAATTCATCATGTGCAGTCCCTCTTACCCCCAATGCATCATGTTCAGTCCCACTTACCCCTTAATTCATCATGTGCAGTTCCCCTTACCCCCAATTCATCATGTGCAGTCCCTCTTACCCCCAATTCATCATGTTCAGTCCCACATACCCCTTAATTCATCATGTGCAGTTCCCCTTACCCCCAATTCATCATGTGCAGTCCCACTTACCCCTTAATTCATCATGTGCAGTCCCACTTACCCCTTAATTCATCATGTGCAGTCCCACTTACCCCTTAATTCATCATGTGCAGTCCCCCTTATCCCCCACTTCATCATGTGCAGCCCCACTCACCCCCCCTTCATCATATGCAGCCCCACTCACCCCCCTTCATCATGTGCAGCCCCACTCACCCCCCTTCATCATGTGAAGCCCCCACTCATCCCCCCTTCATCCTGTGAAGCCCCCACTCACCCCCTTCATCCTGTACAACCCCAGTCACCCGCCTTCATCATATACAGCCCCCAGTCACCCCCCGTCATCATATACAGCCCCCAGTAACCCCCCGTCATCATATACAGCCCCCAGTCACCCCCCTTCATCATATACAGCCCCCAGTCACCCCCCCTTCATCATATACAGGCCCCAGTCACCCCCCTTCATCATATACAGCCCCCAGTCACCCCCCTTCATCATATACATCCCCCAGTCACCCCCCTTCATATACAGCCCCCAGTCACCCCCCTTCATCATATACAGCCCCCAGTCACCCCCCTTCATCATATACAGCCCCCAGTCACCCCCCCTTCATCATATACAGGCCCCAGTCACCCCCCTTCATCATATACAGCCCCCAGTCACCCCCCCTTCATCATATACAGCCCCCAGTCACCCCCCCTTCATCATATACAGCCCCCAGTCACCCCCCCTTCATCATATACAGCCCCCAGTCACCCCCCCTTCATCATATACAGGCCCCAGTCACCCCCCCTTCATCATATACAGGCCCCAGTCACCCCCCCTTCATTGTGTACAGCTCCCACTCACCCCCCCTTCATCATATACAGCCCCCAGTCACCCCCCTTCATCATATACAGCCCCCAGTCACCCCCCCTTCATCATATACAGGCCCCAGTCACCCCCCTTCATCATATACAGCCCCCAGTCACCCCCCCTTCATCATATACAGCCCCCAGTCACCCCCCCTTCATCATATACAGCCCCCAGTCACCCCCCTTCATCATATACAGCCCCCAGTCACCCCCCCTTCATCATATACAGGCCCCAGTCACCCCCCCTTCATCATATACAGGCCCCAGTCACCCCCCCTTCATTGTGTACAGCTCCCACTCACCCCCTCCCACATTTAATTCATTTTATAAATAAAAAAAAATAAAAAAAGTTCCCCATACTTACCTCACAGCCGGCTCGCTCCCCAGCAGCGCCTCTGCTTTCAGCATCCTCCGGGACATGGCGCGTGCACGATGACGTCATCGCGCACGCCCGACATCTGACCCGGAAGTACAGCCGGAGGGAGCCGGAGCTGAGCAGCCATCAAGGTGACGGCCGTGCACAGCTCCCGGCCCCTCATAGAATGTGATGCGGGCGGCTGTCTGCTGCCGGCGGCGTCACAGCACAGGGCACGGCCGGCCCTGTACAGGTGCTGGGGGAGCGGTCCGGGGGGGGCATTTGCCTCTCTGCCACCCGGCCCAGCCCGCCCCTGCCCCTGGGCCCCCAAAAAACCTTGGGCCCGGGGCGACCGCCCCATCCGCCCCTATTAAGATCCGCCATTGGTCAGGGGTCAAGTACCAAAGAGGCCCGGAGGATAGCCGGCCAGAGACTCATGCCTGGACTGGTGATCAGGAGAGACAAGTGAGACAGGCTGTCGCTTTCAGTACGGACTTACGGTACCAAGCATGTGTAGGGGGGAGGCTGCAAGCCAGATAGGGTCCGCGTGACGCTAGTCAGTTCTCACAACCAAGCCGTGAGTCAGAGTGGTCATGGAATGCAAGGTCAGAAGCCAGTAGGGTACGTCATAAACAGAAGGAAGAGACAAAAGCTTATTCAGGTAACATTCCGAGGTCAAAGTACAGGGAGGATAACGGACCAGAGCAAGGGGTTAAACAGGTGGATTTTCAGAATGAAGTCTAAGGTCAGGCAACAGATTGTCACGACTGCGACTGTGGACGCGGCCCAGCCGACGCCTCCACGTCGACCGCCCATGAAGACGTGGGGCGAGCGTCCCAGGTGGGGACGGAATGTGGACCCTCTGGACCACATAGAGTCACGTGGACCTACCCAGACAAGGGAAGGGCAGTGAGCAGTGTCTGTGGCAGCTGAGTAGCTGAGTATGTGGACGAGATGGCAGAGCTACATGACACCACACAACTTCAGGTATGAAGAAACAAACTTTACTTGAAGACAAACGCGGTACATAAACAGAACATAATGCAAGGCTCTCTATTCCGCACATCAGGGAAGGGTACACGTCTCAGGATTTGGCCTGTTTCACACTTCAGTTTTTTCTGTCAGTCAAAATCCGCCAAAATAGCGGAAAACGGATCCGCAGGTGGAGTGACAGAAACGGGTATGAGCGGATTGGCGGATGTACGGATCCGCCGAAGGTAAAAATTTAAAGGAACCGCGCCTGGGGAAGGAGGAGAGAGAGAGAGCGAGAATTTTCTTCCAGCAGCCAGAAAAGATTCAGGGTTGAAAAGGGAAAATGCGGATCCGCAGGGCAAAAAAGCGTTACAGGCTCCGTTCGATGATCTCAGCGGACAGCAAAAATTTGGCGGATCCGCTAAAAAACGGATCCAACGGATGGCACATCCGTCAAGATCCGCTGGTAATGCAACTCAATGGGGAAAAAAAACGGATCCGCCAAGCAAAATGGCGGATCCGTTTTTTTTGCAAAACGGCGGATTTTGACTGGTGGTGACAAACGGAAGTGTGAAACAGGCCTAACAGACGAAGGCAGGAGGACATCACGGGTTTATGCAGTCCAGGGTTATCTGGCACGGGCATACTAGGACGGCCTCACTCTCAGGCCTCAGGCGTAGCACAGGCTCAGCAGGAGAACATCAGACACCAACCCAGGACAGACGTCAGACGATGGCAGGGGTCATCACGGGTTGATGCAGTCCAGGGTCATCTGGCACAGGCATACTAGGACGGCCTCACTCTCAGGCCTCAGGCATAGCACAGGCTCAGCAGGAGAACATCAGATACCGATCCAGGACAGATGTCATCACAGGGTGGATCTCAGGGAACCGACGGAACATCGGGACTCAGGCAGGACAGGAACAGGAACTCCGGCATGGCAACACAGGTCATCGGCTGGTTAGATCCAGGCAGAGCTGTCACCGGGAAACAAGGCTGGACACTCCCCAGGAGCACAGGCGGGACGGACTCTGGAACACAGGCTGAACCAGCAGGACCAGGGACCAGACATCTGGACTCAGGCTGGACAACCTGGAACACGGACTGGACATCAGGAACACGGACTGGACATCAGGAACATGGACTGGACATCAGGACATTAGGTCTCAGACAGGACATCAGGACATCAAGACACCAGGTGGACATCAGGTCTCAGGCAGGACATCAGGTCTCAGGCAGGACATCAAGACTTGGATCTCAGATAGAACATCAGAACACTGGCATCGGACTCCAGACATCTGGCAACGATCGACAGGCTCCGGTCATCAGGCTGCAGACATCAGGCTCCGGACATCTAGCAGCGATCAGCAGGCTCTGGACATCAGGGAAGGATAGGATCCAGACATCTGGCAGGGGACATCAGGCACAGCACATCTGGAAGTGGCCGTCAGACACCAGACATCGGGCCGTGGTCATCAGGCTCCGGACGAGAGGCCACGGTCATCAGGCTCCGCACATCTGGCAGCGACCTAAAAAGAAACCCAAGCGGTCTGGTGCAAGCCCCGCCGGGTTGGACTGGAACCGGCCGGGGATTGCTCCTAATAGCCAGCTGAGCACAGAGTAGCAGAAACTCAGCGGACACACCGGACTCCTACTTCCAAGATGAACTCAGATTAGATCACGGAAAGTCAGTTAGCAAATAGTCACAGTCACTGGGCACAGGGTTCAAGACACAGAAGGCCCTCAGGAACATAACACAGAGGACACAGTTCAGACAGGGTCAAGTACAGGAGCAGATCCAGGATTCAGGAAACAAGACACAACAGGAATAGGTACAAGGCAAGGTTCCAAACAATAGCACAGGGACCAGGATATTCTGCCTCCTGGAGGGCAGACAGGAAGAAGGACCATGATATTCTGCCTCCTGGAGGGCAGCAAGACAGGCATCAGCTCACCTAGAACTGCAGGCAAGCAGGACAGGTGCTGCACACCACACAGACATGGCAAGACACAGAGACATAAGGAGAAGCTCTGGCAACACCCCACAGGGCAGGGAAACTATATAGGAGCTGCCTCACAGCGATAGGCTGGGGCAGCAATTCTAGCACACACCCATTCCTCATAAAAGCAAGGGAGGTGTGGCCGCGCACACCCTAAGCACAGCCAGACACAAATCAGCATTGCAAAGGACACCTGGCTGGAGCTGCATGCCTGAACACACATGGCAAGCCATGCACAATGCAGAGGACCTAGAAACCCGTGGATAGCTTTCCACAGCGGCAGCCAGGGACCGCACAAGCGGGTGGTCATGCAACACAGCGGAACCACACACGCATGTATGGCTACGCAGCAAAGCCGGGAACTGAGCAGCATCCATATAGGTAACAGACAACGGTATCCCAGCTAATTAGGGGGAAAAAAGCAAAGGGTTAATGCAGATACATGCAGAGTAACGACGAGGAAGCAAGGTACAAACACACCGGCGTTACACAGATCAAGCATATATGACTCAAGGCACAGGAGAGCACAAAGCAAAAACCTCACAAGATAATTGTATGTCTGGCAGTGGTCTGGGAGAAGCTGCTCAGTTAAGTAGGCATGGCATTTACCCAGGATAGTGAACACCTGGAGACTGCTGACGCCTTCCAGTCACAGATTGGCTAGTCGAGCTGTCAATAAACTCACCAACAGCTCAGCACTCCCCTGAACCAGACTGGATGGCCATGCTGTCAATCAAAGTAGTGACAGCTTCAGCACGCCCCTGTATCGGATTGGATGGCCAAGCTGTCAGTAACTGCATCCCAGACACCTTGAGGGGTGGAACTGTGACAGTATCCCCTCTTCTGGGGGGGCACCGGACCCCCAGTCTTCCCAGGAAATTTTAGATGGAAGGCCCTGACTAACCAATTGGGATTCACATCTCGAACAGGAAACCAGGATCGCTCCTCTGGTCCATATCCCCTCCAGTGGATGAGGTACTGGAGGGAATTACGGACCCTCCGAGAATCCACAACCCTCTGTACCTCATACTCCAGGCCACCGTCTACTGAAATAGGAGGAGGCGGAGATGAAGGACACAATGCAGAAGGGACAACTCCTTTTCATAGAGATTTATGGAATACGTTAGGGATGTGAAGGGATGGAGGAAGCTTTAACCTAAATGCCACAGGATTGACCACCTCTAGGATCTGAAATGGACCAATAAACTTTGGACCCAACTTCACCGACAGCACTTTAAAAGTTTAATGTTCCTAAAACAACAACCAAACCTTATCCCCAATCTTAAAAGCAGGGCCCACTGACCGTCTTCTATTTTTCCTTTCGTTTTTGGTGTACCTGGGCAGTCCCAATATTCTTTTGAACCTCCCTCCAGACATCTCCAAGTCTCTGCATGGCGACCTCCACCCCAGGGCATTCAGAACTAATCCTAGAAAATTCACCAAAATGGGGATGAAAACCATAATTACAGAATGGTGAGGTTCCGGTAGATTGATTTACTCGGCTGTTGAAAGCAACCTCAGTGAGAGGTAAAAATGAAGACCAGTCCTCCTGCTGTGCTGCCACAAAGCACCTTAAAATCTGTTCCAAAGATTGATTTGTCCTCTCAGTCTGACCATTGGTTTCAGACTGATATGTAGATAAAAATGACATGTCAATTCCTAGTTTACTGCAAAAAGCTCTCCAGAGTTTAGAGACAAATTGTACTCCCCTATCAAGCACAATGTTCAGAGAGATGTAGCCTTACAATCAAGCTTGGACTTGCCCATAGGGGAACAGGGGAATCCCCCGGTGGGCCCCTGTGCAAATTTGGACCCCCCAACCCCACTATATGGGCAGTACTTGGCATAATTCACTTAATTCACTTTGTACAGAAAAAAGCAGCATCTCATTCATTAACCAAACTACTCAGTTTATTTTATTATATAGCGATATAGGTAAATTTGTGAACCAGGGTCATGTAATATTTGTATGCAAGTGAAAAGTGGGCCCCAAAATCATTGTTACTGGTGGGCCCTTGGCACTCCAGTCCGACACTGCTTACAATATGAGAAATAAACAACCTGGAGAGTGTGTCTGTGTAAGGGGGTGAAGAGCAAGAAGAGTCAGAAGGGGGTTAGCTCCCCTGCTCCATGTCTGGAACCACATAGCTGGGCAGCAGGGTTGCTGGGGGGAAGACTTACTGACTTGGACCGACTGCACCATGTGACGTCAAGAGCAGTGGGGGAAGGAAAGGGGCGGTGGACCGGAAGCGGTGCAGGCAGAGGGCGAGAAAGCAGAGGGCGCCAGAGGCACAGCAGCGCATGCCACGGAGAGAGCAGGCAACAGCACCACGCTCCAGAAAAGAGAGAACTCCCGGTCAGAGTACTGAGACAGAAGGATGTGACATAGTTAGCGCTGTCTGTGAGTACGTGAATGCGGAAGCCCCATTGACCAGAGGAGGCTTTCCCCCTGACAGTGCAGAGACGGTGACCCATTCGCACAGTACCAGTGCCCGTGGTGATTGGTCAGAGCCTCTGAGGGTGGCTGAGAGACTTATCAGAGGGCATAGCATCGTTCCTGCAGAGAGACTGTTAGTTTGACAAACAGAGACTCAGAGCAGGGGAGACTCAGTTCCACAGTGTCCCCTTGTCTCCCGCTTTAACTCTGGAGTTCCCGTGTCCCAAGAGAAGAGAGATACTACAGAGACTACAAGTGCCACTGTTGACGGTGCCTATGTTGGAGAAGACGACCCTTCAATCAAGGCTTCATCGGACTGATAAGTTGCAAGAATACTCGTTTAACCATTTTTGTTCTGCTTGACTGTTTGGTAACTCTGCCTAGCTTTAGTATACCGTTAAATCACTTTTACTCCGTCAGTTTAAACCCCACTGCTTCTCCTTGCGAGGAGATACTGTCCCCTGTAAAAAAAACCTTTAACTTTTGGTCTGTCTCGGATCCGTGGTGACATCCTCAGCATCTGCACGTTCTTAGATCTGCATTAGGCAATCCTGACAAAGGAACAAAATGAGCTTGTTTGCTGAATCGATCAACTACCACCCAAATAGCAGTCTTCCCATCAGACAGAGGCAAATCTGTAATGAAATCCATGGACAAATGTGTCCACGGTCTTTCTGGAATAGGTACCATGAAGATGCTGCCTTCCAAAACCCTGTCTGATGACAAATGTACTTCTAGCATGATACAGCAGGCCTCTACTAATAAAGACAAGGGGCAGCAAAGGTGCAAACTACTGATAAAAATAGCCACCCCACACCTACCAGACTATGGAGGGGTTGGCTGTCTAGTAGAAAAAAACTGCCAACTAATATGTCTTGCGTAGGACGTCAGTCACACAGGTAAGTATGATGCAATGTGTCTGGTTTGCAGCCTATTAATGACGCCCATAGTATTATCAGGCGGGCTGCCCAGCACTATAATATGCACCACACAGGGACAGATGCCCTAATAAACCAAGCCAACAAAAAGGCATCCCGCCTGTTAGTACTGTGGGCGTCATTAATAGGCTGCAAACCAGATACATTGCATCACACTTACCAGTGTGACTGGCGTCCTATGCAAGCCATATTAGTCTGCAGTTTTTTTCAACTAGACAGCCAACCCCTCCATGTCTCTAAATAGACATCCAACACGGGGATGTTACCCCTGTGGGGATTGTTTGGAATGCAATCAAAATAGTCTAATTAGGGGCACACACTTTATGTCGTCAAATGGGTTAAAAAGATTCCACATTCGATATCACATAAGCTGTAGTAGTACACGTGATACATCTGGCCACATGTCCTTGCTCCAAGATATGGTTTATTTTGGTTGACATTGCGTCAACTTCGTATTCGAGTCAGGGAGCCCGTGAGGGACATCACGAATGTTCAAAAGGTTGAGGATCTTAATACTCTAAAAACCCTTCCAAAACGCTTCCACATGTTGCACGGATGTGATCCTGGGGGCCTACGGGTCTTTGGGATTGATCAGGTGCACTGCGGCAGTAGAGGAGGAAACATCAAACGTCTGTTAGCGCAAACGGAATGTAAGTGGATTGTAACTCTGGACTCGATGTCTCCTGTGGGATTAAATTAAAAATTGAGTTTCGCTCCATTTTTATGAGTACCTTTGTTCAGTGCAGTGGGTGGTAACCGTTTTTCTTGTTATTTTTAATCTATGTTTTTATCATGTTTTTTTATGTTTTCTCTTTTATTGATGCTAATATTTTTGTACCCTCAGATTTGGGTTTTCCCATACCTGGCATTTTCTGGTGACATACTATTTTATGAGGTTGAAGGACTAAAATGGAGGATATTTCAAGTTGCATTACTGAATTTGATACTCGTGAATGGCTATGAATTCCATAATCAATTGTGGGAACATATAAATGAATTTTCTATAAGAAGAACAAATGGATTATGTGGTGATGTAAAAGTTTTTGGCATGGTTATATTACAGTTAGGATACATGAATATTTTTTAGAGTGCACTTATTATTGTATCAATATTTATAGATATATATATATATATATATATATATATTTTATAAAGGCCTCATGTGATTTATTTTCACTTTTTCACTTGTTCTGTCATATCGTGAGGCGGAGGTGTTCATCATATTTTTGGCATATTTATTTATATATGTCTTATGCACATTTGTGTTTCATATCATTGTATTTTCATTTCATGCACACACACATTTTCACAATTCTTTATAGTTGGTATGTTTATTTTAATTTAATAATTGTATACTCTTCACACTCTTGCACCTTATACTTGCACTGATTTGCACTTATGCACTTTATGCATGCTCAGTTATATATTGTACTGTAGCATTGTATTCCATGTCTTGTAAATTCCATTCCAGGTTTGACTTCAAAAAGATGGCTGCCATCCGGTATTTTTTCCTCTGTTTTGCTTCAGGGCGATGGCCGCTATCTTGCGCATGCGCTCCGTACCCTCGGGAGGGACCTCGCTTCAATTTCCTAGCGCGCATGTCCCCTGACGTCATCTGGGGTTTTCCCCATGACGTGTGCGCTTGGTGAATGCCTGGAGGCGAGGATCTTCTTCCGGCGGAGAAGGCGGCGCGCAGGCGCACTATGGACACGCCACATAATGAAGTTTACGATAAAATTCTGGTTTGGGGAACTCCTGCTCATTCCCTTTTGATAAAGCAAACGCGAAACGCGCTTCGGGGGTGGACGTGGCTCCTCGGCATCCTGTTATTTCCATCATGGTTAAGCACTGAATTTACTTTGAAGCACTTTTTTTTCCTCTTTTGACATAATGTCACTATGGCAGTCCTAGGGGATTCTTTATGACTGTTTTTTATTCATATACATAAGTGTCAGCACAATTGTGGTACCACATTTGTGTCTGTGATTGCAAGTATATATGGCTGACATGATGCAATCATATATTCATGATTTAAAGTGCCTCTACTCTATTATCATGATGATGATCACTATCTTTGTTTACCTTGGACCCATGTGTTTTTACTAGGGTCACATGTCCTGTGTTTGTCCTTTTTTGATTGACATTGTTGTATTGTCAATATATGAATTAAAGATTTTTTTTGATTGTTTACAAATAGTGTATAGAACTCCATTTTTTCAGGTTTCTATAATATTTGGGAGTATACACCTACTGTCCTTTTATGGACATGGGGGAATATAAATATCTATTTAGATTAATGTGTTTTCAATTGTATGGCATGAATGTCATTCTTGGGCGTTTGCTTATATCAGATAAGTAGGCATGGCAATTACCTGGGATAGTGAACACCTGGAGACAGTCGGCACCTCCCAGTCACAGATTGGCTAGTCGAGCTGTCAATGAACACACCGACAGCTCAGCACGCCCCTGAACCAGACTGGATGGCCATGCTGTCAATCACAGCTCTGACAGCTTCAGCATGCCCCCGTACCGGATTGGATGGCCAAGCTGTCAGTAACTGCATCACAGACTCCCTGAGGGGTGGAGTCGTGACAGTCCGGCTGACGCTAAAGCTCAGAGAGCGCTGGTAGACTATGCTGTGATCTACACCATCCATTGTAGATCTGGCAGTGTGTTGAGGGTCGTTGTCCTGCTGGAAGGTGAACCTACACCCTATTCTCAAGTGTTTTGTAGCCTCTAACAAATTGTCCCCAGGGATTCTGTAAAGTAAAGAAGTTCATTGGATGCAGTGGAGAGCCGGAGACAGAGAAGGGATTAACAGAATTTACTGTACAGTCAGTTAAGGAAGAATACTCCACGCAGGGAGGCAAGACTAATAACAGCAACTACGGAAAGTGAGCACAAACAAAATGCACGAGAGAAAGATATGCAAAAACAAGGTAACTTATTGCTTTCAGTTCTTGCAGGGGAAAGGCTGGAAAATCTCCAGACGGCATCGCAAATCGTGGACAAAGTCTCTTGCTCTATTACGGAGGAACGAGAAGCACTGTTTCCCGACGATGCTAATGGATCCGGTCCTGTTTGGCTTGAGTGCGCTGGAATGTAGAAACAGTCCTTTGTGTAGATTCCTCAGGGATGGCGCCGAGCACGAGCCGTGGGCACGCTCACAGACCGCGGCAGCAGGCGGTCCTCAGGAGTAGTCTCTAGGAACGTAGCAAGTCAGCTTATCTGTTACCACAGGCAGGACAGGGCTGTCCAAAAGAATAGGGTCAGATGATAACATAATAGCATCAAAACCAATCTTAGGGTCAGCACTCTGAGGGATGAGTGGCGTGGAGTTCTCAGCCGGAGCAGCGGAGAGGGAGTCAACCTTCTCCTGTCGCTTTCCCGCCAAGTCTGACCCATTCCCGCGCTCAGTCCTCCTTATATTCTCCGCGCCCCCTGGTGTCCAGCGTGAAGGTCCTTCCCTCCCAGAAGAAACCTCCTCCGGCAACAGTCGTCACAGTCCCGCTGACTCTGTCTCGACTCATCTTCTTACAGTTGCACTGTATTTAGTTCCATCCATCAACTCTGACCATCTTCCCTGCCTCCTGAAGAAAAGCATCTCCACAGCAGGATGCTTCCCCATCATATGTGATGGTGGGGATGGTGTTTTCAAGGTGATGTGCAGTGTTAGTTTTCCGCCACACATAGCACTTTGCTTTTAGTCAAAAAGTTCTACTTTGCTCTCATCTGACCAAACCACCTTCTTGAACATACTCGCTGTGTATTCTACATGTATTTTTGCAAACTGCAATTGGAACTTCTTATGGCTTTCTTTCAAAAATGTCTTCTTGCCACTCTTCCATAAAGGCCAGATTTGTGGAGTATACGACTAATAGTTGTCATGTGGACAAATTCTCTCCCGTGAGCTGTGGATCTCTGCAGCTCCTCAGTGACCATAGACCTCTTGGCTGCTTCTCTAATTAGTGCTCGCCTTGCTTGGGATGTCAGGTTAGGTGGATGGCCATGTGTTCATAGGTTTGCTGTTCTGCCATACTCCTCCAATTTTTGGATGATGGATTTCACATTGCTCTGTGAGATGTTAAGAGCTTGAGACATTTTTTTTTATAACCTATCTCTGCTTTACTTTTCTCCACGACTTTATCCCTGACCTGTCTGGTGGGCTCCTTGATGCTCTTTGATCCCTAATGTTCTCACACAAACCTCTGAGGCCTTCACGGAACAGCTGAAATTATACTGAGAAGAAATCACACCCAAGAGGACGCAATGTACTAATTATGTGACTTCTGTAAGTGACTGGTCACTCAGGATTTTTTTTAGGAGCAGCAGATAACAGAGGCTGAATACAATAGCACCTCACAATTTTCAGATTTATATTTTTAAAGTAATTAGAAACTCATGTATCATTTCCTTTACATGTTACTAATACTTGTTATTTTGTGTTGATGTCACATAAAATCCCAATAAAATAAATATAAGTTTCTGGGTGTAACATGAAAAGTTCACAGGGTGTGAAGACTTTTTCAAGGCACTGTAGATATTCGCGTCTGTATAGCGTGTACTTTTGCTGTTTTGCAGGGTGAACGTGTCATCATATACAGTAAGGACTGGATTTTTGATGGCCATTTATGGTATAGAAATGTCAGTTATGCCTCATTCTCCTGTGCGGTCAACATCGTAACCTGTTTTATCTCCTTATCGCACAAAGGTGTTCATGACTCTTTCTGAAATAACTGTTAAAGTAACGTGACATGTGTCTGTGGAAAGAGAACTTCCCTCTTTTCATCTGTCCTGTTTGTATATAAAGATCGTTGTGATATCACCTGGTAAAGTGGTCTGACCACTGGTCTCGGGGGGCGATACATAATAACCTGTGTTGTTTGGCTTAGATTTCACATCGGCTGATTGTTGTTCCTCGAACATTAGTTCAGGTGAGAAACATTTTTTTCACTTTTCTTATTGATGTTTGTTGTGAGCACTGTGGTGACAGTCATATTTATTACTTGCTTATTTCTCTTATGGTCAGCATGGCCATCTTTCTTTGTAATTTAGAGTGTAAGCTCTTATGGTCAGTGGGGTCCTCTCTCCTGAAGAGTGTAAGCTCTTATGGTCAGTGGGGTCCTCTCTCTCCTGTAGAGTATAAGCTCTTATGGTCAGTGGGGTCCTCTCTCTCCTGTAGAGTGTAAGCTCTTATGTCAGTGAGGTCCTCTCTCTCCTGTAGAGTGTAAGCTCTTATGGTCAGTGGGGTCCTCTCTCTCCTATAGAGTGTAAGCTCTTATGGTCAGTGGGGTCCTCTCTCCTGAAGAGTGTAAGCTCTTATGGTCAGTGGGGTCCTCTCTCTCTTCTGTAGAGTGTAAGCTCTTATGTCAGTGAGGTCCTCTCTCTCCTGTAGAGTGTAAGCTCTTATGGTCAGTGGGGTCCTCTCTCTCCTATAGAGTGTAAGCTCTTATGGTCAGTGGGGTCCTCTCTCCTGAAGAGTGTAAGCCCTTATGGTCAGTGGGGTCCTCTCCCTCTCCTGTAGAGTGTAAGCTCTTATGGTCAGTGGGGTCCTCTCTCTCCTGTAGAGTGTAAGCTCTTATGGTCAGCAGGGTCCTCTCTCTCCTGTAGAGTGTAAGCTCTTATGGTCAGTGGGGTCCTCTCTCGCTCTCCTATAGAGTGAAAGCTCTTATGGTCAGTGGGGTCCTCTCTCTCTCCTGTAGAGTGAAAGCTCTTATGGTCAGTGGGGTCCTCTCTCTCCCATGGAGTGTAAGCTCTTATGGTCAGTGGGGTCCTCTCTCCTGTAGAGTGTACGCTCTTATAATCAGTGGGGTCCTCTCTCTCTCCTGTAGAGCGTAAGCTATTTTGCTCAGTGGGGTCCTCTCTCCAGTAGAGTTTAAGCTCTTATGGTCAGTGGGGTCCTCTCAACTGTAGAATGTAAGCTCTTATGGTCAGTGGGTCCTCTCTCCTGTAGAGTGTAAGCTCTTATGGTCAGTGGGGTCCTCTCTCTTTCCTGTATACTGTAAGCTCTTATAGTCAACAGGGTCCACTCTTTCATGCAGAGTGTAAGATCATGGTTGTCCATAGACTTCAATGACTGCTGTCAGCTTCCACCTCATCCCAATATTGTGAACCTGGACTGACTATAGGTCCTTCCTCTAGGAAATATTTGGACACCAGTCCTTGTCCTTGGTCCATTGTGATTTTGTGATTCCTGACTCTCTCCTTAACTCTGGTAGTTGTTTTGCCAATATACGGAGTCCTCATTGAGAGATATTGTCAGTGACGTGTATGTGTGACTACTTGGATGGGGATATACTTCACCAGTACACGGTCATGCGGAGTACTAGTAACTTGATGACAGATTCCCTTTCACAGGCTTTAATGTGCTACATATATAAATGGGAGCAGACAATTTACATGAATTATTTGATGATTTGCAGGATGAAGACTCTTTTACTCATTGTCCTCACCTGGATGGTGTCTGACGGCGCTTCTGCAGGTTCAGTAAACTTCTTTCTTTGCACAATGGATGATTGATGTGATTACATACTGGCAATTCCATGAAATATGGAAGATCTTTCTGACTCCCGGAGGTGCAGGCAAATCTACAGGGAATTGCTCTGCCTTCAAAATAAGCATGTAGTCTGAGGCAGCATCCCGAGGGTAAAAGGAACTAGAAGAATGGAAAGTGAGGATTATTTGCATGTCTAGTGTTATTTAGGGGCAGGCCTGGTTTGGGGCATGATTATTTCCAACAATTAGAACTAAGAATTCAGGAAATTTAATCCCCACCCCCAAGGAGCACTGCAAAAAGCCAGGACAGCCCCCAAGATGTCCAATGGATGTGAGCTTGTTAAACTCTGCCCTCTTTGTTATGTACTTAACATAGCAAAAATCAGGCAAAATCAGGACTGTTGAAAGTATGACACTGGGCATTTGTTTAGGGAGTCTGGGGCCTGTAACTTATAATGAACGCAGAACCAGAGTCAGAATGTGTGCCCGGGGAAGTGCGCAGGAAGCCGGAGGACTCCTTCTGTAACGTGCAGCCGGGTGTTGTGAGTTCATTTTCCCCTTCACCATTGAGGTCTGATGAACTCCCTCTTCTGGTGAAGGAAGGTAGTGAGGCTGATTACAAAGCACTTGAGCAGAATGATGATGACTGGGATTGCTGACTGGATATAAGGCAGCCGACGCCCTTCTGCCTTGCGGGTGATTACTCTGAGGGATTCTTGGAGACCAGTCTGATTCCTGCTACTCAAAAGCTAAGTTTTCTGCTCTACTTTTTGCATTTGTGTTTTGGTTTTGTTTTGCCTTGTTTTTCTGGATTTCTGCCTTTCCCTGCTGGGTGAGCTGAATTCCTTTTTGCTCTGTCTTCAGATAATACCTGAGTACTGATATAGTCTTTTTGAAGCCTAGCGTCTTCAGGGCTTTTTTCCCTATCAGTCTGTTGGCTCTTGTTTTTGAGAGGGTTTTGGCGGATTGCAGACAGCAGCTTTTCTATTCTGTCCTATTTAGTTAGCTTGGGCCCCATCCTTTGCTCAGCCTATCTTTCTATCTGTGTGTGTGTTTTTTCATCTTGCTTCACCGTCATTATATGTTGGGGGCTGCCTAATGCTTTGGGGTCTGCTCTGGGGCAGTTTAGATTTCCCTTTCTGTCTTTAGGCTATGTAGTTCTCCGGCTGTGTTCGAGGGGTCTAGGGCACCGTAGGAACCCCCCACGGCTACTGCTAGTTGTTGTTGTTAGGTTCAAGGGTCTGCAATCCGATAGCTGCCAACTTCTCTGGTTTTCTGGACTTAGCTAGTATTTCTGTTTTTGCCTCCTATGGTGACTCATTCATAACAGCCAGGGCTGTGAGTGCACCACAGGTTAACAGGACCTGCAACACGTGATAACCGGGGGAGTGACTCGAGGCGGGGCAAAGCCCCGTACTCCCGAGAACGGCAACGAGTCAAGCAAGCCGAGGTCAGACCAGAGGGCAACACAGTACCCAAAGGAGGAGACAGACAGCGTGATACAATACATGCTGGGTTCAGAAGCCAGAGAGGGTAACGCAGTCACCAAGGGCACAAACTAGAGAATAGTCAGGAAGCTTTAGCCGAGATCAAAACCAGAGAAAAGACAGAAGGTACAGAGTCCAAGCGCAGATACAAGACGAGGGATGGGACGCGTCATACACGGTAAAAGCATACAAGAACAGGCAGTATACACAGGTATCACAAGGGTCAGCTGCTCAGCCGAGAACGGAAGTATCACTGACGAGGAGTCCAGCGCAGGAGCGGGTAAATATAGCCCTCCCCAAACCAAAGGGTGGCCATCCAAAATTAACCCTAGAAGGACAGTGAGGGCAATCCCATCCAAAGCCGTGACAGTACCCCCCCTAACGGGGGGCCACCAGACCTCCAGGCTTCTCAGGATGCCTGACATGAAATGACCGACCCAAACGATCAGCATGTACAGATTGGGCCGGGACCCATGACCGGTCATCTAGACCATACCCCCTCCAGAATTTAGCGACGAACAGCACACCTCTGTCAGACACCACATTCATCGGCACATCATGCAGATGCACCACATGTTGCACAAACAGCCTGGGCAAGGTCTCCGCTGAGGGCAACGCAGATAAGTGTACAAAATGGGCCTGTTTAGAGAACCTGTCCTCCACCAACCATACAATTGTATTGCCCCTGGAAGGAGGGAGATTGGTGATAAAATCCATGGATAGGTGAGTCCATGGTCTATCAGGAACTGGCAAAGGCACCAATTCCCCGGCCGGCCACAGCCTCACGAGTGGCTGAAATCCCCGGATGAGCACTTAACACAGAGTCATGGAACTCCCGAAGGAGCCTAAGACGAAATTGCACTGGGACAAACAATTTACCAACCGGCTTAGAACTAGGAGCAAAAATCTCTCGCTCCAACTCAGATGAAATATCGACCACAAGCACCCCAGGCTGAAAATTGGAGGATGGAGGGATGAAGGCTCGAGAGGAGACACTGGATCAAAACTTAGAGACAATACATCAGTCTTAACATTTTTAGATCCTGGGCAAAACGTGATGGAAAATTGAAACCGAGAAAAAAAGCGACCACCGGACCTGCCTAGGAGTCAATCTTTTTGCAGACTCGATGTAAGCTAAATTTTTGTGAATGTTAATCACAGTAATGGGATGAGCTGCCCACTCCAAAAAAATGCCACCATTCTTCAAAACCACCTTGACAGCAAGAATTTCTCTATTGTCCACATCATAATTTCTCTCTGCTGGAGAGAACTTCTTGGAAAAGAAGGCACATGGTTTAACATTGGTCAAAGTGGAGGGTCCCTGTGACAACACTGCCCCCACCCCCACCTCAGAAGCGTCAACCTCCACAACAAAAGGTTTAGACGGATCCGGTTGAACCAACGCCGAGGAGGTCATAAAATACCTCATTAATACCAAAAAAGATTTTACGGCAGATGCTGACCAGTTTTTAACATCTGCACCCTTAAGCGTGGGATCTGTAAGAGGCTTAATCACCTGTGAAAATCCACTGATGAACTTCTGATAATAGTTTGTGAACCCCAAGAAGCGCTGCGAACCTTTCAAGTCTTAGGGCTGAACACAGTCAACGATAGCCTGCACCTTCTTGGGATCCATGTGAAACCCCTTATTAGATGCAATAAATCTCAAAGATGATAATTCCTGCACAAAAAATGAACATTTTTCCAATTTCGCAAAAAGTTGGTTTTCCCTGAGTCTCTGGAGGACAGTACACAGATGTTGCAAATGGTTTGACTATCAGAGGAGTAAATCTCGACCTTCAACATGTGATAACCGGGTGAATGACTGGAGGCGAGGCAAAGCCCCGTACTCCAGAGAACGGCGACGAATCAAGCAAGCCGAGGTCAGACCAGAGGGTAACACGGTAACCAAAGGAGGAGACAGACAGCGTGGTACAATACAAGCCGGGGTCAGAAGCCAGAGAGGGTAACGCCGTCACCAAGGGCACAAACGAGAGACTAGTCAGGGAGCTTTAGCTGAGATCAAAACCATAGATAAGACAGAAGACACAGAGTCTAAACTCAGATAAAAGGCGAGGGACGGGCCGGGTCATACACGGTACAAGCATAAAAGAACAGGCAGTATACACAGGTATCACAAGGGTCAGCTGCTCAGCCGAGAATGGAAGTAACACTGATGAGGAGTCCAGCTCGGGGGCAGGTAAATATAGCCCTCCCTAAACCAAAGGGAGGCCATCCAAAATTAACCTTAGAAGGACAGTGAGGGCAATCCCGTCCAGAGCCATGAACATAACTGTTTAGAAAGTTTATACATTAGTCTGTGTTATTTTTGGGGTTATTTTATCTTAATGAGTCTTGTTTGAGGTTTGTATTTATTTAAGGGTCAGGTCTGTTGTGTGTTCTGCATTGATTGTGATGATGTGTGATGCCATAAAATGGAGTGTGGCCTATTTAATAGGGTGGAGTGTTATGAATCGGTCACCGAGGAGGATGGCAGGAACAGGCTAAGCCACCAGGAAACCAGAGAGGTTGGTAACTCAGCGCTTTGCAGACCCCTGATCCTAACAACACAACTAGCAGTAGCCGTGGAGCGTTCCTACGATGCACTAGATGCCTCGGCACAGCCGGAGAACTAACTAAGCCTAAAGCCAGAAAGGTGAAATCTAAACTGCCCCGGAGCAGACCCCCAAAGGAATAGACAGTCCCCAGACATATATTGTCAGTAAGACAAGATGAGACACAAACATAGGCAGAAAATAGACTGAGCAAATGATGGGACCCAAACTGACAAGATAGAACAGGACAGAAAAGATACTGTCTGCAATCACGCAAAAACCCTAAAAAATTCAACACATCTGATATACAAAAACCTAGGGCCACACAACGTCACCCCCACTAGATCAGCACTCTGGTGTGAACTGGAAGCAAAGCAAAAGATACTAATATAACAGGGGACTGAACAAACTGACACTAGCTGTAACATATGGAGTGGGGCCCAGTGCTGCCCCCAGGAGGGAGTACGCTGAACCCTCGCAACAAAGTAGCAAGCAAAAAAAAGTCACAACCACATTAGATGCAAAGGATTAGCAAAAGAACCACTTAACTGAACCATGCAGATAAGGCAGGAGACTGAAGAGCTCAAAATGCACAAGGAGGAAATCACCAGCAACCACCAAGGGAAGCCTGCTCACTTATATGCTCCCAGCCAGGAATCCCAGATTCCCAATCATCGTCGTCAGGTGGCAAACTTCCATCACACTGGCCAGCTCCATAACTCCCAGTAACCACCAGAGGGAGCTCCAGCTCAGAAGTCCGAGCAAGGGAATTCACAACAGTGGAGACAACGCCAACATTTTTATACTTCATATGACATATATCTCTTAACAATAGCGGTGTGCCAATATGCTGTCAAGGCAATCGTGAGGTTACCCATATTGATGTCATCTTTGTCTTTCCATGAGGCTGGGCTTCATATCAGATGATCATTTGTTCTCTATACTACAGTGTACATTGCAATCAAACAAACTATTAAGGGCTTGCAGTACGCACCAAACAATAAAGTTTAAGGTGCGTTCGCAACCCGGGGTCCACTGTACAGAGATGTTCTTGCTGCTCGGTAATGGCGGACACAATATGGCAGTATAACAGATGAACACATCCGGGTTGCCACCCGATGTGTACAGAGGCAGACTCTGTTGCCTCACAGAGTCTCACCAACGTGGAACATAAACGCTGTGGCCTGTTATGCTCACAGACCTCGGCAAGGTGAGCGCTGGTGTGCAGTCACAGGACTCTGCCCCAAGGACACAGGGCAAGAGTCCCTCTAGACCCACTAAGGTTCGGTGCTTGTGGCGTCAGGAGAGGCTACGCTAATAGATTATCGCACAAAGTGCATACAGCGCCGCTCTGGCGGACGCCACTAACCAGCCTAAGCTTAGGTTCTGGAAAGCGCACTAATGGCACACGGGGCCACGCTGACGGACACTGCTATACATGTGGCACAGTCGTGCCTTGTGCAAGATGGCACACTCTGGCGCTAACACGTGTGGAGAGACCTGGATGCACTGTGGCACATAGACATTGCCACTACTAGGCGCTGACTCTAACTCTGATAACCCTATTATATACACAACCAAGGGGGGGGGATCATAATGAGTCAGTCACCAGAAACATGCATCCATCATCACACACGCCAGTACAAAATTCTATAGTAGCGCATGGCCGGGTGGCCATGCGAGGCTTTTATAGTTGCAGCCTTCCGGGACCTTCCTAGTGGTCCAATCGGAGCCGCAACAGGACCTGAGCATGTGACCTCCAACCTCCATTGAGAGGTCGTCCCACGGGCAGGCTCAGTGGACCGAAAGAGGGACTTAGTCCCAGGAGCTGTTTGCTGCTGACTAGTGTAGATTGCTATAGCTGGAGCAGAGGTGGTGGCAACAACAACAACCAAACCGACAGCACTGGCTTGGGCAAGACACTGGGATCGATGTCTTTGCTGAGCAGCCTCCTCTGCGGTTGGGGAAGAATGGGAGACTGCAGAAAACAAGGCTTGAGATTCCTCCTGTGCAGAGGGAGAAACCCGACACCTAACATAAACTATCTCAAGTTTAAGTCCCCTACTAAAAAATACACTAAAAATGGAGAAAAAAATGATAGGATAATAAAGCATTCCTATTTAAAAAATGGAAAAATAAAAAAATATATGAACGTACCTGGTATAAAATCAATTAGCTAATAAGGTAAAGAGTGCATAGTAAAAAAATGTGAAACTTCCAATTTGCCATTTTTCAGTCGATGAACCTCTGCAAAACTGGTCACAATAAAAACATCAAATCACTTCACAAAAATCAAGCTTTCTCACAGCGCCATCAATGGAAAAAAAACCAGAAACTAAAGTTATGAATTTCAGATTTTTTTCCAAACATCTAAAGCACAAAAATAGGGTAGGATGGTAGACAAAACTGAGGAGGAAATGTAGGGTGGTGCAGCACTGTGGAGAAGATGGGCACGATGGTAAACAGAGATAAGGAGGAGATGTAGGGCAGTGCAGCACAGTGGAGAAGTCGGGTTGGGTGGCAGACAGAGATGAGGAAGGAGATGTAGGGCGGTGCAGCACTGTGGAGAAGTCTGGTAGGGTGGTAGACAGAGATGAGGAAGAGATGTAGGGCAGTGCAGCACAGAGGAGAGAACACGACAGGTAGTAGACAGAGATGAGAAGGAGGTATAGGGAAGTGCAACACTGTGGAAAGGACAGGTAGTATGGTAGACAGAGTGGAGGAGGAGATGTGGGGTAGTGCAGCACTGTGGAGAGCATGGGTAGGGTGGTAGACACAGATGAGGATGAGATGTAGGGTAATGCAACACTGTGGAGAGGACGGGTAGGAAGCCATAGTGCAAATTGATCCAGGAACTGGTGAGATTGGCCTGAAGTGTGGTACAACAGGGTGCAGTTTCTTTACCTTTACTTGGCAAATGCAGTCCAGGATCCCAATTACAGATGGCACAGGAGCAGGCTAGCCTGGAAGCAACTCAGGAATCTCACTCTGCAGATTGGTTGTGTAGTCTTCCTAGCGCTTAGTTGAGGTACATGCAGTACTATGTTACACTGAAGTTCCTCCTTCTTATATTCTCTTAGAACTATCTCGTATGGCAGACAGCTGTAGCCCTCTATCTCACTTGGCTCACCCGTCGCTGTTGTGCCTCCAAGTCTTAGGTGGGAAAAGAGCATTTACAGCTTCCTACTCCTCTGGTTTCTGTTGCAGGACCTTCAGTATCCATACAACCGTGGAGACCAGGCTCCAGATCATGCGCTATCACTGGGAGGGAGCACTCTATCCTCAGCTCAACCTCCAGCTTCTCTCCACACGTCTACACACTTCAGCCTCCTCACACTAACTGACTAATTTCCCTTCCTGGCCCTCAGAGAGCACTCCTCCCCTTAGTATTAGTTCAGAGCTCCCTCTGCTGGCCCGGAGTGGGAACCGTGTTGCATGACATGGTTAACTGCCAGAGAGACCCTTCATTGCTTCCAAGCCTGACATCACCCTCCCTGGAGGAAGGCAATGCCACTGTGGCGACCATACTCCTGGGGGCGCCACAAGTATCCTTCCCGTTCTCTCACGCCCCCTCCGGCTCCTGCTCCGTGTCTGATGTATCACCAACAGACTCCTCTGCACGCTCCCTGTCCCTTTTATACTCGCCCCTCCCCTTGCTGTCCTGTCACTCTCAACAGTCCACTCTCCTCCTCTGCTCCCCGGGTACTGTTTCCTTTGGAACTCAGATGGCGGTCCCCTTCATTCCGGCCCGGACACTCTGTGGGGGTCCTCCTCCCTACATATGTATATGTAGGGTGCCTTGCAAAAGTATTCGGCACCCTGGAACTTTTCATCCATTTCCCACATATCATGCTTCAAACATAAAGATACCAAATGTAAATTTTTGGTAAAGAATCAACAACAAGTGGGACACAATTGTGAAGTTGAATGAAATTTATTGGTTATTTAAATTTTTTGTGGAAATTCAATAACTGAAAAGTTGGGCGTGCAATATTATTCGGCCCCTTTACTTTCAGTGCAGCAAACTCACTCCAGAAGTTCATTGTGGATCTCTGAATGATCCAATGTTGTCCTAGATACACAGCTCAGCAGTCAGTATCACACAGGATAGGAATAGATACACAGCTCAGCAGTCAGTATCACACTGGATAGGATTAGATACAGCGGCTCAGCAGTCAGTATCACACAGGATAGGATTAGATACACAGCTCAACAGACAGCATCACACAGGATAGGATTAGATACATGGCTCAGCAGACGGTGTTACACAGGATAAGATTAGATACACGGCTCAGCAGACAGTATCACACAGGATAGGATTAGATACACGGCTCAGCAGTCAGTATCACACAGGAGAAGATTAGATACACAGCTCAGCAGATGGTATCACACAGGACAGAATTAGATACACAGCTCAGCAGACGGTATCCCACAGGATAGGGTTAGATACACGGCTCAGCAACAGAATGTGCCAAAGGAGAGGACATTTTCATTCGAAGAATTCCACTCACTCCATCTTATTTGCCTTTTGATTTTAAACGCCTCCAGTTTCCAGTTTGACTGGCATTTGCAATGTCCATTAATAAGGCTCAGTGACAGTAGTAGAGATCGATTTGCAATCTCCATGCTTTTCTCATGGTCAACTTTACGTGGCCAGTTCAAGAGTTGGAACTGCCAAAAATCTGTTCATCTTTGCACCGAAATGAAAAACCAAAAATGTTGTCTATCAAAAGGCTCTTGAACGAGTTGAAAATAAAATAATATCAATACTTGGGTAATCGTTTAGTTAATTTGTGTTGCAAATCTGTAGTGCTGAATATATGATGTGAAATGTTTTTATATGCAATATAATCATTATAATCTGTTATAACTAACGACAGTAAGTTACTATACCCAGGCAACGCCGGGCTCTTCAGCTAGTATACATACAGCTGTGGCAAAAATAAAGAGACCACTTCCAAATGTTCAGTTTGTCTGATTTTTCTCTATATAAGTATATTTTTGAGTAAAATGTAAATTGTTCTTTTAGTCTATAAACTTCTGACAACATGTCTCCAAATTTCCAAGCAATATTTTTTTTCTGAAAACGAGAAATGGTTAAAATAAAAAAAAAAAAAACCCAGTGATTTCAGACCTCAAATATTGCAAAGAAGACAAGTTCATAATCATTTAGAAACAACAATACTAATGTTTTAACTCAGGAAGAGTTCAGAAATCAATATTTTGTGGAATAACCATGATTGTTAATCACAGCTTTCATGCGTCTTGGCATGCTTTCCACCAGTCTGTCACACTGCTTTTGGGTGACCTTATGCCACTCCTGGTACAAAAATGCAAGCAGTTCTTCTTTGTTTTATGGCTTGTGACTATCCATCATGCTCTTGATTACATTCCAGAGGTTTTCAATGGGGTTCAGGTCTGGTGAATGGGCTGCCCATGACAGGAATTTGATGTGGTGGCCTCTTAATTTTTGCCAGAGCTGTATATATATATATATATAATATAAAAGTTATTGCTCTTGGAATAAAAGCAGAAAAAAATGAAAGTGGTAAATGAAAATTGGTCCCAACGGTGATAGATATAAAGTGGTGGACAATTCCTTAAATATATCACTTCTCACAATTTCCTTTGTGTCACTACTCTATAGCAGATCGGTATGATGGATTATATGTGACTCTCTAGATATGAGATACTGAAAGATGCAAAGATGGTGACATTCACACCCCAGTAAAAGTTAATAATGACCCAGGGGCGTCCCTATCCCTTTGACGCACGTCTTCTCCCACCATCTGAGACTGGACGCACGTTGTGTCTCTATGGACTGGGCATTTACTTGGCTTTTTCCCTTCAGTTGAAGAAAACCTGGATCTTGAGGAATTTCCTTCAACAATGGAGGACCAAGAAATGGCGGCCTCCTCCTTGCTCAAATGTAAGTGACGAGTTTTAAAAAACATTTCTAACAAGGATGAGAATATCCAGTTAGGCAGAGACGTCTCCTGTAATAATTAAAGAATATTATATTATAATCTCAAGGAGGAGGAAATACCGCCCAGTCTCCTGTAAAGGATTATTCACATGGGGCAGATACGCTGTAGATTTTCTATACTAATTTGAAGATGCAAAATCTGCAGCTACCATTGAAAATCTGCAACAAAATTTGACGGCAAAACATGGAAATTTGGATTGAAATTCACCGGTGAAGGTGATACTGAAAAATCTGAGTGAATAAACCCTAAGTGAATGCTTGTAATAATGTGCAGGTGCAGAGTAAGTCACCACGGGACAGAGACAGACCAAAAGTTAAAGGGTTTATTTACAGGGGTCAAAATCTCCTCGCAGGGAGAAAACAGTGGGGGTTAAACCGGCAAGGTTATAGCGATTTAACAGTTTATGTACACTAGACAAAGTTATCAAACAGTAAAGCAGGTCAACGATAATTAACGGGTATTCTTACAACTTATCAGTCTGAAGAAATCTTGCTTGAAGGGTCGTCTTCTCCAACGTAGGCACTGACAGCAGCGGCACTTGTGGTCTCTGTAGTCTCTGTAATGCTGTAATCTCTGTAAACGCTGTAGTCTCTGTTAGGAGGTAGCCGGGACCTCCTGGGTCAAGGAGGAAGGCAATGGAGACGCTGAACCAAATGGGGTCTTCCCTGCTATGAGTCTCTGCTCTGATACCAACAGTCTCTCCGCAGGAATGATACTCAGCCGTTTGTTCAGTCTCTCTGCCATAGTTATGGGCCCTGACCTGTCACTGCGGGCACTGGGGCTGCGCGTGCGTGTGGTATTCACAGGTACGCAGGATGCAGTGACGAGACGGAAGCGGAGCAAGCTTAAATGTAAACTTTTATATGAATAGGACGAGTAACTGACAAGCTAACAATCGTTTTTCCACGCAGGGAGTTAAACAACAATACAACAGCATTACACTTAAATAATCTGATATATACTACCCGACCCGCGCCGGTACTATATGACCTCGATATGGCCAACTACGAGTCCCAGATTTATCAACTATCAACGGAGTGTCACTTATCCTGCTCTGATGTCCAGCAGAGTTGTTATCCGGGAGGTGTCCGCACGGCGTTTCAGCCGCTGGGCCCAGCCGGTAAGGAGTTGCCGCAGGCTGATGGCGTTCTGATGATGGTGTGGAGGAGGCACAACAGGCCTCGGAAGAGTTCCGCAATGTAGGGGCCCCTTGCGGGGGCAAGGCAGTGGCAGCCGCGGGCCTGGATTCATGGGCCGCAGCCGCGGTCTGGAATGGGACGGAGGCGGCCGCAGGTGACAGCGTACAGGCCGCAGCCGCGGGTCGGCGTGGAACAGTGGCGGCCGCGGGTGGCAGCACACAGGCCGCAGTCGCGGGACAGATTGGGGCAGTGGCGGCCTCGGGTGGCAGCGTATAGGCCGCAGCTGCGGGTCGGGATGGAGCAGAGGAGGCCGCAGGAGGCAGAGTATAGGCCACGGGACGGAATCGGGCAGTGGCAGCGGTCACGAGTCTCTGTGTCTGGAGCGCAACCGCGGGGGTCTGGTCGGCATCACTCTGCTGTGCTGCTTGGTGCTGTCCTCTCCCTGGTATCGGTGAGTTCCCGCCTAATCTTCCTGGCAAACGCTGACCCCTTACAGCTCTCTGGCGCCACCTAGACTTCCTGCTCCTTTTCCCTCTCTCCGTCGAGTGCCCCCTGCTGGTGTACTGTGCTCCTTTTATATCCGCTCCACCCCCACACCTAAAATTGTCTCTCGTCCATCCTCTAATTATGTCCCCTGGAAACAGATCTCCTGGGAACCTTGGTGACAGCCCCCTTGGTTCCGGACCGATTGCATAGGGGCAACTCCCCCTCCTAAACTCTCCCATCCTGTTTGCTCACCAGTCCTTGGGCGAGGGTTTGGGGAGGCTTGTGTTTTTATCTTGATGCTGAAGTCTTTTCTGCCACATGAATTGATCCTGTTCATAGCGTTCGGGGGGGTTTTCCTGCTGTAGACCGCTCGGAGCATCGCGGTTCGATTCTTGTGGTGGAGTCTTCTGGTGTGGTGGAAGGTGGTTGTGTGGCTGGGACCATAGGGTCATTGGCCCCAGAGGTGTCCGCAGGTATTACCCGAAGGTCCTCCTCATCGTCATAATTCCATACAACTTGTGGAGGATCTGGGGCCTGGGGAGAGGTCTCGGGCTGTTCGGGGTCTGTGGATATACAGGGCCGCAACATATTGTGATGTACTGTTCGGGTTGGGTGATCTCCCTCTTTTTCAGACTGTATCTCATACACCGGTCCATCTCGACTTATCCGTTGCAGTACCTGGTAGGGACTCTCTTCCCAGCGGTGCCCCAGTTTGTTTTGGGGGCGCTGGTCTGGTACGAGTATGCGATCCCCTGTCTGGAATTCGGCAGGTGGTGACGGGATCTTCCCCGGGTGTTCCAGGTCCCGGAGTTTTGTTTGTACCAGCCAGTGCAGGGTTTGCAGACGATACCGATGATTTCGGACCCACGAGGCGACTCCTGCCCATGGTTGCTCTTCCTCTGGGTCCAACTCCACCTCGGTGATCTTCTTGCCTTCTCGGCTGAAGAGAAGCGAATATGGGGTGTAACCGGTGACTCGATGTACCCGGTTGTTGTATACCCAGACCAGTTCGGGGATATATTCAGGCCAACGGGTCTTTCGGTCTTCCTCCAGGGTTCATAACGTTTGGATTAAGGTCTGGTTAAATCGTTTGCAGGCCCCGTTCACCTGTGGATGGTATGGTGTGGTTCGGGATTTGTCGATGCCGTACAGACGATGTAGTTCCTCCATTACCTTCCCCAAGAAGCAGGCACCTAGGCCCGAATTAATTAGTTGGGGGCAGCCATATACTTGAATAAAGTTCTTACAGATCACATAGGCTGCCAATTCCGTTTGATCTCGGGTCGGGGTCACCACGGCGAACTTGGTAAAATGGTCCACCTTAACCAGACAGTGTTCGTACCCCTGATGAGCCAGGCCAATGGTTAGATAGTCTATCATTAGTAGTTCGAGGGGTGTTGTTGTTACTATCGTCTGTACAGGGTCCGTTGCTCAGGTGGTTTAGTTAGCTCACATTGGCGACATGTACGGCAAATTTCCTCCACCTCGGCTTGTAATCGGGGATAGTAGGCAATTTGTTGTAGCCACTGAAAAGTCTTTTGTGCCCCAAAAAGCGCCCCTTTTTCGTGAGCTTCTTGAGCAAGTGCAGTGAGCTGGGCCCCCGGCACTACCACCTGCCATGCTACCGTTGGTTCTGTACGTAGTACTGTCTTTCGGTACAATAGTCCCCCTTTGATCATCAATTTCTCCCACTGGCGTAGCATCAGCAAAGTGTCTCTAGACAGCGTTTCTCTTTGGGTGTTATTGGGCAGCTGTTTTGTGGCCACCCATCGACCTAGGGGGCTGACCTCCCCATCTTCTTGTTGTTGTCGTTTCCATTCATCCCGGGATTGTTCTAAGATGCCCTTAGTGGGTCCCACATGGGACTGTCCCTGGGTCACCGCTGTGATTTCGGCGGAGCATAGGGAAAACGGTGTTTCTTCTTCCAGCTCTTCATCTCGTCTCCGTCCAGGAGCCGTGCAACGAATTTGGGATAAGGCATCGGCGTGGACATTCTCTGCTCCCCGTTTGTAAATGATTTTGTATTTGAACTTGGCCACTTGAGCCACCCACTGTTGTTCCAAGGCCCCTAATTTGGCATTTTCGAGGTGGGTCAGTGGGTTGTTGTCGGTTCTTACCACTACCTCAGTACCGGCCAGGTACTCCGCGAATCGCTCCATCATGGCCCATACGACCACGAGAAGCTCAAGCTTAAAGGAGCTGTAGTTATCAGGATTGTGTTCGGAGTTGTGAAGTGATCGGCTGCCTTGGCGATCACCTTCTCCCGGCCATCCTGCATTTGAGATAACACAGCTCCCAGCTCGTGCAGGCTCCCGTCGGTGTGCAGGATTAATGGCTGCGAGAAATCCACGTAGGCCAATTCCGGGACTTCCGAGAGTGTAGTCTTGAGGTCTCGGAAAGCTTCTTCCTGGGGTTCACGCCATTGTATCTTCCAGCTGTTGGCTCCAGCTGGAGTTCCCTTCAGCAAGTGTTGCAGGGCTCGGGCTCGGCGGGCGAAGTTTTTTACGAAGCGACGGTAATATCCGGCTAGCCCCAGAAAGGCCCGCACATCCTTCACCGTTCGGGGGTAGGCCACTCCTGTATCACAGCGACCTTCTCCATAGATGGTCTCAAGCTCCCGGCGGAAACGACATGTCCCAGATATTCGATTTGTGTGCGGAACAGATGGCATTTCTGGGGCTTCACCTTCAGCCCGTACTTTTGCAGCCGACCGAGCACATGACCCAGACGTTGCAAGTGGTCCTCAAACGTGGCAGCATAGATGATGATGTCGTCCAGGTATATCAAGGTGGCCTCGAAGTTGAGGTCACCCAGACACCGCTCCATTAGTCGTTGAAAGGTCCCGGGGGTGTTGGCCAGCCTGAACGGCATACGATTAAATTCGAACAGTCCCATTGGTAAGATGAAGGCGGTTTTTGCACGATCTTCTGACATCGGCACCTGCCAATATCGGCTGGCCAAGTTTAGGGTTGAAAAATATGTTGGTTTTCCTAGGGCCAACAGGGACTCCTCTATACGGAGAAGCATATATGAGTCTTTGATGGTACAGGCGTTCAATTTTCAGTAGTCCACGCAGAACCGCAGAGTACTGTCATTCTTTCGCACCAACACGATGGGGGTCGCCTTGGCGCTTTGGCTTTCCCGGATAACCTCCTTCCACAGCATTTGGCTCAGCAGTGTTTTTACGTCTTGATATAATTGCGGGGGGAGCTGCCGGTATCGCTGTTTGATGGGGGCCGTCCCTTCAGTGGGAATGCCGTGCGTGATCGCTGTGGAGCACCCAAAGTCATCTTCGTGGCTGGTGAATACCTCTCGGTAATGGCCTAGGAGAGTTTCTACCTGATGTATTTGGGTAGACGATAGGCCGGAGAGTTCCGCTCAAATTTTCTCCAAGATTGCTCGCCCTTCCTGCTCAGGCGGGGACCCCACAGTCTGGATGGAACATACAGTTACAGCCCATGGGTCCCTTGCATTCACTCCTAGCTGCAATGCCGGGGTCGGGAGCACTTACTCCAGGGTTTTCACTAGTTTCGCCATTTTGGCGCGAGGTCTTAGGACGACGTCTTGGTCTTCCAGGTTGACACAGCATACAAGGGCTGTCCCCTTCCTCATGGTGGCCAGGGTGCAAGCCACCAGGACACCGGGGGGGCAAGTGCTTGGAGAAGCATGGCTCCACCTGCGCCTCTACTCACTCCAGAGGTACATGGGCCCAGGCGGGCAGAGCAACTACTGTCTGTCCTGGCAGCAGCACAAGCTGAGGAGCCACATGTGCAATCACTCTCCCCAGCACCTCCCCCTCCTGGCAGGCCTCTTGGACTCACGCCCCCGCCACCAGCTGTTGGAAGACCTGCCCTTGGGGGGTGCGGGTGCTCCATTGTTTCAGGGTCTCCTGGGCTGGTTCACTGAGGAGAAGGCTGCCGAATTCCTTTAGTACATTCATGCCCAAGGTGACAGTGTGTCTATTGCCTGCGTCCCCCCGAGTCAGGACCATGCCTCGTCGGCCCAGTTCTTTGCTGCACATCAAGATCTGCATCCAAGCTACTCCGACAACTGGAATTGGTAGCTGATTGGCAGCCAACAACTTGATTACGGACCCCCACTGGGGCCTTGTGACTTCGGGGAAGTGCTGCCGGAAGTAGGTCTCTGGCATAGTCGTAACCTGTGACCCCGTATCCACCAGGCAGCGCACCGCGCGACCCTCAAACTCTGTCCAAATTAACGGACACTTTGCTACCAAATCTCCGGGACTTCCACCACCCCTTTGCGTGGGCTCTGGCTTTGAGCGGCGTCCCCTCAGTTCGGGGCCCTCTGATTGGAATGGCCAGCGGGGTGGGTTCTTCCCGTGCCGTGGGCACTCCCGGGCGAAGTGTCCCAATTTTCCACAATGATAAAAGGCATGTGGCCATGGGAACTGACTTAGGCGAGGGCCGCGACAGTTTGTGGCTTCCCCGCCCGGCACTAACCGGCTTCCGGTGGCCTCGGCCTCCTTCTTCACTTCAGCCAATTTGCCTTTGATGCTCTGTAGCTCCTGCCTCATTTCTTTCACCCAGTGGGGGTCACCCAGGGCGTTTACGGACGCTTCGATACTCCGGGCCATCCCCACTGGGACTGTCACTCCCTGCTCCCGTTCCCGTGTGCGTACCTCCATTCCTATCTCTGAGAAGGTCAGACGCAGGTCCACTCGCACCCGCTCCCGCAGGGCCTGTTTCGTCAGGGTGTCTCGTAGCCCGGTCACTAAAAGGTCACGTAATGTCACATCCACGGGCCCCATGTCGACCCCATCCTTCCTTTCAATGGCTGTATACAATTCTTGCAAAACATTCATATATTGCGTCACTGTCTCCCCCTTTTTGCATGAAACTAAACAACCAGGTTCTCAGCTCCCCTACGTCGGTGGGGTCCCCATGGGTCTCTTCTAAGATCTGCATCACCCTGTTGAAGGTGTTTCGCTGTCCGGGGGGTCTTAACATCACTGAGTCCCGGCCTTCCCCATCCAATGCCATTAGGCCACCTCGGCCTCCAGACCAGAGGTCATCGGACGCATCCTAAACAACCCCCGCATTCGTTCCGTCCAGCTCCACAGCATGGTATTACTGCCTGTGAACCTGGGCAGGTTGCTCAGCATAGCCGATAAAGATAAGCTGTACCGGGGGCTACCCTCTCCCCCTTGGTCTGCAGCTTCCCTGCTCGCGCTCGGAGACTGCATCCTGCCGACTATGCCAAATATGGTATTCGCAGGTATGCAGGATGCAGTGACGAGACGGAAGCGGAGCAAGCTTAAATGTAAACTTTTATATGAATTGGACGAGTAACTGACAAGCTAACAATCGTTTTCCATGCAGGGAGTTAAAAAACAATACAACAACAATACACTTAAATAATCCGATATACTGCATACTACCCGGCCCGCGCCGGTACTATATGACCTCGATATGGCCAACTACGAGTCCCGGATGTTACACCCCCGGATCCGGTCCCGTACCTGGTCTCCGGGCAGCTTCCACGCTGCTCCCTGTCTGCCTTTTCGGGGACGCGGCGCGTCACGGGTCTGCGCATGCGTGCTTGCCCTTCCTCGGCTGCAGGGCACCTTGGGAGCTCGTGCCCCAGTGGCTCCGCCCCAATATGGCGGCGCCCACCGGGTATTTCTGGCCGGCGTCTATGCAGGTAAGGCCTCTTTCACACATCCGGTTTTTGTAATCCGGCATGATGCGGCAAAATTTTTCATAACCGGATCCAGCACCGGATCCGGTTTTGTCCCATAAGCTTTCATGGTCGCCGCATCGTGCCGGATGGTTGTGCGTCGTGTCCAGTTGCTGCCGGACACAGAAAAACTTAGCCGTCCGGCATCTGCAAAAAACGTTCTCTGCAACGTTTTTTGTCAGCGCCGGACCGGCTTTTTCCACAGCGCATGCCCGGACTCTGTGAATGTTAACCCCACAAGTGCACGGCGAGAGAGAGAGAGATCTCTCTCTGTCACCTGGACACTTGTGAGAGATCTCTCTCGCCGGGCACTTGTGGGGTTAACACTCACAGTGTCTGGGTGAGAGAGAGAGATCTCTCTGTGGGGTTAACCCCAATAGTGCCCGGCAAGAGAGAGAGATTCTCTCGCCTGGACACTAAGTGTTAACGCCCCATGTCTCTCTCCACCCCCCCTCCTCTCTCCTCCCCTCTCCTCTCCTCCCCTCCCCTCACCTCCCTTTCAGCGGCTGCCTCTGTCCACCTCCTCCTGCGGCTCCTTTAAATCACGTCCGAGCCGTATGTCTCGCCGCATACACATCCGGTGTCACAGCTGCAGGCCGGATCCGGCGGCCCGGCTTTTCGCTGCACGCCGCCGGATCCCACACACCGGATGTGTGAAAATAGCCTAAGACGCCTGTTTGTCGTTCCATGTGGTGCCTGCTCTCTTTGCGCAGCGTCACCCTCGCCTCTCAGGTCCCTGTATCCTGTCTCCAGTGTGCCCTGTGTCTCGGTCCAGTTTGCCATCCGGCACCACCATCTGTTGCCTGCCTGCTCCTCCCTGTTTTGTCTGTCTGTCCTGCCTACCATCCTCCTTCATCCCCTCTGCCATCCCGTCCTTGCCAGCTCCCTGTCCGTCCATCCGCTCCAACTGTTCTGTGTCTCCACTGTATCTACCTGCCCTGTGTCTCCCATCCTCATTTGTGTCCCTCTTCCTTTCAGCATCTGGCCCCGGTCCGTCCAGGCTTTTCCAGCTCTTCTCTGCCTCCATAGTCCTATGTTCCACCACCTTCTCTCCATCTTCACCCCGTTCTTCGTCAGATCCCTCCGCTATTTACCCTAAGCCGCCCCTTTGGTTTCCGGCCATTGTGGTTCCATCTCCCTTGGGCCTGCCCCTAACACTCCCTGTATAGGGGGTGGTCATCACCTGGACTGCTCGCCCTTGGGGGCTCTGGAGCCACGACCCAGAGGGTCCACTTCCGGGCAATCTCCCTAGAACCCTAACACCGGAATTATTATCAACTATCAATGGAGTGTCACTTATCCTGCTCTGATGTCCAGCAGAGTTGGTATCCGGGTGGTTTCCGTTCGGCGTTTCAGTTGCTGGGCCCAGCCGGTGAGGAGTTGCCGCAGGCTTCTGGTGTTCCAACACCCGGGTGTGGAGGAGGCACAACAGGCCCCAGAAGAGTTCCTCAATGTAGGGGCCCCTTGCAGAGGCAAGGCAGTGGCAGCCGTGGGCCTGGATGTATGGGCCGCAGCCGCGGTATGGAACGGGACGGAGATGGCTGCGGGTGACAGCATACAGGCCGCAGCCACGGGACGGATTGGGGCAGTGACGGCCGCGGGTGGCAGCATATAGGCCGCAGCCGCGGGTCAGAGTGGAAGAGTGGCGGCCGTGGGTGGCAACACACAGGCCACAGCCACGGGACGGATTGGGGCAGTGGCGGCCGCGGGTGGCAGTATATAGGCTGCAGCCGCGGGGTGGAGCAGTGGCGGCCGCGGGAGGCAGCGGACAGGCCGCAGCCACGTGACTGCAAGGAACAGTGGCGGCTGTGGGTGGTGGCGTACAGGTCGCAGCCGCGGGACTGGATGGAACACTGGCGGCCGTGGGTGGCAGAGTATAGGCCACGGCCACGGGATGGAGTCAGGCAGTGGCAGCGGTCACAGGTCTCTGTGTCTGGAGCGCAACTGCGGGGGTCCGGTCGGCGTCACTCTGCTGTGCTGCTCGGTGCTGTCCTCTCCCTGGTATCGGTGAGTCCCTGTCTAATCTTCCTGGCAGGCGCTGACCCCTTGCAGCTCACCGGCGCCACCTAGACTTCCTGCTCCTCCCTCTCTCCGTCGAGTGCCCCCTGCTGGCATACTGTGCTCCTTTTATATCCGCTCCGCCCCCAGACCTTCTAGAATTGTCTCTCGTCCGTCCTCTAATTATGTCCCCTGGAAACAGATCTCCTGGGAACCATAGTGACAGCCCCCTTGGTTCTGGACCAATTGCATAGCCGCAACTCCCCCTCCTACACGCGCGTCTCCGTCTCTGCACGGTCAGGAGTACGTATTCTCCTAGTCAATGGGGACTCCGCGTTTATGTACTCATGGACAGCAGTATTTAAGTAACGTCCTCCTGTCTTATCCCTCTGATCGGGAGTTCTCTCTCTTTCCCTGCGTGCGGCTGCGACCTGCACCGAATGCTGAACATGCTGCTCTGCCCTGAGCCTGCACTGCTTCCTGTCCAGAACAACTTCCCCTTCCCCACTGCTACTGACAGGCCCATGATGCAGTCGGTCCAGGTCCAAAAGTCTTCCCCCCGACAACCCTGCTGCCCAGCTAAATGGTTCCGGACACGGAGCAGAGGAGGTAACCCCCTTCTGATTCTTCTTATGCTTCACCCCCTTACATCCTCACAAGGATTTTTTTTCTTTTTTAGTTTGGAGCAAATTCTGCTAAAAAATAAAATAATATTAGGATAGAATAATATTAAGTAGAGGGCAGTCCCGTTAATATATCACATCTCACAATTTCCTTTATCTCAATACTGTAAGGTCCCTTCACCCGTCCATTTTTCGTGTCCGTATGCGGTGCGTTTTTTAAGGTCCCGAAATACGGACACGCATATTCAATGATGGTGCGCACATCATGTCAGGTTTTTCACACGGACCTTGAGTCCTGTGAAAATCTCGCAGACTCAGGTGCTTCTCACAATATTAGAATATCATCAAAAGGTTAATTTATTTCAGTTCTTCAAAACAAAAAATGAAACTCATATATTCTATAGAGTCATTACACACAGAGTGATCTATCTCACGTGATTATTTCTGGTAATGTTGATGATTATGGCTTACAGCCAATGAAAACCCAAACGTCATTATCTCAGTAAACTAGAAAACTTTATAACTAGTGATGAGCGAGTATACTTGATGCTCGGGTGTCCTCCGAGTATTTTGGCATGCTCGCAGATGTAGTTTCTGCTGTAGCAGCATGATTTGCGACTGCTAGACAGGCAGATTACATGTATGGAATGCCTGTTTGTTAGGGATTTCCCACATGTATTCCGGCTGTCCAGCAGCCACAAATCATGCTGCTGAGGTGAGGAAAACTAAATCTCCAAACACGCCAAAATAGTCGGAGATCACCCGAGCAACGAGTATACTCGCTCATCACTATTTATAACACCAGCTTGAAAAAATGATTGTAAAATCCAAAATGTTGTCCTACTGCAATGTATGTTCAATAAATGCACTCAATACTTGGTCAGGGCTCCTTTGGCATCAATTACTGCATCAATGCGGCGTGGCATGGAGGCGATCAGTCTGTGGCACTGCTGAGGGGTTATGGAAGCCCAGGTGGCTTTGATAGCAGCCTTCAGCTCGTCTGCATTGTTGGTTCTGGTGTCTCTCATCTTCCTCTTGACAATACTCCATAGATTCTCTATGGGGTTAAGGTCAGGCGAGTTTGCTGCCCATCAAGCACAGTGATACTGTTGTGTGTACACCAGGTATTGGTACTTTTGGCAGTGTGGACAGGGGCCAAGTCCTGCTGGAGAATGAAATTTCCATCTCCAAAAAGCTTGTCGGCAGAGGGAAGCATGAAGTGCTCTAAAATTTCCATGTAGATGGCTGCGCTACCTTTGGTCTTGATAATACACAGTGGACCTTCACCAGCAGATGACATGGCTCCCAAATCATCACTGATTGTGGAGACTTCACACTAGACTTTGGAAATCAAGGTCCCAGAGTCTAGAGGAAGAGTGGAGAGGCCACAATCCAAGCTGCTGGAGGTCTAATGTGAAGTTCCCACAGTCGTTTGTCTACCTGAGATGAGCGCGACCAGGAGACAATGATAGGCGATGTATTATATTCAGCACCCGCTGTGTACCTCCTGTGTAAAATTAAGAATTAAATTAAAAAAATGGCTTGGGCTCCAACATAATTTTGGTAACCAGCAGAGGGAAAGCCCACTGCTGGGGGCTGGTGATAATAATCTGGGAAAGGTGAAAATATCCCAAAAGGTTCCCAGGCTATTAATAACAGCTCACAGCTTTTTGCTTAGTCTGAACTGGTTAATTTATTAGAGACCACAGAAAAAAAATGATATTGGGTCCCCCCTATAAATTCTAACCAGCAAAGGTTAAACAGACAGCTGCGGTTGATATTAATAGCCTGAGAAGGGGGCAGGAATATTCCCCCCTCCCAGACAGACTAAAAACCTCAGCTAACCCAGAAATGGCGCAGCCATAAGATTGGCCAAATCTAGCTCTTAACCTCGATCTTCCCTCCTGCCCTGGTGCGGTGGCAAGTGGGTGAGAGGGTTAGGGTTGATGTCTGCTTTGTATTGCCAGCTGATATCAAGTCAAGCAGTTAGTAATGGAGAGTCGTCTATATGACAGCAATATTACTAACCCATATTAAGTTTTGAAATAAACACACAGCAAGAATAAAGTCCTGTATTTGAAATAAACACTCCGCACCATCATTTTTCAATTTAGTACTGTAAAATGAAATAATAAAGAATCATATTCCTCACCTGTCCGACGATAATCTATTTGTCCCATGCTGTAATCCATCTCTGCTACATCTGTATTACATGGCTGAGCAGTGGCATGATGTGGCTCCTCAGTCATGAATCCATGGCTTAATTTTACATTAATAAATAGGTAAACGATGATGCGGAGTGTTAAAGGAGTCTGTGTCTTTCAATTAAAGGACATTATTCTGGCTGTGTATTTTTCAAAATATGACTATGGGGTTAGTAATGGGGGCACTTTATAGACTCATTTCTATTGCTAACCCATGGGCTTGATGTCAACTGCCATAAAACAGCTGACATCAATACCAACCCTATTACCTTACTTGCCACTGCACCAGGGCAAATGGGAAGGGCGAGGCTAAGCACCAGATTTGGAGCAGCTTACGGATGCAACATTTCTGAAGCCGCCGAGAGCTGATGTTATTAGCCTGGGAGGGGGACAATATCTCTGGCCCCTTCCCAGCTTATTAATATCAGCTCGCAGCTGTCTGTTTAGCCTTTGCTGGTTAGAATTTATAGGGAGACCCTGGATAATTTTTTGGGGGGTCACACTGTAAACTAACCAGAAAAAGGCTAAGCTATTGGCCCCTGTCTCAGATTATTCATATTAGCTCCCAGTGGTTGACTTTCCATCTGCTGGTTATGATAATTACAAGGGAGCCCACGCCATTTTTTTAAATAATTATTTTTTTATCTATCTCTCTATCTATCTAATATCTATCTATCTACCTATCTATTATCTATCATCTAACTATTATATATCTAATATCTATTATCTATCTACAGGTGCTTCTCACAAAATAAGAATATCATCAAAAAGTGAATTTATTTCAGTTCTTCAATACAAAAAGTGACTCTCCTATATTCTATAGAGTCATTACACACTGAGTGATCTATTTCACAGGTTTATTTCTGGTAATGTTGATGATTATAGCTTACAGCCAATGAAAACCCAAAAGTCATTATCTCAGTAAATTAGAATACTTTATAACACCAGCTTGAAAAATGATTGTAAAATCCGAAATGTTGGCCTACTGAAATGTATGATCAGTAAATGCACGCAATATTTGGTCGGGCTCCTTTGGCATCAATTACTGCATCAATGCAGCGTGGCATAGAGGCGATCAGCCTGTGGCACTGCTGAGGGGTTATGGAAGCCCAGGTTGCTTTGATAGCAGCCTTGAGCTCGTCTGCATTGTTGGTTCTGGTGTCTCTCTTCTTCCTCTTGACAATACTCCATAGATTCTCTATGGGGTTAAGGTCAGATAAGTTTGCTGCCAATGAACCACAGTGATACTGTTGTGTGTACACTAGGTATTGGTACTTTTGGCAGTGTGGACAGGGGCCAACTCCTGCTGGAGAATGAAATTTCCATCTCCAAAAAGCTTGTCAGCAGAGGAAAGCATGAAGAGCTTTAAAATGTCCTGGTAGACGGCTGCGCTGACTTTGGTCTTGATAAAACACAGTGGACCTACACCAGCAGATGACATGGCTCCCCAAACCATCACTGATGGTGGAGACTTCACACTAGACCTCCAGCAGCTTGGATTGTGGCCTCTCCACTCTTCCTCCAGACTCTGGGACCGCGATTTCCAAGGTCTAGTGTGAAATGCTTCCCTCTGCCGACAAGCTTTTTGGAGATGGAAATTTCTTTCTTCAGCAGGACTTGGCCCCTGTCCACACTGCCAGAGAGACACCAGACCCCACAATGGAGATGAGCTGAAGGCTGCTATCAAAGCGACCTGGGCTTCCATAGCACCTCAGCAGTGCCACAGGCTGATCACCTCCATGCCACCCCGCATTGATGCAGTATTTGATGCTAAAGGAGCCCCGACCAAGTATGGAGTGCATTTACTGATCATACATTTCTAGTAGGACAAAATTTTGGATTTTACAATAATTTTTCAAGCTGGTGTTAGAAAGTATTCTAATTTACTAGGATAATGACTTTTGGGTTTTCATTGGCTGTAAGCCGTAATCATCAACATTACCAGGAATAAACACGTGAAATAGATCACTCTGTGTGTAATGACTCTATAGGATATAGAAGATTCTCTTTTTGTATTGAAGAACTGAAATAAATTAGCTTTATGATGATATTCTAATATTGTGAGAAGCTCCTGTATATGGTATATCTATTATCTATCTATCTATCTATCTATCTATCTATCTATCTATCTATCTATCTATCTATCTATTATATATCAATATATTATCTAACTATCTATTATCAATCTTAACATCTATTTATCTATCTATTATCTATCTATGTATCTATCATCTATCTAACGATTATCTATATATCCATCTAATATATGTCTATCTATTATCTACTATCTATCTATTATCTATCATCTATCTATTATCTATCTTGTTCCTCATCACTATCTCTATCTCTGAACATCTGTTAGGCCCTGTGCACACGGTGCGGTTTCTACCGCGGATCCGCAGTGGATCTGCAGCAGAACTGCAGGTGTTGTACAGTACCATTATAGCCAATGGAAAAAAAAAAACCGCTGTGCACACACTGCGGATTTTGTGCGGTGAAAAAAAAGCAGCATGTCACTTCTTTTGTGCGGTTTTTGCTGCAGTTTTCCACCTGCGGATTTGTAGAATGTAGAAAACCGCAGTGGAAAACCGCACAAAAACGTCAGTAAAACCGCAAAAAAAAAGGAAGAAATCCGCAGGAAAAATGCAGGTCATTTGACCTACGGATTTCTTAAAATCTGCACGGGAAGATCCGCACCGTGTGCACATAGCCTAATACAAAAAACTCTTTATTTTCTATGCTGCATATCATTCCATACGTGTCACACTGACACATGGACACGGACATCACACGGATGTCACACACGCACACATGGATGGCACACTTCGACTGGGTTCACACGTAGCGGAACGCTCGCGGAAATTACCGCGAGAGTTCCGGAATTCCATTCCGCGGGAAAATCGCATTTTAAATTCCCGCGATTTTCCAGCGGAAAAACTAGCATTTTGCAAGCGTAATTAGCTTGCAAAATGCTAGCGTTTTCCAAGCGATCTGTAGCATCGCTTGGAGAACTGATTGACAGGTTGGTCACACTCGTCAAACATAGTGTTTGACAAGTGTGACCAACTTTTCACTACTGAGGCCGCCTATGCAGCATCAGTAGTAAAAGATAAAATGTAAAAAATAATAAAAAATAATAAAAAATGGTGTTATTCTTACCTTCCGGCGTCCTGCGCAGCCTTCCCGCCTCTCTCCACGCTCCCATTCCCAGTAATCCTTTGCAAAAATGCCCGCGATGACGTACGTTCTTGCGGGATCCCGCGGCGATCCCGCGAGAAAAGACGTCATCGCGGGCATTTTCGCAAAGGAGTGCTGGAACCGGGAGCGTGGAGAGAGGCGGGAAGGCTGCGCAGGACGCCGGAAGGTAAGAATAACAATATTTTTTATTTTAAATTCTATTTTTAACAGGGATATGGTACCCAAAGCCCGGAGGACAGTCTCCTCTCCTCCGGGCCGTGGGTACCATCCGCAATTGTTCTGCTTACTTTTCGCATGGTGTGCACAGCCACATGGGGAAAGTAAGCAGAACAATGCATTCCTATGGGTGCGGGATCGCCGCGATTCCGCAAAATTAATGAGCATGCTGCGTTTTTTACCGCGACGCGATTCCGCCGCGGTAAAAACCGCAGCATTAGAACAGCATTGCGGAATCATGGGATGCTTATTTTTCGCGTTTTCGTGGCAAAATCGCGCGGTTAAAACTGCCACGGAAGCGCGAAAAAAACGCCACGTGTGAACTCAGCCTTACACGGACTACGGATCTCACCGGTACATTTTTCCCAGTACCAAAGTCACCAGGACGTGTGAAGGAAACCTAAGGTAGATAGGTATGGTGGCTTACATGAGAATCTCTGCCTATGAAATACTGCTGAAATAGTGACATTCACACCCCAGTAAAAGTTAATCATGACTGAGGGCGTCCCTATCCCTCTGACGCACGTCTTCTCCCACCATCTGAGACTGGACGCATGTTGTGTCTCTATGTATCGGGGCTTTTACTCGTTTTTTTCTGTTCAGTTGCAGAAAACCTGGATCATGAGGAATTTACTTCAACTATGGAAGACCAAGAATTGGCGGCCTCCTCCTCCTCCTCCTCCTCCTCCTCCTCGCTCCATTGTAGTAAGTGACAAGTTTTAAAAAGCATTTCCAACAAGGATGAGAATATCCAGTTAGGCAGAGTTGTCTCCTGTAATAATTAAAGAGGAAAGTATATTATAATCTTAAGGAGGAGGAAATACCGCCCAGTCCCCTGTAAAGGAGTGTTCACACGGGGCAGATTTTCTGTGCTAATTTGTAGGTGTAAAATCTGCAGCTACCATTATGTACTTTCTGCAGCTTCCCTCGTAAATCTGCGACACAGTAAACCTGGAAAACATGGAAATTGTAATGAAATCCACAGATGAATTTGAAGCTAAAAAATCCATGTGTGAATAAACCCTAAGGAAATGTTCACAGGAATTATTTTCCTTGGAGTTTGGAGTGAACTTTGGTTCAAAATTCATGTGAAAAAAAATCTCACTTCAAATAATAAATGAATAAACGCCTGACTGATTTCAGTGAGGAAACATTTGCACAATGCATACAGATAAAGCCGGTTTCATCCATGTGTTTTCTCCACATCAGACGGCAATGTTATAAGCAATTCTCCTCCCCTAATAACGTCCAGACGCCATCAAAGGTTTTCAATTCCTGCAAGCAGAAGTCAGATACTACAGAAAGAGTAGACAAGAAGAGGAGGAGAAGTTTTACAGCTTAGCAGCTTAGCTAGCTAGCAAGTAGGGGAAAGTAGCTCCTGCTGTTAAAGCAAGACGTTAGCAAAAAACAAACAAACTAATAGTATTTACCTGCAGACATAGTGGTAATTTGCTGTTAAAAACATTTTCAATTATGTTCGGCAGTATAACTGTAAGAGTGTATACAGGGAGAAAATGAAGATAAAATATCCATAGAATGACTAATGGCTCTCTCATGGCCACACAAGACCGACACATATAGTAAATAAAGACATAACACATTTATCAATGGAGGAAAAATGGCCGTGAGTTTTATTTAGGAAATCACAGTCTGTAAAAATTGTTTGACAGAAGACTAATTCAGAGGTGGTCACAGTATATCTTATGTCTCTGCTAAAAATTCAAACTTTATTAAACAATAAATTTAATTACATGCATCATACCAAAAAGAGTTGATCACCACTGGGAGGTGCCTTTCCCTACACTGGCTCGTTTTCCCTACCTGACAGCGGAGGTTGGAGCCCTAGGACCTGCGCAATTGGCCCCCCCACTCCACGTTGGCTCACCCTGCTACCCCCATAGGGCCCTATAGTGACAGGGGTGTGATAAGGAGTTAAACAGGTAGGTGAGAAAGAGAAGAGATGTCTAACCTAGATCTTCTTGGCTTGATTACAGATGAAAAAATGAAATTTCTTCTTTCTTCTTGTGATGACCTATGATAGTTTACATAAACTATTCTTCACAGAGGGAGGACTGTTCTAGTAGATACCCCTATCTTAGATTGTTCTCCTGACATCATGCCAGCCTTTCTAGAAAACACCGGCGATTGTCTAAACGCTGTGTCTAACATCATGTCCTCACTATATCTGAAACTGAACCTGTCAAAGACTGAACTCCTTGTGTTTCCTCCCGCTGCTAATGTACCTATACCCGACATTGCCATTTCCGTGTGTGGTTCCACTATTACTCCCCAGCAACATACCCGCTGACTTCTGGTCATACTTGACTCCGAGCTTTCCTTTGCCCCCCACATTCGATCACTGGCTCACTCTTGTCATCTGCACCTCAAAAACATTTCTAGAATTCGACCTTTTCTTACTTTTGACTCTGCAAAAACTCTTACTGTTTCTCTTATTCATTCTCGTCTCGACTATTGCAACTCTCTTCTAATCGGTCTCCCTCTTACCAAACTCTCCCCTCTCCAATCTGTCTTGAATGCTGCAGCCAGGATCATATTCCTCGCCAATCGTTACACCGATGCCTCTACCTTGTGCCAGTCATTACACTGGCTACCCATCCACTCCAGAATTCAGTATAAACTTATTACCCTCACCCACAAAGCCCTCCATGGCTCAGCACCACCCTACATCTCCTCCCTTGTTTCAGTATACCACCCTACCCGCGCCCTCCGTTCTGCTGATGACCTGAGGTTAGCATCCTCAGTAATCAGAACCTCCCACTCCCGTCTCCAAGACTTTACACGTGCCGCGCCAATTCTTTGGAATGCACTTCCCAGGTCAATACAATTAGTCCCCAATCCCCAGAATTTTAAGCGTGTCCTGAAAACGCATTTATTCAGACTGGCCTACCACCCCAACACATTAACCTAATCTATCCCTGTGTGGCAGAGCCAAAAGTTTTACCATAACCAGGTTCCCTGTATCATGTTCCCACATGCTTTATGCATCCATTAGCCCTCTGTGTCTGTACTGTTACACACTTAACATTATGGCTGGTCCATACAATCAGGCAATTGTTACCACCCACCTTTCGTGTCTCCCTCTTTCCTCATAGACTGTAAGCTTGCGAGCAGGGCCCTCATTCCTCTTGGTATTTGTTATGATCTATGTGATTATTGTTATGCTGTAATGTCTATTGTCTGTACAAGTCCCCTCTGAAATGTAAAGTGCTGCGGAATATGTCGGCGCTATAGAAATAAAATTTAGTATTATTATTATATTGTTCTCTATTCTAATTTTTCATAATGAATATATATATGAAAAATAAAATGAAAGATCCACCCCGAGACCAATAAGGGGTTTGTTAGATAGTAAAAGTTTATGTATAATTTTATATATAATATATCAAGCTGCCAAGAGATCTTCTCTCTATTAGGACAACAATGTGTCCATATACAGTTCTAGCCAGAGCAAAAAACCATCAGAATAAAAACACAGCAAAACACATGCAAAAATAAATATCAAATAATGTGCACCAAAATCAACCAACTGTGCAAATTACTGCAAACCAACCGGAACACATACATAAAATTGCACTCAATTATGCAATTCATAATGTAATGGGATAGCCACCCATATCGTGCATGAACAAAGCCGCAATATTAGGCCACCAACATTCAGAAATATATATATACACTAGCTGAAGAGCCCGGCGCTGCCCGGGCATAGTAACTAACTGTGGTTAGTTATAGCAAATTATAATTATCCTCCATCTCATAGTCCCGTGCCCATATACCCATCATACATATTCTCCATCCCATAGTCCCGTGCCCATATACCCATCATACATGTCCACGATCCCATAGTCCCGTACCCATATACCCGTCATACATATCCTCCATCCCATAGTCCCGTGCCCATATACCCGTCATACATATACTCCATCCCATAGTCCCGTGCCCATATACCCATCATACATATCCTCCATCCCATAGTCCCGTGCCCATATACCCATCATACATATCCTCCATCCCATAGTCCCGTGCCCATATACCCGTCATACATATCCTCCATCCCATAGTCCCATGCCCTTATACCCATCATACATATCCTCCATCCCATAGTCCCGTGCCCATATACCCATCATACATATCCTCCATCCCATAGTCCCGTGCCCATATACCCATCACACATCCTCCACCCCATAGTCGAGTGCCCATATACCCATCATACACATCCTCCATCCCATAGTCCCGTGCCCATATACCCATCACACATATCCTCCATCCCCTTAGTCCCATGCCCATATACCCATCATACATATTCTCCATCCCATAATCGAGTGCCCATATACCCATCATACACATCCTCCATCCAATAGTCCCATGCCCATATACCCATCATACATATCCTCCATCCCATAGTCCCGTGCCCATATACCCATCATATATATCCTCCATCCCATAGTCCCATGCCCATATACCCATCATATATATCCTCCATCCCATAGTCCCATGCCCATATACCCGTCATACATATCCTCCATCCCATAGTCCCGTGCCCATATTCCCATCATACATATCCTCCATCCCATAGTCCCATGCCCATATACCCATCACACATCCTTCATCTCATAGTCCCATGCCCATATACCCATCACACATCCTCCATCCCATAGTCCCGTGCCCATATACCCATCATATATATCCTCCATCCCATAGTCCCATGCCCATATACCCATCATATATATCCTCCATCCCATGGTCCCATGCCCATATACCCATCACACATCCTCCATCCCATAGTCGAGTGCCCATATACCCATCACACATATCCTCCATCCCCTTAGTCCCATGCCCATATACCCATCATACATATTCTCCATCCCATAGTCCCATGCCCATATACCCATCATACATATCCTCCATCCCATAGTCCCATGCCCATATACCCATCATATATATCCTCCATCCCATAGTCCCATGCCCATATACCCGTCATACATATCCTCCATCCCATAGTCCCGTGCCCATATACCCATCATACACATCTTCCATCCCATAGTCCCGTGCCCATATACCCATCATATATATCCTCCATCCCATAGTCCCATGCCCATATACCCGTCAAACATATCCTCCATCCCATAGTCCCATGCCCATATACCCGTCATACATATCCTCCATCCCATAGTCCCATGCCCATATACCCATCATATATATCCTCCATCCCATAGTCCCATGCCCATATACCCATCATACATATCCTCCATCCCATAGTCCCGTGCCCATATACCCATCATATATATCCTCCATCCCATAGTCCCATGCCCATATACCCATCATACATATCCTCCATCCCATAGGCCTGTGCCCATATACCCATCATACATATCCTCCATCCCATAGTCCCATGCCCATATACCCATCATACACATCCTCCATCCCATAGTCCCATGCCCATATACCCATCATATATATCCTCCATCCCATAGTCCCATGCCCATATACCCATCATATATATCCTCCATCCCATAGTCCCATGCCCATATACCCATCATACACATCCTCCATCCCATAGTCCCGTGCCCATATACCCATCATACACATCCTCCATCCCATAGTCCCATGCCCATATACCCATCATACATATCCTCCATCCCATAGTCCCGTGCCCATATACCCATCATATATATCCTCCATCCCATAGTCCCATGCCCATATACCCATCATATATATCCTCCATCCCATAGTCCCATGCCCATATACCCGTCATACATATCCTCCATCCCATAGTCCCGTACCCATATACCCGTCATACATATCCTCCATCCCATAGTCCCGTGCCCATATACCCATCATACATATCCTCCATCCCATAGTCCCATGCCCATATACCCGTCATACATATCCTCCATCCCATAGTCCCATGCCCATATACCCATCATATATATCCTCCATCCCATAGTCCCGTGCCCATATACCCATCATACATATCCTCCATCCCATAGTCCCATGCCCATATACCCATCATACATATCTTCCATCCCATAGTCCCGTGCCCATATACCCATCACACATCCTCCATCCCATAGTCCCGTGCCCATATACCCATCATACATATCCTCCATCCCATAGTCCCGTGCCCATATACCCATCATACATATCCTCCATCCCATAGTCCCGTGCCCATATACCCATCACACATCCTCCATCCCATAGTCCCGTGCCCATATACCCATCATATATATCCTCCATCCCATAGTCCCGTGCCCATATACCCATCATACATATCCTCCATCCCATAGTCCCGTGCCCATATACCCATCACACATCCTCCATCCCATAGTCCCGTGCCCATATACCCATCACACATACTCCATCCCATAGTCCCGTGCCCATATACCCATCACACATCCTCCATCCCATAGTCCCATGCCCATATACCCATCACACATCCTCCATCCCATAGTCCCGTGCCCATATACCCATCACACATCCTCCATCCCATAGTCCCATGCCCATATACCCATCATACACATCCTCCATCCCATAGTCCCATGCCCATATACCCATCACACATATCCTGCATCCCATAGTCCCGTGCCCACATACCCATCATACATATCTTCCATCCCATAGTCCCATGCCCATATACCCATCATACATATCCTCCATCCCATAGTCCCGTGCCCATATACCCATCACACATCCTCCATCCCATAGTCCCGTGCCCATATACCTATCACACATCCTCCATCCCATAGTCCCGTGCCCATATACCCATCATATATATCCTCCATCCCATAGTCCCGTGCCCATATACCCATCACACATCCTCCATCCCATAGTCCCGTGCCCATATACCCATCACACATCCTCCACCCCATAGTCGAGTGCCCATATACCCATCATACACATCCTCCATCCCATAGTCCCGTGCCCATATACCCATCACACATATCCTCCATCCCCTTAGTCCCATGCCCATATACCCATCATACATATTCTCCATCCCATAATCGAGTGCCCATATACCCATCATACACATCCTCCATCCAATAGTCCCATGCCCATATACCCATCATACATATCCTCCATCCCATAGTCCCGTGCCCATATACCCATCATATATATCCTCCATCCCATAGTCCCATGCCCATATACCCATCATATATATCCTCCATCCCATAGTCCCATGCCCATATACCCGTCATACATATCCTCCATCCCATAGTCCCGTGCCCATATACCCATCATACATATCCTCCATCCCATAGTCCCATGCCCATATACCCATCACACATCCTTCATCTCATAGTCCCATGCCCATATACCCATCACACATCCTCCATCCCATAGTCCCGTGCCCATATACCCATCATATATATCCTCCATCCCATAGTCCCATGCCCATATACCCATCATATATATCCTCCATCCCATGGTCCCATGCCCATATACCCATCACACATCCTCCATCCCATAGTCGAGTGCCCATATACCCATCACACATATCCTCCATCCCCTTAGTCCCATGCCCATATACCCATCATACATATTCTCCATCCCATAGTCCCGTGCCCATATACCCATCATACATATTCTCCATCCCATAGTCCCGTGCCCATATACCCATCATACATCCTCCATCCCATAGTCCCGTGCCCATATACCCATCATACATCCTCCATCCCATAGTCCCGTGCCCATATACCCATCATACATATCCTCCATCCCATAGTCCCGTGCCCATATACCCGTCATACATATCCTCCATCCCATAGTCCCGTGCCCATATACCCATCATACACATCTTCCATCCCATAGTCCCGTGCCCATATACCCATACATACATACACACTTTGAGCTTTATATATTAGATGTACTCTATGTGTATATATGTACATATAAAAACTTAATGAAATAAAATGGTTTACTGTATGTAAACCATGTCTCATATCCTGTCGGCTTTTGCAATTATTTTACAGAAGCCGACAAATGAATTAACGGCTATCCTATCTATATCTCATATATATATATATGTGTGTGTGTGTGTGTTTTGAAGTTTGTTTTTTTTTAAATGATCTGTTAGTTTATAATGCTATTTTAACATGAGTTTTTACATGGAGAAAACCTCATGTTAAAATCGCTTTGCAAACGGATGTCATATTGAAAAATCACACTGAAATCGCAAGACACTTGCATCCAGAAAACGGACAGTTTTTTTTTCTCGCAAATAGAGATGAGCCCTAAGAAGTATTTTTCGGTGGTCCTGATGGCGGTGGCTGATGCACATAAATTTGTTGCCATCGATGTTGGTGCCTATGGTAGTACTGGGGATTCCCAGGTGTTGCGAATGTCACAAATTGGGCTGCAATTTCTTCAAGATTGCGGAACGCTTCCAGCCCCAAGACCTTTGCCGGGTTCCACACATCCAGTGCCCTGTGTGATGGTATCGGAACCGGCCTTTCCCTTACCGACCAACCTGCTGCGCCCATACCCACGAAGGGGACTGTATGACCGGCGCAGGATTTTTAATTATCGGCTGAGTCATGCACGAAGATATGTGGAATGCACCTTCGGAATCATGACTGGTCAGCAGGGCCGGACTGGGACTAAAATTCAGCCCTGGCATTTGAAGTTACACAGGCCACTAGTCACATGGTGACTATATAATATCTTTGTACACTTGTAGGTTACAAAAAGTGAGAGGAGATTAACACAACTATATAACATGTAGTCACAGCTGTGCCCAGTATTTCAGCTCAGTCCCATTTATTGCTTTTAGTTGCAGTACTCCTCCCAAAGCTCTGTCCCCTTTTGTACGCACGGTGACAGAATTCCTGGCAAAACTGCTCTCTATTGGGCAACCAGACCCCCTGGTCATAGCCGCCCCTATCATACCTCCCAACTTTTGAAGAAGGGAAAGATGGACAAAGACTGCGGTGCCACGTCCAGCCACACCCATTTCACAACTAGTCACACCCATGTCCACACCTAATCGCACCCATTTAGCACTGCTGATCACACTGACTGGTACTGAGGGCACAGTGGCTGGCATTATGGGCACACTGACTGACACTAAGGAAGAGAGAAAACAGAGAGAGAGAAAAAAGAAAACAGAGAGAGCGAGAAAGAAAGAACACGGAGAGAAAGAAGAAAGAACAGAGAGAAAGAAAGGGGAAAGAAAGAAAGAACAGTGAGAGACAAAGAAAGAACAGTGAGAGACAGAGAAAGAACAGAGAGAGAAAGAAAGAGGGGAAAGAAAGAAAGAACAGTGAGAGACAAAGAAAGAACAGAGAGAGACAGAGAAAGAACAGAGAGAAAGAAAGAACAGAGAGAAAGAGAGGAAAGAAAAAGAAAGAAAGAGGGGAAGAAAGAACAGAGAGAGAAAGAAAGATTAGAGAGAGAAAGAAAGAAAGAACATAGAGAGAAAGAAAGAACAGAAAGAGAAAGAAAATGAGGGAAAGACAGAACAGAGAATGAAAGAACAGAGGAAGAAAGAAAAAGAGAGAAAGAAATAAAGATTCTACAAAGATACTATAGCAGCCCGGCTCCCATTGTAATGCCCACCTGAGCCTCCCGGTGCAGGACCTATCATGATCCACTCACATGGCCGGCATCCCCGATTCCAAGGCGATCCTGCTGTCTGCGCTGTCGGAGGAGGACACGGTGATGGATCTGAAGCATTCCTGGTTCCGTCACAATCTCCTCAAGAAATTATCTCATTTCCGGTCAGCTTCCAGCACATCACTTCAGGTGGAACGTCATGTGTGTGTTTTAAAATGCTCCTCGGGGCTCCGCTGTGTACTCCTGTGTCCGTGGGAAAAGCCCGCTTTGTAAGCTTTGTACACACTTGGCTCCGCTCCGTACATCCCGTACACATATGGCTCCACTCCATACACACACGGCTCCACTCCGTCCACCTCGTACACGCGTGGCTCCTCTCCGTACACCTCGTACACGCGCGGCTCCGCTCCGTCCACCTCGTACACACGGCTCCTCTCCGTACACCTCATACACACGCGGCTCCTCTCCGTACACCTCGTACACACGGCTCCTCTCCGTACACCTCATACACACGCGGCTCCTCTCCGTACACCTCGTACACACGGCTCCGCTCCATAAACGCGTGGCTCCGCTCCGTACACCTCATACACACGGCTCCGCTCCGTACACCTCGTACACACGCGGCTCCTCTCCGTACACCTCGTACACGCGCGGCTCCACCTCGCACACACACACGGCTCCGCTCCGTACATCTCGTACACGCGGCTCCTCTCCGTATACCTCGTACACGCGCGGCTCCTCTCCGTACACCTCGTACACACGGCTCCGCTCCGTACACGCGTGGCTCCGCTCCATACACCTCATACACACGGATCCGCTCCGTACACCTCGTACACACGCGGCTCCTCTCCGTACACCTCGTACACGTGCGGCTCCTCTCCGTACACCTCGTACACGCGCGGCTCCTCTCCGTACACCTCGTACACGCGCGGCTCCTCTCCGTACACCTCGTACACGCGCGGCTCCTCTCCGTACACCTCGTACACGCGCGGCTCCTCTCCGTACACCTCGTATACGCGCGGCTCCTCTCCGTACACCTCGTACACGCGCGGCTCCTCTCCGTACACCTCGTACACGCACGGCTCCACCTCGTAAACACACACGGCTCCGCTCCGTACATCTCGTACACGCGGCTCCTCTCCGTACACCTTGTACACGCGCGGCTCCTCTCCGTACACCTCGTACACACGGCTCCGCTCCGTACACGTGTGGCTCCGCTCCGTACACCTCATACACACGGCTCCGCTCCGTACACCTCGTACACACGCGGCTCCTCTCCGTACACCTCGTACACGCGCGGCTCCACCTCGTACACACACACGGCTCTGCTCCGTACATCTCGTACACGCGGCTCCTCTCCGTACACCTCGTACACGCGCGGCTCCTCTCCGTACACCTCGTACACACGGCTCCGCTCCGTACACGCGTGGCTCCGCTGCGTACACCTCATACACACGGCTCCGCTCCGTACACCTCGTACACACGCGGCTCCTCTCCGTTCACCTCGTACACTCGCGGCTCCACCTCGTACACACACACGGCTCCGCTCCGTACATCTCGTACACGCGGCTCCTCTCCGTACACCTCGTACACGCGCGGCTCCTCTCCGTACACCTCGTATACACGGCTCCGCTCCGTACACGCGTGGCTCCGCTCCGTACATCTCATACACACGGCTCCGCTCCGTACACCTCGTACACACGCGGCTCCTCTCCGTACACCTCGTACACGCGCGGCTCCACCTCGTACACACACACGGCTCCGCTCCGTACATCTCGTACACGCGGCTCCTCTCCGTACACCTCGTACACGCGCGGCTCCGCTCCGTACACCTCGTACACACGCGGCTCCTCTCCGTACACCTCGTACACGCACGGCTCCACCTCGTACACACACACGGCTCCGCTCCGTTCATCTCGTACACACGGCTCCGCTCCGTACACCTCGTACACGCGTGGCTCCTCTCCGTACACCTCGTACACGCGCGGCTCCTCTCCGTACACCTCGTACACGCGCGGCTCCTCTCCGTACACCTCGTACACGCGCGGCTCCTCTCCGTACACCTCGTACACGCGCGGCTCCTCTCCGTACACCTCGTACACGCGCGGCTGCTCTCCGTACACCTCGTACACGCGCGGCTCCTCTCCGTACACCTCGTACACGCGCGGCTCCGCACCGTACACCTCGTACACACATGGCTCCACTCCGTACACCTTGTACACACATGGCTCCGCTCCGTACACCTCGTACACACGGCTCCGCTCCGTACACCTCGTACACACAGGGCTCCCCTCCGTACACCTCGTACACACACGGCTCCGCTCCGTACACCTCATACACACACAGCTCTGCTACATCCACACTGTAAATCCTGACCCCACATACTTACCTCAACCAGCACCATGACAACAGCAAAGCAGAGTCTTGCAGACGGTAGAGGCAAGGCTGAGCGCACAGGACCTGTGATGAGGTCACAGGAGGGGCGGAGTCAGGGGGTGACATGTCGGGGGGGGGTCTGGACAAAGGCTCCTTATCATGTGATTCCCTGACTCCTCCCCTCCTGTGACCTCATCACAGGTCCTGCGAACAGAGCGAGCAGGCAAGCGAGTGCGACGCTGTGAGTGGCTGCGGGGGGGGAGGGGAGGGGAGGGGGTCTCATGCTAAGGCGAGGATGGGGTGCGTGGGGGAGGCGTGGCGGCTTATCTCCCTGCAGTGCGGGAGGAACTTGAAACTATCACCGCTGTGCCCGCAGAGGGCCGGCGGCAGGAGCAACAGTGGCCGCAGCAGCTGGCAAGCGGCCAGATGATCAGGCGCTGCCGCCCGCGGCCCACGTGACAGCGGCCCAGCGGGAAAATGCCCGGTTGGTTATATTGCCAATCCGGGCCTGCTGGTCAGTGGAGGATCTTTCACACACCCATCCAGTTGGATCCAGACACCGTTGACTCTGTGATTAAGGCATGCTGTGTACTCCACAACTATGCTTGTGACTACAACACTGACGTAGCTGTGTTGTAACGGCAGCCAGTATTTAATCCAGTGACCAACGTGTGTCAGGGAAGGCCATCCAGCTCCAGTGCGAGAGAAACCTTTGCTGACTACTTTATGAGTCCAGAAGGGGCCGTACACTGGCAATACTCCGGTGTCGGTAATGTGCAGCCAGACCAGCAGAGGAGGGAAGAAAACTGATCCAAAGACAAAGAAAATTCATGTTTTTTTTACCCAAACTTTATACTCTATTTTCATGTATTAAAAAACATTACTCATCTTACTCTGTCGTAATTGATTTTATTTTTAGTATAGCTGAAGAGCCCGGCGCTGCCCGGGCATAGTAAATAACTGTGGTTAGTTATAGCAAATTATAATTATCCTCCATTCCATAGTCCTGTGCCCATATACCCAACATACATATCCACGATCCTATAGGCCCGTGCCCATATACCCATCACACATCCTCCATCCCATAGTCCCATGCCCATATACCCATCATACATATCCTCCATCCCAAAGTCGAGTGCCCATATACCCATCATACATATTCTCCATCCCATAGTCCTGTGACCATATACCCATCACACATCCTCCATCCCATAGTCCCATGCCCATATACCCATCGTACATATCCTCCTTCCCAAAGTCGAGTGCCCATATACCCATCATACATATTCTCCATCCCATAGTCCCGTGCCCATATACCCATCATACATATTCTCCATCCCATAGTCCCATGCCCATATACCCATCACACATCCTTCATCCCATAGTCCCGTGCCCATATACCCATCATACATATCCTCCATCCCATAGTCCCGTGCCCATATACCCATCATATATATCCGCCATCCCATAGTCCCATGCCCATATACCCATCACACATCCTCATCCCATAGTCCAGTGCCCATATACCCATCACTCATCCTCCATCCCATAGTCAATTGCCCATATACATATCCGCCATCCCATAGTCCCGTGCCCATATACCCATCACACATCCTCCATCCCATAGGCCCGTGCCCATATACCCATCATACATATCCTCCATCCCATAGTCCCGTGCCCATATGCCCATCATACATATCCTCCATCCCATAGCCCCATGCGCATACACCCATCATACATATCCTCCATCCCATAGTCCCATGCCCATATACCCATCATACATATCCTCCATCCCATAGTCCCGTGCCCATATACCCATCATACATATCCTCCATCCCATAGTCCCATGCCCATATACCCATCATACATATCCTCCATCCCATAGTCCCGTGCCCATATACCCATCATACATATCCTCCATCCCATAGTCCCATGCCCATATACCCATCATACATATCCTCCATCCCATAGTCCCGTGCCCATATACCCATGACACATCCTCCATCCCATAGTCAACCATTATGACATCATAATGAGCGGCGGGGCTTGCAATCTATGATGACATCAGCGTCGCCATGGCAACCATTATGACATCATAATGAGGGGCGGGGCTTGATACGCACACACTGTTTCCCCATTATGCAAATAGGGGCATTATGATATCATAATGAGGGGCGGGGCATGACACGCACACACTTTTTCCCTAGTATGTAGATAGGGGCAAAATTGTTTGGTAAATTGGAACGCACGGGGTTAAAATTTCGCTCACAACATAGCTTAGGACGCTCTCGGGGTCCAGATGTGTGACTGTGCCAAATTTTGTGGCTGTAGCTGCGACGGTGTGGATGCCTATCCCGGACATACACACATACACACACACACACACACACATACATACATACACACATACACACTTTGAGCTTTATATATTAGATAGTCGCACCCAATCATGAACTCTGTATACAAAAGATCAAATGCACTTATGATAAATATATTAAAGCAGCCATGAAAAGCCAGTCAACACTCCAATTTATAGAACCACTCGACGCGTTTCCCCTCCTCAGAGGTTCATCAGGAGCAAGATAGAACGGAGTACTTAGCTTGTATGATGCCATAGATGTCGTTTGGTGGTCAGGGGCAATCACCCATTGGTATGATGCCAGGTAGGGAAAACCAGCCAGTGTAGGGATAGGCACCTCCCAGTGGTGATCAACTCTTTTTGGTATGATGTATATAATTAAATTTATTGTTTAATAAAGTTTGAATTTTTAGCAGGGACATAAGATATACTGAGTTTTATTTAGGGTTAAATAATTTTAATTAAACATCCAAGCCTCAATAAATAAACGTAAAATAACCACTGTAATCATCCCAAGACCAATCCACCCAGATAATGGGCGATTATCCCAAAAGCCTCTTCTCAAAGAGGCGGGGCCTCCAAAACCAAACAGCCATTTTTCGACCATGGATTGCAGATTTAGATTAAAAATATCTAGCCCAATATCGGACAAATGAACTATATCCTGTCTGAAAAGGCCGGAGACAAAACCTTCTAGGTCGACATGGCGAAAAGAAAATCCGTTAACTAATGGTTCCTTGTTTACCCTTTTTCGGATTTTATCCATGAAAAGCAATTTTTTCTTCTTCCATAGTAGCCTGGGAATGATCTCGGAGAAGACAAAACCAGTGTCACAAAAATATTGACGAAGGGCGACAATGTCGGATCTCATTAACGCTAACAAGTCTAAGGTTTTGATTTTTGCGATATCATTCCCTCCCAAATGAAATATAATCCAATCTGGAAAAGAAAATTAATACATTTCATAACTTCTTGAGAAAAATTAAACCATCATAGACCAAGACTGCTATGCCAGAATACTTGCACTGAAGAACTGCAAAAGGATAAGTTCTCGGTATAACACCTTTGACTGGCCCTCTTCTGGGCCCAATACACGAAAGATTGGCAGATTATCCAAACTATTGTAGGACCTGAAAAATCAAGTAAGATTAATAGTCATGTAAGTCATGGCGGACATAAATCTTAAATCTTCCAGACTCCCATCTGCCCAATTTCTTGATTTTTGAGTCACAAAGGCCAGCCCTGGCCGCTTCGGTAGCGGCTCCAATTCTAAATGAATGAGAGGTAATATTAAGATGTTCCTTTCCCAAAGTACCTAAGCATTGCTTTAAAATAAAACTGAATTGAAAAATAGTGGCGGGAGTGTTACACAAGTGGATAAACAAAGGGCCATTCTTATTAGACCGTCTTTGCAGCCAATTCTTGGTAATAAGAACCGGACAGATAGAGGGGTCAGGAAAAGGGGCAATTTTTATTCTAGATACCCTACCCATCTGATCAGTCTTGGATTTCCTTATAAATAAAATCATATGATTTTCTTTGAATTTTAAATCAGAAAGCATAAGGCCGGAGGGCTACGATTTCTTGGCGGAGAGCAGTTCGCCAAAACGGAGAGCACCGAAAAATGAGAGCAAAAATGCTGAAGAAAATAGTGAAATTTCATAGGAGTCTATGCAAACCTTTTGAAGGGATAAACAATAATGAAAGGGAAATCGGGCGTCGAGAATCAGGTTTAAAATTACTCCTCTTAAACCCTTTCATGAATTGTTTTACTAGAAAGAAATAGGTTAGAGGAATACCCCCATAACTTTTCAGAAAAAAGGATACTCCAGCAATAGATTTAGATAGGGCTGAAAAAGACAAACCCCTGTTAACCGAAAAATCCAAAAACTGCAGGCTTGAAATGGGAGTGGCGACCTTCGGGTCGAAATTATGGATATCATAAAAATTACTCCACTGATACCATGCAGCTGAATACTAAGCCCATGTTCACTTAGGTAGAGAACGCTCGATAAAATAGGGAATCAAGTCAGAATTAAGTCCCAAATCTCTCGCGGGAAAGGAGTTGCTTCGATATCCGCATTTGGTACCCATTGAAAAACGGTTGAGCGTCGGTTTTCACCAAGAGAAACAATGGAAGAAGACCATATGCTAGTGCCCAACTTATCTTTAATCCAGATATTAAATCTTAAACAAAGCAAAACAAGTTGTCTCAAAATATTAGCTGCGAATGAATTCTTTGATGACAAGGTGTTGATGGAAAAAACAAACCCTTGATCAGAAGAAAGAAAAATAATTCTGGAGTTACGAATAAAAGGTCCCGAAAGAAAAATACCCAAAAACACGGAAAAAAGTTCCTACACGAAATTGAACTTTTGGACCCGGATCAGAGGAAGGAGCTCATGCCAGGAAAGAAAAATCCAATGCGATGAAAATAAAATTCCGCAGCCGGAATCTTTAATGACTGAAAAACTGAATGGAATAGAGTCAGCCGAGACAAAAGGGGATTGCCAACAGGATTTGACGATAAAAGAAGATGAAAAAGAGATCCAGATTTTGGCATCCTCCCTCATAGCTGAACAAATTCTGATGTGGTTATTAGGGGAGGAAGCCCCTTTTGTTGCATCATAGAGACGCCTAGAAAAGGCTCGTCCAATAGGGATGATGCATAAAGCAAAATTAAGCAACCCCAGTAGAGAGTGCAAATCTCTTAGGGTAACTTTGTCACTGCTGGCCAACCTTTGTAACGAACTAAACAATTTCAAAACCTTGTCAGGAGGAAGGCTACGTTCCATGTTGACAGAATTTAAAGAGATACCTAGAAAAACAATGGAAGTAGTAGGAAAAACGGTTTTCCCATGCGCGATAAGGACACCAAACTAAAGCCCCCTTACACATAGCGAGATCGCTAGCGATCTCGCTAAAGTGTCACCGATTTTGTGATGCAACAGCGATATCGGTAGCGATCTCGCTACATGTGATACTTACCTCCGACCCGGCTCCCTGCTGGATATCACTGATCGTGCGAGATCGGCCTGGTCCATTTCTCGCCGCCGGCTTCCTGCTGGCGCCGACGAGCAACTCCATGGATGCAGGTGGAAGACATCACCCTCGCTGCGTGTGACAGGTAAGTATCGACCGCCGACCGCTGCTGCGTCGCTGGTGAAATCTGCCTGTTTGGCAGCTCACTAGCGACCATTTAGTGATGCACCAACGATCCTGACCGGGTTGTATCGTGGTCGGGATCGCTGGTGCATCGCTAAATGTGACGGGGCCTTAAGAACACATCTTCAAAAATCTAGAAAGGGTTTGTAAACAAAGGGAGGAATCAGGAGGGCCAACAAAAACAAAAAGAAAGTCATCCAAGTAATGGAGAATAGAAATACCAGGGCAGTTGGATTCTAAAACTCAGTGCAAAAAAGACAAAAAGGATTCAAAGTAAAAACACGATAACGAAAAACCCATTGGCAAACATTTGTCAAAAAAGAATTTATTGAAGGAAAAAACCTAGGGAATCGAAACCTGATGGATGGACTGGGAGAAGACGAAATGCGGATTTGATATCCGATTTAGCCATCAATGCATTGTGGCCAAATTTCCTAAGCATATTCACAGCTGTGTCAAAAGACGCGTAGCTGACAGAGCATAGCGACGCGTCAACTTCGTCATTTAATGATGCACCATGAGGATAAGATAAATGGTGAATTAAACGGAAAGGTCCAGATTCTTTCTTGGGGACAATGCCCAAAGGGGAAACTCTAAAATCTTTAAAAGGAGGGGACGGGAACGGGCCTGCTATCCTGCCTGCAGTCAATTCATTACAAATCTTTTCTTCAGCAAGGGCAATGTGTGCATATAAAGAAGGCAAAGTGTTAACCACTTTACAACCAGTGCCTGAAAATGAGGGTATGAAAAAAACGCATAGAAAACCTTCAAAAATTAAATTACTGCTCTCCTTGTTTGGATATTTGTTTAGCCAAAAAAAGCATTCTTTCCAGACTCACTGGAGTCCGTGCTCTTTGTGATAGTGTCTTTACTAGATGACCCTTTATTTTATTGATATGTGCGGGGGGGGGGGGGGGGGGGCAATCATTATATTATATTAGTATTATATTACATGCTTTTATTTCGAAAGATTAAACAGCAGCGGATCATGGATTTTTTTTATGACCGGTGAGAGCTGCAAGTCTCTACGTCTCTGTAGGGTTTAGAAAATGAAGTTCATAGAATCGTAGAGTTGGAAGGGACCTCCTATATTCTCTCTGTAGCCGCCAGTCATCAGTCAGAGCTCAGTACGGAGTGAGGGAGCTGGAATCGCTAACCCTTCACCTTGACTGACAGTCAGCACTAGAGATGAGCAAATTTGTTTGGATTTTGTCCCTGAATCTGATTTTGACATACTCTTACGGAATGTATGTTTGATGATCGGTTCTGAACATATTCGGTAATGTCTACTCCCATTGGCTCTAACGACGGTCGGCTGTGTTCAACGAATCTTGCAAAAACAATATTCGAATCCGATCATATTTGGAACCAAATCCAAACAAATTCGCTCAACTCTAGTCAGCACGCATGCTACATAGCAAGATGTTCCTCAAAGAGTAAGGGGAGTGATTTTAACGTGACACTGGGCGGTAGATTAAAAACACAGGGCACTCTAGGTGTAAATGGGGGTCCTGGCTGGGTGTTTGCTTTGTTTTTGGGTGCGCTATGCCCTTCCAGCCGGTGACTTCAGTTGACCCGTACCAGATGTTGTAAAGTTAAGTGAGGGCAACCACAGCACAAAAATAAACTGTCTTTTACTGAACATCAAGGTGGAGAGGTGTATATACAGTGGATAGTGAGTGCAAAAGTTCATGGACGTTTCTCTGAACACACGGAATATCTTCATACACATTCTCACTTTTCCTTTCCTAAACTCAGTCAATTCTGCCTCTGTTATTTCACCACCACCCAGCACAGTGCTTTGGGAGCTTCCCTTGTCCAGTCAGCTAGAGTCCTGTACTACAACCTGTTGTTCTGCGTCCATTTCCCCTTCTACCACTATGGTCTTCACTCTTTGTAGACCTTGGACTACCTCCCGGGGTCACTCTCTTCATCTCGCTTTCACGGCTCCGATTTGCCCAGTTACCTCTTCTGCTTGCAAACTCGAGAACATCTCGCTAGGCCTCCTGCCTTGGATCTCGTCCCCTAGAAATAGCTAACTCCAATTATCCCTTTGCCTTGGTCTCTACTCTGGATCTTGCCTTCTGTTGCCTCAATCTCCTCTCACTTCAGAGACACCCTATTCATGCGGCCCTATTCACTGATCAGATCATAGGTCTGCTTCTACTGTGCGTTGGGCCCTACCTGTTTTCCATACAGGAAAAGCCCTCTGTCCCTTCACCTTTAGCCCCTCACACTCTGGGCTAGACCCAACTGTTTATACTAACTGTCCCTATTAACTCCCTACTGGCTGGGCAGATTACAACTTTATTACTAATAATAACATTTGTCACTATACACATTACACGTTCGAATGCATTATGACAATAAATGTGTCTTCAAGGGGGAACGTGGGCAACACTTCTATCTTCCTACATGATTAAAGGCCAATATGAAGATTAGAAGTGAGGTGCCCTTGAGAAAGGCAGTGACCAGCACTGTGAGTGGAGTGTAAAAAAAGTGACACATAGACTGCACCAGAGTAAGTAGAAGCTGTAGGCATCCATAAAATGTGACTAGTGTCTTCCTCACATTAGACTGTGGCCATCAAAACTCTCCCAATGAGAACAGTTGTTGACCTGTCTCCTGTGCACATCTGCGTCCTTCTGCATTTAATTTGTGGAGAACCAAGGGCCAATACATCCTCTATAGCATTTGGAAGGGTCACCTGACCACCCAACGACCCTCTACATGCACACGACCAGAGACGTTCTGCGTAGACACTGAAGCTGCGCAGAATGCGGAGAGGTTTTTGCTCAGATGCAGCTCAAAACTCCCCGTATAGAAAGCAGCTATGATGTAAAGGGATTTTTCAGTTTTAGAAAACAGCCGGTCCCGGCTGCAGTTTGTGTTAAAAAAACAAAACACATTACTCCCTTTCCGCCGGTTCAGCTTTGTTATTGTCTGCAGCACTGAAGTAGCTTCAACAGCACTGCTGGCAATCAGTGAGCATAACGGCTCTGCCTAGGTTGACTGTTATGAATGGGTCACCGAGGAGGATGGCAGGAACAGGCTAAGCCAGCAGATAACCAGAGAGGTTGGTTACTAAGCGGATTGCAGACCCCTGATCCTATCCACACAACTAGCAGTAGCCGTGGAGCGTTCCTACGATGCCCTAGATGCCTCGGCACAGCCGTAGAACTAACTAAGCCTAAAGCCAGAAAGGTGAAATCTAAACTGCCCCGGAGCAGATCCCCAAAGGAATAGACAGCCCCTAAACATATATTGTCGGTGAGACAAGATGAGACAAAAACACAGGCAGAGAACAGACTGAGCAAACAGTGGGGCCCAAGCTGTCTAGACAGGACAGGAAAGGAAAGATACTGTCTGCAATCACGCACAAAACCCTAAAAAAATCCAACACATTTGATATACAAATAACCTGAGGCCACACAACCTCACCCCCGCTAGATCAGCACTCTGGTATGAACTGGAAGCAAAGCAAAAGATACTAACATAACAGGGGACTGAACAAACTGCCACAAGCTGTAACATATGAGCGGGGCCCAGCGCTGCCCCCAACAGGGAGTATGCTGAACCCTAGCAACAAAGCAGAAAGCAAAAAAAAAGGCACAACCAAATTAGATGCAAAGGATTAGCAAAAGAATCACTTAACTGAACCATGCAGATCAGGCAGGAGACAGAAGAACTCCAAATGCACAAGGAGGAATTCAACAGCAACCACCAAGGGCAGCCAGCTCAGTTATATGTTCCCAGCCAGTAATCCCAGGTTCCCAATTATCATTGTCAGGTGGGAAACTTCCATCAACCTGGCCAGCTCCACTTCTCCCAGTAACCACCAGAGGGAGCAGGGGGAGCTTTGGCTCAGAAGTCCGAGCAAGGGAATTCACAACAGTTGACAGCCTGAATCACTGAGTTCACTGATTGGCTGCAGTGCTGTCAATGTGACATCAATGCTGCAGACAGTACCAGACACTGGGAGAAGGGAGAAGCGACAAAGATAACTTGCTGGACTCAGGGAGTTTTTTTTTTCAAAACAATCAAACTGCAACCAGGAGACCATAAAATCCCTTTAAGAAGCAATTGGATGTTCATTACAGTGCTGTTTGTGTGCAGATTACTGGTGTAACCCGCTCAATCTTCCATGTCTCACCTTCTCTTGATAGATAAGAACCTCGCACTTCATGGTCGAGCCACTCAGTCTTCGCTTCCAAGTGATTTCAATTACGGCTATCTGTCTCTGGCAATAAACGCAATAGATGGAAACCAGGACGCAGATTTTGCTCATGGATCCTGTACCCACACAAACAATGACTTTGCTCCATGGTGGAGGGTGGACTTGCTAAGTTCTTACAGAATTAATCGCATAACCATCACTAACAGGAAGGATTGCTGTGCGCAACGGCTGAACGGGGCAGAAATCCTTGTTGGAGACTCGTTGTCCGACAATGGGAACAATAATCCAAGGTGAGAACGAGCGGCTACAGATTCTGATTTCCCATCTGTCTTACATAAGTTCCAAAGAGCATATATTTGTGGCGCTGACCACATTAAAATCTATGAAAATATTAATTTCATCTATATACTGTATATAATAGTCAGGAGACAAATTGCAAACATATAGGCAACAGGTTGCCAGGACTACTCTGTCCTCTCCAGACTCTTGTTTTTCCTCCAGACTCCTCTGTCCGCTCCAACCTTTTCTTTCGCCTCCAAACTCAAGTTTTCTCCAGACCCCTGTGTCCTATAAACACCTCACTGTGGTCCAGACTCTTCTTTCTCCTACAAGCTCCTCTGTCCTTTCTAAATGCCTATGTCCTCCAGACTCTCAATATCTAACACTTCTGTTCCCTTCAGGCTTCTCTCTCATCTTCACCTCATACTCCACTCTCTAGTACCTCATCTTCCTTGGAATACAAAGGTGTTGAATTCAAGCTATGTTTGGTTCCATGTGCTGATGACTTACGTAACCTCAGGGAGAGGTCCATCACTGGTTGATGTTTCCTCCTTGAAGCTACCAAAAGGTCCATAGCAGCCAGGGCCAGTGCCCTCTTCTATATGTAGATATGAATGTATGGAACGACTCCAACCTGTTATGGTTCCTATTACAGGTGTGCAGTGGTGACGGCAATTCCACATGGAGTAACTCAAACCTTCCAATGCAACGATATGGTGGGGAGATATGTCAACGTCATTGTGCGTGGAAGAAAGGAATATCTTCATATGTGCGAAGTTCAGGTTTTTGGAGCATAATAGCGAAGTAGAACCTGTCCGGATAATCGACATATGCACGTGCATGATATCATGAAATAAAGGCATTCACATATATAATGCATAATGTCCAGTTCTTTCCTGCCTGGAGATCATAGGATGAGTTTCCATGCTCACCCTGATTAGTTCATGTTTAGGGGTTTGTCATAAAGAAAAGCTCAGACAATGACTTTCACCACTATAGCCAAGGTTGGTGGAGGTATATTATTATTATTATTATTATTTATTTATATAGCACCATTGGTTCCATGGTGCTGTACATGAGAAGGGGTTAGATACAGATTACAGATATCACTTACAGCAAACAAACTAACAATCACAGACTGATATAGAGGGGAGAGAGAGGACCCTGGCCTTTCGGGCTTACATGCTACAGGATGGTGGGGAAGGAGACAGTAGGTTGGAGGGTTACAGCGGTTCCAGTGATGGTGAGGCGGTAGCTCCAGTAGTGGTGAGGAGGCAGAGGGGTTCACTGCAGGCTGTAGGCTTTCCTGAAGAGGTGGGTTTTCAGGTTCCGTCTGAAGGATCCGAGTGTGGTTGATAGCCGGACGTGTTGGGGCAGGGAATTCCAGAGGATGGGGGCTATTCGGGAGAAGTCTTGGAGGCGGTTGGGTGAGGAGCGAATAAGTGTGGAGGAGAGAAGGAGGTCTTGGGAGGACCGGAGATTACGTGAGGGGAGGTATCTGGAGATTAGTTCAGAGATGTAAGGAGGAGACAGGTTGTAGATGGACTTGTAGGTCAGTATTAGTAATTTGAACTGGATACGTTGAGGGAATGGGAGCCAGTGAAGAGATTAGCAGAGGGGAGAAGCGGAGGAGTAGCGAGGAGAGGGATGAATTAGTCGGACGGCAGAGCATATGAACCTGGCGTACATCCGGTCGGCACAAAGACTTAACCCCCAGCAAGCCAGGTGGTCTCTGTTCTTTGCCCGTTTCGATTTTGAGCTTCACTTCAGTCCCAGCAATAAGAACCTCAAGGCTGATGCATTGTCCAGGTCCTTTCTGTCTGTCGATACTGAGGAGGAACCCACGCACATCATGGATCCTTCCATGGTCTTCACGGTAGCCCCTGTCAGCCTAACCTCTTTATCTCAGGATAAACTTTCGTTCCAGTGAACAATAGGATGCGAGTCTTACACTGGGGACATGCCTCCAAACTTGCAGGTCATATCGACCTCAAAAAAACCCTCATTCTCGTATCTCGCTACTACTGGTGGCCAACCCTTCTCCAAGATGTCCGAAGCTTCATAGCCTCCTGCCTGTCTTGCACCATGAACAAGGTTCCTAGGCAGCTACCTTCTGGCCTCCTACACCCGCTTCCAGTTCCTTCGGCTCCATGGCAGCACATTGCAGTGGACTTTATTACTGATCTACCTCGGTCTTCGGGCTGCACAGTCTTCCTTGTGTTCGTAGATCGATTTTCCAAGATGGCTCATTTCATCTCTCTGCCTGGTTTGCCCTCTGCACCCGAGTTGGCAAAAATCTTCATCAACCATATTTTTCGAATCCAGGCCTTCCTCAAAATATAGTTTCGGACAGGGGAGTCCAGTTCATCTCTCGGTTTTGGAGAGCCCTCTGCAAGCTGATGAATATCTCACTAGACTTCTTTGCCTATCATCCGCAGACCAATGGTCAGGTGGAGCATACAAATCAGATCCTGGTGACTTATCTCCGCCATTTCTCTGACGCTCATCAGAACGACTGGTCTGGCTTGCTTCCTTGGGCAGAATTTGCCTACAACAATCACACCAGCGAATGACTTCATAATGACCTACAAGTTGAAGCTACCCGCCTCGCTTCACATCCCCAACTCTTTCCACGTTTCTCTCCTAAAGCCAGTTTTCCTCAACCAGTTCCATGCCTCTACTGGTCAATCGCCTCGGCCTGTTTCCACTAAAGATGTCTTTGAAGTTAAAGACATTCTTGCTATGAAAAAGCTAAGAGGGAAAACCTTTTTTTCAATTGATTGGAAAGGTTATGGTCCTGAGGAGAGATCTTGGGAGCCTTGGGAGAACATCCAGGCTCCTCGAATCTTGGCTAATTTCTGTACAGCCTTAGGAGGAGGGGGTGTAAAGAAGGGGGTACTGTCACGCCTCCTCTCCTGTTGCCCCCGAGCTCCGGCATATTAACGTTTCGTGGCGCACCCCCCAAAGCGGGTGCGCGTCACCCAGCGTCCTCGCCTCCGGTCTCGAGGCCTGCTTTTGGCTCCCGTCAGGTGCGGCGCACGCGCACATCTGCCTGCCTGACCCAGGCCGTTCCTTCCCGACCTCTATACCCCTGGAGGACCCTGACCCAGAAGTCCCGTGGCGCGCTCTGCATATCAGGCAGCCTCTTCCTCAATACATACCAAGATTGGGGGATGAGGGGTACCATTCATACCAGGATTGGGGGATGAGGGGTACCATGCATACCAGGATAGGGATGAGGAAGTACCATGCATACCAGGATAGGTGGTGAGGGGAGCATGCATACCAGGATAGGGATGAGGGAGTACCATGCATACCAGAATTGGGGGATGAGGGGTACCATGCATACCAGGATAGGGGGTGAGGGTACCATGCATACCAGGATAGGGATGAAGGAGTACCATGCATACCAGGATAGGGATGAGGGAGTACCATGCATACCAGGATTGGGTGATGAGGGGTACCATGCATACCAGGATTGGGGGATGAGAGGACCATGCATACCAGGATAGGGGGTGAGGGGACCATGCATACCAGGATTGGGGGTGAGGGGACCATGCATACCAGGATTGGGGCTGAGGGGACCATGCATACCATGATAGGGATGAGGGAGTACCATGCATACCAGGATTGGGGGGTGAGAGGACCATGCATATCAGGATTGGGGGATGAGGGGTACCATGCATACCAGGATTGGGGGATGAGAGGACCATGCATACCAGGATAGGGGGTGAGGGGACCATGCATACCAGGATTGGGGGTGAGGGGACCATGCATACCAGGATTGGGGCTGAGGGGACCATGCATACCATGATAGGGATGAGGGGGTCATGCATACCAAGATTGGGGGGTGAGGGGACCATGCATACCAGGAGGAAGAATGGGGTGCCATGCATACCAGGATTGGGGGTGGTGAGGGTAGCATGCATACCAGGATAGGAATGAGGGGTTCCATGCGTACCAGGATAGGAGGGTGGCAGCACATAGCAGGATGGGAGACCATATACCGATAAAAATGCTTGCCAGCCAGCAGTTACTGTCAGCTCCACTTTTAGCGAGAGGAGCTGACAGGAACAGTCCTTCACGGCGCCAGTGCTCTTAGGACGGAACATGTTGCTCAGCTTACTACGAGCTGCTTGTCCCCGCAAAAAACTCCACTGTCATGCCCACTTTCTCTAGGCTCGCCCCCCGCCTCTAGGTCACCGGGTCTGTCTGCTGCACTCCGTCGCAGCACCGGCGCTTCGGGTGCGTAGTGCTCTGCCCCATTTGCTGCTCACATGCTGTCAGCGGGGGACTCACTCCTGCTTTGCGTGTTTTTTCTCTCAGCTTCCGGGCAGGTTCCCTGTCTAAACATGTCCCCTCTTCCTGGGTAATGGTGCCTGTCCGTTCCCCTATTCCTTCCCACGGGAAACAGGGGACGCAGCCTTGATAGTTGTGCACCCAGCACAGGCTGGTCTTCCTGAGTCCGTACATATCTGGCCAATCAGTTTTTTAATGCAAGCAAAATAGAAGGCCTGTTCTAATTTTCTAGAGCAAAGTGTACATTACATCCAGAACAGTTTCACTATGAAGGACTTTGTGGCTCATATCAATCCACAAGATGATACTAGTCTCATACTTCAAAATTTTGGTGGTAAATCATTGCCACACAGATAGGTTGTGTATGTTCTGACTTCTGTAACATCATTTGGGTTATAATTAATCATACCTATTTGCTTCATAATATATTCATCATCTTGTTCAAGTCTTTGGAATATAATGTTGTAAAAGTGAAAGCAAGTTGGGGAAGTGTGTGGTAACTCACTGGTGAAAGTAATTGTAATCTTTACTATTTCTATATTGCGTAGAACTGTAGAAACCATGTAGAAATGTAAAAACCACCTCATTGATTTTATTTAGTTTCTTTGCCAAGAAAAGAACAGCTCCATCAAAACCTTGTGCTTTTCCTATTAGTTCATCATGCTGATAAAGTAGAGGTGAGATTAGGGATCTAGATAACATCTGTGGACTGTAGTCAACATGGCACTGTGACAAGACCCACTGGGGTCTAGCTATCAATTTGACATAGTTTGTGCACAGCTGAATAAAGGTGCAAGAAAAAAAGATTTTGATTCAATAACATGTTGGATGGATTGTCTAGTGGAAACACCCATATCATAGAAGTCACATCTATGACCACCACACTCTCCAATTGACACATCTTGAAATCCAGCCGAAATGTCAAAATCTCTAGCCTATGTTTTAGAAACTGCAGAGGCTCCTTTTTGATGTCCTCATACAAGTTCAGTATTATTAGGTGATGGATTGTCAGAATCTGGCCCAGGAACACCAGGCTACGGTAGTTGCGAGTTCTGGCTCTGTGATCTTCCACGTTCTCTTGCTCTGGCTCTTCCAGTCATGATTTAATCCAGAGACAGAGAACAACACCGCCCAAGCATTCACCCTCTGCTCCTCAGACTTTCTATCTGCACAGTAACTGCCTCTAGGCAGAAGATGATGATGGTGGTAGTAGTTGGTGCACTTAAGACACAGTCATGAAGCAGCCATAGCAATATGAAACAGAAGTATTTTTACTGAGATACTAAACTGTTCAATATGTGGCCTGTATTTTTTTTTTTACAGCAAAATAGTGTTTAGATAAAACCTACGAAAGACAAAATGAGCAAAAACCCTGCTGTAACTAAATAAGTAAAAGCAAAAGTGCATCTAAATAATACAGAGCTTTTAGTAATACTGTTTTTGATCAAAAATAGCATGAAAGCCATCCCACCACGACACGGTAACTCTGTTCGGGATAGTCCTACACTGTCTAATATTAAAAACCTTGCCTTGTGCCAAAGTTGACCTCAAAGTGTGAACAAGGGCAGACAAAAGGACTGGGTCCCAAACAGTAGACACCAGTCTGGGGAAGCCTTATATACAATTTCCAGCTCAGGAGAGGGAGGCCACACCCCAATTTGCACACAATGCAAAAATACAAAGAAAAAGCACAAAAATTGGGCTTGGTTTGAGTTGATACACATGCAGCACATAAATGCATGTTGACATTGGCCATAAAACATAAAACCTACGAAAGGCAAAATGAGCAAAAACCCTGCTGTAACTAAATAAGTAAAAGCAAAAGTGCATCTAAATAATACAGAGTTTTTAGTAATACTGTTTTTGATCAAAAATAGCATGAAAGCCATCCCACCACGACACGGTAACTTTGTCCGGGATAGTCCTACACTGTCTAATATTAACCCCTTTCTGACATCAGACGTCCATCAGACGTCCCGGGCCCCTATGCCCATGGACGGGATAGTAAAGTCTAGCGCGATCAGCTGTGCTCACGAGGGGAGCGCCGCTGATCGTGGCCGGGTGTCAGCTGATTATCACAACTGACACCCGGCACTATGTGTCAGGGGCGGTAATGGACCGCCCCCGACACATTAACCACTGGCACACTGTGATCAAACACGATCGCAGTGTACCGGGGGTTTAGGGAAGCATCGGCAGGGAGGGGGCTCCCTCTGTGCTTCCCTGAGCCCCCCGCAGCAGCGCGATGTGCTGCGCTGCTGCGGGGGCCTCCTTCCTTGTTGGTCCCCGGATCCAATATGGCGCCGGGGACCTTCGGGGGCCTGCAAGGGAGGCGTCAGGCAGGCATGAGGAAGTCTGCTGCAGTGCCTGTGACAAAACAAAAAAGTGTAAAAATAATTTATAAAAAATCGCTAAATAAATTAAATAAAAAAAATATTCCCTAATAAATTCATTTTTTGGAAATAAAAAAAAAAACAATAAAAAGTACACATATTTGGTATCACCGTGTCCGTAACGACCCGCCCTATAAAACTGTCCCACTAGTTAACCCCTTTAGCGAACCCCTTAAAAAATAAAAATAAAAAAAAGCAAAAAATAATGAATTATATATCATACCGCCGAACAAAAAGTGCAATAACGCGCGATCAAAAAGACGGATATAAATAACCATGGTACCGCTGAAAACGTCATCTTGTCCCTCAAAAAACGAGCCACCACACAGCATCATCAGCAAAAAAATTAAAAAGTTATAGCTCGCAGAATAAAATGATGCAAAAATAATTATTTTTTATATAAAATTGTTTTCATTGCATAAAAGCGCCAAAACATAAAAAAAGACATAAATGAGGTATCGCTGTAACCGCACTGACCTGAAGAATAAAACCGCCTTATCAATTTTACTGCACGTGGAATGGTGTAAATGCACCCCCCAAAAGAAATTCTTGAAATGCTGGTTTTTGTTCATTCTGCGTCCCAAAAATCAGAATAAAAAGCGATCAAAAAAGGTCACACGCCCGAAAATGGTACCAACAAAGACATCAACTCGTCCCACAAAAAATAAGTTCCTTAAGGGGTCTAGTTTGCAAAATGGTGTCATTTGTGGGGGGTTTCCACTGTTTAGGCACATCAGGGGCTTTCCAAACGCGGCATGGCGTCCAATCCCAATTCCAGCCAAAAAAGTCAAATGGTGCTGCTTCCTTTCCGAGCTCTGCTATGCGCCCAAATAGTGGTTTACCCCCACATATGGGGTATCACTGTACTCAGGACAAATTGCACCATAACTTTTGGGGTCCTGTTACCCTTGGAAAAATAAAAATTGAAAAATTGAGGGTGAAAAGATCATTTTTGTGGAAAAAATATGATTTTTTAATTGTACGGCTGTACGTTATAAACTTCTGTGAAGCACTGAGGGGTTCAAAGTGCTCGCCACACATCTAGATAAGTTCCTTAGGGGGTCTAGTTTCCAAAATGGTGTCATTTGTGGGGGGTTTCCACTGTTTTGGTACATCAGGGGCTTTCCAAACGCGACATGGTGTCCGATCTCAATTCCAGCCAAAAAAGTCAAATGGCGCTGCTTCCTTCCCGAGCTCTGCCATGCGCCCAAATAGTCATTTACACCCACATATGGAGTATCAGCGTACTCAGGACAAATTGCACAATAACTTTTAGGGTCCTGTTACCCTTGGGAAAATAAAAATTGAGGGTGAAAAGATCATTTTTGTGGAAAAAATATGATTTTTCAATTGTACGGCTGTACGTTATAAACTTCTGTGAAGCTCTTGTGGGTTCAAAGTTCTCACCATATATCTGTCACGTGCCCTGTCCTGAGTGACACGGCCAGCAGGCCGGTAACAGATACAACAGGACGCGGCACGTGTAATTGTCCTATGTGACGCGGCCCGCAGGCCGGTAACTAATACAATAAGACAATCGAATAGGGAAAACCTGAGTAACATAAACAATGGTGGCCCTGCGATAGGGAATGGGGGACGTGGAGACCTCCTGCATTCCCCTGAGTCACTGTCTCTACACTCCTAACGTTCCCTAGGCCGGTTTCGCACCGGGCGCCGATCAGGAACCTAAAAACCCGGACTCGCCCTGCACTTAAACCCTCGCTAGGGAATTGGTCGGTGCAGAAACTAATCCCACCACTGCACTAAACACACATAAGGAAAAGTGACAAAACAGGGGAACACCACTTAGCTTTGCTCTGTTGCTTACGCTCCCAGCAACAGAACCCACCACCTGCGTGCATCTTTTCCTCCGACCGGATCCAACACCATAGTGCAGCCTTGGAGCAAACAGAGTCCACCACCTTCGTGCAGCTGTCCAGAAACAGAGTCCCGCAAATGAGTCCAGCTTTTCTGCCAAAAAGTCCAGCATGCTTGAGTCCAGCTCTCAGCAACAACGTCCAGCATTTTGAGTGCAGCTCTACACCATAACTGCCACTCCAACAATCCATGCACGAACTCCTTGCTGACACCATAGCTGCAATTCCACCACGCCATGCCAGCCCTCCTTGCAGACACCATAGCTGACACTCCAGGAATCTCACTGAGCTGCCCGTGACTCTCCTTTAGCTCCATCCTTCCCCCAGGCTTGCTTGCAAATGAAGACCTTATCACCAACAGTGATTAACACACCTGATACTCTCTTATAGAGCTATCACACCTGTTACATAATTACGTGCACAAACTAAGGTAACCAGAGTGCAATGACCCTAATGGCCACCGGGGGGAAAACTACCTGAAATCACCACAGTGCAATGACCCTAATGGCCACCGGGGGCAAAACCACCTTTGGCACACAGCCAAAGGAAAAAAAAAGGTTACTTTGTGCATTTACTCAGTCAGATCCAACCTGGATCATGACAATATCTAGATCAGTTCCTTGGGGGGTCTAGTTTCCAAAATGGGGTCACTTGTGGGGGGTTTCCACTGTTTAGGTACATCAGGGGTTCTCCAAACGTGACATGGCGTCCGATCTGAATTCCAGCCAATTTTGCATTGAAAAAGTCAAACGGCGCTCCTTCCCTTCTGAGTTCTGCCATGCACCGAAACAGTGGTTCCCCCCACATATCAGGTATCTGCGTACTCAGGACAAATTGCACTATAACTTTTGCAGTCAAATTTCTCCTATTACCCTTGGTAAAATTAAAAAAATTGGACCTGAATTAATTTTTTTTGTGAAAAAAAGTTAAATGTTCATTTTTTTTAAACATTCAAAAAATTTCTGTGAAGCACCTGAAAGGTTAATAAACTTCTTGAATGTGGTTTTGAGCACCTTGAGGGGTGAAGTTTTTAGGATGGTGTCACTTTTGGGGATTTTCTATCATATAGACCCCTCACAGTGACTTAAAATGTGATGTGGTCCGTAAAAATAAAATGGTGCTACAAAAATGAGAATGGTTGGTCAACTTTTAACCCTTATAACTTCCTAAGAAAAAAAAATTTTGGTTCCAAAATTGTGCTGATGTAAAGTAAACATGTGGGAAATGTTACTTATTAAGTTTTTTGTGTGCCATATCTCTGTGATTTAAGGGCATTTTATGCCCTTTTTATTTTATTCAAAGTTGGAAAATTGTGAAATTTTCAAAATTTTCACCAAATTTCCATTTTTTTCACAAATAAACGCAAGTTATTTGAATGAAATTTTACCACTAACATGAAGTACAATATATCACGAGAAAACAATGTCAGAATCACCGGGATTCATGGAAGCGTTTCAGAGTTATTACCTCATAAAGGGACAGTGGTCAGAATTGTAAAAATTGGCCCGGTCATGAATGTGCAAACCTCCCTTGGGGGTAAAGGGGTTAAAATCCTTGCCTTGTGTCAAAGTTGACCTCAATGTGTGAACAAGGGCAGACAAAAGGACTGGGTTCCAAACAGTAGACACCAGTTTGGGGAAGCCTTATATACAATTTCCAGCTCAGGAGAGGGAGGCCACACCCCAGCTTGCACAGAATGCAAAAATACAAAGAAAAAACACAAAAATTGAGCTTGGTTTGAGTTGATACACATGCAGCACACAAATGCAACAACAACACCGCCCAAGCATTCACTCTCTGCTCCTCAGACTTTCTATCTGCACAGTAACTGCCTCTAGGCAGAAGATGATGATGGTGGTAGTAGTTGGTGCATTTAAGACACAGTCATGAAGCAGCCATAACAATTTGAAACAGAAGTATTTTTACCGAGATTCTAAACCGTTCAATATGTGGCCTGTATTTTTGTTTTTTACAGCAAAATAGTGTTTAGAACTAGTGTAATGCACAGCAAAAACAGCTCAATGGAGCCTTCAAATACCATAATTTGTAGCCCACAAATACATGAGTCACGGAGATACCACACTGTAAAATATGTGGCCTGTATTTATATTTTTTACAGCAAAATAGTGTATGGAAATAGGGTAACTCACAGCAAAAAAAAGTTGAATGGAGGCCTGAAATGCCACAATTTGTGCCCACAGATAGATCAGGCGTCTGACGGAGATACCACACTGTTCAATATGTGGCCTGTATGTTTGTTTTTTTTGCAGAAAAATACTGTATAGAATTATGGTAAGACACAGCAAAAAAAGGTGAATGTAGGCCTGAAATGCCCAAATTTATAGCCCAGAGATAGATCAGGCGTCTGATGGACTTAGCACACTGTTAGATATGTGGCCTGCATTTTTATTGCCACCAAAATTGTGTCAATAAGTAGGCTATGACACTACAAAAAAATTCTTTCGAGGACTAAAATTGTAAAATATTTAGCGCAATGATATGCGACGCGTGTGGCGGACAAAACAGAGTGGTAATATATGAACTGCAGCTAAATATTTTTTGGACAGCTAAAATGTTTTTTGCCAGATAAATATTTTTTTGGCAGCTAAACATTTTTTGTCCAGCAAAATGGTGTCAAATTTTTCTATAACACACTGCAAAAAATAGTGATGGGCAAGTAGCATCATTGCTCGGGTGATCTCCGAGTATTTTGGCATGCTACATGATTTGCGTCTGCTAGACAGGCTGAATACATGTGGGGATTCCCTAACAAACAGGCATTCCACACATGTATTCAAGCTGTCTAGCAGTCACAAATCATGTAGCTGAGGTGAAAAACGAAATCTCCGAGCCCGCCAAAATACTCGGGAGACCACCCGAGCAATGAGTATACTCGCTCATCACTATGTGGCTGTAGTCTGTATTGTCAACAAGCAAATGGAGAAAGAATGAAGGGGCTCTGGATTGCTTTGGAATAAAATACTCAGGATTAAGGTGCAAAAAAAAAATTATTCCTGGCCACTGATACCTGGAGCTAGGTATATATATAATAATCAGCAGCAGACAGTAATGGACCCTTTTGATGTATGCAATGATATCTCTATACCCACATACAGTGCCTACAGGCCTTGCATTGATGTGGATATGCTCACATAGACTCCCCTGCCTAACTAGCACTGCAATCTATACACCCCGTAATTAGTCCTTAGAAGGACTGTTGGTTTAGCTGGATTGGTGCATTGTACAATGGTAGACTCACACTAACTAATAAAAGCACAAATCTGTCCCTGTCTCAGCAGCAGCTCTCCCTACACTGTCTAATTCCAGAGGTGACTGTGACGAGCAGGGCGGCGTCCGGTCTCTTATACCCCTGATGATGCTGTGCGGCCAGCCAATCACTGTAATACCACAACAAAGATGGCTGCGGCATTACAGTGCATGGCAGACAATCCCTGCATGTTGATTGGTGTTCTAAAGAGCACCAAACATGCAGTACGGGGACCCGAGCTCATAACGAATATTACCAGAAATGCTCGGTGCTCGCCGAGTACTGCGAGTATAGCAATATTCGAGCGAGTACCGAGTAGTGGCGAACATACTCGCTCATCACTACAGAGCTGTCAATCAAAGCAGCAAAAAGCCCAGCAAACCCCTCTCAGTATTGGACAACCAAACTGTCAATCAAGGCACAGACAGCTCAGCAAGACAGTTTCCCTAGAACAGCATAGCAATCATTGGAGGAGTCGTGACACTTTTCACTCTGGCCCTATAAAGGATCAGTTACTGTAGGACTTGTTCCTGAACTTATTAACCCTTTAATTCTGCTGTCTCTACACACACTCTCCAACTTGTGGCCTTCTAAACAATAAAACTACATATCTTTTCAATATGTCCTCTCTAACTGCCTTAGAAACAGGATCTAGCTTCCCGTGTGCCCATGTAATTGCTCCCAACTTGGGCTGTTTTCTGTTAGACCTACACTAGACTAACTAAACTGCTGCTGCACATGTAAGGGGGTGGCGTTGTGATGAACAGTAGAGACAAGCTGCCACTTTAAGAGACAGCACCCTCCTTGGTTAGAGCAATGGGACATTCTGCTCTCCCCGGCATAAGAGACTGTGTGGCTTGTTTTGTCAGCACTGGAGATGGGAGGAGCTGATTTTCTGTGTGTGAGTTCAGAGCTGAGATTTCTGCAGGAAGCTGACATGCCTGGAGCTGTGAGGAAAAGGACGCACAGCCTGAGTCTGACTGAACTTGCGTGATTGTGTAAACTCTTCTGGGGATAACAAGATGGCTTTCCTGTGTTGCCGTAAGGAGCCACAAATAATACAAGAAAGGAATCCAGAGGAGGGAATCCACCGTGTCTAGGAGCATCTCGGGACCCGTGCACAAGGAGAAGACCACGTTGCACAGAGCTTCCAGGAAGATGCACGCACCATCTTGCAAAGCTGCAAGGGCCCCTGTGACCGGACTAACATATCAATGCTACTGTGATTGTTAACCCCTTCTGTTCACATGCTAGGGATTAGGATAGGCTGCAATAGACAGAGCACGGTGGCCGTGTGGAATCCGTAGCAAAGGCCAGATAGGCTATAGTGAGATTAGCAGCATACTGTAGCTTACTGTGCTGTCTTGCCTGTTGGATAAATACACTGAGCTGTGATAGTTGGTGCACCATGCTGTTTGACGGCCCAGCTAAAGAATATCACTCTTGTAAATTGTATGTTTTCATTGCAAACCCCTGTTTTGCACTTTCCTATCACTGCATTCCTTGCCTGTCAATAAATTAACTCTTTGTTGTTTGCACCTCATCTTGTGTACTGTATTCTCCCTGCATTGTGGTGGTCCCCCGGCCATCGCTTCACATACAGTATGTGAAATCACAAGCGTGAAACGTCATTGTAAAGCATTAAATCCTCAGAGAGGGGGTCAGGACAACTCCTCCACCTTTACACATCCGTCTGATCCCTGTAAAAGTGAAGACCCGCAGCATAGGAAAACTTTGTAACACAACATTAGCTGCGCAGTGCTTGTAAGTAGAGATGAGCGACTTTGACTTTTTTCGGGTCGAGTCGGGTTTCATGAAACCCGACTTTCTCAAAAGTCAGGTCGAACGAAATAGGACGATTATCGTGAAAAGTCGAAGGCCGACTGAAATGCGAAAACCAATGCAAGTCAATGGGGAACCAAGGTCAGCAGGGAGTGGAGGACAGAAAACACACCTACAGTGCCCATTTTAATGCCAAAAACATCAATTCTTATTACTGAAGCTTGTCAACCTTAATTTACTTTATAATAATAGTTAGGCATTGAAAACTGCGGGTTATTTGGCTAAAGTTGAGGGGGGGGTAGGGCTGGCTCCAGATTTTAGTGGGCCCAGGGCCAAAGAGTGTCACTGGGCTCCTTTAACACATGCCACAATTCATGATCCTCTGATACGGCAGAGAAATAGCGGTATAGTACAATGAAAAATACTTCACTTCTCATGACTGATATCCATTTTAAATTCTCCAATAGCTCCAAAAACGGACAGTATATAACTCCATACAGTATTATGGCCACCGCATAGTGCGCTATACAGTGTAATGAGGCCCATCTATTTCTCCATACAGAATCATTGGTCTCATATAATGTTTGAAACAGTATATGATGTGCTCCACATAATGCTACAGTATATGTTGGTCCCCATGGATGAAGCTCCAATGTGTTATGGGCCCAAATAATGCTCCATATATAATGGGCCCCATTTCTAATGCTCTAGTGTATAATTGGCCCTGTAAATGCTGCTCCAGTGTCTGATGTCCACCTTTGGAATGCTCCAGTGTATGGTGGGCCCCATCTATCATTCTCCAGAGTATCGTGCTCCCCAAAAATAGCTGTCCCAAGATTGAAAACAATTAAATAAGTCTCCTCGCTAGGGAATCCCTGTACTAGTCCGGACTCCTCCTCGTCCCCATCTTCCATCGCACTGCACTTGGACTGTTTAGGCAGAGGGCGTACAGATGTGATGTCATCGCGCTCTCTGACCAGAATTTCACTGTCAGGAAACGCGGAAGACGTCACGGCGGTGGAGCAGGGAGAGGTAAGTATTTCAACTTTGCAAGTGCTGTGATCCTGAGCAAGCAGGGGGAGCCCACTCTTTGGCGATGGCACTGGCACAGGGCCCCTCATAGTACGGCGGTGTGTCTGACGGCAGGTGTGCACCCCCACCGTCAGAGACACTTGATTCTACTATGAGGGACCTTGTGCGAGTGCCGTTGCCAAACAGTGTGCCCCCCTACCTGTCCAGGGAAACGGCACTCGCACGGGTGCATGCGCCAGGTGGTGACCCCGGCCTTGTGGGGGGAAGCAGCCCAGTTAGGGAGGTTTAAAAAATTGGCATATGTTGATGTTGGACATTCAGCAGCTGCAAATGGAGTAATTGGAGAAGTTCGCGGAAGAGGAGGACAAAAGCAAGCCATTTTTCTGGCAACCTACTTGTCAGCAGGGGAGGGTGGGACAAAATCCTTTGATTCATGGTTCATTTTAATGAAGGTTAGATCATCCACATTTTGGGTTGACAGACGGGTTCTTTTTTCTGTCAGGATTGAGCCAGCAGCACTGAAGACTCGTTCAGATAACACACTTGCAGCTGGGCATGCGAGCTCCTGTAAGGCATATTGTGCCAATTCAGGCCAGGTGTCAAGTTTACTGGCCCAATAGTCAATGGGGAATGACCTGTGCGGGAGAACATCGATATGGGACGAGAAGTAGTTTGTTACCATAGTTGACAACTGCTGTCTCCTGTCACTTTCGATCGATGCAGTATTACCAGTCGTGTGAGCGGTTCTTGAAGAATCAGTCCACAACATGGTCATGAAACCCGTCTCCAACGCCAATTCGGCTGTGTGCACCACCAACACCTCTTCCATGTTGCCCCCTACGGCTCGTTGGAAAAACATCACTGCCGCTGTGTGCTGGGAATGCCTCAAACAAACGGTTTACCAGAGTTGCTTGTTTATTAGCCAATATTAGCTCTAGGTTCTCCTGTGGCATGATGTTTTGGAATTTACCTTTGTAGCGTGGATCCAGGATGCTGGCCAACCAGTAATCGTCATCGTTCATCATTTTGGCAATGCGGGGATCCCTTTTTAGGATCTGCAAGGCATAATCAGACATGTGGGCCAATGTTCCCGGTGTCAATGATGCACTGCGATTGCTGGGTGGAGGAGCACTTTCTGGCAAATCCACATCCCTCCAGTCAAGCACAAAACCTGCACCTGACCTTGCCACGCCAACATTTTTTCTTGCCCCCTGAGAAGCATCCTCCTCCCCAAAATAATAATCCCCATCATCCTCCTCCTCTTCTTCCTCCACCTCGTCCACGAGACTTCACTTCCCTGAGCAGACAATGGCTGACTGTCATCAAGGCTTCCCTCCTCCTCTTCCTCCTCCTCCTCGGCTGCAGACGCCTGCTCCTTAATGTGCGTCAAAGTTTGCATGAGCAGACGCATAAGTGGGATGCTCATGCTTAGGATGGCGTCGTCTGCGCTTTCCAGCCGTGTGCATTCCTCAAAACACTGAAGTACTTTACAGAGGTCTTTCAGCTTCGACCACTGCACACCAGACAACTCCATGTCTGCCTGCAAACTGCTTGCCCGTGTATCCTCCCATAAATGAATTACAGCCTGCCTCTGTTCGCACAGCCTCTGAACCATGTGCATGGTGGAGTTCCACCTTGTTGCAACGTCGATAATTAGGCGGTGCTTGGGAAGGTGGCGCAATCGCTGCAGCTTCTGCATACGACTGGAGTGTACGGGCGACCGGCGGATGTGCGAGCACAGTCTTCGCACCTTATGGAGCAGGGGTGTTAACTCCAGATAATTATTGAGGAAGCACTGCACCACCAGGTTCAAGGTGTGAGCCAGGCAAGGTATGTGTCTGAGTTTTGCACGGGCTATGGCTGCCACAAAATTCCGGCCATTATCACTAACTACCTTGCCTGCCTCAAGATGTACACTGCCCAGCAATGACTCAGTTTGTCGCTGCAAGTAGTCGGTCAGTACCTCCGCAGTGTGTCTGTTGTCGCCCAAACACATCATCTTCTTGTCAGCCTGCTGACTCTTACCACTAGCTGTTCGATAGTGGGACACCTCATGTGCAACACTGGCAGCTGCGGATGGAGTGCTCGTGCGACTGCGCTCTGTGGACGAGCTTACACTTCTGGAAGAGGAGGAGGAGGGTCGAACGCCTACAGCCAACTGTTTCCTATACCGTGGGCTAGGCAGCACTGTCCCACCACCGCTGTCCCCTGTGGACCCTGCATCCACCACATTAACCCAGTGCGCAGTGATGGACACGAAACAGCCCTGGCCAAGCCTACTGGACCATGCATCTGTTGTCAGGTGCACCTTTCCACTCACTGATTGCTTGAGTGCATGGACAATGCGGTCTTTCACATGTACGTGGAGGGCTGGGATGGCTTTTCGCGAAAAGAAGTGCTGACTGGGTAGGCCATAGCGTGGTATTGTGTAGGCCATGAGCTTGCGGAAAGCTTTGCTTTCAACCAACCGGTAGGGCATCATCTCTAACGAGATTAGTTTGGCAATGTGGGCGTTCAAAGCCAGTGTATGCGGATGAGAGGATGAGTACTTTCTTGTCCTACTCAGAGTCTCTGGTAGGGTGAGCTGGACTTGAGAGCTGCATATGGTGGAACTAGCGGTGGACATGGCGGACTGAGAGAGGGTTGGTGATGGTGATGGTGTTGGTGGTCTTGCTGATGGCCGAGATTCAGTCTTTCGTAGCAATAACATTGTGATTCCCTGACTGCTTTGCCTTTGCGACGACACCTCGACAGTTGCTGCTGGTGGTGTGCTAATCGGTGGGCTTACAGTGGGGGAAACAATGTAGTGTTGCTGACTACCTTCATTCAGAGCAGGTGCACATGTGGTACGTGAGGTTTTGTAGTCCGTCCACGCTTGCAAGTGCATGGTGATTAAATGTCTAAGCATGCAACTGGTATTCAAATTTCTCAGATTTTTCCCTCGGCTAAAGGCCTTTGCGCACTTCTTACAGATAACTTTTGCCTGATCATTAGGATTTTGTTCAAAAAAGTGCCACACTGCACTCTTCCTACTATGGAAGACATTTTGAGGCCTTGCACGCTGTGCTAATTTGACCGTCTGGCCAAACTGTCCTGCAACTCTTTTGTTTTTTGTAACACGTTTTTGGACTGCTACGGTCCTGCCAGATAACAGCTGTTGCGATGTCGTTGCCTGTTGCGGATGCTCCTCTTCTGAGCTATTGGCAGCGGCACCCTCTTCCCCCAATGGATGCCAATCTGGGTCAACAACTGGGTCATCCATCACCTCCTCTTCAATTTCATGTGCACCTTCCTCTGTGTCACCATGTAAGGTGGCATAGTATGCGGGAAGGGGCACCTGAGTTTAATCAGGTCTGATTCTGCCTCAGTACACTGCGAGGACAATGTAGTGTTCTGAGTGAATGTACCAGCAGAAAAATCTAGCAGTGGCTGTGCATCAGTGCACTCCATGTCAGATTCATCTTGGACTGGGGAATTCACGATTTGACTTGCTAACCTAGGCATGGTATGTGAAAAGAGCTCCATGGAGTAATCGGTAGTGTAGCCTGCCACATCCTTCACTTTTGGTAGGGGTGAAGGACGCAAGGAAAGGTGTTGTTCCTGACCAGGAGCCTCCAATGACGACTCAGTAATTTTATTTTTTTGAAACTTCAGAAAAGGAGGCGAGAGAGCGGGAGGCTGTGTCAGCAATGTAAGCCAAAACGTGTTCCTGAAGCTCCGGCTTTAAAAGTGGTTTACCTACTCACAGAAAAGAGAGCCTTCGAGGCCTTGTGGAGCCAGACGATGACGCAGGCTCACCACCTCCTGCCTTAGTTGCTATTGTGCTTTTGCCACTACCAACCGATGCAACACCACCACCACCACCATCGGGACCAGCTGTCAACCCCCGCCCACTTCCATGGCGTCTTCCACCATACTTGCTCATTTTTGTGAAAATGTACCCAAAATACCACCAGCAATATGGTACTGTAAAAGAAGGTAGAAGGTGTATCTACTATTGGAGAGATTTTGAATCTCACTATAGATTTGAGGACGCAGAACTATTGTCTCAGGCCCAGGAGAGATTACACCTCAATGTAACAGGCTGAATTTGGATGGTGTATGACAAGGTGGAGGGTGTCTATAGGATTGGTGAGAATTTGGATCTCACTAGAGATTTTAGGAGGCAGAACTATTGTCTCAGGCCCAGGAGAGATAACACCTCAATGTAACAGGCTGAAATTGGATGGTGTATGACAAGGTGGAGGGTGTCTATAGGATTGGTGAGAATTTGAATCTCCCTAGAGATTTTAGGAGGCTGACAATGATGCTCTCAGTCCAAGTATGGACGCAGGCAGCCTAATAAGCAGGACTGCTGCACACACAAAAGGGTGGAAAAATGAACGCTTGGCAACTGTGGAGAAAAGAGGAAGAAAAGTATTTTGGCTTTTAAAAAAGCAGTTTGCACAGCAGTGTGCAAACAGCAATGCGGCTATCAGGGAGCCTTATAAGGCAGCCTAATAACCAACAGAGCTGATGCACAAAAATATATCCTCCCCTGTCACTGCACACAAAGTGTTATGTTGTAAGTGGAAATTGCTACCAGCAGAAGCCGTTTTTTTGGTTCTTCTTCCCTGCCTAACGCTCTCCCTACAGAATCAGCAGCAGCAGCTCTCCCTATGCTAAGATCGGCAGAAGTAAGATGGCGGTCGGCGTGCTCGCCCTTTTATAGCCCCTGTGACGCCCACCAAAGCAAGCCAATCACTTGCATGCCCTTCTCAAAGATGGTGGTGACCGATGCCTATGTCATCGCGCTGCCCACAGTGTGCGTCCTCCATCATTGGCTGAAAAAGGGCGCTGGATGCATCATTTGAAACGCGACTTTGGCGCTCTGGTCGCCGACCTCGTGGCCGACCTCACACTATGGTCGGGTTTTGTTTCATGAAACCCGACTTCAGCGAAAGTCGGCGACCTTTGAATATGACCGACCCGTTTCGCTCAACTCTACTTGTAAGTTCATGAGAAATCCCCAATATATGAGCACCTCCACCACATGTGACCACGCCACAATTGCTGACGTTTCTCCTCTCCGGTCACAGTCCCAAGCTGTGGATGTAATTCCCACTCAATCACGTGCTAATGTGGGGAAGAACCTACTACAAGCGAGTCCCGTAACAGGTGCTGTCCCATGTATGAAGGACCAGAGTGGCCCAAATTTGTGACAGGAGGATACATTTAGAAAATATAAAATCTGTACTCCGATAGATCATTTTAATTGTTAAGCAATCCAAATAAAACCCCAAGTAACGCTTGGGACTCACGTTACAGACCTTGGTCAGATAAACTGTGGTGCAAAAATATTAAAAGATTTGTCCTAAAAAATCCTGTATACGATAATATTTGCAAACCAACATATCAGAAGGATGCATTGATTCAGAAAAGAGAAGACATTTTCAATCAGGTCTTTTTGTATCACTCAGGATGGCTATTTTACGCAGTTTCCAAATATTTTACTGGACAGACAGGTCTTGTCCTTCTTCATTATTTATAACAGCGACAATTAACAGGAGATCCATAAACCTCAACCTCACAGAAGCTCAGATATCCTGTAATATCTGGTCTGATGATGTTCACGTATCGCCCGGTCATGCCGTCACATTGGAAGGTCTGACTACCGGCTTGCGGGATTGTTGTAATTTTCACGCACCTATGGAGAAACACAGATTATTACACAGACGTCCATGTCAGTTTCTTTTTTCAAACCATTTCAAGTAATTGCGTTCCATAGTGATGACCGCCAGGTGTCTCCCTTCTGTCTAACTTGCTATTCACTGCCTGTTGTCAAGTCCAATCAGTCTGATCAGTGACATCAAGTCAGATCCTTGATCCATGAATTGTGCCGGCAGAATGCTCTACCAGAAAAGCCATTATCTTAAATCAATGTAGTTTATGGCCAAAGAAGACTATCTGTAGTAAGTTGTATGGCAATCCCATGCTTTTGCAGTCCGTGTCATTCCTCACCTTCTATGCGTAACTAGACCAAGAGATCGTGTCACAATTTGGAGGTTTTAATGCTACCTTAAATAAATATCCAGCTTGTCCTCTGCAGATTGCTTACCTTGGGTTGTTATTCCCATTATTGGCCAACGAGTCCCCAATAAGAATTTCGGCTCCATTTATCAAATCCGGGCAGCAGTCTCCTCGGGTGGTGATTGTTATATGCGATATTGTGTATGTTTCCAATAGATCCACTCTCCACCAGGGTGACGGCTCAGATTTAGAAGAAAAGCAAGATCCGTGTTGGTAGAGAGGATCCACATTTCCATCGATGGCATTAATGGCGGCACTTAGGGATTCAAAATTTGTAGACTGTGTTGGCCGTCCCCGAAGGGCCACATTCTGCACTGCAATTCAATACAGAAAAAAAAATAAACTGAGCAATTGATGGTGATGTAAAAACTGGGTGAGAATGAAATAAAAACAGGAGGACCTAATGGTTGGAGTGAGGAAGGAAGGATCAGCCACTGCTTCAAACAGATGTTAGGTGGCCTTGGTAGAGCCCTTACATCACTGCAACCCCATTATTGGGGTTGTACTAAGTCAGTAAATGGTAACTTGATAACTTGCTGATTATTTGGGGTCTCATCTATAGGATCCCCACTAATTCTCTGCCACATGTGAATGAAGCAATGGTCTAGCATGGGACTACTGGAGACAGACGAGGAAAGCACCATGTTATCTCCATCAGGCAATGAATAGAGAGATTGTGCCAGTAGTACTCCATCTCCACTCTATTTTAAAAGGGCACAGTAGAGACTCGTTCTCAGGATCTGTGGGGTTGGAGCCCTCTAGTCTTCAGTGATCAGAGAGTTCTCACCTATCATGTGGAGATCTACCCAAAACCTGATATCTACGTGCCCAGAGGAACCCTGGAAGCTCAAGTTCGGGGAGATTTTGGGGAGATTCTCATACTGCAGCGTTTCTTTACCTGTCATTTTGCAATCTCTCACCTCCTTTCCTTGAAATCCTATAGAGGTCTAGGAAGCTGAGACATGAGGAGCTGATCGGTGGGGTTCTCACAATGTCTAGCTGCCATCTGGATGACTCAGAGGACATTTTTTGAGCTTCATCTTACCAAACAAAAATACCAAAGAAGAAAGGCCAACAATTAAGAGGGAAACTACCAGCAAATATAAGAAACCAATAAACAATGGAAGCGGAACATCCAAATCACTGTGATAAACTTTACTGATACAATCAGAACAATGGAAGAAAATCTGGATAAAGGATAGGAGTGTGGAACAAAGGACCCCACTCCCCAAGGGATCAACAGCATGAGACTTACAGGTAAGAGAAATCCAAGAATGTGAGGTATATAAGTACAATCATATAAACAAGTACACGTCTATATAACTCCAACTATACAAACTTATGCCAAAATGTGGCAGCAATATTGTGGAATAATCCTAGAGAGCAACAGAAAATAGACACAAAAATTGGTATTCCGAAATGATGGGCAAACAGCCAAACAATGGAAAGTGCAAATGCAAAAAAAATTACAAAATGGGGAAAAGTAACAAATCTGTTAAGGAAAGTCGGATTAGCCTTAAGGGAATGTAGCACAGACCCCGATGCGCGTTTCGCATCAGTTTCTTCAATTTTTATTCTATTGCTCTGATTGTATCAGTAAACATTATCATAGTGGTTTGTGTGTTCTGATTCTATTTTTTATCGGTTTCTTATCTTACCAAACAGCTGCATAAAATACCTATTCGTTGGGGAGTCTGAAGTCTTCCTTTAGCAATGACAGTAAAATCCATTTTCCATTAGATTTCACAATCAATAATAAATAAAGTTGTGCACCAAGCACCCATGTTATAGCCTGTGGTCACCAGACCAGATCCTAGAGAACTTCCTTCAATCTGCTGACATCCCTGACTTGTCTTAGTAGGTCCCACGCAAAGTCATGCATGCTTTGTGCCACAATGATGATATTGATGGGGATGCCGGCAGGTTGGAGGTATGTAGAGCTCTGGTCTGATCACCTCGGACTACAACAACAACCATTTTTTGGTAGCTATGAAAGAGAAACTCAGTGACTGTGTGTGCAGTTGGTTCTTGCTATGACATTATTTTGATGAATGGTCTGATTACAGGAGCGAGAAGTGAAGGACTGAACTCACAAGTCTTGGGTCTTGACTTCAAGAAGCCTGAGAAGACAGAAGATGGTAGAAAAGACAAGATCTGCGAGAATTCATCCTTTTCTTCCCCCTGTCTCATTATCATTTTATATTTATTACAGAACTCACAGTGATCTGAGTCGCCGGACACGGAAATCCATAAGATGATGAAGGTGAGGAAGAACATGATTATTCTACCAAACTGGAAAAAAGCAAAATAATTACATTAAGATCAGTAGAAGATGATCGTGAATCGAGTAGATTGCTGGAGCGTTACCACCCCCAGAGCTGACACACTCCTCTCCAACTTATAAATCATACAAGGAAAACTAGGAGTCTTCAGATTGCCAAATTCTGCATCCAGTAAAACGTACCTATACTTTCACGAGAGATCAAATATACTGTAGGACTCTGCAGTGTTATCATTTGCCCTAAATCAGTTTATTAGTGATTTTTGCTGATAACCCGCCTAAGGGACCTCCTGAAGTCTGTGCTTCTGACAACACTGAAACATGTATCGTCTTTTTCCTGCTACTGAGCTACCGTCTTCAGTGTGCCGAAAGCTTTTACAGACCTCGTTCCTGGATTGTAGATGGTAGCTAAGAATGATTAGTGGGACGTTGACTGTTTTTGTGTAGCTGTAGGGAGGGGAATAAATAGGCAGAGAGGGTTCCAGAAGGGAGCCAGTCCAGGAGGAAGAGTTCAGCAGAGCAGGAGACTGAAGGAGGAAGAGACAGAGAGGAAGAACTCCGGGAGAGACTGAAAGGAGAAATAGTCAGGGGGGTGGCCCTGACTGGAGAGCCGCAGGACAGAGGAAGCCCGGGGGTACCAGACGGAGGGACTCGGACAGGTGAAGCACTGTGGTGGTGGGCCTAAGGCAGCCACAGTGAAAGAGCCGCAAGGGACGTCACTGTAAAGGACAGAGAAGAAAGTGAAAGGTACCCGGGCCTGTGCGTAGAAGCTGTTGTGCTGCTGTTGTGTTGCTGTGGTCGTCGGGAGGACGGCCAATAAAGTGGACCTGTTGAACGCACATTGGTTTCTGTCTCCAGTCCGTTCACGGCAAAAAAAGGACTGCCCACCAGTCGGCACACGTACCGACACTTGGCGTAGTCGGCAGGATCATCACCGCCAATACACCAACTTCAGCGGTAAGACTGCGCGATGATCTAAAGGACCCAAGCCGAATGGGTTGAAGATTTACCCTTGTGGATTACAAAAGTGGACTGTGGTCGGGATTGTTGGCTTTAATCAGAAGGATCCGGAACGAAAAGGACTTTGCAGGATGGGGGTGGCATATAAGCGCCTGAAAGAATCGCAGAAGTTTGCTGCTAGATTGGACGATCCGGGGCTATGCCGAATCCACCCCTGGGGGGAGCGGTCTACATCCACTGACAACCGCCCGCTCCTCCTGAACACTGACAAATGGGTGGAGGGGCCGGCCAAAGCCCCACCCTGGAAAGGGAGTGACACTGGTAAACAGGCTGGGTGCGGCTGCCTTTCGCCACTAAGCTTCAGGAAATCGGACGCGATGCGATGCTGCAGCTGCCTTGGTCTCAGACGCCTGGAATAGAGGTATCTTCAGGAGATCGAGGCCCATCGAGAGACTTGCTCCTGGGAGCCACTGTCGGTAGCACGGACACCTACATGGGAAGAGGAACGACCCCGGACCCTGCTGGAGTGGCCACTGGAGAAACAACTACGGATTCTCCCTGCGGGATCATCGGGCCTGGAGGCTTGCCCTGCCGGATGGCGGGGTGAAGAACATCACTTGCTGGAGGAGCTGCGGAATGGCCTGTCAGGAGCCATGGCGCCGGGGAAGGTGAGCGTTCCCCCGGGCCCAGCCGGCAGCAACGCAGGCAGTTCCCGCCCCACGCCCCGTGCGTGAGACAGGCCCAAGGGCCCTGACACCGGCTCTCAGCCTCCCTCTCGGACTCCTGCTCTCTGGCGACCCCGGCTTCTGATGGCTCCATGGTCTCCGCAGGGCCGACCGGCACCCCCACAAACGACTCCGAGCCGCCCCGCCTGGTGGTGCCCTGTCCTACGTCTCCGGCACAGGGCGGGCCTGCAGCCTGTCCACCAAGGCTCGCAGTCACCCCCACCGCGTTCCACACCCCGGCGGCAGTCTATCCATCAGGGCCCGCCGCCACCTCGGCACCACTACCGACCGTAGCTGGGCCGGGTTGCCAGGATCCGCGGCCCTTTCACCAATAACCATGGCTGCATCCACTCCACTCCTGGCTCCGGTTGCGGCCTACTCACCGGCGCACGCGGCTGCCTCTGCTCGACTCGTGGTCCCGGTTGCAGCCTACACGCGGCTACTATGCCATGGCGGTCATCGCATACCCCGAGGGATATGACCTCCGATAAAGGAGAGGAGGACGCCTGGGTCCCGGGCATTCAGGACACTCGGGGCCCAGGGCCAGCTAAAGCATCCCGGGGACTTCACGGCTGTGGAGTTCCCTGCTTTTGGTGGAACATCGGCCGTCAGGAGATGGCCCGGAGCACCACTGGAAAAACGGACTACCGGGACTGCTGTGCGCTGTTGCACAGCCTGGGGACTGTTCTATGTCCCCTCGGGGAAAAATATCCCTACTCCTGACATGGCAGGGATGCATGGGGGGTGCTGTCCTCAAAGGAAGGGGGAGCGCTGATGTTTATGTTTCAGTTTAAAAAATGCTGAGAGTTAAAAAAAAAAAGAGAGGGAGAAGAAGTTTAAAGTGTTATACGTATTAAAAGTAGTATATGTTGAAATTATGTGTAGTTAGTTTACAATGCTAAACAAGAGAATGTTCAACAGGTCCCGGGTACTGGAGTACGGAAAAATGCTTGCCATGACTGATATTAAACTGAAGGTGCAAGAAGGTGTATGGAATTGAAACAGACACTGGTCCATAGATCAGATCCTGAGTAGCACAAATACCCCAAAATGAACAAGGGAATCTTGCGGTGATCTGGTAGGCCAAAGCCTCGGTCGTTGCGCTTCAAATTTAAAAATGGTGCTGAAAGTGAGAAAAGTGGGGGGACGCGCCCGTTGAAAAATCCAGGTGATCCTATCCCAAGAAGAAGGAATTGTCACAGAGGCATACACGGCAGCGGGTAGCCATAAGCTACTCGGAGCAGGATTGCTCCCGGTCTTGTTTGGCTCCCCGTGTATCATGGGCTTTGCTTAACGCCCGGTCAGACAAAAAGAAAGTGGAGAAGCTTCAGTAAGGAAAACGAAGGAGACGAGATTGTCGAGGACGACAATGATAAAAGGAAGGAGTATGTAGGGAAGTGGACTGACCTATGGACCTGTCTGCAGCAAGAAGGTGAATGCAAAATGTGCAGTAAAAGTACTTGACGTGGACTGCTGTGTATGTATGTGGGGAGACAGCTAGAGACAGTGGAAGATGGTAAAGTACTGGGTTTGACCACTAGGGGGAGACCAAGAACAGCAGGAAAAGGAGACAGTGCAGTACTGAAGATTGGCCACTAGAGGGAGACAAGAGAAAGGAAAAAAAGGACTTAAAGGGAAGGTGACATCCCAAAAAAATTTTTTCAGCATTTGAAAAAATGTAAAGAATTAATGTTTACATTTTCTTAAAAAATATTATCATTTGTTTTTAATTTTGTAAAATATGAAAAATAATTTTAAAAAGTTTGGCATTTCCACTTGTTAACACTAGGGGGAGCAGCTACTGAAGTTTGGCACAAAAACCTAGTGCAACTAGCTCACATTACTGCACTGGAGTAAATATGGGCGGAGTCTGCTGACATGTGTGTGATGTCACTCCTCTCCTCCCCTTCTGGGTGTTTGCTAAGGGAAAAGAGAGGATGACATCTAGGAACACAGTGAGCAGCCATTTTGATGGGGCCTGCAAAGTTACTGACTGTCTTTTCATGTAAAGTCTGGATCAGAACAGGCCATCAATCAGCAGAAATGTGTCCTGGATTTCTGTGGAGCAGACAAGCAGACGGTCCATCCATGTGTATATAACACAGCGCTCTATGTACAATCCCTGGCACTGAACAGGGCGCCCCCCACAGACCAGCACGCACACTGCTCTCCTGAAATACTCTGTGCTGCTGTCACCCTGCTCCTTCCACCATACATCAGGCCCCTGTCGCCTCACTTTCACACATCGCCAGGACAGGACCTGAGGAGAGGAATGGGGTCTTCAGTCACTGAGGATGGCAGGCAGCAAGGATTCTGGGAGCAGGGAGACAGCAGCACAGAGTATTTCAGGAGAGCAGTGTCACACGGGATAGGATTAAGGGCCAGTCACGCTAAGAGATATCGCTATAACTAGTGACGTTATATATATATTGCTAGCGATATCGCTGTGTCTGATACTTACCTCCGACCGCTCCCCCGCTGGTGATCTCTGATCGTGCGAGAACGTCCTGGACCGTTTCTCGTCGTCAGCTTCCTGCGGCGCTTCCTGTGGAGAGCCGAGCGACGCGTGGAGCCGGGCGGGAGGACGCAGGATCGCCTAGTGTGACAGGTAAGTAGCGACCCCCGACCCCAGCGATGTCGCTGGTGAGGTCTGCCTGTGTGGAAGCTCACTAGCGACCATTTAGCGATGCACCAGCGATCCTGACCGCGTCATATCACTGGTCGGGATCACTGGTGCATCACTAAGTGTGACAGTACCTTCAGATACACGGCTCAGCAGTCAGTATCACACAGGATAGGATTAGATACACGGCTCAGCAGTCAGTATCACACAGGATAGGATTAGATACAGGGCTCAGCAGTATCACACAGGAGAGGATTAGATACACAGCTCAGCAGTCAGTATCACACAGGATAGGATTAGATACACAGCTCAGCAGTCAGTATCACACGGAGAGGATTAGATACACAGCTCAGCAGTCAGTATCACACAGGATAGGATTAGATACACAGCTCAGCAGTCAGTATCACACAGGAGAGGATTAGATACACGGCTCAGCAGTCAGTATCACACGGAGAGGATTAGATACACGGCTCAGCAGTCAGTATCACACAGGAGAGGATTAGATACACAGCTCAGCAGTCAGTATCACACAGGATAGGATTAGATACACGGCTCAGCAGTCAGTATCACACGGAGAGGATTAGATACACGGCTCAGCAGACAGTATCACACAGGAGAGGATTAGATGTCCAGCAGATTGCCAAGTGTTTGAAACAGCAGGGAGCAGCTCCTCCTATGTTTTGCAGGGGCAGCAGCTGGTCGGGTGATTTGGAAAGAGCAGCTCAGTCTCCAGGAGCTCGTCCTGGTTCCTCTCTTACAGCTGGTATGTGCAGAGTGAACATCCAAGCCCTGTTGTGGTGGAACAGTACAGCATCCAGGGCTTGCAATAGAGTGTAAATGGAGCTAACAGGAAAGCCCTGGGCTCTAATAAGATGGCGCCTGGCCACACCTACAGCTGTGAATTGAGCTGCCCACAGAGGCGTGGCCAGTTCCCTCCTGATGCAGCTGCAATGAAAGAGATAGGGGTCGGGAGCCGACCGTTATGTCTTATGTCCAGGGACTGCCGTAAATGAGCATGGAAAGTGTCGTTCAGCAGCCAGAGTGGTAAGATGGCAGCCCCCAGTGGCTGCATTACTACAGAAAAAAAAAAAATCCATACACACCACTGAGTCAAGCTTAGGGGACAATATCTTTTTATACTATTTTCATTTTTACATTCAATTGTGAAAAAACACGGCACCTTCCCTTTAACAGCAGCTAATGCTTAGGAAACCGCAGAGTCATGGTGAGTGGAGTTACAGGAGCTCTAGAGGGGAATTCTCAGGGAGGGGAATAAATAGGCAGAGAGAGTTCCAGAAGGGAGCCAGTCCAGGAGGAAGAGTTCGGCAGAGCAGGAGACTGAAGGAGGAAGAGACAGAGAGGAAGAACTCTGGGAGGGACTGAAAGGAGAAACAGTCAGGGGGGTGGCCCTGACAGGAGAGCCGCAGGACAGAGGAAGCCTGGGGGTACCAGATGGACGGACTCGGACAGGTGAAGCACTGTGGTGGTGGGCCTAAGGCAGCCACAGTGAAAGAGATGCGAGGACGTCACTGTAAAGGACAGAGAAGAAGGTGAAAGGTACCCGGGCCTGTGCGTAGCAGCTGTCGTGCTGCTGTTGTGTTGCTGTGGTCGTCGGGAGGACGGCCAATAAAGAGGACCTGTTGAACGCACATTGTTTTCTGTCTTCGGTATGTTCACGGCGACAAAAGGACCACCCCCCAGTCGGTACACGTACCTACATAGCCAGCACAGATATTGGGAGATTATCGGCAAAAATGGCTAATAGAATGACTTAGGAAAATGATTATACTACAGAGTCCTGCACTGCAATCACTTTCTTGTGAAAGTGGAGCCACGCTTTAATGGTCTAGTAACACTTTACAGGTAAACGGCATGGTCATAACAATCAGTTTGCTGCCTCATGATTGCTAAGAAAATCCAACTCCTGATGCCAAACTATCACTTGGCAATGCAAAGAGTGGCATCTGCAGAAAATCCACAGCAAAATCTGTAATAAAATACAGACTGTTATTACAGATTTTGCCACGGAATTTCCATTGCAAAAATTCCATATTGGATCAGGTCCATGGGGATCTACACTGATCAGTAATGCAGTCCGCTTTTGCCATTGTAAAGATGAGGGACGGCCACAGGACGAGAGGTACATTATATATATATTTAGCAACCAGTTTATAAAAGCAAAAGACAGACCGGTAAACAGGGTATAAGTAGGAAATGCAACGACAGCAGTTCCTCTCAATAAGGCTACGTGCCCACGATCAGGAATAGTAGCGTTTTGGACGCAGAGTATCTTCACTGACCGCAAAATGCTGCATTTCAATTACCACACTTGTTTGTTAGTACATGCTCTACAGACATGCTGCGACTAGTGAACCCGCACTGCGAGGAGTTTACACAGCAGTGAATAGAAGCACAGTGGACAAGAGATTTCCGTAAATCTAGCCACCTACTGTAAAGTTTGAAACTTGGAGGGTTAGCAGGCGGCCCTCACTATTTATAGAGATCCAGCATATGGCCACAACTATTTTTAGAGGCCAGCAGGTGTCTTGTGGACAGATGAGACCAAGATAGTGCTTTTTGGTAAAGCACATCATTCTACTGTTCACTGTAAATTGAATTAGGCCTGCAAATAAAAGAACACAGTCCTACTGTCAAACGTGGCGGAAGGTCAAAGATGTTTTGGGGTTGTTTTGCTGTCTCTGGCACTGGGCACCTTGACTGTGTTGAAGGCATCATGAAATATGAAGATTCCCAAAGGATTTTGGGTACCATTGTAGTGTCCGGGGTCAGAAAGATGGACTTGCGTCCTAGGTCATGGGTCTTCCAGCAGGACAATGACCCCAAACATACTTAAAGAAGCCTCTAGAAATTGATGGAAAAAAGCGCTGGAGAGTTCAGAAGTGTTATTTGCAGCTCCAGTAGCGTAAAGTCTCCCACCACTTACATACAGATGCCAGAGAGAAACTGTGAATGGACACAAAAATTTTTGCCTGCTTTGATGAATTTCTGGGTATCAGATCACTGCAAAAAGCATGAATCGGTCAATGAGTGTGGATTGCCCGCCAGGGCAGTGGGGTACTCGGTACCGGGCCGGTATCTCAGAGGGAAGTGTCACAGTAGTGGTGACCCGGTCCGTGGCCCTGGGCGTCCATGTAAAAGTGGTTAAGATTGGCTGGTTAAAGTTTATAAGTGGATGATACGTGACGCCACCTGTGGTGCTCGGCAATGAAGGGGTTAAGCCGACGCTGCAGGCCTCTGGGACAGATGGTATAAGGCAGCAAGATGTAATAGCTCCCCACAGGTAGAGCTGGGGTCCCAGGGCAATGGTAATAGGTGTTGAGGAAGAGGTTGTAGTGTCTGGCACAGAGATGTAGCAGTGCTGGAGGGTTTGCAGGAAGAATGCAATGACACAGGGTGCAGTTTCCGTTACCTTTACTGTGCTTTGTAAGTGCAGTCCAGGGTCCAGATTACAGATGGAACAGAGGCTGGCCAGCCTGGAAGCAACTCAGGAATCTCTCTATGCAGATGGGTTGTGTAGTCTCCTTTCTAGCGCTTATCTGAGGTACTTGCAGTACTGTATTACACTGAAGTTCCCCTTGCTTGTTCTCTTTTAGAACTCCCTCGTATGGCAGACAGCTGTAGCCTTCTTCTTCTGGCTCACACGTTGCTGTTGTGCCTCCGAGTCTTATGGGGGAACAGAGCATTTACAGCTTCCTATTCCTCCGGTTTCTGCTGCAGGAACATCAGTATCAATATAACCTTGGAGACCGGACTCCAGACCATGCGCTACAGCTAGAAGTGAGCCTGAACTCTGCTCAATCTTCCAGCTCTTCTCCTCACGTCCACACACGTTTCCCTCCTCACATGAACTCCTAATTTCCCCTTCCTGGCCCCCAGAGAGCAGCTCCTCCCCCAGTTTTGGTTCAGAGCTCCCTCTGCTGGCCTGGAGTGGGAACTGTGCTGTGTGTTGTATTTACCTGATAGAGAGACCCTTTATTGCTTCCAAGCATGACATCACACTCCCTAGGAGGAAGGTAATGCCACTGTGGTGACCATACTCCTGGGGGGCACCACAAGTGCATGGGAAAAAAGCAGCAGCAAGGATTTTAATTTAGAAGGCATTTGTAAGGACTGGGTTTGTATATCTGTTTGTCTGCTCTTGCCCTTACTTCTGATGGATTCTGCCCTTAACCAAGATGGAGTTGCTGGCTTCACGGGGGCCATCTTGTTTCCTGTCTGAGACTCCTTGTTTCCTGTTTGCTGTATACATAAAGGAACTCTGCACACTATGCATTGCTTGTGTATCTTGTTCTTTACTTGCTGCATACCTCCCAACTTTTGAAGAAGGCAAATAGGGAGAAAGGCTGCGGCGCGCTAAGTGCGCCACGGCAAATTTTAGGCCATGCCCCTAGCCACACCCATTTTAGTAGTCACGCCCCTATCCACGCCCCAACAGTACCCATTTAGCACTGCTGATCACACTGTTTCATAAACAATAATTATAAACAGAAAAAAAAATGGAGCACTGTATGGAGCGCTGATGCCCCACCGCCGCTTCTCTGTCCTCCTGCGGAGTCCCGAACGATTACCTCCTCCTGAGGTGACATGCTATAAGCTGACCGCCGGAAATGAGGTCAGAAGCCATTTCCAGCGGTCAGCTTACAGCACGTAATTTCCTGTGGAATGTGATGTGCGGCGCAGAGCACAGTCAGTGGCGTAGCTACTGTTTGTGGCGCCCGGGGCGGTCGAAAAATTTGCCGCCCCTTTGGTCGTTGATAATCCAGAAGCATCCAAAGAGCCCACACTACACTCAAAGATCTAATTTTTAGTCTGCTACTAACTCTGCTGTTATTATTTCTAAATTTCTAGACTTTCATCTTCTTGCATTTCTCTCTCTATATATATATGTGTATTAGCTTGATGACCCTACTGAACCTCCACCACTGCCCTGCCGAGAGCCGCACCATAAAACAGTGTAAGGAGACCCACGTGTCCTCCTCCTGCACAGACCCACAGTACACCCCCTACAGAGCCCTCATGTTCTCCCCTTGCACAGCCCCTCCATGCCCTCCCCTGCACAGCCCCCCATGTCCTCCCCTACAGAGCCCCCCCATGTACCCCCAGAACAGCCCCCCATGTCCTCCCCTACACAGCCCCCCCATGTCTCTCCTACAGAGCTCCCATGTTCTCCCATACACAGCCCCCCATGTCCTCCCCTGAACAGCCCCCCATGTCCTCCCCTGCACAGCCCCCCATGTCCTCCCCTACAGAGCCCCCCCATGTACCCCCCAGCACAGTCCCCCCATGTCCTCCCCTACACAGCCTCCCCATGTACCCCCCCTGCACAGCCCCCCATGTCCCTCCTACAGAGCCCCCATGTTCTCCCATAAACAGCCCCCCATGTCCTCCCCTGCACAGCCCCCCATGTCCCTCCTACAGAGCCCCCATGTTCTCCCATACACAGCCCCCCATGTCCTCCCCTGCACAGCCCCCCATGTCCTCCCCTGCACAGCCCCCCCATTTCCTCCCCCTACAGAGCCCCCCCATGTCCTCCTCTGCACAGCCCCCCATGTCCTCCCCTACAGAGCCCCCCATGTCCTCTCCCTACAGAGCCCCCATGTCCTCTCCCTACAGAGCCCCCATGTCCTCTCTCTACAGAGCCCCCCATGTCCTCCCCTGCACAGCCTTCCCATGTCCTCTCCCTACAGAGCCTCCCCATGTCCTCTCCCTACAGAGACCCCCATGTCCTCCCCTGCACAGCCCCCCACATCCTCCCCCTACAGAGCCCCCCCATGTCCTCCCCTGCACAGCCTTCCCATGTCCTCCCCCTACAGAGCCCCCCCATGTCCTCCCCTGCACAGCCTTCCCATGTCCTCCCCCTACAGAGCCCCCCCATGTCCTCCCCTGCACAGCCTTCCCATGTCCTCTCCCTACAGAGCCTCCCCATGTCCTCTCCCTACAGAGCCCCCCCATGTCCTCCCTCTGCACAGCTCCCCCATGTCCTCTCCCTACAGAGCCCCCCCATGTCCTCCCCTGCACAGCTCCCCCATGTCCTCTCCCTACAGAGCCCCCCCATGTCCTCCCCTGCACAGTCTCGCCGTGGCCACCTATCTGCACAGCCCCCCAATTCCTAGTATCCCTCCTCCCGCCCTCACCTGCCAGTTGCTGGCTCCGTTCAGCAGCGGCGTGCTCTCCCCGGCCTCCTCCAGCTGCTCCTGGCCAGATCACGACACCCTGTTGGCCACATACTCCGCTCGCTGTTTGGGCATGTGACAGCCGGAGCCTCGGCAGATCCCACGGTCATGTGACTGCCAATTTACAGTGCTGCAGCGGGGTCATACGAGGAATGCGCGCCCGAGGCATGACGGGTAATGTAGTCATATAGTGTTACCTTAACAACACGGCTGCTGGGGCCTTTCCTAAAAGCAGCTGAGGAACTGTCATGCTGCCGCGCCGCCCCCACACACGTGCCGCCTGGGGCGGACCGCTCCCCCACGCTACGCCACTGAGCACAGTGCTGTATTTTGCGGGCATACACCGGCCACCGCGATTGCGGGATAGATAACTTCCCGGCCAGGACGGCGGGATACGGCCCCGAAATCGGGACTGTCCCGCGGGAATCGGGAGGGTTGGGACCTATGTTGCTGCCAAGCTGGAAGGACTAGCAACCTGTTTGCCCCTTCTACTCTTCGGGATACCCCTATAAAGAAAATTCTCCAAAGAAGCATTAATAGTCCATTACTGTAAGTACAAGAATTATGCCTCATGTAGGGCAGCACGGTGGCTCAGTGGTTAGCACTGCAGCCTTGCAGCGCTGGGGTCCTGGGTTCGAATCCCACCAAGGACCACATCTGCAAGGAGTTTGTATGTTCTCCCCGTGTTTGCATGGGTTTCCTCCGGGTACTCCGGTTTCCTCCCACACTCCAAAGACATACTGATAGGGAATTCAGATTGTGAGCCCCATCGGGGACAGTGATGATAATGTGTGCAAACTGTAAAGCGCTGCGGAATATGTTAGCGCTATATAAAGATTATTATTATTATTATTATTTATGTAGTCTCAATCGACAAAGACAACTCCCAGTAAATTGTAAAGAAACAAGAGAATGCTGGAGTCCAGATCTATCTAAAGCAGTGCAAAATATTATTGACAAAAAACAGGCACATATAGAGTAACAGAACAATCATGATAGTATAATAAAAAGGCAATAAATGAAAGCCCGGAGCCCACTGAAACAGACAAATCAGCTGCAAGTAAATTTGTTATCATGTGAAAAGCACTCAGGCCCTTTGTAAGGGAAATGAATTAGTGCAAGTAAAAAGTGCTGGGGAGTCTGCACTGAGAAGAGTTAATCCACAGAAGTCTATTGCACTAGACCCTGGCAGTATGAATCTATAGTGCTGTGGCAATGAGTCTGACCCCCACTGATATCTAATTCGCTGCGAACAATATAATCTGAAAATGCAGCATATCATAAGGGGGGCAATAAAACATCACCACCAGACAAGCGTCCCCGCAGTATCGAGTGCAGTACAATACAGGCAGAGAAAAAAAAAAGGGTTCAGCACTATGTGTTATATCTATTACACAGATGCCCAAACGAAGGGCCCCCTGAGGAAGCAGTATTTTCACTGCGAAACACATGTTGGGGTGCACAAATCAGCGCTCTCTTTGCACCAGGACATGATGGGTATGCACACACAATGATATTTCTCTTCCCCTTCGTTTGTAATGTGGCCATTTAGTATTGTAGCCTATGGGTGGGTGGCTGCGTATTTACGCTTGTGTTCCAAGAACTGGGGTAGGGACAACTGAGTGCTGCACTGGGAAAAGGACATGGACGTGGTTGCTGATGGTGGTTGCAAATGTGCAATGACAGGTGCAGCTCTTCAGAGTGTCCAATTGTGGAATCACTGTCTCCGGGTACTCAGCATGGTGACAGGAAGAAGTATCATTATGTGGTTCAGAATAATGGCTACTGAGACTGGACAGTGTGGAAGACAGGGTGGTGCTGGCAAAGTGATTGGAAGAATTATCTGCTATCCATCCAGCAACCTTTTCACATTGGTCTGGCTTCAAGAGTGGTGTTCTGTGCCCCCCTATAAAATGAGACAGGAAGATAGATAGAGATGAGATGTGTGTTTGTTGCACTTCTGTGGCAGGCACAGTTTCACCTTGCCAACGGCCTCAGCCTCTGCGCTCACCATACAATAAATGCAATCTAAAATGTCACAGCTGAAAAAAAAAATTGCAGTATTACAATGCCAGCAAAATTTGCTCACTTCAGATGGATGTATAACACTGCAGAATCAATGTAGCAATGTGACTTGTAAACAAATCATTTTTGGGGGGTGTTTTGAGGCACACCTTTAGCACGATAAATGCAGTATAAAATTTCACTACTGAAAAACGTTGCAGTATTACTATTGCAGGAAATTTTATCCACCTGAGATGTACTGATTACACTGCAGTATCAATATATCAATGCGATTGAGATCCAACCAAGTCTGGTTGTAGGCTCTTGATGCACAACTGTCACAGTAAAAATGGTGTATAATATTTCCATGATCTGAACAATTTGCAGGATTTAGAGAAAAAAGAATAATTTTAGCCCTGAGAAGGGGTTTTGGTATGATTTGCAGGCTGCAGCATAAAGGACGTGCAATTCACCCTATCCTGTCCTACACAAGCCCTTCAGCACAATCTCTTCCTAAGTGCTGCTAACAGCAGTATTAATATTATCATTAGCCCTAAGAAGGGCGGTTGTTTTACTTCACAGGAATATAAATGTGGTTGATTCCCTGGCTAATATGCAGCTACAATCCTGTTCCTCTCTCCCCAGCACCTCTCCCTACACTGCCTGTGTACTGGGTACAAGGTGCCGAGTATGGCGTCACGGGTCTAATATAGACCTGGTGACGCTATGTGACCAGCCAATCACAGTAATGCCACAACCAAAATGGCCACGGCATTACAGTGACTGGCTGGCAATTCCCACATTTTAATTGGCTGTCTACAAAATGCCAAACATGCAGGATGGAGACCTGAGCTCCCACTCGAACATTAAAAAAATACTTGCTCAGTAACAAGCATCCCGAGCACCATGATGCTCAGGCGAGAGACGATTAGTGACGAGCATGCTCAATCATCACGAGCCTCAGAGTCACCAACAACAGAACCAGAGTCACATCACCCTATTCAAACTTTCTCCAAAGAATTTAGCTTCACTCACACCTTGAACTCCCCCCTGACAACTGTCACCAACCACCAAACCTTGGCGCTGCAACTCCGGCCTCTTGCCATTACACTTTACTGGCCAGATCATATAGTACATCACAAATTGCCAACAATACAGTAAACTGTGATTACACTTGTAGGTATATAACTTTACGGTGGTCCATCTGAACCGTTGTGTATTTATCACTTGAATTGCCCTTCTCCTTCAGCGTGCACCTGTCAGTGGTGTGGCAGCCATCTATGTGTGACTCAGTTCATTGACGGTGGAAGTTCACCTGCCATAGCCACCTCTCCATGGTTAGACATGGCCAACTCTCCATGATCTGCCAATGCCAGCTCTCCATGGTCTGCCATTGCCACCTCTCCATGGTCTGCCATGGCCACCTCTCTATGGTCAGCCATGGCCACCTCTCCATGGTCTGCCTTGACCCCCTCTACATGGTTAGTCATGGCCATCTCTCTATGGTCCACCATGGCTACCTCTCCATGGTCAGCCAAGGCCACCTCTTTACTTGGTCAGCCATGGCCACCTCTCCATGATCAGCAATTGCCACCTCTCCATGGTCAGCCATTGCCACCTCTCTATGGTGAGCCATCACCACCTCTCCATGGTCAGCCATGGCAACTGTGGTGTAGTGGCCACTGTGTCCGCTAGGTGGCGCTGTGTGGGTGTCCCAGGAGAGAGGATGAGTGGCAGCATGCTGAATGACCGTTATGTATCTCAAGGTGGGTGGCCTTTGGATGGAAGCTTGAACATGTGTGTTGGTCAGCAGAGGTACTGCTGAGCTTCTGTTACACTGTGTCAGGGAGAGCGTTCCAGGTAGCTGGTTATACGGGCGGAGCCAGCTACCTACAAATCCACCCAGGGGTGTATCTAGAACGCCATAGTAAAGTGTATGTGTGTAAATGCTGGTAGGACCTGTGATGAGGTCATAGCCATGTGATCTGGTGGGTGTGGCTATGGACCATATAAGGTGGCCAGGGTAGGTCACATGAGTGAATGCTTGTACCCGATTGGTCTGTATGTAAGGTCTCGCTGGAAGATGGGGCTGCCTTCCTGACAGCACGTGAAGTGGCTGTGTGTAATGGCTGCAAATATTTGAGAGTTCCCAGTGGAAGGAATGAACGTCTGCAGTGTGGAGAAGCAGCCATGAGGTAACCCTGACGGGGTGAGATAACTGTGAGGCTAGAAAGCCTGCGTATTAGACATTGGATAACCTGTGTGACTACAGGGTTAACAGAGTGGAGCTCTGTCATGGATGCTATGCTGTTTGATATGAACTTTCTATTGCTTTGGGTTTATGATGCCTGAATAAACTGCATGGACTGTTATTGTTTTATGGAAAACCTGTGCCGGATCTGATTATTTGGCAGCAAAGCGAGTATCCCCTACCTTAATGACAAGCGCTACCTTACACAACCTTTCCATGATCAGCCATGGCCACCTCTCCATGGTCATCCATGGCCACCTATCCATGGTCAGCAGCACCTGGCATAACGGGTTCTAAGCTTCATCTATAAAATTTGCGAGCTAATAGCCAAGTGGTAAATTGCATGTGTATGGTAACCAGCCATACTGAACACTACAGCTATGAGGAGACCCAAACAGACACATGAAACTTAAGATTGTAAGGCTATGTGCCCACGGTGCGTGTTAAAACGCACACCAAAAACTGGACTCTTTCCCAGAAATCGCACGGTTTTTTCCGTGTGATTTCACCGCGATTATGATCGCGATTTTGCCGCGATTTTCGTGTGCGATATTCAAGCACTTTCCAAGCGATTTGAAGCATCGCTTGGAAAGTGATTGACAGGTTGGTCACACTCATCAAACATAGTGTTTGACAAGCGTGACCAGGTTTTTACTATTGAGGCCGCCTATGCTGCATCAATAGTAAAAGATAGAATGTTAAAAATGCTAAAAAAAATAAAAAAAATCGGGGTATATTTACCTTCCGGCGTCCCGCGCTGCATTCCCGGGCCTCAGCGTTCCCAGTAATGCTTTGCGAGACCTGTGATGACGTAGTCTCGCGTTGCTTTAGCGATCTCGCAAGACCACGTCATTACAGGGCGTTGCCGCAAGGCATTACTGGAACGCTTAGGCCGGGAATGCAGCGCAGGACGTCGGAAGGTAAATATACCCCGACTTTTTAGTTTTTATTCTTTTTTTTACAGGGGTATGGTACCCAGGGCCTGGAGGACAGTCTCCTCTCCTCCACACCGTGGGTACCAACCGCACATGAGACGCTTAACTTCGCGCATGGTGGGCATAGCCACATGCGGGAAGTAAGCGATTCTCATGCATTCCTATGGGTGCGGAATCGCGGCAATTCTTTGCGATTCCGCACAAAAGAATGAGCATGCTGCGATTTTTTCCGCGATGCGATTCCGCCGCGGAAAAAAGCGCAGCATTAGCACAGCATGTGCGGAATGCCATAGGAATGCATGGGGGGCGTTCTGTATACAATTTTTAAACGTTTTCGCGCCGAAAATCGCGGCAAAAATGCTTAAAAATCGCTACGTGGGCACACAGCCTAAAAGTAAGTGTTACTGCATTGGACAGTTTTTGTTGTTTTATGGTATATAAACATTGATATAGACGAGTTAATGGTTTGCCTTTATATCCCTTTAATTGCCTTTAAGACTTCAATTGCCTTTTGCCTAATATTGCTAGCATTATTCTTATGTAGACTACTAGTCTCTGTGTTCAAGGAGACTATACTTGTTATCATATTTGTTCTCAACATGTTCTGGGTACATTGTAAAAATGGCATAACTCTGAGGGTGATGGTGGGGGCTACATGAGCTCCACAGAGATACATTTGTTGTAAATGGTATAAAAGTTTTCCTTGTATTTCATTACGTCAGATAAAGTGATTTGACCATGGCTTGTGTGTTGAGTCTCTTGTCTCCAAGCGCTTGTCATCAGAAGGGCAAAAAAACTCATAATTCAGACTCACTGGTGATCTGGCATAGCTGACGCTTAGTCAGAACTAAAATCAGCTACAACAGTTTTGGCACCCAACGTGGGGCCGTGGAAACCAGCCTATTCGGAATCCGTATGTGGGAGCTTCCTGGGAGGTTGAATATTCAGAATCCAGGCTGCAGCAGGTGAGAACATTTATTCTTACACTGATTCTGCATCTGCGGCCTCTCTAAGGATCTCTACATATCTCTGGGTAAGACTGTACAAACACGGTTCAAAAGAACCCACATCACCAGTGAGTGGTGAATATGTCTGTATGAGAGTTGAATAATAGAGTAATAAGATAATAATTGTCATCTGTATTATCTGTTAATCTGTTCTGGCAAGATACTAATATACTAACTGGTTGTGTACTGGTGTACTGTGTAGCAGAAAGCCTGGGATAAACTCTGTGCAGCATCTATTTTGGATTGGCAGTAAATCATATGACGCTGTATTTTGTATAGGGCTGTGGTTTTTGGTTATTTTGGACCTTCTGACGTTGATTTGGTTCTCATTGACTCTTGTTGTTTAAAAAGTTGGCTTTGGTGTTCTCAGAGTGTCAGTGGACACTGCTGTAGGGGAGAAGGTGTCAAATCCAAAGTCCAAGATAGGCAGGCTGTGTGAATCCTTGTATGTATATCTATGAGAACCTCTGAATGAAATGAGAGATGAGTAATTGAGATAAGGGATTTTTGTTATCTTCTCTTTGTAAAATCAAATGACCGCTGAAAAGTGAGAGGAAAAAAAAAATCCCTGAATGAGCACGTATGAATGAATCACACATCATTTTTGTGTCAAGAGATTTGTTACCTTTCTAATGTAGTTGTGGGAGATCCCGGACAGATGCGTTATAGATATTTCAAATCTACATCTGAGACTGAATGAATTGAGTAATGATATAGCTCGTGTTATATGTGGCATTACATTGTAAAGTTTCCTGAATGCATTTGGCCAGAAAAGGGCAAGGCGTAGTTACTCACATTATACAGTTATCTGCTCTTACAGTGAAATCCCGTGATTTTGAGTTTTTCTTGTAGAAATTGATTTTGATCAAGTATAAAGAGCTATGGCATTCTGTTACTTTATGAAGGACACTACATTCTGATGGGAGGGGGGAAGGATGGCGCTGTGCGGTTTCTTCTCTCCCCTTCTCTCGCTCCCCTCGTCTTATCTCTGCTGAGTGTCTAATAAGAGGATTCACAGAGCTGCGCTCAGATTCTCTGTGGTTCTGAAATGCTCGCTATAAGATTTGTGCATTTTAAAGCAACAGCACTTACAGCTGTGGCCAAAAGTATTGACACCCCTGCAATTCTGTCAGATAATACGCAGTTTCTTCCTGAAAATGATTGCAAACACAAATTCTTTGGTATTATTATCTTCATTTAATTTGTCTTAAATGAAACAACACAAAAAGAATTGTCCTAAAGCCAAATTGGATATAATTCCACACCAAACATAAAAAAGAGGGTGGACAAAAGTATTGGCACTGTTCGAAAAATCATGTGATGCTTCTCTAATTTGTATAATTAACAGCACCTGTAACTTACCTGTGGCACCTAACAGGTGTTGGCAATAACTAAATCACACTTGCAGCCAGTTGACATGGATTAAAGTTGACTCAACCTCTGTCCTGTGTCCTTGTGTGTACCACATTGAGCATGGAGAAAAGAAAGAAGAACAAAGAACTGTCTGAGGACTTGAGAAACCAAATTGTGAGGAAGCACGAGCAATCTCAAGGCTACAAGTCCATCTCCAAAGACCTGAATGTTCCTGTGTCTACCGTGCGCAGTGTCATCAAGAAGTGTAAAGCCCATGGCACTGTGGCTAACCTCCCTAGATGTGGACGGAAAAGAAAAATTGACAAGAGATTTCAATGCAAGATTGTGCGGATGTTGGATAAAGAACCTCGACTAACATCCAAACAAGTTCAAGCTGCCCTGCAGTCCGAGGGTACAACAGTGTCAACCTGTACTATCCGTGGGCATCTGAATAAAAAGGGACTGTATGGTAGGAGACCCAGCAAGACCCCACTTCTTACTCCGAGACATAAAAAAGCCAGGCTGGAGTTTGCCAAAACTTACCTGAAAAAGCCTAAAACATTATGGAAGAATGTTCTCTGGTCAGATGAGACAAAAGTAGAGCTTTTAGGGCAAAGGCATCAACATAGAGTTTACAGGAGAAAAAAGCATTCAAAGAAAAGAACACGGTCCCTACAGTCAAACATGGCGGAGGTTTCCTGATGTTTTGGGGTTGCTTTGCTGCCTCTGGCACTGGATTGCTTGACCGTGTGCATGGCATTATGAAGTCAGAAGACTACCAACAAATTTTGCAGCATAATGTAGTCCCCAGTGTGAGAAAGCTCGGTCTTCCTCAGAGGTCATGGGTCTTCCAGCAGGACAATGAACCAAAACACACTTCAAAAAGCACTAGAAAATGGTTTGAGAGAAAGCACTGGAGACTTCTAAGGTGGCCAGCAATGAGTCCAGACCCGAATCCCATAGAACACCTGTGGAGAGATCTAAAAATGGCAGTTTGGAGAAGGCACCCTTCAAACATCAGGGACCTGGAGCAGTTTGCCAAAGAAGAATGGTCTAAAATTCCAGCAGAGCATTGTAATAAACTCATTGATGGTTACCGGAAGTGGTTGGTCGCTGTTATTTTGGCTAAAGGTTGTGCAACCAAGTATTAGGCTGAGGGTGCCAATACTTTTGTCTGGCCCATTTTTGGAGTTTTGTGTGAAATGAATGTTTTGCTTTTTGCTTCATTCTCTTTTGTGTTTTTTCATTTACGACAAATAATAATACCAAATAATTTGTGTTTGCAATCATTTTCAGGAAGAAACTGAGTATTATCTGACAAAATTACAGGGGTGTCAATACTTTTGGCCACCACTGTAATTGAAGTGGAATGAAATTTTGTAAGTTGAGGTTGAGAGTAAAATATGGTGCCTAATTTAGAAGGAAATTGTAAGTGATTGTTTGGTCATTGTAAGTGATTGCTTGGTCATAAATGTGGTTGAACCTGCTTCTAGTTGTGTGATTGATTTGTATGGCAAATTGTGGATCAACAAAGGAGGTAGCCGACTGTATGGCTGATAAAGTAGGTCAGAGGCCTATCACACCTGGGCCTTCTTACTTTAGTCAGCGGGTTTTTTTGTTGTGGGTGAGAGGCAAGGAGCCCTCTGGATATACCTTGGCAGGCTCACTCTGACTTGCTATGTGTGGGCTGTAAAACAGAGGTCCAGACACACAGAAGAGCATTTCAGAAGCAAGATGAGCTGTCTAAGTTGAAGTAGCCTTCCCACAATCCATGGAGCTGGGCTGGAAGGAAAAAGGCCTATTCCTATTCTAGCCAGCTGATCTAACGGGTGAGAGGCAGAGAGCCTTCTCGTTACATCCTGTAGGTCTACCGGGTGAGAGGCAAGGAGCCTTCCCGCTACACCTTGGCAGGCTCTCTCTGACTTGCTAAGTGTGGCCTGTAAGACAGAGGTCCAGGCACACTGGGAGGGCATTTCAGAAGAAAGGTGAGCTGTCGGCAGAAAAAGGTTGAAGCCATGGCAACTTGTTCTGTGTACAGTCGGTGCCCCCAATGGGATCCAAGACGGCTATGCAAATTGTAAAAGACAGAGGAGAAAGGAAGCAGTGAAACAAGTGGGACAAATATTGAAAAAGGCAAAAATACCAGAGTGTAAATGTTTGGATGTACAAAAAGGCACAGACAAGGGAAGAAAATAGCAAGTGAATAAATGATGCTTGAGAATGTACAGCAGTATGAAAGGTGTATAATGAATGTTTTGATTGACAAAGGTTAACCAGAGACCCAGACAAAACAGATGGACTTGTAAACACTGTGATCAGACTCAGACAAACCCAGACTGAATAGCTACTTGTGTGACCTGTGCTACTGACCTAAGCAAACTGCACTAAATCCTATCCAGACAAGATCATAAGAAGCTGACAAAATAGTCTGGTTAGTGGGTAGTGGAGACATTGACCTTTGAGGAGTGAGCTGACAGTAGACATCAGATGACCAACCACATCAGGACCTAGAAGGGCGACTAGAATAAGAAAGATGCAGGAGTATTGTCCCTGGAGCCCCTCTGACCAGCTAGCTTTGTTGAAGCAGTTGCCTGACCCTGAAGACCAACCATTCCCATTTTACAGACACATAAAGGAAATACAGCAGACATGTAAGTGTACCTGGGCAGACCTAGAGAGGTTGGTGAGTTTAAAGGCAGGTGACGCACTAGGACATATAATTGAGACACATACAGATGTGGCAAAGACTCAGGCTTGGGGCATGGATGATAAATCTGCACGCTCTGGGGAGACGTACTGTGAATCACTAAGACAATGGGCTACAGTGGAACAATCAGAGAAGTCTGTACTCCTGACTAACCTGACACAGCAAAGAGGAGAGTGTGTAGAGACGTACTTTGGACAGTTACAGCTGAAATGGGCAGACATGGGGTACATTTGCATAAACCCACTTGATCTTAGAATACTGGTGAATGCATTTGGGTCGCCCTCCCAGGGCTGTGGGGTACTCTGTACCAGGCCGGTGTCAGGGGGATGTGGTGTCACAGCGGCGGTGACCCAGTCCGTGGCCCTGGGTGCCCAAATCAATGGTGGTTTGTGATATAGTTTATGTGATAGTTCGTGACGCCACCTGTGGTGTTTGGCAAGCAAGATGTTAAGCCAACGCTGCGTGCAGATCCTCTGGGGCTGATGGTGTGTTGCAGCATAGATAGTGTAGCTCCCCACAGGTGAAGCTGTAACCACAGGGCAGTGTAACGGCAATAGATGAGGATAGGCGCAGGCGGTGTGAGGAATGCTGGTACTCAGATGTAGCGGTGCTGACGGTGTTAGCGCACAAATGAGTGGAGGACACAGGGCTTGCAGTTCCAAAGCTATATTCACAGTCCATGGTACACACTGGTGCCTGCCTCCGTGCCGTGTCCTCCGGGGCAGAGACTCAATCAACCTCCCGGGAAAGTCAGGATTCTCCTCTCCAACACTCCGCCAACATGTACCTTTCCTGAACGACTCCTCTATTGCACCTTAAGGTGTGAAGAGCTCCAGTACCGTGGTACTCTGAAGTTCCTCCTGTCAGATGTTCCTAACAACTCTACTCGTATGGCAGACAGCTGTAGCCTCTCTCGGGGACTCCTTTCTCCGGAGTCCTGGCTCTCTATTCAGTTGCTGTTGTGCCCCAAGTCTTAGATGGGAGTAGTGCATTTACAGCCAACTACCCCACCGGTGTCTGCTGCAGATCCATAAGTGTCCACACAACCTCGGGGACCGGGCCCCGGCCTTGCGCTGTGAACCTATAGGCAGGGTTCCTCTTCCGACCCACAACTCCTCTCTGTTCTCTCTACTCCTCTTTCCTAGGGAAGCTTAGGTTGCAGTTCTACGTCTTTCTCTTTCTGTTCCTCTCCCGTGCCAGCTGGCTCAGATCACTGAGGCAGCTGCAGCACTCCTTCTTCTCTCCCTCTTCTAGGGATCTCCTTCCTCTCGGACCCGTCCTCAGACTCTCCTGACTGACTGTCCAGACTCCCGCCTGACCTCCCGTCAGACTGACCTGTAATTCTAAACCTTCCCAACCTTTTATATGGATCTCAACTCCACCCACCTCCCAGCACATCCAGTATTCCAAGCAGGGAACCACCAGGGCACTCCTAATGTCTAGGTGGAGAGAGACCCCTCACTGTGGTTGTGCTGAACTACCCTGTTGTGTGGGGTGCGAGTGTTGGAGTGTGGAAAGGAGTTCCCAACTTACCTAGGTGGTGGGGCACTACACCTTAGGAGAAGGTGCAGTACCTCTGTGGCGACTGGGCCTCAGGGGCGCCACACATTCATTGATGGTATGAACAAGGACTTACGAGACGCAGTACAAACAGCCAGACCTGAATGGAGATATGTAGATCCGAAAGACCTCCTTAAGGTGGCTAAAGAAGTTGAACAAACAAGGACGATAAGACAACCTGTCATGTATGCTGGAGCACAAGGAAAACAGTGGAGACGTAGTAAGGTACCAAGGGACCTAGAGGTGCTGGGTGAGGTGAGGTGATGGAATTGTGGTGCTTACAAAACTTATTGTTAGTGACAATAACCCCTATGAATTTACTGGGAGCAGATGTGCTGAGTGCGATCCCGGCCACCATACAGTACTCTCCTGAGGGTATTACAGTCACAAGTCCCCTCTCAGATAAACATTTGTGTAAGATTGCGGCAATGGTGTATATGACAAAAGCGGTGAAACTAACACCTGACACCAAAATGCCTGAGGATGAAGAAATGGGACAGGTGCCAGGCACTGTTTGGGCAATTGGGGAAAACTGATGTGGGTCGGCTGCCCATTCCCCCTGTCATGATTACATTGGAAAAAAGGAACCACTCCTCCTTGTTTAAAGCAATACCCCTTGAGCCAAATCAATGGCCCTGAGCAGAGATATTAGAGAGTATGTTAAGGCAGGGGTTCTGGTGCAAAGAGACCCCCCCTGGACTGCAAAGATCTTCCCCCTGCGACACCCCTTTGTATCCCATTAGGAAAAAAAAAGGACTCAAGGGTTTGCTGACACTTACAGAAAGGTTCATGACTTAAGGGCTATTAATGATATTACAGAGAGTGTGACCTCAATCGTCCCTGATCCACACACACAATACTGTCACAGATCCCAGTGATGTCACAATGTTTCACAGTCATTGATTTAGCAGGTGCATTCTTCTCTGTACCCCTGCACCCTGACTGTCAGTATCTTTTTCTTTTACTCATGAAGATAAACAATATTGTTGGACAGTCCTCCCACAAAGGGGGAAAGAAATCCCCTGCCATCTATTCAGCAGCGATGGCAGGGGTCCTTGAGTAGTGGCCATCACCTCATCTGCAGATTGTACTATTACAGTACGTGGATGACCTCTTGCTGTTCTGCCTGGACCAGAGGTCCTGCAGGGAAGCTATGGTTTCCTTGCTATGCTTTTTTTATCGGGAAAGGGTTGCAAGGTCTCACGTGACAAATTACAGTATTACAAACAAAAGGTGACATTTGTTGGGACATTATATTGCCGAAGGCACCAGACACCTGACAGGAAACCGGCAATTCAAAATCTCCCTCTACCCAGGTCACATCAGCATCTATGCACTTTCCTAGGCTTAGTGACCTACTGCAGGCCTTGGATAAGATCTGCTTCACAAATGTTGCAACCACTTTATGACTGGTTGTCATCAGACCCGGGACCTCACACAAAATACAATTGATTCCTTCCATTCTCTCAAACTGCTCATTGTGTCAGCCCCGGCCTTAGGCATTCCAAATTAGGACCAGCCATTTTTCTTGTTTTGCACAGAGCAGGGAGGACATGCTACCGCAGTACCGACACAACAACATGGAGGGAAACAGAGACCAATAGATTGCTACTCAGTACAAATAGACCCAGTGATCAGAGGGTCACCTACGTGTGTGGGTCGCCCTCCCAGGGCTGTGGGGTACTCGGTACCGGGCCGGTATCAGTGGGATGTGTCACAGCAGCAGGGACCTGGACTGTGGCCCTGGGCGCCCAAGTAATAGGGAGATGTGAATGGTGGAATGTAGTTAATGGAATAGTTCGTGATGCCACCTGTGGTGCTCGGCAAGGGAGATGTTAAGCCGACGCTGCAACAGATCCTATGGGACTGATGGTATGGTGCAGCAAAGATGTAAAAGCTCCCCACAGGTGAAGCTATAGTCCCAGGGCAGTGTAGATGTGGCTGGCACGGGGATGTAGCAGTGCCGGAAAGGTAGGAAGCAGACAAGACACAGCGGGGTGCAATTTCTGTACCTTAACTTGGTAACTGCAGTCCAGGGTCCTGATTACAGATGGTACCGGAGCAGGCTAGCCTGGAAGCAGCTAAGGGATTCTCTCTCAGCAGATGGGCTGTGCAGTCTCCTTCCTAGCACTTGTTTGAATGAAGTACTCCAAGTACTGAGTTACACTGAAGTTCCTCCTGTCAGATGTTCCCAAGAACCTTACTTGCACAGCAGACAGCTGTAGCCTCTATCAGGGACTCCTGAGTCCTGGCTCACTATCCAAGCTGCTGTTATGCCCTCAAGTCTTAGATGGGAGTAGGGCATTTACAGCCTCCTAATCCTCTGGTGTCTGTTGCAGGACCGTTGGTATCCGTACAACCATGGAGACCAGGCTCCAGTTCATGCGCTCTCACTGTGAGGGAGCTCTCCTTTCCTAGCTCAACCTCCAGCTTCTCCCTACACGTCTGCACACTTGACCCTCCGCAGACTAACTAACTACTCCTTCCTCTTGGCCCTCACAGAGCACTCCTCCCCTTAATCCCGGTTCAGAGCTCCCCCTGATGGCCTGGAGTGGAACTGTGTTGTATATATGGATTGACTGGGAGAGAGACCCATCATTGCCTCCAAGCCTGGCATTACCCTCCTCTGGAGGAAGGCAAAGCCACTGTGGCGGCCATACTCCTGGGGGCGCCACATGTGTCCGTGCGGTAGGAGCAGCTGCACTACTACTAGTAAAGGCATGTGAGATCACACTGACGTTTCCTTTGACAATTTATTCCCCACATGACATCCATTCCATACTCGTACAAGTTCAACCAAAACATCTGTCTACGGCCAGACAGCTCCGACTTGAGTGTGCTCTACTAATTCCTGAGAATGTCACCCTCTAAAGATGTAATGTTCTGAATCCAGCCACCCTCCTGCCTGTGGATTTAGAAAAGGGGGAATTGGTGACCAAATTAGCAAGTGAAGAAGGATACTTTGACATGACGCATGAACATGACTGCATAGAACTGATGAGTCAGGAGACAGTGGGGTTTGCACACGTTCATGAAAAAAAAAAAGAAACCCGTTCCTAATGCAGATTTTGAGTTTTTTGTAGATGGCTCCAGATACCACCAGGATGGACGATTCTACTCTGAATATGCAGTAGTATCCTCACATGAGGTAATCTGAGCGGAACCAATCTCTCCTCACATGTCGGCACAGGAGGCAGAGTTGAAGGCACTCACTGAGGCGTGTAGAGCCGCTGCAGGTAAAGTCGCTAATATTTACACTGATTCGAATTATGCATGGGGAATAGCCCTATCTGGAGAAGCACAGCATTCCTTACATCAGCCATTAAGAATGCAGAGCTGGTGAAACAATTGATGGAGGCATTGATGTTACCAGTCCAGGTTAGCATTGTCAAGGTAAAAGCACACACAAAAGGTGACTCCGTGGAGGTAGAGGGCAGCAGAAGAGCGGATGAGGCTACTAAAGTAGCAGCAAGGCGGCCTAGGGAGCAGTGGACGGTGGCGGGGAGTCAGCGTGTTCCACTCACGCTGAGCCTAGATGTCCTGAAATCCCTTCAGCAACAGGCTGCCCAAACAGAGAAGGTACACCGGGGGAGACTGGGAGCTGAGCTGAACTCGAACGGAGTATGGGAGAATAAGGATAAGTTGTGTCTACCGAAGTCCCTGCTCCCAATCATGGCGCAAGCAACACATGGCCCCACTCACACCTCAAAAAGTCACGTGTGCCATGGTAGATGCCTTCTGGATTGCTCCTGGTTTCAGTTACGCAGCCGCGAAACTTGTGCAATTATGCCTCATCTGTGCACTACACCCCAGGTAAAACAGTAAAAGTCCCTAAGAAAGCGACATCTAGGCCTCTCTACCCGTGTCAGAGACTGCAGATTGACGACATACAGCTACCAAGGTAGGAGTGTATGCAAATGTCCTAGTATGTGTAGATCTCTTCTCTGGTTGGCCGGAAGCCTATCCGGTAAAATGTGCAAATGCTAAAACGACTGCAGACAAACTGATGAAAGAACTGATCTGCAGGTATGGTGTCCCAGAAACCACAGAAACAGATAGGGGTACACACTTCACAGGAGAAATAATGAGGGAAGTCATGCAGGCCCTGGGTGTACAGCAAGCAATTCATACAACATATAGGCCACAAAGTAGTGGGAAAGTGGAAAGACTAAATGGGACACTTAAACGGAAAATTCAGAAGGCCATGGCAGACACAGGAAAGCTGGGTGGAGTGCTTGCCTCTTGCACTCTTTTCAGTCAGACACACTCCAAATAGAAACACAGGCTTGTCTCCCTTTGAAGTCCTGTTTGGTAGTGCACCAAAGACTGGTCTGTACTTCCCACAGGTGCTACAAATGCAACACAGTTCTAGGACAGCCCACGTCCAGGCCTTGCTGGAAAGACTTAATGTGGTGCATAAACATGTGTTCTCATACATTCCAGATCCTAATGCCAGTGCAGATGTGCATCAGCTGAATCCAGGTGATTGGGTGGTTATACGCAGACACGATTTGACGGCCCCTTCCAAGTCCAGCTGACCACATCCACCTCAGTAAAACTTGAGGGAAAGCCCACCTGGATCCACGCCAGTCACTGCAAGAAGGTCCTTTCACCAGCAAATGACTGTTCTCCTCATCAGCTTGCTGGCAGAGACACAGGATAAACTCTTAAATGCTGATTGGGACAACAAACTTATTTGGCATCATGCTCTTCTTATAAAGGACATGGAAGGACAGAAACCGAAGGACTGTTGGATCTGTACACACAGCCCTGTATCCGTGAGGACTATGCCGTTCTTAGCCTTACCTCTGGAGACATGGGAGGTATTAACCCCACACTGCATACACCATGAGACTTGGACTCAATCTAGGTGTGCCCCGTGATATATCTGCCTCATTGGCTATAATCGGATGGGCCGCTAATCCCAGGTTTCAGTTTAATATAACGCGGCCTAAGGTACAAATGTGGTGGCGGGAATATGACTCAGATGTCGGAAATATGGTCGCCAGGAGGAGGACTGAAATCCCTCACTCAGACTCTATTCCCAATGATGGACGGTGGTTCAGTCTTCAACACACTGGAGCAAACACCTGTGGTGACGACAATAATTGCTTCCGCATATACACTCATGATCAAACCCAGGCTAATGAGACGCTGTACCAGGATGGTGTTGAAGGCTGTAAAGCATCTACGGGTAAAACAATAAGGAAAGAAAGGGGTAAATGTACATCTGGTATAAACGGAAAACAAATGAATAATACTTGGTGTGCCCATAAGCCTATGTCAGGACTTTTTGAGTTTATACCAATGTATACAGACCCCTGGTCACGTTTGTGTTCTCCCCAAAGGAGTATTCTTGGTTTGCGGACATCCTACCTACAGGTGGGTGAGCCCGGACATAAGAGGGGTCTGCACTCTTGCTAAACTGACACCAGTCACTTTCATAGTTCCCCATAGTAAAATAGACACAGCAGCAGTCCCAATTCACACCTCGTATAGAAGGGCTGCAGACAATAAGCCCCGGCCAAATGGTAGGCCGCATCTAGTAGAAATGGGGATAACAAAATATTCAGTAGTATGCTAATATACCCCTTCATAACACAACTGTGGGATAAATTAGTGGAAGCTACCGACTACCTGGACGATCAGATTTTCCAGATTCTTGAAGTTCTTAATGAAACTAATGCAATACAGAGACAATTGATCATAGTTACTAACCAGCATACTATAGTACTAGATTACCTGACTGCAAAAGAAGGAGGAATGTGTCAGATAATTGGTCCCACCCGCTGGCAATCTCTAGATCAGGGCCAGTATAGACAAAATAGGTGAACTTAGAGACCAATGGTTAAAGCGACACAGTGCAAACAGCAACTCCTGGTGGGGTAACACATTCTCTTTTCTAAATTCAGCAAATTGGTTTAATGGCCTAGCAGGATGGATTTTTGGCATTGTACAGACTTGTATGCAAATTTTGTTATTTTGCTTATTGTTTTATGTAGCTGTAAAAGCGCTAATATATGTATTACTTAAGCTACTGAATAATGTATGCCTGAAAAAGAATCTAAGGTTGAACTTTCTGTAGTGTATCATAGACCCCAGGTGGCCATTGCTGATGGGGAAAGTGAGTGTCCACACTGAGGGTGGATGGGCGAAGCAGGTAGGAAGCCCCCTTATGGGTACTAGACCCATGAGACAGTAGCTCCTTTGTGGACATCAGCAGACTCTGGCAAAGGTTATACCATTTACAAAAGGGGGAAATTGATATAGAAGAGTTAATGGTTTGCTTTATATCCCTTTAAATGACTTTAAGACTTCAATTTCCTTTTGCCTAATATTGCTAGAATTATTCTTATGTAGACTACTAGTCTCTGTGTTCAAGGAAACTATACTTGTTATCATATTTGTTCTCAACAACATGTTCTGGGTACAGTGTAAACATGGCATAACTCTGAGGGTGATGGTGGGGGCCACATGAGCTCCATAGAGTTACATTTGTTGTAAATGGTATAAAAGTTTTCCTTGTATTTCATTACGTCAGATAAAGTGATTTGACCACGGCTCGTGTGTGTTGAATCTCTTGTCTCAAGCGCTTGTCATCAGAAGGGCAAAAAACCTCATAATTCGGACTCACTGGTGATCTGGCATAGCTGACGCTTAGTCAGAACAAAAAGCAGCTACAACACCATCATTTAACACATTAATGGTTAATAAGTGCAGACCACACTTTATAGCAGTGGAGAGTTAGGAAAAGTTCTACAAAATTTTGAAAAGTTGGAAAAGTAAATTCAAATTGCAAACTTGCACCTGACCATTAGGACTACACATTCCGGTGTCGCTCTACTTTTCCATTGTGTTGACATACAGTAAGTGATTAAAGATAAAAAATAGAAACCATTTCTTACCTGTGGACACTGAAGTGCAGGTTATTTGCTCCTGTGAGATAAATTTGCGTATAACCCAGACTCTGGTCCCAGCAGCTGCCCGAGTCCTCCCTCACTGCTCAATGCGCCGGACCATGAAGTCTGAGGTACGTATAGGAAGAACAATGTCATCACAATTTTATTATCTGTTCTAACCAATTATGGATCTGTTCAGTGACGACCGCCATATGCGGCATATGTAAAAAGCTTCAATAATCCTTCTATAATCCTGAGGATGTGTGACGGTCGGCACAGCGGTTCAGGAGGAACTGCAGCTTCTTGTTGTGATGTAGCCCAATAAATGAATGTGGCGTCTCACAAAGAAAAAAAAAGGGGTTTGGTGCCGTGTTGCCAGTTGGAAAAAGATTGCGCTCAACGGAAAAAGCAAGATAATAAACTTGTAATTATGAGACCTATTAATGGCAGCAGAAATAAAATAAATGATGTTACAGAGCGGCTTTCAGAACGTCTTAGGTCTCTTCCTCAGTTATCAGGAATAACAAAGTATCTGAAGAAACACAAATATATGGTGATGATGGTGAAGCACGCGGTAGGTGAGATGATCACTGTCATGCAGTGCGAGCTTTCTTCCTTTGGCTATTTGTAAATATTACCTTACTACTAATATTCATTATTATATACCTGTGGGATATTTGTACATTTAACTTTATCAGCTGAAGAATTCTATTAAACCTTTCATGTCCATGCCCCTACTACTAAAGGATCAGACTTGTGAAACCTTCAAGACTAGCTCAGCTGATCTATAAAAGTGACACACTAGTTAACCCCTTCCGTGAAAGCCAAAAAAAAAAAAAACACAAAAAGAGTTGCAAACTGTGTTTTATCATCATACCGCTTGGAAAAAGTGGAATAAAACGCGATCAAAAAGTGAAATGCAAATAAAAATGGTACCGCTGAAAACACCACCTTGTCCGGCAAAAAAAAAGCCGCCATACGGCTCCCTCAGAGGAAAAATAAACAAGTTATAGCTCTCAGAATAAATAATTATTTTTTTCTATAAAAGTTTTTCTTGTGTAAAAGCGCCTAAACATAAAAAAAGATATAAATGTGCCATTGCTGTAATCGTACGGACCCAAAGAGTAAAGCTGCCTTATCAATTTTACCACAGGTGGAACGGGGAATAATAAAAAAGAAACAATTCCTGAATTGCTGGTTTATATACATTCGGCCTCCACAAAAATCGAAATAGAAAGCAATCCAAAAATGTCATGTGCCTAAAAATGGTACCAATAAAAATGTCATCTCGTCCCGCAAAAAACAAGCTCTCACATGACTCTGTTGACAGAAATATGGAAAAATTATAGCTCTCAAAATGTGGCGATGCAAAACCTTCTTCTTGCATAATGAAGCATTCTTTAGTGCAGAGGTCCCCAACCTGTAGCTTGGGAGCGACATGTGGCTCGCGGTCCCAGGAATTGTGGCTCGCGGCTGTCTGCCAGCTTGGTGCATTAGGTCCAGATCTAGCAAACAGGTGTGAAGAGAACATCTCAAAATGGTGAATTTTGTGAGTAGGAGTAGCCCAGCACAGAAGAGCAGATCTGCACATTTGCAAATAAAAAAAAGGTCCGATTTCAGGACCAAAAAAACGGACGAGTGCCATGCGATTTCTGTGCGATTTTTAAGAACATCATCCGTTTTCCATCCGTTTTAACCCCTTCACCCCCAAGGGTGGTTTGCACGTTCATGACCGGGCCAATTTTTACAATTCTGACCACTGTCCCTTTATGAGCTGATAACTCTGAAACGCTTCCATGGATCCCGGTGATTCTGATACTGTTTTCTAGTGACATATTGTACTTCATGTTAGCGGTAAAATTTCATTCCTATAACTTGCGTTAATTTGTGAAAAAAACGGAAATTTGGTGAAAATTTTGAAAATTTCGCAATTTTCCAACTTTGAATTTTTATGCCCTTAAATCACAGAGATACGGCACACAAAAAACTTAATAAGTAACATTTCCCACATGTTTACTTTACATCACCACAATTTTGGAACCAAAATTTTTTCTGTTAGGAAGTCATAAGGGTTAAAAATTGACTAGCGATTTCTCATTTTTGCAACACCATTTTATTTTTACGGACCACATCACATTTGAAGCCACTTTGAGGGGTCTATATGATAGAAAATACCCAAAAGTGACACCATTCTAAAAACTGCACCCCTTAAGGTGCTCAAAACCACATTCAAGAAGTTTATTAACCCTTCAGGTGCTTCACAGGAATTTTTTGAATATTTAAAAAAAAATGAACATCTAACTTTTTTTCACAAAAAAAAAATTCAGGTTCAATTTTTTTTATTTTACCAAGGGTAACAGGAGAAATTGGACTGCAAAAGTTATTGTGCAAATTGTCCTGAGTACGCTGATACCTGATATGTGGGGGGAACCACTGTTTCGGCGCATGGCAGAGCTCAGAAGGGAAGGAGCGCCGTTTGACTTTTTCAATGCAAAATTGGCTGGAATTCAGATTGGACGCCATGTCACGTTGGGAGAGCCCCTGATGTACCTAAATAGTGGAAACCCCCCACAAGTGACCCCATTTTGGAAACTAGACCCCCTAAGGAACTTATCTAGATGTGTGGTGAGAACTTTGAACCCACAAGGCCTTCACAGAAGTTTATAATGTACAGCAGTTTTTTCCACAAAAATGATCTTTTCACCCCCAAATTTTATTTTCCCAAGGATATCAGGACCCTAAAAGTTATTGTGCAATTTGTCCTGAGTACACTGATACCCCACATGTGGGGGTAAAACACTATTTGGGCGCATGGCAGAGCTCGGAAGGGAAGCAGCACCATTTGACGTTTTTGGCTGGAATTGAGATCGGACACCATGTCACGTTTGGAAAGCCCCTGATGTACCAAAACAGTGGAACCCCCCACAAATGACACCATTTTGGAAACTAGACCCCCCAAGGAACTTATCTCGATGTGTGGTGAGCACTTTGAACCCCCCAGTGCTTCACAGAAGTTCATAACGCCCGGGCGTGAAAATAAAAAATTCGTATTTTTTCCACAAACATGATCTTTTAGTCACCAATTTTTTTTATTTTCCCAAGGGTAACAGGAGAAATTGGACCCCAAAAGTTGTTGTCCAATTTGTCCTGAGTACGCTGACACCCCATATGTGGGAGAAAACTACTGTATGGGCACACGTCGGGGCTTGGAAGGGAAGTAGTGACGTTTTGGAATGCAGAATTTGATGGAATGGTCTGCGGGTGTCATGTGCGTTTGGAGAGCCCCTGATGTACCTAAACTATTGAAACTCCCCACAAGTGACCCCCATTTTGGAAACTAGACCCCCCACAGAACTTATCTAGATGTGTGGTGAGCACTTTGAACCCCCAATGCTTCACAGATGTTTATAACGCCCGGGCGTGAAAATAAAAAAATCATTTTTTTCCACAAAAATGATATTTTTGCCCCCAATTTTTTATTTTCCTAACAGTAACAGGAGAAATTGGACCCCAAAAATTGTTTTGCAATTTGTCCTGAGTAGGCTGATACCCCATATGTGGGGGTAAAACACTGTTTGGGTGCAAGGCAGAGCTTGGAAGGGAAGGAGCACCATTTGACTTTTTCAACGCAGAATTTGCTGGAATTGAGATCAGACGCCATGTTGCATTTGGAGAGCCCCTGATGTGCCCAAACAGTGGAAACCCCCAATTCTAACTCCAACCCGAACCAGAACACACCCCTAACCCTAATCTCAGCCCTAACCCTAACCCTAACCCCAACACACCCCTAACCCTAGCCCTAACCCTATGTTTGGCGGCTGTCGCACGCTAAAAAACGCTTTTTATCGTAAAAATAGTTTTTGTATCACCACATATTGAGAGCTATAATTTTTCCGGATTTTGACCCACCGAGTCATGTGAGGTCTTATTCTTTGCGGGACGAGTTGACGTTTTTATTGGTACCATTTTCGGGCACGTGACATTTTTTGATCGCTTTTTATTCCGATTTTTGGGACGCAGAATGAACAAAAACGAGCGTTTCATGAATTTCTTTTGGGGGGTGCGTTTACACCGTTCCGCGTGCCGTAAAATTGATAAAGCGGTTTTATTCTTCAGGTCGGTATGGTTACAGCGATACCTCATTTAGGTCATTTTTTTATGTTTTGTCGGTTTTATGCAATGAAAACTATTTTATATAAAAAATAATTATTTCAGCATCGCTTTATTCTGTGAGCTATAACTTTTATATTTTTTTGCTGATGATGCTGTGCGGCAGCTCGTTTTTTGCGGGACAAGATGACGTTTTCAGCGGTACCATGGATATTTATATGCGTCTTTTTGATCGCGCGTTATTACACTTTTTGTTTGGCGGTATGATAATAAATCATTATTTTTTGCTTCGTTTTTTATTTTTATTTTTTAAGGGGTTCGTAAAAGGGGTTAACTAATTGGACAGTTTTATAGGGCGGGTCGTTACGGAAGCGGTGATACCTAATATGTGTACTTTTATTGTTTTTTATTTCCAAAAAATGGATTTATTGGGGGAATATTTTTTTTTTCTAATTTATTTGGCAATTTTTTTTAGTTATTTTAACACTTTTTTTTTTTTTAACTTTATTACATTGTCCCAGGTGGGACATCACTGTCCTGTGACACATCGCTGATCTGTCACATCACAGATCACTGTGGCAGATCAGCGATGTGTCACAGGCACTGCTGCAGACTTCCTCATGCCTGCGCTTTGCAGGCACCGAGGAAGTCAGCTCCCTGCAGGCCCCCGTCGCCATCTTGGATTCGGGGGCCTGCAGGAAAGGAGCCACCCGCAGCAGCGCTGCACATTGCGCTCCCGTGGGGGGCTCAGGGAAGCACGGAGGGAGCCTCCTCCCTGCCGATGCTTCCCTTTAAACCCCGGTACACTGCGATCGTGTTTGATCGTAGTGTGCAAGGGGTTAACGTGTCGGAGGCTGTCCGTGACTGCCCCTGACACATTGTGCCGGGTGTCAGCTGTGATAATCAGCTGACACCCGGCCGCGATCAGCGGCGCTCACCACGTGGGCACCGCTGATCGCGCTAGACGTACTATCCTGTCCATGGGCATAGGGGCCCGGGTCCCATGGACGGGATAGTACGTCTGATGTCAGAAAGGGGTTAAGACGTAGCTATGCCCTGTCCTGCTGGCCGGGCTCTAGCTTCAGATGATCAATGGCTTCCATTTCTTATGGACGTCGACTCACAGTGACATGCAGTGGTGGTTTATCATCAGCTTTCACAGTTTTCCTACTCACAGACGTGTGACATTCCGGCGCACAATTTTAAATGTGCCCTCTCATGCCAATCCCATAGAATCGCCTATGGCCTGTGGCTTCTGTCTTTTGCACTCCAAAGTTACGTGACAGATCATGATAGGCAGTGAGCACCATGTTTACATCTCTCCCTGTGATAAAAATTTGATGGAGATGAGTAACGCTGATGGGATCAATGGTACTGTGATACAGCAACACTTTCTTCACAAAGAAATGTTTTTGCTGTCTCCACACACTAATTAAATGAGGGTCAGCATCGCCTATGAGAATTGTGACGGAAGTTTTTCCCGTGATTATCAATTCCAAGATTTCTGCAATCACTAGACTTTATGTCAGTAATTGTATGCATCTCATTTCCTATTGCAGAGAGGCTGGACTGTATTACTGAGACAGAAATATATATGAAGATTTAAAAATACCACCAAAAGTGTATACTGGTGTATGCTTCAAAAACATTTCCTTTTTTCTACTTTTTAGATTGTTGTCTAATCCATACTGAGACCACGGAGATTTTAAATGTTTAAACTATGCTATACAGTGGGGCAAAAAAGTATTTAGTCAGTCAGCAATAGTGCAAGTTCCACCACTTAAAAACATGAGAGGCGTCTGTAATTTACATCATAGGTATACCTCAACTATGGGAGACAAACTGAGAAAAAAAAATCCAGAAAATCACATTGTCTGTTTTTTTTTCATTTTATTTGCATATTATGGTGGAAAATAAGTATTTGGTCAGAAACAAAATTTCATCTCAATACTTTGTGATATATCCTTTGTTGGCAATGACAGTGTTAGGCGTCGGATTCCTGGCACTGCACAGCGGGAATCCAGAGCCAGACATCCTGCGGTCTCCCATTCTCCTCCGACCGCTCGGACTCTTGCTCAGCAATCTCGGCGAACCTGGCATTCCCCGCAGACTCGTTCTGTGAGCCTGGATGTTGCTGCCACCTCTGGTGCAGCAATGATAACGCAACCTGCTTTGCAGGGAACTGCTCTAGAGGCTAAGTCCTCGCGCCGTGCGACTGGGCATGCCCGCAACTTGTCCTCTCAGTGGAGAGCAGGGGTCACATGTGAAGGTCCTATGTCGGATCTGATTGGTCCTTCCTATAGTACTGGAAGGTCCCGGAAGCGCATGGCTATAAAAAGCCTGCATGGCGGCTCGGCCATGCGCTAGTGTAGCATATTATGCTGTGTGTGTATGGTGATGGATGCATGGACTGGTGTCTGACTTATTATGAAACCCCTTCCCTCAGATATTACGAATGGTGACAGTATGTTGGGTTAGTCAGCTCCAGATTGTGGCAGGCTACACGCCACTGAGCCTTCCTCACCTACACTAGCGTCCGTCGGTGCCCGGCTCCTCCGGCATCGTCGCTTAGCGGCTTCAGTTACGGCCGCGCTGCAGTAGTAGCAGCTTTTGGTGTTCGCGGCTGCGACGCCACACGCCGGCTGACCTGTGCAGCTAACAGGTTCAGCCTTTATGTCTAGTTCATACTTTGGCGTCTCTGTGACTAAACAGAGTCCGCTCTCAGGCTCTCGGGTGACGTTAACCCGAGCGCTGTATCGCACTTCTAGCGTATCTGCCATTGTCCAGCAGCGGTCTTGTCATCTACCGCACGGTGGACCCCGGGCGGCGAACGCGCTTTCCATTATTTATATCTGGTGCGTTCCGCCGACCCTAACATTACACTAGCGCCAGGGTCTGGCTGGCAATGGCAGACGTGCAGCAGCTGCAGCGCTACATTCGGCAGCTGGAGAGCAGGTTGGCGGCTATTGAGAGCACCAACTCAGCTGCGAATGCTGCGCTAGCTGCTGCTCAGACAGTCGCTGAGGCTGTCTCACGTGCGCCCACACTTTTGCCCCTGCCGACAATGTCTCGCCTCCCGCTCCCCGATAAGTTTTCGGGTGATAGTGCCTCCTGTAGGGGATTCGTTAGTCAGTGCTCCATCCAGCTGGAGTTGCTGGCTGCACGGTTCCCTACGGAGCGGGCTAAGGTGGGATTTATTGTCTCTCTGTTGTCTGGCCGGGCATTACAGTGGGCCACGCCATTGTGGGAACGTGGTGATCCCGTGGTACAGGGGGCTGCTCAGTTCCTCGCGGCTCTGAAGCAAGTCTTCTTGGGACCACGGGTCACCCACGATACGGCTCTCCAACTGTTATCTTTAACACAAGGGTCACTTTCGGTTAGCCATCATGCTGTCCAGTTTCGGACACTGGCTTCCGAGTTAGAGTGGCCGGACAAAGTGTTGGTCCCGGTGTTTTGGAGAGGCCTGGCTGAGCACGTAAAAGATGCTCTAGCTACTAGGGAGATTCCCACCAGTTTGGAGGAGTTGATCGCCGTTTCCACCCGCATTGATCTCCGCTACACGGAGCGCGGGTTGGAACGAGCGCAATCCAAACGTAGGGTTAATTTGGCTCCCACCTTTACTGAGCCGCTGAAATTTCCCGCACAGGAGCACCTCTCCTCTGAGCCTATGGAGGTGTCTCGCACCGGCACTAAGTTGCGTCCGATGCGAACCTTTGTGCGCTGTTATCAGTGCCGACAGTTGGGCCACTCGGCTGGCACATGCCCTCAGCGGCCGAAAAGACGACCACGTTCAGTGGCCGTAGGTGGTGGTCAATCCAAGGTGGGACCCTTTTCACCCAAACCGGTGTTCCAGGGTACATTAGATAGTGGGTCCTCCTCCTGGGAGGCAGAGGTCACCCTGGATTCCGGGGCCGAGGGGAACTTTATGTCCTCGACTTTTGCCCAGAGACACGCTATCCCTCTGGTGATACTCCCCCAACCTCTGACCATCAGGGTGGTAAATGGGGCACCATTACCATCTCAGGTGACCCATCAGACAGCCCCACTCGGACTCTCTATTTCACCCTCACATCGGGAGACTCTGTCCCTGCTAATTATGCCCAATGGCATCGATCAGGTGCTCCTCGGAGTTCCCTGGCTTCGTTGCCACTCCCCGCATATTGACTGGGCTTCAGGGAGGATACTGGGCTGGGGCAAGGACTGTGAGGGAAGGTGCCTGAGGGGCAGCGTTCAGGTGGCTTCCACAGAAGTGCCTGCGGATCTCTCCTCACTCCCCAAACCCTACCACCATTACGCGGACGTCTTCTCTAAGAAGTCTGCGGAGACGCTCCCACCGCACCGTTCCTATGATTGCCCGATTGATCTCCTGCCAGGCACAGAGCCTCCCCGAGGCTGTGTTTACCCTTTATCACTCCCTGAGACGGAGGCTATGTCCCAGTATATCCGGGAGAACCTGGCTAGGGGTTTCATCAGAAAATCGGTGTCACCGGCTGGTGCCGGATTCTTCTTCGTACAGAAGAAGAACGGAGAGCTACGCCCCTGCATCGACTACCGAGGTCTCAATGCTATCACGGTTAAAAACAAATACCCCCTACCGTTGATCTCGGAGTTATTTGACAGGTTGCGGGGGGCCCGGATCTTTACTAAACTAGATCTGCGGGGTGCATACAACCTGATCCGCATTCGCGAAGGAGACGAATGGAAGACAGCTTTTAATACCAGGGATGGCCATTACGAATACCTGGTTATGCCCTTTGGCCTTTGTAATGCCCCAGCTGTCTTCCAAGATTTTGTCAACGACGTCTTCCGCGACATGCTCTCTACCTCGGTGGTGGTCTATCTGGATGACATACTCATCTTTTCGCCAGATTTGACCACCCACCGGAGAGACGTCTGCAGGGTCTTTGACCGTCTGCGGGCGAACTCGTTATTTGCCAAGCTAGAGAAGTGCCAGTTTGAGCAGGAGTCCTTGCCGTTCCTGGGCTATATCATCTCGGCCCAGGGGCTGGCCATGGATCCGGCCAAACTACAAGCGGTAATGGACTGGCAGGAACCCCATTCCCTCAAAGCGGTGCAGCGCTTTTTGGGGTTCGTGAATTACTACCGCCAGTTCATACCACACTTTTCCACACTGGTGGCTCCTTTGGTTGCTCTCACCAAGAAAGGAGCTAACCCCAATGCTTGGTCAGAACATGTCTCCAAGGCCTTCTCGGCTATAAAATCACATTTTGCTGGCGCTCCCATATTACATCGTCCCGATGTGGATAAGCCGTTTATCCTTGAGGTAGACGCTTCTTCCGTCGGTGCAGGAGCAGTCCTTTATCAAAAGGATGCTCAAGGTCGGAAGCACCCCTGCTTCTTCTATTCCAAGACCTTCTCACCGGCGGAGAAAAATTACTCCATCGGCGACAGGGAGCTGCTAGCCATGAAGTTGGCTTTTTCTGAATGGAGACATCTCCTGGAGGGAGCCCGGTTTCCCTTTCTGGTATATACGGACCATAAAAACCTGGTCTATCTACAGACGGCCCAACGCCTGAATTCCCGTCAGGCCAGGTGGTCGCTCTTCTTCTCACGATTCCGCTTCACCCTCCACTACCTCTCTGGAGAGAAGAACGTCCGTGCGGATGCTCTCTCACGTTCAGTGGTCTCAGCGGAGGAAGGAGAAGCTGAGCCTCGGTTAATTCTCCCGCCGGAGAGTTTTACGACCGTGGCTCCAGTTGCGCTCGAGTCGGTACCACCGGGCAAGACCTTGGTGCCTCCTCAGCTACGGCCGGAGGTCCTCGCCTGGGCACATGCCTCCAGAGTGGGTGGCCATTTTGGTAAAAAATGGACCGCCGAACTCCTGGCAAGGTCATATTGGTGGCCACATATGGCTCGAGATGTCAAGGAGTACGTGCAGGCATGTGTTTCGTGTGCTCGGAACAGACCCTCTAGACAGAGGCCGGCGGGGCTGTTGTTTCCCCTGCCAGTGGCGGATAGACCATGGGAGATGGTTGGCATGGACTTCATAGTTGGCCTGCCCAAGTCTGGTGGCAGTATGGTCATCTGGGTGGTCACCGACCATTTTTCCAAAATGGTGCATCTGGTGCCACTCGCACGCCTGCCTTCCGCTCGAGGTCTGGCCACCTTGTTCATTAAACACGTATTCCGTCTACATGGCATGCCGGACAAAATCGTGAGTGACCGTGGTCCCCAGTTTGCGTCTCGGTTTTGGAGGGAGCTCTGCAGTTTACTCAGCATCGAGCTAAATCTATCCTCCGCTTACCATCCCGAGACGAATGGCTTGGTCGAGAGAGCCAATCAGACCTTGGTCACCTATTTACGACATTTTGTCTCTGCCAGGCAGGATGACTGGGCATCCTTGCTACCTTGGGCAGAATTTGCCCTAAACAATGCGGTGGCTGATTCCACTGGTCAGACGCCCTTTCTCCTAAACTATGGCCAACATCCACGTGTCCCTGTCCCGATGCCAGTGTCCTCCACTGACTCCAGGGTGGCAGACTGGGCAGTGGAGGCCCGGGACATTTGGGATCGCACTCAGGATGCTATCCGGGCATCTAAAGAAAGGATGAGGGCGTCCGCCGACATGCATCGGCGGCCTGCGCCAAGCTTCTCCCCTGGCGACATGGTATGGCTCTCCACCCGAAACATTAAACTGCGGGTTGAGTCTCCCAAGTTCGCACCGCGATACATTGGACCATTCAAGGTCCTCGAGCGACTTAGCTCGGTGGTCTACCGCCTGGCTCTACCTCCACATTTGGCCATTTCGGACGTGTTCCATGTGTCCCTCCTCAAACCAGTTCACATGGTCCGGTTTTCTGAGTCATCTGCCGGGTCATCAGACTTATCGTCTGATGAGTTTGAGGTTAACGCCATCGTGGGGCGCAGGTTTGTCCGTGGCAAAAAATTTTATTTGGTGGACTGGAAGGGTCATGGGCCCGAGGCTCGGACCTGGGAGCCGGTGGAAAATATTCACGCACCGCTCCTGATCGCGGCCTTTGAGCGCAGTGAGGCTCAGAGGGGGGGGGGCCATGTTGGGCGTCGGATTCCTGGCACTGCACAGCGGGAATCCAGAGCCAGACATCCTGCGGTCTCCCATTCTCCTCCGACCGCTCGGACTCTTGCTCAGCAATCTCGGCGAACCAGGCATTCCCCGCAGACTCGTTCTGTGAGCCTGGATGTTGCTGCCACCTCTGGTGCAGCAATGATAACGCAACCTGCTTTGCAGGGAACTGCTCTAGAGGCTAAGTCCTCGCGCCGTGCGACTGGGCATGCCCGCAACTTGTCCTCTCAGTGGAGAGCAGGGGTCACATGTGAAGGTCCTATGTCGGATCTGATTGGTCCTTCCTATAGTACTGGAAGGTCCCGGAAGCGCATGGCTATAAAAAGCCTGCATGGCGGCTCGGCCATGCGCTAGTGTAGCATATTATGCTGTGTGTGTATGGTGATGGATGCATGGACTGGTGTCTGACTTATTATGAAACCCCTTCCCTCAGATATTACGAATGGTGACAGTATGTTGGGTTAGTCAGCTCCAGATTGTGGCAGGCTACACGCCACTGAGCCTTCCTCACCTACACTAGCGTCCGTCGGTGCCCGGCTCCTCCGGCATCATCGCTTAGCGGCTTCAGTTACGGCCGCGCTGCAGTAGTAGCAGCTTTTGGTGTTCGCGGCTGCGACGCCACACGCCGGCTGACCTGTGCAGCTAACAGGTTCAGCCTTTACGTCTAGTTCATACTTTGGCGTCTCTGTGACTAAACAGAGTCCGCTCTCAGGCTCTCGGGTGACGTTAACCCGAGCGCTGTATCGCACTTCTAGCGTATCTGCCATTGTCCAGCAGCGGTCTTGTCATCTACCGCACGGTGGACCCCGGGCGGCGAACGCGCCTTCCATTATTTATATCTGGTGTGTTCCGCCGACCCTAACAGACAGAGGTCAAACGTTTTCTGTAAGTCTTCACAAGGTTGCCACACACTGTTGTTGGTATGTTGGCCCATTCCTCCATGCAGATCTCCTCTAGAGCAGTGATGCTTTTGGCTTTTCGCTTGGCAACACGGACTTTCAACTCCCTCCAAAGGTTTTCTATAGGGTTGAGATCTGGAGACTGGCTAGGCCACTCCAGGACCTTGAAATGCTTCTTACGAAGCCACTCCTTCGTTGCCCTGGCGGTGTGCTTTGGATCATTGTCATGTTGAAAGACCCAGCCACGTTTCATCTTCAATGCCCTTGCTGATGGAAGGAGGTTTGCACTCAAAATCTCACGATACATGGCCCCATTCATTCTTTCATGTACCCGGATCAGTCGTCCTGGCCCCTTTGCAGAGAAACAGCCCCAAAGCATGATGTTTCCACCACCGTGCCTTACAGTAGGTATGGTGTTTGATGGATGCAACTCAGTATTCTTTTTCCTCCAAACACGACAAGTTGTGTTTCTACCAAACAGTTCCAGTTTGGTTTCATCAGACCATAGGACATTCTCCCAAAACTCCTCTGGATCATCCAAATGCTCTCTAGCAAACTTCAGACGGGCCCGGACATGTACAGGTTTAAGCAGTGGGACACGTCTGGCACTGCAGGATCTGAGTCCATGGTGGCGTAGTGTGTTACTTATGGTAGGCCTTGTTACATTGGTCCCAGCTCTCTGCAGTTCATTCACTAGGTCTCCCCACGTGGTTCTGGGATTTTTGCTCACCGTTCTTGTGATCATTCTGACCCCACGGGGTGGGATTTTGCGTGGAGCACCAGATCGAGGGAGATCATCAGTGGTCTTGTATGTCTTCCATTTTCTAATTATTGCTCCCACAGTTGATTTCTTCACTCCAAGCTGGTTGGCTATTGCAGATTCAGTCTTCCCAGCCTGGTGCAGGGCTACAATTTTGTTTCTGGTGTCCTTTGACAGCTCTTTGGTCTTCACCATAGTGGAGTTTGGAGTCAGACTGTTTGAGGGTGTGCACAGGTGTCTTTTTATACTGATAACAAGTTTAAACAGGTGCCATTACTACAGGTAATGAGTGGAGGAAAGAGGAGACTCTTAAAGAAGAAATTACAGGTCTGTGAGAGCCAGAAATCTTGATTGCTTGTTTCTGACCAAATACTTATTTTCCACCATAATATGCAAATAAAATGAAAAAAAAACAGACAATGTGATTTTCTGGATTTTTTTTTCTCAGTTTGTCTCCCATAGCTGAGGTCTACCTATGATGTAAATTACAGACGCCTCTCATCTTTTTAAGTGGTGGAACTTGCACTATTGCTGACTGACTAAATACTTTTTTGCCCCACTGTATATACCTGCTATCCAGTGATAATGTACCCTTTCTCACCTTTGTCCAATCACGTCTAATCCATACTGGGCCTGAGACCGTCTGAGCCTGCCTCCTGATCTATAGACATAGGCTTTTAATGTGTAAACTATGCTACATATATACGTGTTATCCGGTGAAACTGTACCCTTTATCAACTTTCTACAATGTTGTTGAATCCATACTGGGCCTGAGAACGGCTGCCGAGCTTGTTAAGCAAGCTACAGCACCTGTGGTTTGGACACGTAATTTTTTCATTTTGTCAGGAATGCCGGTTAGGCCTAATTCCGTAATTGCGGTTGACCTGCACTTACTGGGAAATCATCGTTCGCGGGGAATAATTGGAATCCCAGATCCCCATCACTAACGGTGTTCAGCGGGTTATCAGCACCTGTAAGCGACAAAATCTGGTCCTTTCAGTGTAGCGCGCATGTAGCCCCGGACATGTAAGGGCATGATAGACCTGTTATTGCTCGACCTCGCGTGCCAGAACCTCGCGTATCCCTCTAGTAATCTCAACGCGTACCGCGGGGGCATGCCGGAGTCTCGGTCGTTAATGGAATAAAGCTGAGAAATCGCTAGCACAACTACAAATGGACATACCACACCACACACAAAATCGACAAAGCTTGCAATCTGTCCATCTTTTCTGTAGCTTGTATGGTTGTGGTTTCCCGGGTGGAGTCCAATTAAGCCGCAGGCTCCACTCCTGGTGGTGCCCTTTTGGACATTCCTTTAAGGTTCATCTTTTCATTCATACAGCCCCCGGAAACCAAACACTTTGCCTTCATGGACGCTGTTTGGAGGTTCGTGGGAATAACGCCACCCGATCACCAGTTGGCATAATTTATTGGTGGGAAGTCCGACGGTATATGATCGTGTTCGATTTCAGAATTTTTTTTTTTTTTTTTTCTGGTTTGTATTTTACATTTTTATTCCAGCCTTTCTTGACTTCATAAGGGCAGGACAAGCCTATATCTGTGTCTCCTCCACCTCCTCCTTTTACTCCTCCACCTCTTTTCTATATGAAGTTGCCGTTTTCCATATGTTATTTTTGTCTTCTGAGCATTTTGTCTGCTTTGGGACACCTTTAAAAGTGTTTTGTAATTGTTTTCTATGTGTTTGTATGTGTTTGTGCTTGCCTGCCATTGTTTTCAATGGGGTTCGACAGTGTTCTTCGAACGTTCGACAAACATTCGACGAATTTACCTCCTGTGCGACGAACCAAAACACTAGCGGGGTGGCTCAACACTACTCCTGATATATAGACATTCATTGTTAATGTTTCAACTATGCTATATATACCTGGTATCTGGTGATACTGTACCCTTTCTGCCAGGAAGTCCTCCTCCAACCAACACTCTAAGTGTGTCATTGACACCTGGAACATTGTCCCACATGTGTGATTATTTCTTGCGGATCTTCTTGTTATATTGTGGTGTGATCCATCCTGAGCGTGTGAGTGTCTATGGGTTACTCCTGCAATTTAGATGTATATTTAAAAATTACCCCAACACTGTATACAGCTCTACGCTTGGGATACATTACCCATTTACTGCTTGTTATATTCTGGTCTAATCAAAACTGACCAAGTGAGAGTTATTTTCTGACTGTGGAAATAAATACTGAAATTGACAACAATGACCCCTACACTGTGTACAGCTGTACTCTTGAGATCCATTACCGTTTTACGGCTTTTTATATTGTGTTGTAATCCATACTGAGCCTGAGAGCGTCTGTGTCTGCCTCCTCAAATATCTACGGAGATTTAGAATGTTTAAACTATACTATATATACCTGCTATCTGATGATACTGTACACTTTGTCTAATTTTTATATTCTTGTTTAATCCATACTGAGCCTGTGAGCGTCTCTGTGTGACTGATGGAATATATATTGAGATTGACAATTATCCTTTGACTGAATTGAGCTGTACGCTGCTGATACAGTGCCATATATCTGATGTTATTTTGGGTCTATTTTCTGCAAAATTTTGAAGTTTGGTGGAAGAGGCCACGGACGTGGGCGTGGGGGGGCCAGCTGGTGCTGATGGTGGTGGTACATCTGCTGGTAGTGGCAAAAGCACAATAGCAGCTAAGGCAGGAGGTGTTGAGCCTGCGTCATGGTCTGGCTCCGGAACGCCTGGAAGGCTACCTTTTCTGGGAGTAGGTTAACTCCTTTTAAAGGCGGAGCATGAGGAACTGGTTTTGGCTTACATTGCCGAAACAGACTCCAGCAAATATGCCCTCCTCTTCTGAAGTTTCAAAAAATGCAAGCACTGAGTCGTCAAGTGCTGGCTCCTGGTCAGGAAGAACCCCTTTCCTTGTGTACTGCACCCCCACCCAAAGTGAATGATGCAGCAGGCCACACTTCACATTAGTCCATGTAGCTCTTTCTATCATACCATGCCTGGGTTATCAAGTCAAATCGTGAATTCCCCAGTCCAAGATGAATCAGACATGGAGTGTGGGTGGCCAGCCAGGGCAGTGGGGTTAATCGGTACCGGGCCGGTGTCTCACAGGGATGTGTCACGGTGGTGGTGACCCGTTCCGTGGCCCTGTGTAAAAAATGCGTATTCTTGTACAATACTCAGGACCAGATAAAAATATAGTGGTTTATTTGGATTCTTCCATCAAAGAAAAGATTATTACAGAAAAACATAAAAGTAGGTGAAGAGATTGTCCATTTGTTCATAGCAAAGCAACATGTATTCTTCTTTCTCTGGGATCCCACATGGCAAATGGCGTCTGTCTCTGTTCAGCTTCTCACGTAGCCATCAAGTTACATACCAGCTGTCTGTAATGTCATGGCCCAGCACAGATGACTCCTCGAATGTGTTTCATGGTGATAGGGAAGGAGTGAGCGAGCGAGCGACCTCTAGAGTAAGCCATGAATTATATACGTCTCTTAAAGCACGTGATCTCTGTATATATGGAGTTGTCCTTTTACCATGAGCTAAACTTAAATATGTAGTGGAGTTGACATTTAACATGAGCTAAACATGCTAAAATAACACATGTAGTGTCAGCGGAAGGCACTGTTCAGTACAGAACTGAGTGTAATAAGAATACAACTCCATAACTAATATAAATCCATAACTAATAATATTTAACACCCTGGGCGTCCATGCAAAGGGGTGAATTACGTTTATAGGTGAATGATACGTGACGCCACCTGTGGTTTCTGATTAGATTGACCAGCGCTGCAGTGTCGCTTCTCTGGGACAGATGTTGTGGTGCAGCTAAGATGTAGAAGCCCTGCACAGGTAGGGCCGTAGTCGCAGGCCAGATGAAAGAGTTGGTAGATGGTGCAGGATGTAGCAGAGCCATGCGCCAGGCGCAGGAGAAAGATGACAGACACAGTCATGCAGTTCCTTTACCTGTACTTGGTAAGTGCCGTCCAGGACCCAGAGTACAGATGGAGAAGGAGTTGGTCAGCCTGGAAGCCAATTTCAAATTCTCTCTCTGCAGATAGGTAGTGTGGCCTTAATTCTAGCGCTTATCTGAGGTACTCGCAGTGCTGAGTTCAATGAAGTTCCCCCTGTTGACTCTCTTTTGGAACTTTCTCGTATGGCAGGCAGCCGTAGCCTTTTCCTTCTTGCTCCCACACGTCGATGCTGGGGCCTCCGAGCCTTAGTTGGGTACAGAGCATTTACAGCTGCTACTTCCTCCGGTTTCAGCTGCAGGAACGTCAGTGTCCCTACAAACTCGGAGACCGGAATCCGGACCATGCGCTCCAGCTAGGAGTGAGCCTTAACTCTGCTCATCCTCCAGCTCCCCTTCTCACGTCCACACACTTCCCCTTCCCTGCACAGACTGCCTTAACTTACCTCCTCCCGACCACAGAGAGCAGCTCCTCAGCAGTCAGGTTCAGAGGTCTCCCTGCTGGCCTGGAGTGGGAAATGTGTTGTGTGTTGGTTTAACTGCTAGAGAGATCCTTCGTTGCTCCCAAGCATGACATCACACTCCCTAGGAGGAAGGTAATGCCACTGTGGCGACCATACTCCTGGGGACGCCACAAGTGCACTGATGCCCAGCCACTGCTGGATGATTCTGCTGGTACATTGACCCAGACCACTACATTCCCCTCACACTCTACACAGCCAGAATCTGACCCTGAGGAAACTCAGGTTCCCCTTCCCGCATACTATACCACCTTACAAGGTGACAAAGAGGAAGGTGCAGATGAAAGTGCAGGTTCCTTGAGTAGGTGGGGGGCATACTCATGGGCGACGGCACTGGCACACGGCCCCTCATAGTACGCAAAAGTGTCTCTGTCGGTGGGAGGGCCCACCCGCCATCAGACACTCCACCAGACACCGCCGTACTATGAGGGCCCCTCATAGTACGGCGGTGTCTAGCGGAGTGTCTGACGGAGTGCCAGTGCCGTCGCCAAGGAGTGAGCCCCCCCTGCTTGCTCCGGATCACAGCACTTGCAAAGTTGAAATACTTACCTGTTAAATATTATTAGTAATGGATTTATATATTAGTTATGGAGTTGTATTGTTATCACACTCAGTTCTGTACTGGACATTGCCTTCCACTGACACTGCATGTGCTATTTTAGCAAGTGGTAAATGTCAACTCATCTACATATGTAAGATTAGCTCATGGTAAAAGTTCGACTCCATATATACAGAGCTCACGTGCTTTAAGAGACGTATATAATTCATGGCTCACTTGAGAGATCGCTCTCTCCTTCCCTATCACCATGAAACACATGGAGCCATCCTTGCTTGGACATGACATTACGAACAGCTGGTATGTAACTTTGCTACGTGAGAAGCCTAAGAGAGACAGACGCGATTGGCCATGTGGGATTCCAGAGAAAGATGGTTACAAACTTTGCTATGAACAAATGGACAATCTCTTTATAATCATGCACCTATTTTTATGTTTTTCTGTAATAATCTTTTCTTTGATGGAAGAATCCAAATAAATCACTACATTTTTATCTGGTAACTAGTCCTAAGTATTTTGCAAGAATACGCATTATTTTACATTGGAGAGCCAGCCAGATCTGAATTATTGTATTTTTTTTGCGGATTTCCCTCAACTTGCCCAAAAGGGGGATTGAACTTTGCTAACGTCAGTCATATGTGCAAGTTATCAGGAACTCCACTACTCACAAGAATCAGACAGGAAAAAAAAGAAAAAAACCAGGGGAAGAGTCTTGAGGAGATCATTTGCATATTCCCAGTGCCTTCTGGGATAAGTGAAGAGTCTCCGCGAGCTCAACGATCACTGGGTTTTGGCCGTTGCAGCTGAAAAGAGGAAATCGGAAAACCGCGCGCCGAATTTTAGCTCATCTTTCATCGTTTTTAAGAAATCTCAATATGGAAAAGGCCAGGAGCCATTTGGTGAGCTGCACTTCTTGCTACATGTTCACAGACTTACCAGTGGAAAAGCCAAACTTCACATGCCACAAATGCAAGCTTGTGTCCCTGTTGGAGGAAAAGTTGCAAAATCTCGAAGAGAGGTTAGCTACGTTGAAGATCATTAAGGAAGGTGAAGAGTTCTTAGACAGAGCAGAATTATCTCTTCATGTTACAGAAAGAGAAGACATTCGAAGTGCACCTGAAGAAACAGAGGAATGGAAACATGTGACCCAGAGAAGCAGGAGGACCAGGAGGCAGTCAGCACCCATTCTTCTCAGGAACCAGTACCAGGCTCTCACGCAGGAAAATGATGAAGAAATACATCAGGATAAGACTTTGCCAACAAACAGCAACCTTGTACGCCTTCAGAGTCCTCCTGGATGGAGAAAGAAAAATGTTGTGAAGAAGAAACGGAGAGTGGTGGTCATGGGGGATTCCCTGTTGAGAGGAACAGAGGCCGCTATCTGCAGACCGGATATAACTTCAAGAGAGATGTGCTGTCTTCCAGGTGCAAAAATTAAAGATGTGTCTGACAGGATATCAGGACTCTTCAGACCTACAGATGACTACCCATTCCTGCTACTACACGTGGGGACAAATGACACCGCAAGAAACGACCTGGAAACCATCTGCAGAGACTTTGAAGATTTAGGCAAGAAAGTGAAAGAACTGGGAGCGCAGGTGGTCTTCTCTTCCATCCTCCCAGTGGATGGCCATGGAACAAGGAGGTAGAATAAGATTCTGCAGGTGAACAACTGGCTACATCGATGGTGCCGTCAGCAACGATTTGGATTTCTGGATCACGGAGTGAACTACTTATACGATGGACTACTTGCTAGAGATGGGGTGCACCTTACGAAGACTGGAAAGCATGTATTTGGAAGTCGCCTTGCTACACTTGTAAGGAGAGCTTTACACTAGAACAACGTGGGAAGGGAAGCAAAAGACCAGAAAAAGCCATACACCTGACAAATGCTATTGAGAACTCTGCTATTAGAAGTGGAAAGGAAGAACAAAGACAAAAGAATCTAATTAATAAAAATATTGGAGAAAGAGAAACCAATCACAAACTAAAATGTTTCTATACTAATGCACAAAGCATGGGCAACAAACAAGGAGAACTGGAACTACTAACACAGGAAAAGAAATATGATGTCATTGGAATCACTGAAACTTGGTGGGACAATACACATGATTGGAATACAAGACGAGAAGGATACAACTTATCTGCAAGAAACAGACTTGAGAAACGAGGAGGGGGTGTCGCATTGTATGTTAGAAACGCGTATATCTGCACAGAGATCCAAGCTTCAGGGACTGGGAGTTCTGTGGAAACTGTTTGGGTAAGAATACAAGGACAGAACAATGGAAAGGACACCATTGTAGGCATTTACTACAGGCCGCCTGTGCAAGCTGAAGATATGGAAGTTCTCCAAAAAATATGACATAGTTGTCATGGGAGATTTCAACTATCCTGACATTTGTTGGGAATCTCTCTCAGGCAAAACTAACAGGTCAAGGAAATTCTTATCCTCTCTTGCTGACAACTTTATCTTCCAAAAGGTAAGGGAGAAAACAAGGGGAACTGCTACCTTGGATCTAATCCTTATAAACAGGGAGGAAATGGTTGAGGAAGTAAAAGTGGCTGGGACCCTAGGAGGTAGTGACCATGCTATTTTAGAATTTTGGATAACTAGAGGAGGAAGACCTGTGAAGACTCAGACGTCAAGGTTAGATTTCAGAAAGGCAGATTTTAAGGGATTCAGAAAGAGAATTGGAGGGATCCAATGGCTGGATATCCTTAACCCCTTTCTGACATCAGACGTACTATCCCGTCCATGGGACCCGGGCCCCTATGCCCATGGACGGGATAGTACGTCTACCGCGATCAGCGGCACCCACGTGGTGAGCGCCGCTGGTCGCGGCCGGGTGTCAGCTGATTATCACAGCTGACACCCGGCACAATGTGTCAGGGGCGGTCACGGACCACCCCCGACACGTTAACCTTTTGCACACCGCGATCAAACATGATCGCGGTGTACCGGGGGTTAAAGGGAAGCATCGGCAGGGAGGGGGCTCCCTCCGTGCTTCCCTGAGCCCCCCATGGCAGCGCAATGTGCAGCGCTGCTGCGGGGGGCTCCTTTCCTGCAGGCCCCCGAATCCAAGATGGCGATGGGGGCCTTCGGGGGCCTGCAGGAAGCTGGCTTCCTCAGTGCCTGCAAAGCGCAGGCATGAGGAAGCCTTCTGCACTGCCTGTGACAGATCGCTGATCTGTCACAGTGATCTGTGATGTGACAGATCAGCGATCTGTCACAGGACAGTGATGTCCCACCTGGGACTATTTAATAAAGTTAAAAAAAAAAATTTAAAAAAAGTGTTAAAATAATTTAAAAAAAATCGCCAAATAAATTAGAAAAAAAAAAAAATATTCCCCCAAATAAATCCATTTTTTAAAAAAAAAAAACAAAAAAAAACAATAAAAGTACACATATTAGGTATCGCCGCGTCCATAACGACCCGCCCTATAAAACTGTCCCGTTAGTTAACCCCTTTAGTGAACCTCTTAAAAAATAAAAATAAAAAACGAAGTAAAAAATAATGATTTATTATCATACCACCAAACAAAAAGTGTAATAACGCGCGATCAAAAAGACGCATATAAATATCCATGGTACCGCTGAAAACATCAACTTGTCCCGCAAAAAACGAGCCACAACACAGCATCATCAGCGAAAAAATAAAAAGTTATAGCTCGCAGAACAAAGCGATGCAAAAATAATTATTTTTTATATAAAATAGTTTTCATTGCATAAAATCGACAAAACATAAAAAAAGACTTAAATGAGGTATCGCTGTAACCGTACTGACCCGAAGAATAAAACCGCTTTATCAATTTTACCGCACGCGTAACGGTGTAAACGCACCCCCCCAAAAGAAATTCACGAAACGCTGTTTTTTGTTCATTCTGCGTCCCAAAAATCAGAATAAAAAGCGATCAAAAAATGTCACGTGCCCGAAAATGGTACCAATAAAAACGTCAACTCGTCCCACAAAAAATAAGACCTCACATGACTCAGTGGGTCAAAATACGGAAAAATTATAGCTCTCAATATGTGGTGATGCAAAAACTATTTTTACAATAAAAAGCGTCTTTTAGCGTGCGACAGCTGCCAAATATAAAAACCGCCATAAATAGTAAATCAAACCCCCCGTTATCACCCCCTTAGTTAGGGAAAAATAATAAAATAAAAAAATGTATTTATTTCCATTTTTCCATTAGGGTTAGGGTTAGGGCTAGGGTTAGGGTAGGGTTAGGGTTAGGGTTAGGGCTAGGGCTAGGGTTAGGGTTAGGGCTAGGGTTAGGGTTAGGGTTAGGGCTGAGATTAGGGTTAGGGGTGTGTTCTGGTTTGAGTTGGAGTTAGAATTGGGGGTTTCCACTGTTTGGGCACATCAGGGGCTCTCCAAATGCAACATGGCGTCTGATCTCAATTCCAGCCAATTCTGAGTTGAAAAAGTCAAATGGTGCTCCTTCCCTTCCAAGCTCTGCCATGCGCCCAAACAGTGTTTTACCCCCACATGTAGGGTATCAGCCTTCTCAGGACAAATTGCAAAACAATTTTTGGGGTCCAATTTCTCCTATTACCCTTAGGAAAATAAAAAATCGGGGGGCAAAAATGATTTTTTTATTTTCACGTCCGAGCGTTATAAACTTCTGTGAAGCACTTGGGGGTTCAAAGTGCTCACCACACATCTAGATAAGTTCCGTGGGGGGTCTAGTGTCCAAAATGGGGTCACTTGTGGGGAGTTTCAATAGTTTAGGTACATCAGGGGCTCTCCAAACGCACATGACACCCGCAGACCAATCCATCAAAGTCTGCATTCCAAAACGTCACTACTTCCCTTCCGAGCCCTGACGTGTGTCCATACAGTAGTTTTCTCCCACATATGGGGTGTCAGCGTACTCAGGACAAATTGGACAACAACTTTTGGGGTTCAATTTCTCCTGTTACCCTTGGGAAAATAAAAAAATTGGGGACTAATTGATCATGTTTGTGGAAAAAACACGATTTTTTTATTTTCATGCCCTGGCATTATAAACTTCTGTGAAGCCCTTGGGGGTTCAAAGTGCTCACCTCACATCTAGATAAGTTCCTTAGGGGGTCTAGTTTTCAAAATGGGGTCATTTGTGGGGGGTTTCCACTGTTTAGGTACATTAGGGGCTCTCCAAAGGCAACATGACACCCGCAGAACATTCCCTCAAAGTCTGCATTCCAAAACGTCACTACTTCCCTTCCGAGCCCCGACGTGTGTCCATACAGTAGTTTTCTCCCACATATGGGGTGTCAGCATACTCAGGACAAATTGGACAACAACTTTTGGGGTTCAATTTCTCCTGTTACCCTTGGGAAAATAAAAAAATTGGGGACTAATTGATCATGTTTGTGGAAAAAATACGATTTTTTTATTTTCATGCCCTGGCATTATAAACTTCTGTGAAGCCCTTGGGGGTTCAAAGTGCTCACCTCACATCTAGATAAGTTCCTTAGGGGATCTAGTTTTCAAAATGGGGTCATTTGTGGGGGGTTTCCACTATTTAGGTACATTAGGGGCTCTCCAAAGGCAACATGACACCCGCAGACCATTCCATCAAAATCTGCATTCCAAAACGTCACTACTTCCCTTCCGAGCCCCGACGTGTGCCCATACAGTAGTTTTCTCCCACATATGTGGTATCAGCATACTCAGGACAAATTGGACAACAACTTTTGGGGTCCAATTTCTCCTGGTACCCTTGGGAAAATAAAAAAAATAGTGACTAAAAGATCATGTTTGTGGAAAAAATACGAATTTTTTATTTTCACGCCCGGGCGTTATAAACTTCTGTGAAGCCCTTGGGGGTTCAAAGTTCTCACCACACATCTAGGTAAGTTCCTTAGGGGGTCTAGTTTCCAAAATGGTGTCATTTGTGGGGGGTTTCCACTGTTTTGGTACATCAGGGGTTTTCCAATCGCGATATGGTGTCGGATCTCAATTCCAGCCAAAAACGTCAAATGGCGCTGCTTCCCTTCCGAGCTCTGCCATGCGCCCAAATAGTGGTTTACCCCCACATGTGGGGTATCAGCGTACTCAGGACAAATTGCACAATAACTTTTAGGGTCCTGTTACCCTTGGAAAAATAAGAATTGAGGGTGAAAAGATCATTTGTGTGGAAAAAATGATTTTTTAATTGTACGGCTGTATGTTATAAACTTCTGTGAAGCCCTTGGGGGTTCAAAGTTCTCACCACACATCTAGATAAGTTCCTTAGGGGGTCTAGTTTCCAAAATGGTGTCATTTGTGGGGGGTTTCCACTGTTTTGGTACATCAGGGATTTTCCAATCGCGACATGGTGTCGGATCTCAATTCCAGCCAAAAACGTCAAATGGCGCTGCTTCCCTTCCGAGCTCTGCCATGCGCCCAAATAGTGGTTTACCCCCACATGTGGGGTATCAGCGTACTCAGGACAAATTGCACAATAACTTCTATGGTCCTGTTACCCTTGGGAATATAAAAATTGGGGTGAAAAGATCATTTTTTTGGAAAAAATATGATTTTTTAATTGTACCGCTGTACGTTATAAACTTCTGTAAAGCCCTTGTGGGTTCAAAGTTCTCACCAAATATCTAGATAAGTTCCTTGGGGGGGTCTAGTTTCCAAAATGGGGTCACTTGTGGGGGGTTTCCACTGCTGAGGTACATCAGGGGCTCTCCAAGCGTGACATGGCGTCCGATCTGAATTCCAGCCAATTTTGCATTGAAAAAGTCAAACGGTGCTCCTTCCATTGTGAGCTCTGCCATGTGCCGAAACAGTCGTTCCCCCGCACATATCGGGTATCAGCGTACTCAGGACAAATTGCACAATAACTTTTGCAGTCCAATTTCTCCTGTTACCCTTGGTAAAATAACAAAATTGAACCTGAAGTATTTTTTTTGTGAAAAAAAGTTAGATGTTCATTTTTTTTTTAAATATTCAAAAAAATTCCTGTGACGCACCTAAAGGGTTAATAAACTTCTTGAATGTGGTTTTGAGCACCTTAAGGGGTGCAGTTTTCAGAATGGTGTCACTTTTGGGTATTTTCTATCATATAGACCCCTCAAAGTGGCTTCAAATGTGATGTGGTCCGTAAAAATAAAATGGTGTTGTAAAAATGAGAAATCGCTGGTCAACTTTTAACCCTTATAACTTCCTAACAAAAAAAAATTTTGGTTCCAAAATTGTGCTGATGTAAAGTAAACATGTGGGAAATGTTAGTTATCAAGTTTTTTGTGTGCCGTATCTCTGTGATTTAAGGGCATAAAAATTCAAAGTTGGAAAATTGCGAAATTTTCAAAATTTTCGCCAAATTTCCGTTTTTCTCACAAATAAACGCAAGTTATTTGAATGAAATTTTACCACTAACATGAAGTACAATATGTCACGAGAAAACAATGTCAGAATCACTGGGATCCATGGAAGCGTTCCAGAGTTATGACCTCATAAAGGTACAGTGGTCAGAATTGTAAAAATTGGCCCGGTCATGAACGTGCAAACCACCCTTGGGGGTAAAGGGGTTAAAGACAAAAATGTCCAGGAAGGATGGGAAATCTTGAAAAATGAAATTCTCAAAGCACAATTGTTAACAATTCCGAAAAGAGGGAAGAATAGGAAGCATTTAAGGAAGCCAGGATGGATGAACACAGAACTTAAGCACATGCTAAAAAGGAAGAAAAAAATGTTTATAAAATGGAAAGAGGGAGGCATATCTAAAGAAGAATATAATGCTGTCTGCAGAACCTGCAGGGAACAAATCAGATTATCAAAAAGCTGACAATGAATTGAGGCTTGCCAGAGATGTCAAAAGCAATAATAAAGGATTTTGGGGATATGTCAAAAGTAAAAGAAAAGTCAAAGATGCTATAGGATTTTTACAGGATGAAAATGATGAAATGGTAAGACAGGATGTTGAGAAGGCCGAACTTTTAAATTACTATTTTGCATCTGTCTTCTCTCAGAAAGGAAATGTAACATCAACTGTTCTTCACTGTCCTATTAAGGGAATAGAAGAATCCAGGATATCTATAAACAGAAAGATAATGAGGAAACACTTAGCTAACCTAAATGAATTCAAGTCTCCAGGTCCAGATGAATTACACCCCAGAGTACTGAAGGAGATAGCAGAAGAAATTTTTGAACCCCTCTCCATAATCTTTGAAAATTCTTGGAGAACAGGAGAAGTGCCAGAAGACTGTAGAAGAGCAAATGTTGTACCTATCTTCAAAAAGGGGAAGAAGGTGGACCCAGGCAACTATAGGCCGGTGAGTCTGACTTCTATACCAGAAAAGATCTTTGAGCAAATTATTAAACAACATGTATGTCAGTACCTGGATAAGAATGAAGTGATTAAACAGAGTCAGCATGGGTTTGTAACTAATAAGTCATGTCAGACTAACTTAATTTCCTTCTATGACGGAATCACTGATTGGGTGGATCAAGGAAATGCTGTAGATATAGTATATCTTGACTTCAGCAAAGCATTTGACAAAGTATCTCATACAATCCTTATTGAAAAAATGACTAAGTATGGAATGGACAAGGCAACTGTTAGGTGGATTCATAACTGGCTTAGTGATCGGACCCAAAGTGTGGTCGTAAATGGCTGCACATCCAGTTGGAAGAATGTCTCAAGTGGGGTACCACAGGGCTCTGTCCTGGGCCCTGTATTGTTCAACATGTTTATCAATAATTTAGATGAAGGAATTGAGAGTAAACTGATTTAATTTGCTGATGACACAAAGCTAGGAGGGATAGCTAATACTAGAGAAGAGAGAGAGAGGATTCAAAAAGATATAAATAAACTGGAGCAGTGGGCAGCAACTAACAGAATGGTTTTTAACAGGGAAAAATGCAAAGTACTACATCTGGGCAATAAAAATGAAAAAAGCATATACAGAATGGGAGGAATAGGCCTAAGCAACAGCACATGTGAAAAAGACTTGGGTATACTAATAGATCACAGACTGAATATGAGTCAACAGTGTGATGCAGCAGCAAAAAAGGCAAATGCAATTCTAGGATGTATTAACAGAAGCATACAGTTTAGATCACGTGAAGTCATTATTTCCCTCTACTCCTCTTTGGTCAGACCTCATCTGGAATATTGTGTCCAGTTTTGGGGACCACATTTTAAAAAAGACATCAACAAACTGGAGCAAGTTCAGAAAAGAGTGGCCAGAATGGTAACCGGTCTGCAAACCCTGTCTTATGAGGAAAGGTTGCAGGATTTGGGAATGTTTAGTTTGCAAAAGAGAAGACTGAGAGGAGACTTAATAGCTGTCTACAAATATCTAAAGGGCTGTCACATTGTAGAAGGATCAACATTATTCTCATTTGCACAAGGAAAGACTAGAAGCAATGGGATGAAACTAAATGGGAGGAGACACAGATTAGATATTAGAAAAAACTTTTTGACAGTTAGAGTGATCAATGAGTGGAACAAGCTGCCACGAGAAGTGGTAAGTTCTCCTTCAATGGATGTCTTCAAACAGAGGCTGGACAGACATCTGACTGGGATGATTTAGCGAATCCTGCTTTGAGCAGGGGGTTGGACCAGATGGCCCAGGAGGTCCCTTCCAACTCTACGATTCTATGATTCTATGAACCTAGAAGTGAGGACTAAGAATTGCCAGATGGATTGAGAAGTACTACAAGTGCCAGACGTGCTGAAGCCAGACGTGTGAAGACAAGTGCCCAGCGTTGTCCATCAAAGGAACAAGCTGAGACATTTCAAGGTAAGAAAAATAAAATGGATGTCGTTAATTCTCTTTCTAAGCAGAGTAAACTGAAATTTAAGTCTGTAGACGAGTCTAATTTAGACGTATTATGGCTCAGCTTATATGCAGAATGTGAAATGGAAAATCAGAAGTTAGATTCTATGCTTTTCATTAGAGAAAGAGATAAATTAAAAAACATTCTACAGATGGTAGATATATTTCACAGGTATCAGAAAAATCCAAAAATGATTGTTGTGCAGATGTTCCCGAGATTGGCTTTAAAGTTAGGAAGATTGAACAAGACTGTAATCAAATGTCTGTAGCCGCCATTCAAGGTGACCTTGCAGATGTGGAACAAGATGGAGAAGTAGGAGGAGACTTCAGAACTGACGTAGAGGACGTACAAGGGAAAGATGGACCACTAAAAATAGACGATTCACAGGCCCAACTCCGAAGTAAAGTAAGGAAAAGTTTGCTAAAAATATGCAAAATCATTCCTGCATATGATAACAAAATCCATGTTTGTAGAAACTCTGAGGTTTTTGAAAGCTGTGTTGACAAATTTGATTTATCTAACGAGGAGAAGAATCAGTTCTTCAAAATGTGGATCCCTGTAAACTTTGCTAGGAGATTGATTTTAAAGTTATCTGGTGAAACACATGAGAATTTAAATGATAAGGACAGATTAAAAATTCTGATTTTTTTGTGCATCAAATGAAAATTATCCAGATATTGATATTCTTCAAAAATTAAGGACTGGTCGGAAGGAATGCACTTATACATTTATGTCCATATTTGACCGCTTGTACAGAATGCTCTTAGAAAATGTCAAAACACAGTCCCTGATAATGACTTTTATAACCAAATTTTGGTTTCTAAATCCTGCATCTCGTGTTATTGCGTCACAAAAAGATTCTTTATTGGAATGTGCGCAATCCCTTGATTTTGCCAGAAAACACGAGAATCGTGAAAGGAAAGTAAATTGGGCTAATTTTGAAAAGACAGGCAAAGTAAAATCTTATCAGAAGCCGGTATCAAAGCCTCCAAAACTAAGTAATCAAATCTATGAAGAACGAAGAAAATTGCACATTCGCTTTATACCGTATGAAATTATGCAGAGGATCACTGAAAAAACTTCACAGATTGAGTCAAGAAAAATTCGAACTGTAAAAAAGATGGCCGAATTTGACAGACAGAAGCAGGTGGTGAGTGACATCATTGGTTGTAAACTGAATACTCTGCTCCAAGAATCTATCAGCTTCAAAGTCGCAAGAACTTTTCAGGATATTTTTTGCAGAGAAATAAGTATGGGTTTAGGAATTGGCTAAAAAAGTAATTATATGTTGTGTAAAAGTGTTATACAATGTATTAGCCAGTTATATGTAATTATTTTATAGAGTATAATTCTGTAGTTCTATAGCTTTGTAGATATACATATTCATACAGTATATATAGAGTGTTTGTAGAAGTAGAGATTGTAGAACTGTATTTTTTAGTGAAAATTAAAATCTACTCCAGTAATAATATTTAGAATTATGAATATGATATTAACCTTCTCTTTTATTTTTCCTTAGAATTTTCATTTCAAAGCAGGACTTAATCGGGAAAAATTCTCTTACAAGGATTTATGTCTTTATTTACACAGGAAGTTGCAATAATTGCATGATTTTATATTTAACACTTAAAAGGAAATAACTAACTGCATTTTAAATGTGTTCTGTGTGGATGCCTTTACTGCATGGCATGAATGACAACCATAGCATGTGAAATTTGAACCTTGTTCTAATAATAAGTATACCAGTATACTATGTCCCTGTTCTTTAGGAAAAGAATTTTTAAGGGGTCTCAGTTTTTGCAAATCAATGGAATTTTTTTTCCAGGCCTAAAGTTTCAAGTATAGCTATACAATATATATTTATGTCATGTGTATTTGGGGAATATTCAAAGAAATATTAAGATACTAAACTTAATAGCTTACAATGCGCATTGATTGATAATTGATAATTAGGATAATTTGGGTTAAAATACGTGTATTCATCACACCTTCGTATGTGGGGTAATTTGGTTTAAACTTATATGTGACACAGTCTGAGTGACAGTGACTGAGTGTAGGAGCAGCTGCTGAGGAGTGATGTGATACGTTTGTTGTGTGTGAGGCCTCAAGATTCTGAATGCAAGAAAAAAAAAAAACCCAAAAGCCTTTATCTTTAGGAGAAATATGCAGATCAGTTAAATTATTAGAATATTAGGATATATAATGAAATATTATCTACACACCATATATTTCTATAATTCTTTAGTAATTATTATTTCTTGATTTAGTTAATTGTGGATAAGTGCAATCACACATCAAAATGGTTTATGAAGAGAATCTACATTTAAATTAATTTTCCAAAGGATAATTTTATGATATTCAAATTAATTTTAATGGTCACACATCTTCAGACAAATAATGATATAAACAAGTATAAATTCACATAATTTGTAAATTAATTATTTTTCATTTTGGTTTTGATAAATGAATTATTTCATGAAACAGTATTTTTCGGTATTAAGGGGGAAATGTGTTTTTGATCCTGACTACATCATCACATTTGATTAATACTAGAGTTGAGCGAAACAGGTTGAAAAAATTCAAAAGTCGCAGACTTTTGGCAAAGTCGGGTTTCATGAAACGAAACCCGACCCTAGGATGAGGTCGGCCACGAGGTCGGCGACTTACGCGCAAAAGTCGCGTTTCAAAAGTTTGTTTTGCGCTCTTTTTCAGCCAATCAGGATCCACGGACACTGTGGGCAACGTGATGACATAGGCAGGGGTCACCACCATCTTTCAGAAGGGCATGCAAGTGATTGGCTTGCTTTGGTGGGCGTCACAGGGGGTATAAAAGGGCGTGCACGCCGACCGCCATCTTACTTCTGCCGATCTTAGTATAGGGAGAGGTTGCTGCTGATTCTGTAGGGAGAGCGTTAGGCAGGGAAGAAGACAAAAAAACTGCTTCTGCTGCTAGCGATTTGGCCTGCACAACACACCAGTCACTGTGTGTGCAGTGCAAGGGGAGGCTATATAGTGGTGTATCAGTGGTGTTGGTTGTTGGGCTGCCTTCTAAGGCTTCCTGACATTCCTGCATTGCTGTTTACCCACTGCTCCGCAAACTGCTTTTTTAAAAGCAATCCCAATTTTTTTTTTTTGTCCTGCTGAGAAGAAAAAAAAACTGCTTCTGCTGCTAGCAATTTGGCCTGCACAACACACCAGTCACTGTGTGTGCAGTTCAAGGGGAGGCTATATAGTGGTGTATCAGTGGTGTTGGTTGTTGGGCTGCCTTCTAAGGCTTCCTGACATTCCTGCATTGCTGTTTACCCACTGCTCCGCAAACTGCTTTTTTAAAAGCAATCCAATCTCCCTTATCCTCTAGTCACTTTTGTCACAGCTGTGCCATTGAGCCTGTCACATAGCGCTCAGATATCAGTGGGCCTCACACAATCCAAAAGTGTCCAGTGTCCAAAAGTGTGTGCAGAGATTCAAAATCTCCCTTATCCTCTAGTCACTTTTGTCACAGCTGTGCCATCGAGCCTGTCACATAGCGCTCAGATATTCATTGGGCCTCACACAATCCAAAAGTGTCCAGTGTCCAAAAGTGTGTGCAGAGATTCAAAATCTCCCTTATCCTCTAGTCACTTTTGTCACAGCTGTGCCATCGAGCCTGTCACATAGCGCTCAGATATCAGTGGGCCTCACACAATCCAAAAGTGTCCACTGTCCACAAGTGTGTGCAGAAATTCAAAATCTCCCTTATCCTCTAGTCACTTTTGTCACAGCTGTGCCATCGAGCCTGTCACATAGCGCTCAGATATTCATTGGGCCTCACACAATCCAAAAGTGTCCAGTGTCCAAAAGTGTGTGCAGAGATTCAAAATCTCCCTTATCCTCTAGTCACTTTTGTCACAGCTGTGCCATCGAGCCTGTGACATAGCGCTCAGATATCAGTGGGCCTCACACAATCCAAAAGTGTCCAGTGTCCAAAAGTGTGTGCAGAAATTCAAATTCTCCCTTATCCTCTAGTCACTTTTGTCACAGCTGTGCCATCGAGCCTGTCACATAGCGCTCAGATATCAGTGGGCCTCACACAATCCAAAAGTGTCCAGTGTCCAAAAGTGTGTGCAGAGATTCAAAATCTCCCTTATCCTCTAGTCACTTTTGTCACAGCTGTGCCATCGAGCCTGTCACATAGCGCTCAGATATTCATTGGGCCTCACACAATCCAAAAGTGTCCAGTGTCCAAAAGTGTGTGCAGAGATTCAAAATCTCCCTTATCCTCTAGTCACTTTTGTCACAGCTGTGCCATCGAGCCTGTCACATAGCGCTCAGATATTCATTGGGCCTCACACAATCCAAAAGTGTCCAGTGTCCAAAAGTGTGTGCAGAGATTCAAAATCTCCCTTATCCTCTAGTCACTTTTGTCACAGCTGTGCCATCGAGCCTGTGACATAGCGCTCAGATATCAGTGGGCCTCACACAATCCAAAAGTGTCCAGTGTCCAAAAGTGTGTGCAGAAATCCAAATTCTCCCTTATCCTCTAGTCACTTTTGTCACAGCTGTGCCATCGAGCCTGTCACATAGCGCTCAGATATCAGTGGGCCTCACACAATCCAAAAGTGTCCAGTGTCCAAAAGTGTGTGCAGAGATTCAAAATCTCCCTTATCCTCTAGTCACTTTTGTCACAGCTGTGCCATCGAGCCTGTCACATAGCGCTCAGATATTCATTGGGCCTCACACAATCCAAAAGTGTCCAGTGTCCAAAAGTGTGTGCAGAGATTCAAAATCTCCCTTATCCTCTAGTCACTTTTGTCACAGCTGTGCCATCGAGCCTGTCACATAGCGCTCAGATATTCATTGGGCCTCACACAATCCAAAAGTGTCCAGTGTCCAAAAGTGTGTGCAGAGATTCAAAATCTCCCTTATCCTCTAGTCACTTTTGTCACAGCTGTGGCATCGAGCCTGTCACATAGCGCTCAGATATCAGTGGGCCTCACACTATCCAAAAGTGTCCAAAAGTGTGTGCAGAAATTCAAAATCTCCCTTATCCTCTAGTCACTTTTGTCACAGCTGTGCCATCGAGCCTGTCACATAGCGCTCAGATATCAGTGGGCCTCACACAATCCAAAAGTGTCCAGTGTCCAAAAGTGTGTGCAGAGATTCAAAATCTCCCTTATCCTCTAGTCACTTTTGTCACAGCTGTGCCATCGAGCCTGTCACATAGCGCTCAGATATTCATTGGGCCTCACACAATCCAAAAGTGTCCAGTGTCCAAAAGTGTGTGCAGAGATTCAAAATCTCCCTTATCCTCTAGTCACTTTTGTCACAGCTGTGCCATCGAGCCTGTCACATAGCGCTCAGATATCAGTGGGCCTCACACAATCCAAAAGTGTCCACTGTCCACAAGTGTGTGCAGAAATTCAAAATCTCCCTTATCCTCTAGTCACTTTTGTCACAGCTGTGCCATCGAGCCTGTCACATAGCGCTCAGATATCAGTGGGCCTCACACAATCCAAAAGTGTCCAGTGTCCAAAAGTGTGTGCAGAGATTCAAAATCTCCCTTATCCTCTAGTCACTTTTGTCACAGCTGTGCCATCGAGCCTGTCACATAGCGCTCAGATATTCATTGGGCCTCACACAATCCAAAAGTGTCCAGTGTCCAAAAGTGTGTGCAGAGATTCAAAATCTCCCTTATCCTCTAGTCACTTTTGTCACAGCTGTGCCATCGAGCCTGTCACATAGCGCTCAGATATTCATTGGGCCTCACACAATCCAAAAGTGTCCAGTGTCCAAAAGTGTGTGCAGAGATTCAAAATCTCCCTTATCCTCTAGTCACTTTTGTCACAGCTGTGGCATCGAGCCTGTCACATAGCGCTCAGATATCAGTGGGCCTCACACAATCCAAAAGTGTCCAAAAGTGTGTGCAGAAATTCAAAATCTCCCTTATCCTCTAGTCACTTTTGTCACAGCTGTGCCATCGAGCCTGTCACATAGCGCTCAGATATCAGTGGGCCTCACACAATCCAAAAGTGTCCAGTGTCCAAAAGTGTGTGCAGAGATTCAAAATCTCCCTTATCCTCTAGTCACTTTTGTCACAGCTGTGCCATCGAGCCTGTCACATAGCGCTCAGATATTCATTGGGCCTCACACAATCCAAAAGTGTCCAGTGTCCAAAAGTGTGTGCAGAGATTCAAAATCTCCCTTATCCTCTAGTCACTTTTGTCACAGCTGTGCCATCGAGCCTGTCACATAGCGCTCAGATATTCATTGGGCCTCACACAATCCAAAAGTGTCCAGTGTCCAAAAGTGTGTGCAGAGATTCAAAATCTCCCTTATCCTCTAGTCACTTTTGTCACAGCTGTGCCATCGAGCCTGTCACATAGCGCTCAGGTATCAGTCGGCCTCACACAATCCAAAAGTGTCCACTGTCCACAAGTGTGTGCAGAAATTCAAAATCTCCCTTATCCTCTAGTCACTTTTGTCACAGCTGTGCCATCGAGCCTGTCACATAGCGCTCAGATATCAGTGGGCCTCACACAATCCAAAAGTGTCCAGTGTCCAAAAGTGTGTGCAGAGATTCAAAATCTCCCTTATCCTCTAGTCACTTTTGTCACAGCTGTGCCATCGAGCCTGTCACATAGCGCTCAGATATTCATTGGGCCTCACACAATCCAAATGTGTCCAGTGTCCAAAAGTGTGTGCAGAGATTCAAAATCTCCCTTATCCTCTAGTCACTTTTGTCACAGCTGTGCCATCGAGCCTGTCACATAGCGCTCAGATATCAGTGGGCCTCACACAATCCAAAAGTGTCCAGTGTCCAAAAGTGTGTGCAGAGATTCAAAATCTCCCTTATCCTCTAGTCACTTTTGTCACAGCTGTGCCATCGAGCCTGTCACATAGCGCTCAGATATCAGTGGGCCTCACACAATCCAAAAGTGTCCAGTGTCCAAAAGTGTGTGCAGAGATTCAAAATCTCCCTTATCCTCTAGTCACTTTTGTCACAGCTGTGCCATCGAGCCTGTCACATAGCGCTCAGATATTCATTGGGCCTCACACAATCCAAAAGTGTCCAGTGTCCAAAAGTGTGTGCAGAGATTCAAAATCTCTTATCCTCTAGTCACTTTTGTCACAGCTGTGCCATCGAGCCTGTCACATAGCGCTCAGATATTCATTGGGCCTCACACAATCCAAAAGTGTCCAGTGTCCAAAAGTGTGTGCAGAGATTCAAAATCTCCCTTATCCTCTAGTCACTTTTGTCACAGCTGTGCTATCGAGCCTGTCACATAGCGCTCAGATATCAGTGGGCCTCACACAATCCAAGAGTGTCCACTGTCCACAAGTGTGTGCAGAAATTCAAAATCTCCCTTATCCTCTAGTCACTTTTGTCACAGCTGTGCCATCGAGCCTGTCACATAGCGCTCAGATATTCATTGGGCCTCACACAATCCAAAAGTGTCCAGTGTCCAAAAGTGTGTGCAGAGATTCAAAATCTCCCTTATCCTCTAGTCACTTTTGTCACAGCTGTGCCATCGAGCCTGTCACATAGCGCTCAGATATTCATTGGGCCTCACACAATCCAAAAGTGTCCAGTGTCCAAAAGTGTGTGCAGAGATTCAAAATCTCCCTTATCCTCTAGTCACTTTTGTCACAGCTGTGCCATCGAGCCTGTCACATAGCGCTCAGATATTCATTGGGCCTCACACAATCCAATAGTGTCCAGTGTCCAAAAGTGTGTGCAGAGATTCAAAATCTCCCTTATCCTCTAGTCACTTTTGTCACAGCTGTGCCATCGAGCCTGTCACATAGCGCTCAGATATCATTGGCCTCACACAATCCAAAAGTGTCCTGTGTCCAAAAGTGTGTGCAGAAATTCAAATTCTCCCCTGTCCTATAGACACCTTGTACCTTGTTTTACATTACTATATAGTTTGTTGGATTTTGTCTACATTTCTACCAAAAATGAGGAAGGCTGGTGGAAGAGGCCGTGGAATTGGGCGGGGGTTGGCAGCTGGTAATGATGGTGTTGGTGGTGGATCTGATGGTAGTGGCAAGAGCAAAATAGGACCGAATGCAGGAGGTGCTGACCCTGCATCATCGTCTGGCTGCATAAGGCCTCGAACGCTTAGTTTTCTAGGAGTTGGCAAACCGCTTTTAAAGCCAGAGCATCAGGAAAAAGTTTTGTCTTACATTGCTGACTCAGCCTCCAGCTCTATCGCCTCCTCTTCTTCAGTTGTAAAAAGTAAAAGCACTGAGTCGTCATTGGAGGCTCATGTTCATGAACCACACCTTTCCTTGTGTCCTTCACCCCAACCAAGATTGAAGGATGACGCAGGCCATACTACTGATTACTCCATGGAGCTGTTTTCACATACCATGCCTGGATTATCAAGTGAAATGGTGAATTACCCAGGCCAAGATGAATCTGACATGGAGTGCACTGATGCACAGCCGCTGATGGATGATTCTGCTGGTACATTCACTCAGAGCACTACATTGTCCTCGCAGTGTACAGAGCCAGATTCTGACCCTGATGAGACTCAGGTGCCCCTTCCCGCACACTATACCACCATACACAGTGACACAGAGGAAGGTGCACATGACATAGAAGAGGAGGTGATGGATGACCCAGTTGTTGACCCAGATTGGCATCCATTGGGGGAAGAGGGTGCTGCTTCCAATAGCTCAGATGAGGAGCATCCACAGCAGACATCGACATCGCAACAGCTGTTATCTGGCAGGCCCGGAGCACTCCAAAGACAGGTTCCAAACATCAAAAGAGTTGCTGGACAGCTTGTCCAGAGGGTCAAAAGATCACAGCGTGCTAGGCCGCAAAATGTCTGCCAAAGTAGGAAGAGTGCAGTGTGGCACTTTTTTGAACAAAATCCTCATGATCAGGCCAAGGTTATCTGTAAGAAGTGCGCAAAGACCTTTAGCCGAGGGAAAAATCTGAAAAATTTGACTACCAGTTGCATGCTTAGACATTTAACCAGCATGCACTTGCAAGCGTGGACACAACACCAAACCTCAAGTGCCACATGTGCAACTGATCACAACGAAGGTAGTCAGCAACACTACATTGTTTCCCCCACTGTAAGCCCACCGGTTAGCACAGCAGCAAATGTTGAGGTGTCGTTGCAAGACCACAGCAGTCAGGGAATCCCACTGTTATATCAACGAAAGACTGATTCTAGGCCATCAGAAAGAACACCAACTCCATCACCATCATCAACCCTCTCTCAGTCCGCCCTGTCCACCGCTACTTCCACCATATGCAGCTCTCAAGTCCAGCTCACCCTCCCAGACACTATGAGTAGGTCAAGAAAGTACTCAGTCTCTCATCCGCGTACACTGGGTTTGAACGCCTACATTGCCAAACTAATCTCGTTTGAGATGATGCCCTTTCGGTTGGTGGAAAGCACAGCTTTCCGCGAACTCATGGCCTATGCAGTACCACGCTATGACCTACCCAGTCGCCACTTCTTCTCTCGCAAAGCCATCCCAGCCCTCCACCATCATGTGAAAGACTGCATTGTCCATGCACTCAAGCAGTCAGTGAGCGGAAAGGTGCACCTCACAACTGATGCATGGTCCAGTCGGCATGGCCAGGGCCGTTATGTGTCCATCACTGCGCACTGGGTTAATGTGGTGGATGCAGGGTCCACAGGGGACAGCGGTGGTGGGACAGTGCTGCCTAGCCCACGGTATAGGAAACAGTTGGCTGTAGGCATTCGACCCTCCTCCTCCTCCTCCTCCAGAAGCGAAAGCTCGTCCACAGAGCGCAGTCGTACGAGCACTCCATCTGCAGCTGCCACTGTTGCACACGATGTGTCCCCCTATCGAGCAGCTAGTGGAAAGCGTCAGCAGGCTGTGTTGCAGATGATGTGTTTGGGCGACAGACACACCGTCGAGGTGCTGGCCGAGTACTTGAAGCGACAAACTGAGTCATGGCTGGGCAGTGTACATCTTGAGGCAGGCAAGGTAGTTAGTGATAACGGCCGTAATTTTGTGGCAGCCATAGCCCTTTCAAAACTCAGCCACATACCTTGCTTGGCTCACACCTTGAACCTGGTGGTGCAGTGCTTCCTCAAAAATTATCCGGAGTTAACAGCCCTGCTCCAGAAGGTGCGAAGACTGTGCGCGCACATCCGCCGGTCGCCTGTACACTCCGTTCGTATGCAGAAGCTGCAGCGATTGCTCCACCTTCCCAACCACCACCTCATTATCGACATTGCAACAAGGTGGAACTCCACCCTGCACATGGTGGAGCGGCTGTGCGAGCAGAGGCAGGCCATAATGCATTTGTGGGAGGATACACGGCCAGGCACTTTGAGAGCAGACATGGAGTTGACAGGTGTGCAGTGGTCGAAGCTGAAAGACCTTTGTAAAGTCCTTCAGTGTTTTGAGGAATGCACACGGCTGGTAAGCGCAGACGACGCCATCCTAAGCATGAGCATCCCACTTATGCGTCTGCTCATGCAAACTTTGACGCACCTTAAGGAGCAGGCGTCTGCAGCCAATGTTGATGAGGAGGAAGAGGAGGAGGGAATCCTTGATGACATTCAGCCATTGTCTGCTCAGGGACCTCTCCTGGACGAGGTGGAGGAAGAAGAGGAGGAGGAGGAGGATGATGGGGATGATTACTTAGGGGAGGAGGATGCATCTCGTGGGGCAAGTGAAAATGTTGGCGTGGCAAGGTCTGGTACAGGGTTTGTGCGTGACTGGAGGGATGTGGATTTGCCAGAAAGTGCTCCTCCAACCAGCACTCGCAGTGCATCATTGACACCGGGAACATTGGCCCACATGTCAGATTATGCCTTGCGGATCCTAAAAAGGGACCCCCGCATTGCCAAAATGATGAACGATGACGACTACTGGTTGGCCAGCATCCTGGATCCACGCTATAAAGGCAAATTACAAAACATCATGCCACAGGAGAACCTTGACCTAATATTGGCTAATAAACAAGCAACTCTGGTAAATCGGTTGCTTGAGGCATTCCCAGCACACAGCAGCGGTGATGGTTCTCACACGAGCCGTACGGGCCGGGGGCAGCTTGGCAGAGGTGTTCGTGGTGCACACAGCAGAAGCGGCGTTGGAGACAGGGGTTTCATGACAATGTTGTGGACTGATTTTTCAAATACCGCTCACACAACTGGTAATACTGCATCGATGGAAAGTGACAGGAGACAGCAGTTGTCAACTATGGTTACAAACTACTTTTCCTCCCATATCGATGTTCTCCCACACAGGTCATTCCCCTTTGACTATTGGGCCGCTAAACTGGACACCTGGCCTGAATTGGCACAATATGCCTTACAGGAGCTCGCTTGCCCAGCTGCAAGTGTGCTATCGGAAAGAGTCTTCAGTGCAGCTGGATCAATCCTGACAGAAAAAAGGACCCGTCTGTCAACCCAAAATGTGGATGATCTAACCTTCATTAAAATGAACCACGCATGGGTTTCCAAGGATTTTGTCCCACCTTCCCCTGATGACACATAGGGTGACAGAAAAATGGCTTGCTTTGGTCCACCTCTTCCTGGTACTTCACCTATTTCGCCTTTTGCATCAGCTGAATGTCCAACATCAACATATGCCACTTTCTAAAACTCCCTAACTGTGCTGCCTCCCCCCCCATGGCCGGGGTCACCACCTACCGCACGACACCGTGTGAGTGCCGTTGCCCTGGACAGGTGGGTAGGCCGACTCTTGGGCGCGGGCACTGGCACAGGGTCCCTCATAGTGCAATCAAGTGTCTCTGACGGTGGTGGTGCACACCCGCCGTCAGACACACCGCTGTACTATGAGGGGCCCAGTGCCAGTACCGACGCCCACGAGTGGGCCCCCCTTGCTTGGGCAGGGCCCCCAGCATTTGCAATCTTTACCTCTCCCTGCTTCTCCGCTGTGTAATCTGGGCCGTCAAATCCATACTGTGCCTGACACCGTCTGAGCCTGCCTCCTGAGACATATATTTTGAATGTGTACGCTATCCATACATGTTATCCAGGGATACGGTACCCTTTCTAACCTTTGTGCAATCACGTGCAATCCATACTGGGCTTAACACCGTCTGAGCCTGCCTCCTGAGACATATATTTTGAATGTGTACGCTATCCATACATGTTATCCAGGGATACGGTACCCTTTCTAACCTTTGTGCAATCACGTGCAATCCATACTGGGCCTAACACCGTCTGAGCCTGCCTCATGCTGTATAGACATATATTTTGAATGTGTACGCTATCCATACATGTTGTCCGGGGATACGGTACCCTTTCTAACCTTTGTGCAATCACGTGCAATCCATACTGGGCCTAACACCGTCTGAGCCTGCCTCCTGAGACATATATTTTGAATGTGTACGCTATCCATACATGTTATCCAGGGATACGGTACCCTTTCTAACCTTTGTGCAATCACGTGTAATCCATACTGGGCCTAACACCGTCTGAGCCTGCCTCCTGAGACATATATTTTGAATGTGTACGCTATCCATACATGTTATCTGGGGATACGGTACCCTTTCTCACCTTTGTGCAATCATGTGTAATCCATACTGGGCGTGAGAACGGCTGGCGAGCTGTTAAGCAAGCTACAGCACCTGTCCAGACAAGTACAGGGATTCCCTAGCGAGGAGACTTATTTGATTGTTTTCAATGTTGGGACAGCAATTTTTGGGGAGCACTATACTCTGGAGAATGATAGATGGGGCCCACCATACACTGGAACATTCCAAAGGTGGACATCAGACACTGGAGCAGCATTTACAGGGCCCATTATACACTAGAGCATTAGAAATGGGGCCCATTATGTTTGGAGCATTATTTGGGCCCATAAGACAGTGGAGCTTCATCCATGGGGACCAACATATACTGTAGCATTATGTGGAGCTCATCATATACTGTTTCAAACATTATATGGGACCAATGATTCTGTATGGAGAAATAGATGGGCCTCGTCATGAGATGTAAAAAGTGAGGTATTTTTCATTGTACTATACCGCTATTTCTCTGCCGTATCGGAGCATGATGAGTTGTGGTATGTGTTAAAGGGCACATGAAAACCTGGAGCCAGCCCTACCCCCCACAACTTTAGCCAAATAACCCCCATTTTTCAGTGTGTAACTTGTATTATGAAGTTAATTAACCCTCCGTCAGGCGCAATATAGATTCTCCTCAGTTCATGCGCAATGTGCCTGACAAGCACAGGTCAGAAAACCACCTATAGTAGCTACATATTTCAATTTCAGGACTATAGAAGTAGTCAGTGACCTTCATAGGAATGTATTAAAAGAGATTACACCAAATCAGATGCAAAAAAAAACATTTATTAACCATAAACTTATTAAAACTAAAAGTACCACTTTTCGGTAGTACCGCCAAATAGGCTCCAGTTATCTTTACTTAACTATTGCTTAAATATAAAATTATGGAAAAAAACTTAAAAGGATATTGCACTTAGATGTTACTTAATTATTTTCTACTCATCTTCAGTGGTTTCAATTGCAGCAGAAGCAGCACAGGTACACTTAGAAAAGCAAGGCTGGCAGACGAAAGTTGCATGGGAAAGGCAGATTGATTCTTTACATATTTTGCAGTCATATTTAGAAAGCCTTCTGAAACCAGATACAAATGAGCAGGTAGTACAACTGCGTCTTTTAGAAGGTGGTAGAGTCGGTGTTTGTTCTGGAACGTCCTTGGGACGATATCTCTTCAACCGGTGTTGCAGGGCAAGGGGCATTCCAACCGTCTTTGTACTTCTTAGGCTTAGCTCTCCACTCACCAGTTCATTAGCCAATTGTTTTAGGTACATTCTTCTGCGCATTTGTTTAAGTTCATTACCGAGGTAAATTACTTGTGAGTTGATGCCACCCACATTCAGCATTGTAAAGAAGATTACCATCGGCCAGCGTTTGGTATTTCGACTTACATTGAAATTGCCACACATTTGGTCAGCAGTGTCAACGCCGCTTTTGGTCAAATTATAAAAAGTTATGATTTCTGGTTTCCTTAGCTCCCCAGACTCTGGATCAATGGTGTAATCATTATGTAATGAAGAGACCAAAATCACATTTTTCCTCTCGCGTGGGATGTAAGAAACTAAAATCTTTCCATTACTGAACCCAAACATAGTGCTATACTGTTGTTTGCCTTTTGTATATAGAAAATCTGGCGGCAACTGCCTTTTGTTTTTTCTAACAGTTCCCACATATGACAGCTTTTTCGTTTTTAAAAAATCAATCAGATCAAAGTCAGTAAACCAGTTGTCAGCAGTGATATTTCGACCAGATCCAAACATTGGCTCAGCAATTCTCTTTACCACATCACTAGGCTTGTTGCTCACATTGAAAGGACCTGGTGGCTGTCTTCCACAATAAACTTCCATGTTCATAGTGTACATCATCCTTGCATCAACCATGGCAAAAATTTTAATTCCATATTTGTTTGGCTTTGATGGTATATATTGCCGAAAACCACATCTTCCACGGAAACCTGGAAGCATCTCATCAATAGTGAGGTTTTGCCCCGGGCAATAGCTTTTTTGACAATTCATAATAAATTGTTGAAATATGTCCCGAATTGGTGCAAGCCGGTCATAACCTTTTCGTTCTGTCCGGGTACTTTGATCATCGAAACGGAGGCAACGGATCAGGACTTTGAATCGTTTCAGATTCATCACAAGGCTGAATTTTTCGATGCCATCACCGTCTGTCCCCCACAGCTCCTCCAAACTTTGCCTATTTGCTCTGAAAGCACCAGCTAGGTATAACAAGCCAATAAATGCCTTGAGTTCAATCACATCAGTGTTTTTGATGTCCCTCTCTCTGGAGAATTGCTCTTTGATTGTGTCAATATACTGGTTAGTGAACCGAACAATAGTTTCCAACATGCTATCTGTAATTAGATTACTCCAACATTCCACTGCAGTTTTAGCTTTTCTAGCACTTCCAATAACTCCAGGAAGGTGTGTAATAATATTGTGGGATTCTCTGCGCTGTTTGTTCTTGGGTGCCTTTTTGTTCCACTTTGTATTTTTATCTTTGCCCAAATAATAAGCTAGATCTGTGTCTGTTTCCTCTGTATCAGTGTCATCACCATCCTGCTCTGTTCCAGAATCAGTGTTACATTCTGCTACCTCATCTTCAGATGAAATGTCACTAGATTCCTCTAAATCCTCAGTTACTGCTGGTTCTTCCTCATCATCTTCTAACAAAAAAATCTTCATTTCTTCTAAATGAAGGGGTTTAGATGAATCATACTGTTTTCTGGCCATTGCAGCAGAAAATCTGAAGCAAGAGAGAAAGAGTATGTGTTAGGGCGCAATGTGCCTTAGAAGCCACCCTCCTTTTGTCTAAGAAAACAGTACTTATGTACACTAACTTAGCATTAATCCTTCATAAAACAAGCTAAATACACAATCGTGATGAATAAAAAAAGAAAATACTAACCTTTCAATTTGTGTTGAAATCAGGCGCAATGTGCCTGAGAAGCCAAAGTGTTGATATCTGCTCACTAGAAGGTCTGCTGAGTCACTGTGATATCAGGTTTCACAGAGCCTGTAGAGTCAGGAGATAACTAGGAGGGGTGGGGTTTTCTGATAAGTGGGCAAGGAGAGAGAAGTGAAACTAATTACTGTGTGCCTGTCAGATCTATTGCGCCTGACGGAGGGTTAAGGTTGACAAGCTTAAGTAAGAAGAATTGATGCTTTTGGCATTCAAATGGGCACTGTGGGTGTGTTTCCTGTCCTCCTCTCACTGCCGACTTTTATTCCCCATTGACTTACATTGGGTTTCGTGTTTCGGGACGACCCCGACTTTTCCCTATAATCGGACGATCTTGCTCGACCCGACTTTTGGAAAAGAAACGCGACCCTAAAAAACCAAAAGTCGCTCAACTCTAATTAATACCTCTTCTTCACACATTTTAATAAAGAACAAATATAAATTAGGTACAATGGTATAAGTATTGGGTATAATAACATTAAGTATTATAAAGAGTCATTTCTTTACACTAAGAGGAGTATTACATGCAAAGTTGCATAATTTGAATATTTTGGTAACACAAGTTTATGACAATTATGAAATAATCCAGATCATGGAAATATTAAGGGTATATGTTACTGAAGACATAATTACTCTGCATCAACATAAAGGCCTTATTTTATTCTTAATTTTAATTTTCAATTTTTTAATCTATTTTTATTTTAATTCTTAAATTTTTATTTTTTCTGTCAATCAATATTTAATAAAGTAATATCTACTATAACTATAGAATATTGCTTCATTAAATATAGTGATGATATGGTTCTATTACAAAGGAAAATGTTTCACTTCTGAGTTATATGCAACAATTTTTTCATTCATCCATTCATTCGCTCACTCATATATTCTTATTTTGGTTCATGGCTATACATTCCTACATATTGTTATTATAATAAATATATTCCTTATTAATAAAGATGAAAACACTGGTTACATAAAACACAGTGACACCTATGGGTTGAAAAAGGTAATTACACCTATGACATAAAAAATGTTCTATCACATGAAGAATATGGTTAATAATGTATTATCACTTATTATTGGTTTATTATTTCAAACAATGAAATCCATATATGGTACAAATTCTGATAATAATTATATGGATATTACTGATTGCTATGGTACGCTGTGATATTATGGGATAGGGAAATTACCAGATTTGGTATAGAATAGGGAATGAAGACTTCAAGCAAGATACTGAAATCACGTTAATAAAGACTTTTCATATTTCTAAACTTTATTGATTCTTACCAGTTGCAAGAAGAAGAATGCCGCAATCCAGAAGTCCCAGAAGGTAACAAAGCTATGATTACTGAGTAATAGACTGTGTTACTTACAAATGCAGAATTCACCACTGACAGTCACAAGTGCAGTATCCACCACTGACAATCACCATTAAAGTGTCTAACCTGACAACCAGAGGACGATGATCCTATGATGCTGAGATGGACTGTGTTATCACGTTCTTACCAAGTTCCAGAGGTTTCCAATCACCTGTAAAGCTGGTGAACAATGAAGGTAATTGTCAGGAAGCTACACCCCCGACATATGTCTTGTGCATTAGGACTAAGGACTGGTTATGGTGCTATGTTTAGCAAGGAAGAGTCATTTTAACCCTTGCTTTGCTGACCAAAGACGTCACACCTTTTCAAAGACCAGTACCGATGGAGGATTCCAGAATATCCAAGGCGAGCCAATGTAAGCCCAGGTTTTTAAAGGTGACACTGCACAGATATTAAAGCTGCATTTCATCTATAGACTTTGTTTTCTTATCAACATTTGAATTTATGGACTTTGATTTTATACACAACACGATTTCTACAACATCTATATGCTATAGAAAAACTGTGTTTTTAAAAGAATCAAGAAGAAGACAGAAGACATCAAAATGAAGACCAGATGACACCAGATGATGATGACTGGACCTGACATGCTTCAATTTAGACTTAGGGAAGTATAATTATACATATTGTATATGAATATTGTTCCCGGCTTACCATAACATGAATTCACATCAATTATGTCATTGAGTACTTATAACAATAATCTGATATTATTATTGATATTAAGTTATTTTGTCAAAGAAGAAGATAAGAAGAAAGAAGATCTTGTTATATTTTGAGGGTTCCAATTAATGTCTGTCTCCCTCAAAAGGGGGAATTGTTAAATATTATTAGTTATGGATTTATATATATTAGTTATGGAGTTGTATTCTTATCACACTCAGTTCTGTACTGGACATTGCCTTCCACTAACACTGCATGTGCTATTTTAGCAAGTGGTAAATGTCAGCTCCACTACATATTTAAGTTTAGCTCATGGTAAAAGTTCGACTCCATATATACACAGATCACGTGCTTTAAGAGACGTATATAATTCATGGCTCACTGTAGAGGTCGCTCTCTCCTTCCCTATCACCATGAAACACATTCGAGGAGTCATCCTTGCTCGGACATGACATAGCTGAACAGCTGGTATGTAACTTTGCAACTTGAGAAGCCGAACAGAGCCATATGCCATTTGCCATGTGGAATCCCAGAGAAAGAAGGTTACAAACTTTGCTATGAACAAAAGGACATCTCTTTATAATCGTGCACCTATTTTTATGTTCTTCTGTAATAATCTTTTCTTTGATGGAAGAATCCAAATAAACCACTATATTTTTATCTGGTAACTAGTCCTGAGTATTTTACAAGAATACGCATTATTGTACAGTCCCATCCAATGGGCTCCGCTAGTCTTAATCCGGTGCCTCCTCCTATCCTTCTTTGAGTCGACGACGCTTCCTAAGTCCATCCACACAGTGTCCTCCATCACGCTCTGGTGCAGACTTACTTTGTGCTTTGCAATACTTTGCTTTGTGATCGGCAGGGCAGAGACGTGTTCCTGCACAGAAGCGTCATGGGGGAGGTTGTGTGGATGATGCAGGATGCATCATCCACGGGAAGGAGGACTGTACTGGAAGAAGAACAGTGACAAACATAATACCAGACCGCCCCGTAGGTGAGTATAAGATGTTGTTCACATTTGCCTCAGACCACACGTGAGGATGTTTCAAGACCGTGCCTCAGACCACACGTGAGAACGTTTCGAGACCGTGCCTCAGACCACACGTGAGGACGTTTCGAGACCATGCCTCAGACCACACGTGAGGACGTTTCGAGACCGTGCCTCAGACCACACGTGAGGACGTTTCGAGACCGTGCCTCAGACCACACGTGAGGACGTTTCGAGACCGTGCCTCAGACCACACGTGAGGACGTTTCGAGACCGTGCCTCAGACCACACGTGAGGACGTTTCGAGACCGTGCCTCAGACCACACGTGAGGACGTTTCGAGACCGTGCCTCAGACCACACGTGAGGACGTTTCGAGACCGTGCCTCAGACCACACGTGAGGACGTTACGAGACTGTACCCGCCAGACATCAGAACACACGGGAGAACATTCCTACGCTGTGCCTGCCATGCCTCAAAGTGGCACAGAAAGCAGAGTAGAAAGTTGGTCATTGTATTTTAACCCCTTCATGACCAAGCCTATTTTGACCTTAATGACCAGGCCATTTTTTGCAATTATGACCAGTGTCCCTTTATGAGGCAATAACTCTGTAACACTTCCAACAGATCCTAGCAATTCTGAGATTATTTTTTCGTGACATATTGGGCTTCATGTTAGTGGTAAATTTAGGTCAATAATTTTTGCGTTTATTTGTGATAAAATCAGAAATTTAGCGAAAATTTAGCAATTTTCAAATTTTGAATTTTTATTCTGTTAAACCAGAGAGTTATGTGACACAAAATAGTTACTAAATAAGATTTCCCACATGTTTACTTTACATCAGCACAATTTTGGAAACAAATTTTTTTTTGTTAGGAAGTTATAAGGGTTAAAAGTTGACCAGTGATTTCTCATTTTTACAACAAAATTTACAAAAAAAAAAAATTTTTTAGGGACCACCTCACATTTGAAGTCACTTTGAGGGGTCTATATGGCAGAAAACACCCAAAAGTGACAACATTCTAAAAACTGCACCGCTCAAGCTACTCAAAACTACATTCAGGAAGATTATTAACCCTTGAGGTGCTTCACAGGAACTAAAGCAACGTGGAAGGAAAAAATGGACATTTTAATTTTTCCAACAAAAATTTTCTTTTAGCATCAATTTTTTTTTTAATTTTCACATGGGCAACAGGATAAAATGGATCCTAAAATTTGTTGGGCAATTTCTCCTGAATACATGGATACCTTTTTGGGTGCACAGAAGGGAAGAGCGCCATTTGACTTTTTGAATGGAAAATATGCTGGAATATTTAGCGCTTGCCATGTCGCGTTTGGAGAGTCCCTGTCAGCCTAAACATTGGAGCTCCCCCACAACTGACCCCATTTTGGAAACTAGCCCCCCCAAGGAACTTATGTAGATGCATAGTGACCACTTTGAACCCCCAGGTGCTTCACAAATTGATCCTTAAAAAAAATACTTTTTTTTCACAAAAATTTTCTTTTAGCCTCAGTTTTTTCATTTTCACATGGGCAACAGGATAAAATGGATCCTAAAATTTGTTGGGCAATTTCTCCTGAGAACACGGATACCTCTTATGTGGTCATAAACCACTGTCTCGGTGCACAGAAGGGAAGGAGCGCCATTTGACTTTTTGAATGGAAAATTAGCTCCAATCGTTATTTGATGCCATGTCACGTTTGGAGAGCCCCTGTGTGCCTAAACAGTGAAAAACCCAACAAGTGACACCATTTTGGAAACTAGACCCCTTAAAGAATGTATCTAGATGTCTGGTGAGCACTTTGAAACCCCAAGTGCTTTACAAAAGTTTACAACACAGAGCAGTGAAAACAAAACATCATTTTTTTTTTCCTCAAAAATGATTTTTTAGCACTGTATTTTATATTTTCCTAAGGGTAATAGGAGAAATTAGCCCCCCGAAGTTGTTGTGCAATTTGTCGTGAGTACGCTGATACCCCATATGTTGGGGAAAACCACTGTTTGGGCACACGTCGGGGCTTGGAAGGGGGTGAGCACCGTTAGACTTTTTGAACGCAAAATTGGCTGGAATCAATGTTGGCACCATGTCGCGTTTGGAGACCCCCTGATGTGCCTAAACACTGGAAACCCCTCAATTCTAACTCCAACCCTAATCCCAATACACCCCTAATCCCAACCCTAACCACAAGCCTAACCCTAACCCCAACACACCCATAACCCTAATTCTAACCCTAATTCCAACCGGAACCCTAGTTGCACCCTAACCCTAATTCCAACCCTATCCCTAATTTTAACCCTATTTCCAACCCTAACCCTAATGGAAAAATAAAAATATTTTCTTTATTTAATTATATGTGCCTACCTATGGGGGTGATAAAGGGGGGGTTTATTTACTTTTTATTTTACTTTGATCGCTGTTAAAGTTTACCACAGTGATCAAAATGAATGAATGAAATCTTCAGCCGCAGATTCTGGTGGGCGCACTGCGCATGCGCCCGCCATTTTCTAAGATGGCGGTGCCCATGATCCAGGACCGCGGGACACTGGGAGCAGCACTCGGAAAGGTACCAGGGGGTGGGAGGGGAGGTGATCGGAAGGCGGGGGGAGCAGATGATGACAGCGGCAGCCGATCGCCGCTGTCATTCAGTGACGGGGGCAGATCGCCCCCGTTAACCGTGTGTGGGGGGGTCAGATCGGTGTCTCCAGCCATTTTCGATGCTACTGCAGCATCGGCCATGGCTGGTTTGTAATATTTAATCAAATTTCATTGATGAAATATTACTATCGCTGTTATGAATGAGTGACCGGAGGAGGAAAAAACAAAAATGCAAGCTAAGTCCAGAAAACCGGAGAGGTTGGTAGCTAGCGGATTGCAGACCCCTGATCCTATTCACAACAACTAACAGTAGCCGTGGACCATTCCTATGGTGGTCCTAGATGCCTCGTCACAGCCGGAGCGCTAAATAAGCCTAAAGAAAGGGGAAATCTAAACTGCCCCAGAGCAGACCCCACAGCAATAGACAGCCCCCAACATGTATTGTCGCTGAAAACAGATGAAAACACAAACACAGACAGAAAGACAGGCAGAGAAAACGATGTGGCCCAACTAACTAGATAGGAAAAGACAGAAAAGATGCTGGCTGCAATCCGCAAAAACCCTACCAAAAATGTCCCAACATGTCTGATAGGAAAAACGGCCCTGAAGTCACTAGACTTCAAAATCCCTATATCAGCACTCTGATATATTCTGAAGACAGAGCAAAAGAGATTTAACCGATCAGGGACAAAAATGGAAATTCAGCAAAGCCCCAGCCGGGATGGCTGAACACAAAACTAAGCAAATCAGACAAAATCTCATGGAACAATAACAGAGCAAAACTTAGCTTTAGAAGACAGGAACTGAACTAGAGGCCAGAGCTCAGAGCAGAGAAATCACCAGCAACCCTACTAGGCGTCGGCTGCCTTATATCCACTCAGAGATTCCGGATGTCCAATCGCAATCCACCTGTTCAGGTGACAGGTCTCTCCCATCAGTTTCACCACCTCCTTTCACCAGCAGAGGGAGTTCATCGGACATCAAAGGTGAATGAGAAAATGAGCTCACAACATATCGCTCTGATTGGCTGTTTCACTTTTAACAGCCAATCAGAGCGATCGTAGGCACGTGGGGGCGAAGCCACACCCCCTGTGGTGAAGTACAAAGCCCCCTGTATCTGCGGGTCTGGTGACCTTTCATTGACCCCGGTCACCTGACCCGCAGGGAGGCTTTAAATCCATGACACAGCATATGCGTCATTGGTCGGATTGGCACCAACTTTCATGACGCATACGCTGCCACTGGTCGGGAAGGGGTTATGTCTCTACTTGTAGGGGGTCATTACTGTATATACAGGAGATGTGGTGGGTACATACTTCTTATAAAGATCTGTGTAGCCCGGTAGTGTACAGTGATGTGAAATACTTTTTGCCCACCCCTCCTGTTTTTTTTTTACTCTCTTGCATGTTTGTCATACTTAAATGTTTCAGAGTAACAAACAAATTAAAATATTTGACAAAGATAGCGTAAGTAAACACAAAATTCAATTTGTAAATGAAGGTCTTTATTATTAATTGGGAAGAAAATACAGACCATGTTGAAAGACAGAATTTTGAAAATCATAAAAGGGAAGACTTTAAATGATGAAATGCTAACTTCACTGTTGTGCAACCTTAAAAATAAAAACCTCTGGAGTCTGCATAATTTGTATAGATCTGTCGTCAAGGACCTAACGAGCCACAAAAACATATACATGAAGAGATGGGAGTCCGATTTAGGTGCTGATATCCGTCTCGAGAACTGGAACAATGCCATCAAATTCACTTACAATTTCAACATATCAATGGGTCTTCACGAGGGTTATTTTAAACTGTTAAATAGGTGGTACTATACCCCGACAAGGTTATCACATTTTAACACAGAATTATCTTCCTTGTGCTGGAGAGGTTGTGGACATCAAGGGAACCTCTACCATATATTTTGGGGTTGTTCAAAGATCAAAAACCTCTGGTTCCAGGTCACACAGCACATTAACCTCATTGCTAAGGACTTCACAATTACGCCTGAAAGAGCACTTCTTTCATTAGACATGGAACAATTTGATGATTCGGTAAGACATATTATCATCCACATCCTCCTAGTGACTAAGACCATGTTAGCACAATGGTGGAAGAAAGTCGAGGTTCCTAAGTTTTCGGATGTACTTGATAAAATAGGCCAACATAGTGATTTAGAACTCAGATGTGCGATTAACAACAATCACATTCACAAATATACAAAAAAATGGAAGACTTGGAACAACAAATTCCATATCAAATAGACCTATTAAGAGGTACTATATTTTGAGGCCTAAACATGGCCGTTGTAGTACCGGGATGTCGTATCTCCTTCCAAGAATGTTACCCCATAATAAGGATTGTCGATTTTCTTTTCTTTTTTCGTTGTTACAGTATTTGCTATATGCTATTTAATGCCTATTTGTGAGTGCTCTAGTTTTAAATTTTTTCCGTACCTGTATAAGGTTCTTTACTTCCCATTCCCTTTCCTCCCTTCCTACCTTCCTTCCCTTACCCTGTTTAATGACTGAAAACCAATAAAATTATTTGAAAAGGGAAGAAAATACAGGGCCCTGTGTGAAAGTTATTGCCCCCTACTTTGTTTTAACTGTGGTTTGTCACATCTTCGAAAAGCAAAGTCCCGTTTCCCTAGCCCTACCCAGGCCTGATTACTGCCACACCTATCCTCAATCAAAAAAATCACTTAAATAGGACCTGCCTGACAAAGTGAAGTAGACAAAAAGATCCTCAAAAGGTAGACATCATGCTGCGATCCGAAGAAATGCATGAACAAATGAGATGGAAAGTAATTCAGATCTATCAGTCTGGAGAAGGTTATAAAGCCATTTCTAAAGCTTTGATATTCCAGCGAATCACCGTGAGACCCATTATCCACAAATGGAGAAAACATGGTACAGTGGTGAAACTTCCCAGGAGTGGTCTGGTCATTAAAGTTAAAAAATACTGGGGGGATGAAAAGGTTATTGAAATTGGCAGTTTTTTAAGTTTATTTTACTTGGAAAAAAATATTTTCTTCAACTGTACAATATAGGAACATAGAGATACATAGTACATAGCAAAGCATCTCTGTACTTATATCCTCTGCTTCTGAACTCACAACCTGCAGTACAGCTCACTATTAACAAATGTGGCAATATTTTTTCAGTGTGGGCGGTAGATCACCGATAGAGCGGTTACCTGTGGGCGTTATTTTTCATGATTTTAATGTTTTGAATAAAGTTTTTAGTTTATTTCTATTTTTTAATGGTGATGCAGAGTTTTTTTTCTCTCTTTGTATATACTCCATTCCGATGTCATCACTGATACAATTGTGCTCAAAAGTTTACATACCGCCGAAGAACTTTTACTTTCTTGGCCTTTTTTCAGAGAATATTAATGATAACATCAAAACTTTTTGATGGTCAGAGTGGTCAGCTTTACCATCTGAGAAAATAAAGAACCTTATCCATAACTACCACAAAAGACTTCAAGTAGTCAATTGATATTAGAGGCAGCAATACATGGTATTACAAAAAATGTGGTATGTAAACTATGATCAGGGTGAGTTTGATGTTTTGGGTTGTCATTATAATTAAAAAAAGAGAAAACACAGAAGTATGACAATAAATGGCTTCACCCAAACACTCACCATGAGTGGAGAAAACATCAAAACTTTATGATTCATATTCTCTGAAAAAAGGCCTAGAAAGCAATAATTCTGCCGGGCTATGTAAACTTTTGAGCACAACTGTATACCTGACAGGCCCATACATTCTGATATCATCACTAATATATACCTGACAGGCCCATACATTCTGATATCATTACTAATATATACCTGACAGGACCCATACAGTCTATATCTACAATGATATATACCTGACAGGAGCCCGTACAGTCTATATCTACAATAATATATACCTGACAGGAGCCCGTACAGTCTGTATCTACAATAATATATACCTGACAGGAGCCCATACAGTCTATATCTACAATAATATATACCTGACAGGAGCCCATACAGTCTATATCTACAATAATATATACCTGACAGGAGCCCGTACAGTCTATATCTACAATAATATATACCTGACAGGAGCCCGTACAGTCCATATCTACAATAATATATACCTGACAGGAGCCCATACAGTCTATATCTACAATATATACCTGACAGGAGCCCATACAGTCTATATCTACAATAATATATACCTGACAGGTGCCCGTACAGACTATATCTACAATAATATATACCTGACAGGAGCCCGTACTGTCTATATCTACAATAATATATACCTGACAGGAGCCCGCACAGTCTGTATCTACAATAATATATACCTGACAGGAGCCCATACAGTCTATATCTACAATAATATATACCTGACAGGAGCCCATACAGTCTATATCTACAATAATATATACCTGACAGGAGCCAGTACAGTCTATATCTACAATAATATATACCTGACAGGAGCCCGTACTGTCTATATCTACAATAATATATACCTGACAGGAGCCCGTACTGTCTATATCTACAATAATATATACCTGACAGGAGCCCGCACAGTCTGTATCTACAATAATATATACCTGACAGCAGCCCATACAGTCTATATCTACAATAATATATACCTGACAGGAGCCCATACAGTCTATATCTACAATAATATATACCTGACAGGAGCCAGTACAGTCTATATCTACAATAATATATACCTGACAGGAGCCCATACAGTCTATATCTACAATAATATATACCTGACAGGAGCCCATATAGTCCATATCTACAATAATATATGCCTGACAGGAGCCCATACAGTCTATATTTATAATAATATATACCTGACAGGAGCCAGTACAGTCTATATCTACAATAATATATGCCTGACAGGAGCCCATACAGTCCATATCTACAATAATATATGCCTGACAGGAGCCCATACAGTCTATATTTATAATAATATATACCTGACAGGAGCCAGTACAGTCTATATCTACAATAATATATGCCTGACAGGAGCCCATATAGTCCATATCTACAATAATATATGCCTGACAGGAGCCCATACAGTCTATATTTATAATAATATATACCTGACAGGAGCCAGTACAGTCTATATCTACAATAATATATGCCTGACAGGAGCCCGTACAGACTATATCTACAATAATATATACCTGACAGGAGCCCGTACTGTCTATATCTACAATAATATATACCTGACAGGAGCCCGCACAGTCTGTATCTACAATAATATATACCTGACAGCAGCCCATACAGTCTATATCTACAATAATATATACCTGACAGGAGCCCATACAGTCTATATCTACAATAATATATACCTGACAGGAGCCAGTACAGTCTATATCTACAATAATATATACCTGACAGGAGCCCATACAGTCTATATCTACAATAATATATACCTGACAGGAGCCCATATAGTCCATATCTACAATAATATATGCCTGACAGGAGCCCATACAGTCTATATTTATAATAATATATACCTGACAGGAGCCCGTACAGTCTATATCTACAATAATATATACCTGACAGGAGCCCATACAGTCTATATCTACAATAATATATACCTGACAGGAGCCCGTACAGTCTATATCTACAATAATATATACCTGACAGGAGCCCGTACAGTCTATATCTACAATAATATACATCTGACAGGAGCCCATACAGTCTATACCTACAATAATATATACCTGACAGGAGCCCGCACAGTCTGTATCTACAATAATATATACCTGACAGGAGCCCGCACAGTCTGTATCTACAATAATATATACCTGACAGAATAGAATAGAATCATAGAATCGTAGAGTTGGAAGGGACCTCCTGGGCCATCTGGTCCAACCCCTTGCTCAAAGCAGGATTCGCTAAATCATCCCAGTCAGATGTCTGTCCAGCCTCTGTTTGAAGACTTCCATTGAAGGAGAACTCACCACTTCTCGTGGCAGCCTGTTCCACTCATTGATCACTCTAACTGTCAAAAAGATTTTTCTAATATCTAATCTGTGTCTCTTCCCATTCAGTTTCATCCCATTGCTTCTAGTCTTTCCTTGTGCAAATGAGAATAAAGTTGATCCTTCTACAATGTGACAGCCCTTTAGATATTTGTAGACAGCTATTAAGTCTCCTCTCAGTCTTCTCTTTTGCAAACTAAACATTCCCAAATCCTGCAACCTTTCCTCATAAGACAGGGTTTGCAGACCGGTCACCATTCTGGTCGCTCTTTTCTGAACTTGCTCCAGTTTGTTGATGTCTTTTTTAAAATGTGGTGCCCAAAACTGGACACAATATTCCAGATGAGGTCTGACCAAAGAGGAGTAGAGGGAAATAATGACTTCACGTGATCTAGACTGTATGCTTCTGTTAATACATCCTAGAATTGCATTTGCCTTTTTTGCTGCTGCATCACACTGTTGACTCATATTCAGTCTGTGATCTATTAGACAGGAGCACATACAGTCTATATCGACAATAATATATACCTGACAGGAGCCCATACAGTCTATATCTACAATAATATATACCTGACAGGAGCCGGTACAGTCTATATCTACAATAATATATACCTGACAGGAGCCCATACAGTCTATATCTACAATAATATATACCTGACAGGAGCACGCACAGTCTGTATCTACAATAATATATACCTGACAGGAGCCCATACAGTCCATATCTACAATAATATATACCTGACAGGAGCCCGTACAGTCTATATCTACAATAATATATACCTGACAGGAGCCCATACAGTCTATATCTACAATAATATACACCTGACAGGAGCCCATACAGTCTATATCTACAATAATATATACCTGAAAGGAGCCCGTACAGTCTATATCTACAATAATATATACCTGACAGGAGCCCATACAGTCTATATCTACAATAATATATACCTGACAGGAGCCCGTACAGTATATATCTACAATAATATATACCTGACAGGAGCCCGTACAGTCTATATCTACAATAATATATACCTGACAGGAGCCCATACAGTCTATATCTACTATAATATATACCTGACAGGAGCCCGTACAGTCTATATCTACAATAATATATACCTGACAGTAGCCCGTACAGTCTATATCATGATTCAAGATTCAAGAGTCAAAGAAGCTTTATTGGCAGGACTAAATACACATTAGTTTTGCCAAAGCAGGTGTACAGAAGGGAATAGGGATAGGGACTGTAGGGATGTTGGGAAGGGGCTGTAGGAAAGGTGGATGGGGCAGATCCAGGTTGGGGCTCTAGAAGTCCATGGCATAGGGAAGGTGGATGGCGGCATGGGGGCAGATCCAGCATGAGGCTATAGAAGTCCATGGCATAGGGAAGGTGGATGGGGGATTGGGGCATATCCAGGGTGGGTGCCATAGAAGTCCATGGCATATCAGAGTTCTCTTTCTCGCAGTCTATGGCATTCGTTCACATATTGCGCTGCTATCTCCACTGCTCTCTCTTCTTCCCCCAGCAGGATGTATGTTTTCTCTTCCTCCTTCATGGTGGTGAAATCCGGGAAGAGATGTGAGAGTCTCCTGAAGTGAGTGTCCCTCACTGCTGAGTACTTGGAGCAGTGTAGCAGGAAGTGGGTCTCATCCTCCAGGGCCTCCTGGTCACAGTGTTGGCACAGTCTTTCCTCCCTGGGCTTGTAGCTCTGCCTGTGTCGGCCGGATTCGATGACCAGACTGTGGGCACTGAGTCTATACCGGCTCAGGATCTTGCGGTCTTTGGGGTCCTGGAGTTTCTCCAGGTATGGAGCCAGTCTGTAGTCTCTCTGTAGACTCTGGTACATGGTCAGTTTCTGTGAGCTCATGATGTCGTTCTTCCAGTCACTTACGTACATCTCCTGGCCTTCGTCTACCATCTTCCTGATTCCGGCTTTTGTCAGGTTGTTGTGATTGGTTTTCTGGTCAGGTTGGGTTTGGGTCTATATCTACAATAATATATACCTGACAGGAGCACGTACAGTCTGTATCTATAATAATATATACCTGACAGGAGCCCATACAGTCTATATCTACAATAATATATACCTGACAGGAGCCTTACAGTCTATATCTACAATAATATATACCTGACAGGAGCCTTACAGTCTATATCTACAATAATATATACCTGACAGGAGCCAGTACAGTCTATATCTACAATAATATATACCTGACAGGAGCCCATACAGTCTATATCTACAATAATATATACCTGTCAGGAGCCTTACAGTCTATATCTACAATAATATATACCTGTCAGGAGCCCATACAGTCTATATCTACAATAATATATACCTGACAGGAGCCTTACAGTCTATATCTACAATAATATATACCTGACAGGAGCCCATACAGTCTATATCTACAATAATATATACCTGACAGGAGCCCGTACAGTATATATCTACAATAATATATACCTGACAGGAGCACATACAGTCCATATCTACAATAATATATACCTGACAGGAGCCCGTACAGTCTATATCTACAATAATATATACCTGACAGGAGCCCGTACAGTCTGTATCTACAATAATATATACCTGACAGGAGCCCGTACAGTCTGTATCTACAATAATATATACCTGACAGGAGCCCGTACAGTCTATATCTACAATAATATATACCTGACAGGAGCCTATACAGTCTATATCTACAATAATATATACCTGACAGGAGCCCATACAGTCCATATCTACAATAATATATACCTGACAGGAGCCCATACAGTCTATATCTACAATAATATATACCTGACAGGAGCCCGTACTGTCTATATCTACAATAATATATACCTGACAGGAGCCCATACAGTCTATATCTACAATAATATATACCTGACAGGAGCCCGTACAGTCTGTATCTACAATAATATATACCTGACAGGAGCCCGTACAGTCTATATCTACAATAATATATACCTGACAGGAGCCCATACAGTCTATATCTACAATAATATATACCTGACAGGAGCCCATACAGTCCATATCTACAATAATATATACCTGACAGGAGCCCATACAGTCTATATCTACAATAATATATACCTGACAGGAGCCCGTACAGTCTGTATCTACAATAATATATACCTGACAGGAGCCCATACAGTCCATATCTACAATAATATATACCTGACAGGAGCCCATACAGTCTATATCTACAATAATATATGTGATGTACCATGTCTGCAAGATATGTTTTCTGTTGCAATGTGCTAACAAATCCTCCATCCTAGGACATTGTAAACTCTCAGTAGTAGGAATTCCTTCCCCCCAGGTTTTATCAACCCTGCCACTTCCTCTGGAAGAGCAGGAATGTTAATTAGCTAGACCATCTTCCTCACACCATTTGCCTTCTCTCCTCTTCAGAGCGGGAAAAACTTCTTTGTTTGAAACGAATAAAACTATGAGAGACTATACCATAAGAACCAAATACCCTAGAGATATGAAAATCATATTTTTGTAACCTGAGCGGTCCCAGCTTCGAGACCGCGTATGTTTCGAAGTTCTACCCTGTCCAGAACATGAGATAGGATTTGCGCCCAAATGGACGGTCATATCGCATAGATGTTTGATGTTTTCTTGATGGGCTCATTACGCTGGGAAACATGATACCACTGATGAGTCCATACCAGCTTCTCCCATAAAGTTATAGCTAATCTAAGTTTTGTAGCCAAAACATAACTTGGATAAGAGAGGTGGGATCAACCCAGAATGCACCTCTCTGTGATGTCACATAGGAAAGTCTATAAGGCATTTCCTGGGCAAACCAGCTCAGAACAGCTCAAGTTGTCGTGCTAGAAGGACCCCAATGAGCGGAGAAGTGCAGCTCCGCCTCCACCCACCTTAGCCGCATGGTCTGCCTAAGGAACAATATGGAACTGTGAGTGTAATCTCTTTGTTTTCTCCACTTTTATTTTATACCTGTACTGTACATATTTTATGTCTCAATTTTATAGCAACTTTTATCTGTAATCACTGTCCTCTTTCGGAAAATAAATGAAATTATTTAGATCTGTCTCCATGCTCTAAGAATCGAACTATACGCCTTTGATAGATAATCGCTACTAATTCAAGGGGTTTGCCACGGACCCTCTTAATTTAACACTGTGAATTAAGTAACCGTGACTGGTGGCAGCGCGTTGTGTACGGCTATTACGGCTTGCTGGCAGTCTAGAAGGGTCTTATATTGCTGAGTAAGGGGCTTCAGCCACAGCATTGATAATTCCCTTACTGCAGAAGACTTATTGCCGGTTCACAACAGGCAGCCCGTCCGGCGACTAATTATCCTAGGTGCAGTTCCCTGACTGACCTGAGGGTAAGGGGGGCGCCGGAGAGCTGCGAGTTCCAAAGTGGAACTGAGAAAGTGGGATATACATAAATCCCCGCAGTACTTGGAAGATTGATAGCAGTGGTGGGGCATCCAAATTAAACTCCCCCTGCGGCAAATTGTAGAGCGAGATTAGCTTGCTGGATATTTTTGGTCACATGGTGCCAGTGTTGGGATAACTAAGATAAGCCCCACTGCGCCTGTGATAGCCGTGTGCCGGCATTGTGTCACGCCCCTCCGTCCGCTGATACACCCGTGTCAGTGGTGGGACTGTGACATAGTGGTGACACAGGGTCCGCTGTCCGTCGCGTTTTGGTGGCAGCGGGACTCCCGTTAGTGTCGCCCGTAAGTGGACGAACGGCGGTGGGCTGTTCGTCACATATTGGTGGCAGCGCGGTGGGATAATCCTAGAGCATTAGTGATTTGGTTTGAGCAATCATTCCTCTCACTAAAAACCTGCACGGTTCCTGCGGGAATCCTGCATCATAGGTTTTGGAGAACAGACTCAGTGGTTACTAGTCCTGAGACATTAGTGTGTACTTGCAAGTATCCCCCTCCCGTTTCTTCGTTTTTCTTTTTCTATCTTTTATTTGGCAACCATGGCGGCAAAAGGAGAACCTTGGTACACCCGGCAGACAAAGGAAGTTCTTGCTGCGTTATGCACGTACCAAGGCCTTGACGCCACGAACAAAAACAGAGCTCAAATGATCGCGGCTCTAGTGCAGCTGGACAACGACCAGAATCCAGCGAGCGCAGAAGTTGGCCCAAGTTGCAATGGGGCTGCAGCAGAGGCTCCACTCCTGAGCGCTGGCCCCACATTCAACCAGAACGGGGTGGACCCCTATCTGCAAATGGCCTTGGACGAACTCCCCGCCGAAGACAGTGATGAGCGGGTGAGGCTGATCCAGCAAGCTCGAGAGAGAGCAGAGCAGCGAGCCGAGCGCCAGGCGGAGAGAGCTGAGCGCCAAGCTGAGGCTGAGAGAGCCGAGCGCCAGGCGCAGAGGGCCCATGAACTGGAGGTACTCCAGCGGGGTGGGAATGCCCTCACAGCCCGAAGCCGTGAGCCCAGCAGCGTCCAGACTCCTAAACCCCGGCCAGAGCATTTTCCCGTGATGGAAAAGGACGGGGACTTGGACACATTTCTGCGAGCCTTTGAGAAAGCCTGCAGACAGTACCAGCTGCCTAGAGACCAATGGGCAAGGTACTTGACCCCAGGGCTAAAAGGCAAAGCCCTGGAGGCATTTGCTTCTCTTCCGCCAGAAGCCGATGATGACTATGACGCCATAAAGCAGGCGCTGATCGCCAAATACCGGCTGACACCTGAGGTATACCGAAAGAAGTTCCGACACCTCCAACGTGGCCCACACGATAGCTACAGTGATGTGGTGCAAGGACTCAGGACCCACTTTGACCAGTGGATCCATGGACTGTCCGTTGAAACCTTTGAGCAGCTACGGGACCTGATGATCAAAGACCAGTTCCTGCATCTCTGCCCAGCTGAGGTCCGACAGTTCATCCTGGACCGCGAACCAACGAACGCGGACAAAGCGGCGCAGATCGCCGACAACCACGAGGCCAACCGGAAGCCCGAGACGCGGAGGCCAGTCGCCACCAGCTGGAAAGGGGGTAAGCCAGCAACCAACCCCAATGCCCCAGCTAGCCGTCCCTCCGGAGGCCCTGTCCCTGTTGCCAACAACAGGCCGGCTACTGACAGTCGCCTGTGTCACCACTGCCAGCGGCCTGGTCACTTCTTTTACACCTGTCCGAACAGGCCGAAGAACCCCCCAGCCAAGGCCCCCGGGCCCAATGCCTCTGTTCTTTTGGTGGGAGGTGTGGTTGGGAGGGCTGACGACAACGTTCAACCTGTTCAGGTGGGGGCCCGTCTTGCTACAGGCCTCAAGGACACCGGGGCTGAACGGACCCTCATCCGTCCTGGACTGGCGGCCCCTGAAGAGTTTGTTGAGGGGAAAACCCTGACTGTCACCGGGATTGGAGGCACCCGTTGTCCCTTGCCAGTGGCACGAGTTTTTCTTGACTGGGGTGCCGGGAGCGGGTTGAGGGAGGTGGGAGTGTCTGAAAATTTGCCCACTGATGTTTTATTGGGGACTGACTTGGGGAGGATGGTTGCATACTATGTCCCTGACACCCTTCCCCAAACTGATAATAAGGGTAACGTTAACCCTGATGATGTTGATGATGGGAAACTGAATGTGTTACCTGCTAATGCCTTGATGAGTAATGATGCAACTAACAACCATTCTTTCCCCAGGTACGATGCTGATGCTGATGTGAATGTACCAAAGCAAACTGATAACCATTCTTCTCCTAGGAAGGATGATGATGATGTTGATGTATCTGTGCCGACTGAACCCGTTAACCCTTTCTTTGAAGCGGTAGATGTGTCCACAGGTACCGAAGTGCTCAGCCCCGTCACTCTGCGGAGTGAGACGGCTGAGGAACCCCTGGCAGGAGTAAGCAACGGTGCTCAAGGAAATGGGGAGGTGCATGGGGACCATGAGGAAGGTAATGCCATGCAGCTGACCAGTGCCACCGAGGAAGGTAACTGGCCCATAAGTAGCACTGCTCCTGAAGTGTTGGGGGTGGATGGGGAGGTAGAGCCCAGGGCAGCACCAGCTGGTGGGTCTGCAGAAATCCCCAGGGAGACAGCATACATAGCAGCTGTCACACGCAGTCAGAGTGCCCAGATCGCAGGTAACGCACTGTCTTCTGGACCCTCTGCTGCTACAGGAGAGACTGAACCAGAGGTGAACCCAGAGCCGGTTCCAGAGGGTCCCAGTAAAGGAGGTACCCTGACGTCACTTCTGGCAGCCTCCAGCATGGAGTTCCAGGCTGCTCTGCACTCAGATGCCAGCCTGGAGAAATTGAGAGGTCTCGCCGAGACGCCCACCTCCAAGTCTGATAAGGAGAGGGTGTTCTGGGAACGAGGAAGGTTGTACCGGGAGACAGTACCCGGAGATCCTAAAAAGGAGTGGTTGAGGGAAAGACAGCTGGTCGTCCCCTATCAGTTCAGAACTGAGTTGTTGCGGATTGCCCATGAGATTCCACTCGCTGGACACTTGGGGATCAGCAAAACAAAGGCACGGCTGTCTCAACGCTTCTATTGGCCCAAGATGGGGACAGATGTAACACACTACTGCCGCTCCTGTGCCACCTGTCAAAAAGTGGGTAAGGCGGGGCCTGCTCTTAAGGCTCCCCTTATTCCTTTGCCGGTGATAGAGGAGCCTTTCCAGAGAATCGCGGTGGACATTGTAGGACCGCTGTCCGTCCCCAGCAGCTCCGGAAAGCGATACATTCTCACCGTGGTAGACTACGCTACCCGGTACCCAGAGGCAGTAGCTCTGTCTTCAACCAGGGCAGATAAGGTGGCTGACGCACTGGTGACCATCTTTTCGAGAGTAGGATTTCCCAGGGAGATGCTTACCGATCAAGGGCCCCAATTCATGTCTCGCCTAATGGAGGCTCTCTGTGAGAAAATGCAGGTGACGCAGCTGGTATCGAGTCCGTATCACCCACAGACTAACGGTTTGTGTGAACGTTTCAACGGTACCCTCAAACAGATGCTCCGCATACTGGTTGAGACCCAAGGGCGCGACTGGGAGCGGTACCTCCCACACCTGCTGTTCGCTTACAGAGAAGTTCCGCAGGCTTCGACCGGGTTCTCCCCCTTCGAGCTCCTGTATGGCAGGCGAGTCCGGGGACCCCTTGGGTTGATAAGAGAATCCTGGGAAGATGAGCCAAACCCCACAGAAGTGTCCATCGTGGATTATGTCATGCGCTTCCGTGACAAGATGCAGACCTTGACGCAGTTGGTGCATGACAACATGACGCAGGCTCAGGCTGACCAGAAGCGCTGGTACGACCAGAACGCCCGGGAGCGGACCTACCAGGTGGGTCAAAAGGTGTGGGTGTTGGTCCCGGTACCAACGGATAAGCTTCAGGCAGCCTGGGAAGGCCCGTACGTCGTCCACCAACAGCTCAACCCGGTCACCTACGTGGTCACGCTTGACCATGCTCGGGGTAGGCGCAAGGCCTTTCACGTCAACATGCTGAAGGCGCACTACGAACGTGAAGCTTGCATCCTACCGGTCTGCAATCTGCCAGAGGATGGGGAGGAAGATTCCCTCCTGGACATGCTGGCCCAGGCCAAGGCCAATGGGTCCATTGAGGACATGGAGATAAGTGGTTCGCTCACCGTGTCCCAGCGGTTGCAGTTGATGGCCACCCTGGAACTCTTCCGGCCCGTGTTCACCAACCGTCCTGGGAGGACGGAGTTAGCGGTTCATGAGGTGGACACCGGGAATCATGCCCCATTACGGCGAACACCTTATCGGATCTCTGAAACGGTGCAACAAGTCATGCGCCAAGAGGTCGATGAGATGTTAAGGCTGGGAGTGATTCGACGGTCAAAAGGTGCGTGGGCTTCACCTGTAGTCCTCGTGCCTAAAAAGGATCGAACCACCCGGTTCTGCGTGGACTACAGGGGGCTCAACGCCATCACAACCTCTGATGCCCACCCGATGCCGCGCATCGAGGATCTGCTCGAGCGGTTGACAAACGCCAACTACATATCCATCATGGATTTGAGTCGGGGATACTGGCAGATTCCCCTGAGCCCTGAGGCGCAGGAGAAATCCGCCTTTATCACCCCCTTTGGACTGTACGAGTCCACGGTCATGCCCTTCGGCATGAAGAATGCCCCTGCCACTTTCCAGCGGATGGTCAACCACCTGCTTCGGGGACTGGAGGAGTACGCAGTGGCGTACTTAGACGATATTGCCGTCTTCAGTTCCACCTGGGAGGAACACCTTCAGCACCTCCAGGAGGTGCTCAAGCGTCTTCACCAGGCAGGCCTGACCATCAAGCCGGGGAAGTGCCAGATAGGCATGCGCGAGGTCCACTACCTGGGGCACCGGGTAGGCGGGGTTTCCATGAGTCCGGAGCCAGAAAAAGTGGACGCAATCGTGTCCTGGCCCACCCCCAGGACCAAGAAACAGGTGAAGTCCTTCTTGGGCACTGCAGGGTACTATAGGCGGTTCGTACAGGACTATAGCGCCCTTGCCAAACCCTTGACTGACCTCACCAAGCAGAGGCTACCCCAAACAGTCAACTGGACAGATGACTGTGAGGCGGCTTTCCAAGCTTTGAAAGCAGCCCTGTGCAACTCTCCAGTGTTGAGAGCAGTCGACAGCAGTCGCCCGTTTCTGGTACAGACCGACGCCAGCGAGTTTGGCCTCGGTGCTGTGCTTAGCCAGGTCGACTCGGGGGACCAAGAGCACCCCGTGTTGTACCTGAGCCGGAAACTTTTGCCGAGGGAAGTGGCATACTCGACCATCGAGAAGGAGTGTCTGGCCATGGTGTGGGCACTGCAGCGTTTGCAGCCCTACCTGTATGGGCGCGCCTTCACGGTGGTAACCGACCACAACCCACTGAGCTGGTTGCACACCGTGTCGGGAACCAATGGAAGATTGCTCCGCTGGAGCCTTGCCCTTCAACAGTACGATTTTACTGTAAAACACAGGAAGGGCAGTGAAAACGGCAATGCCGATGGGTTGTCCCGCCGGGGCGAACCCGCTGAGGTGCGCATGGCCGATTACCGAGAGGTAATGCCTCCTTAGCGCCCTCTTAAGGGGGGAGGTGTGATGTACCATGTCTGCAAGATATGTTTTCTGTTGCAATGTGCTAACAAATCCTCCATCCTAGGACATTGTAAACTCTCAGTAGTAGGAATTCCTTCCCCCCAGGTTTTATCAACCCTGCCACTTCCTCTGGAAGAGCAGGAATGTTAATTAGCTAGACCATCTTCCTCACACCATTTGCCTTCTCTCCTCTTCAGAGCGGGAAAAACTTCTTTGTTTGAAACAAATAAAACTATGAGAGACTATACCAAAGAACCAAATACCCTAGAGATATGAAAATCATATTTTTGTAACCTGAGCGGTCCCAGCTTCGAGACCGCGTATGTTTCGAAGTTCTACCCTGTCCAGAACATGAGATAGGATTTGCGCCCAAATGGACGGTCATATCGCATAGATGTTTGATGTTTTCTTGATGGGCTCATTACGCTGGGAAACATGATACCACTGATGAGTCCATACCAGCTTCTCCCATAAAGTTATAGCTAATCTAAGTTTTGTAGCCAAAACATAACTTGGATAAGAGAGGTGGGATCAACCCAGAATGCACCTCTCTGTGATGTCACATAGGAAAGTCTATAAGGCATTTCCTGGGCAAACCAGCTCAGAACAGCTCAAGTCGTCGTGCTAGAAGGACCCCAATGAGCGGAGAAGTGCAGCTCCGCCTCCACCCACCTTAGCCGCATGGTCTGCCTAAGGAACAATATGGAACTGTGAGTGTAATCTCTTTGTTTTCTCCACTTTTATTTTATACCTGTACTGTACATATTTTATGTCTCAATTTTATAGCAACTTTTATCTGTAATCACTGTCCTCTTTCGGAAAATAAATGAAATTATTTAGATCTGTCTCCATGCTCTAAGAATCGAACTATACGCCTTTGATAGATAATCGCTACTAATTCAAGGGGTTTGCCACGGACCCTCTTAATTTAACACTGTGAATTAAGTAACCGTGACTGGTGGCAGCGCGTTGTGTACGGCTATTACGGCTTGCTGGCAGTCTAGAAGGGTCTTATATTGCTGAGTAAGGGGCTTCAGCCACAGCATTGATAATTCCCTTACTGCAGAAGCCTAATTGCCGGTTCACAACAGGCAGCCCGTCCGGCGACTAATTATCCTAGGTGCAGTTCCCTGACTGACCTGAGGGTAAGGGGGCGCCGGAGAGCTGCGAGTTCCAAAGTGGAACTGAGAAAGTGGGATATACATAAATCCCCGCAGTACTTGGAAGATTGATAGCAGTGGTGGGGCATCCAAATTAAACTCCCCCTGCGGCAAATTGTAGAGCGAGATTAGCTTGCTGGATATTTTTGGTCACATGGTGCCAGTGTTGGGATAACTAAGATAAGCCCCACTGCGCCTGTGATAGCCGTGTGCCGGCATTGTGTCACGCCCCTCCGTCCGCTGATACACCCGTGTCAGTGGTGGGACTGTGACATAGTGGTGACACAGGGTCCGCTGTCCGTCGCGTTTTGGTGGCAGCGGGACTCCCGTTAGTGTCGCCCGTAAGTGGACGAACGGCGGTGGGCTGTTCGTCACAATATATACCTGACAGGAGCCCATACAGTCTATATCTACAATAATATATACCTGACAGGAGCCCATACAGTCCATATCTACAATAATATATACCTGACAGGAGCCCGTACAGTCTGTATCTACAAAAATATATACCTGACAGGAGCCCGTACAGTCTATATCTACAATAATATATACCTGACAGGAGCCCATACAGTCTATATCTACAATAATATATACCTGACAGGAGCCCATACAGTCCATATCTACAATAATATATACCTGACAGGAGCCCATACAGTCTATATCTACAATAATATATACCTGACAGGAGCCCGTACAGTCTATATCTACAATAATATATACCTGACAGGAGCCCGTACAGTCTGTATCTACAATAATATATACATGACAGGAGCCCGTACAGTCTGTACCTATAATAATATATACGTGACAGGAGCCCGTACAGTCAATATCTACAATAATATATAACTGACAGGAGCCCATACAGTCTGTATCTACAATAATATATACCAGACAGGAGCCCATACAGTCTATATCTACAATAATATATACCTGACAGGAGCCCATACAGTCTATATCTACAATAATATATACCTGACAGGAGCCCATACAGTCCATATCTACAATAATATATATATGACAGGAGCCCGTACAGTCTATATCTACAATAATATATACCTGACAGGAGCCCGTACAGTCTGTATCTACAATAATATATACCTGACAGGAGCCCATACAGTCTATATCTACAATAATATATACCTGACAGGAGCCCGTACAGTCTATATCTACAATAATATATACCTGACAGGAGCCCATACAGTCTGTATCTACAATAATATATACCTGACAGGAGCCCATACAGTCTATATCTACAATAATATATACCTGACAGCAGCCCGCACAGTCTGTATCTACAATACTATATACCTGACAGGAGCCCGTACAGTCTATATCTACAATAATATACACCTGACAGGAGCCCATACAGTCTATATCTACAATAATATACACCTGACAGGAGCCCGTACAGTCTATATCTACAATAATATATACCTGACAGGAGCCCATACAGTCTATATCTACAATAATATATACCTGACAGGAGCCCGTACAGTCTATATCTACAATAATATATACCTGACAGGAGCCCATACAGTCTATATCTACAATAATATATACCTGACAGGAGCCCATACAGTCTATATCTACAATAATATATACCTGACAGGAGCCCATACAGTCTATATCTACAATAATATATACCTGACAGGAGCCCATACAGTCTATATCTACAATAATATATACCTGACAGGAGCCCATATAGTCCATATCTACAATAATATATGCCTGACAGGAGCCCATACAGTCTATATTTATAATAATATATACCTGACAGGAGCCCGTACAGTCTGAATCTACAATAATATATACCTGACAGGAGCCCGTGCAGTCTATATCTACAATAATATTTACCTGACAGGAGCCCATACAGTCTATATCTACAATAATATATACCTGACAGGAGCCCGTACAGTCTATATCTACAATAATATATACCTGACAGGAGTCCGTACAGTCTATATCTACAATAATATATACCTGACATGAGTCCGTACAGTCTATATCTACAATAATATATACCTGCCAAGAGCCCGTACAGTCTGTATCTACAATAATATATACCTGACAGGAGCCCATACAGTCTATATCTACAATAATATATACCTGACAGGAGCCCGTACAGTCTGTATCTACAATAATATATACATGACAGGAGCCCGTACAGTCTGTACCTATAATAATATATACCTGACAGGAGCCCGTACAGTCAATATCTACAATAATATATAACTGACAGGAGCCCATACAGTCTGTATCTACAATAATATATACCAGACAGGAGCCCATACAGTCTATATCTACAATAATATATACCTGACAGGAGCCCATACAGTCTATATCTACAATAATATATACCTGACAGGAGCCCATATAGTCCATATCTACAATAATATATATATGACAGGAGCCCGTACAGTCTATATCTACAATAATATATACCTGACAGGAGCCCGTACAGTCTGTATCTACAATAATATATACCTGACAGGAGCCCATACAGTCTATATCTACAATAATATATACCTGACAGGAGCCCGTACAGTCTATATCTACAATAATATATACCTGACAGGAGCCCATACAGTCTATATCTACAATAATATATACCTGACAGGAGCCCGCACAGTCTGTATCTACAATAATATATACCTGACAGGAGCACATACAGTCTATATCTAAAATAATATATACCTGACACGAGCCCATACAGTCTATATCTTCAATAATATATACCTGGCAGGAGCCGGTACAGTCTATATCTACAATAATATATACCTGACAGGAGCCCATACAGTCTATATCTACAATAATATATACCTGACAGGAGCCCGTACAGTCTGTATCTACAATAATATATACCTGACAGGAGCCCATACAGTCTATATCTACAATAATATATACCTGAAAGAAGCCCGCACAGTCTGTATCTACAATACTATATACCTGACAGGAGCCCGTACAGTCTATATCTACAATAATATACACCTGACAGGAGCCCATACAGTCTATATCTACAATAATATATACCTGACAGGAGCCCGTACAGTCTATATCTACAATAATATATACCTGACAGGAGCCCATACAGTCTATATCTACAATAATATATACCTGACAGGAGCCCGTACAGTCTATATCTACAATAATATATACCTGACAGGAGCCCATACAGTCTATATCTACAATAATATATACCTGACAGGAGCCCATACAGTCTATATCTACAATAATATATACCTGACAGGAGCCCATACAGTCTATATCTACAATAATATATACCTGACAGGAGCCCGTACAGTCTATATCTACAATAATATATACCTGACAGGAGCCCATATAGTCCATATCTACAATAATATATGCCTGACAGGAGCCCATACAGTCTATATTTATAATAATATATGCCTGACAGGAGCCCATACAGTCTATATCTACAATAATATATACCTGACAGGAGCCCGTACAGTCTGAATCTACAATAATATATACCTGACAGTAGCCCGTACAGTCTATATCTACAATAATATTTACCTGACAGGAGCCCATACAGTCTATATCTACAATAATATATACCTGACAGGAGCCCGTACAGTCTATATCTACAATAATGTATACCTGACAGGAGTCCGTACAGTCTATATCTACAATAATATATACCTGACAGGAGCCCATACAGTCTATATCTACAATAATATATACCTGACAAGAGCCCGTACAGTCTGTATCTACAATAATATATACCTGACAGGAGCCCATACAGTCTATATCTACAATAATATATACCTGACAGGAGCCCGTATAGTCTGTATCTACAATAATATATACCTGACAGGAGCCGGTACAGTCTATATCTACAATAATATATACCTGACAGGAGTCCGTACAGTCTATATCTACAATAATATATACCTGACAGGAGCCCGTACAGTCTATATCTACAATAATATATACCTGACAGGAGCCATACAGTCCATATCTACAATAATATATACCTGACAGGAGTCCGTACAGTCTATTTCTACAATAATATATACCTGACAGGAGCCCATACAGTCTGTATCTACAATAATATATACCTGACAGGAGCCCATACAGTCTGTATCTACAATAATATATACCTGACAGGAGCCCATACAGTCTATATCTACAATAATATATACCTGACAGGAGCCCGTACAGACTATATCTACAATAATATATACCTGACAGGAGCCCGTACAGTCTGTATCTACAATAATATATACCTGACAGGAGCCATACAGTCCATATCTACAATAATATATACCTGACAGGAGCCCGTACAGTCTATATCTACAATAATATATACCTGACAGGAGCCCGTACAGTCTATATCTACAATAATATATACCTGACAGGAGCCCATACAGTCTGTATCTACAATAATATATACCTGACAGGAGCGCATACAGTCTCTATCTACAATAATATATACCTGACAGGAGCCCGTACAGTCTATATCTACAGTAATATATACCTGACAGGAGCCCGTACAGTCTATATCTACAATAATATATACCTGACAGGAGCCCGCACAGTTTGTATCTACAATAATATATACCTGACAGGAGCCCATACAATCTATATCTACAATAATATATACCTGACAGGAGCCCGTACAGTCTATTTCTACAATAATATATACCTGACAGGAGCCGATACAGTCTATATCTACAATAATATATACCTGACAGGAGCCCATACAGTCCATATCTACAATATATACCTGACAGAAGCCCATGCATTCTATATCTACAATAATATATACCTGACAGGATCCCATACAGTCTATATCTACAATAATATATACCTGACAGGAGCCCGTACAGTCTATATCTACAATAATATATACCTGACAGGAGCCCGTACAGTCTATATCTACAATAATATATACCTGACAGGAGCCCATACAGTCCATATCTACAATAATATATACCTGACAGGAGCCCATACAGTCTATATCTACAATAATATATACCTGACAGGAGCCCATACAGTCTATATCTACAATAATATATACCTGACAGGAGCCCGTACAGACTATATCTACAATAATATATACCTGACAGGAGCCCGTACAGTCTATATCTACAATAATATATACCTGACAGGAGCCCGCACAGTCTGTATCTACAATAATATATACCTGACAGGAGCCCGTACAGTCTATATCTACAATAATATATACCTGACAGCAGCCCATACAGTCTATATCTACAATAATATATACCTGACAGGAGCCCATACAGTCTATATCTACAATAATATATACCTGACAGGAGCCGGTACAGTCTATATCTACAATAATATATACCTGACAGGAGCCCATACAGTCTATATCTACAATAATATATACCTGACAGGAGCCCGCACAGTCTGTATCTACAATAATATATACCTGACAGGAGCACATACAGTCTATATCTAAAATAATATATACCTGACACGAGCCCATACAGTCTATATCTTCAATAATATATACCTGGCAGGAGCCGGTACAGTCTATATCTACAATAATATATACCTGACAGGAGCCCATACAGTCTATATCTACAATAATATATACCTGACAGGAGCCCGCACAGTCTGTATCTACAATAATATATACCTGACAGGAGCACATACAGTCTATATCTAAAATAATATATACCTGACACGAGCCCATACAGTCTATATCTTCAATAATATATACCTGGCAGGAGCCGGTACAGTCTATATCTACAATAATATATACCTGACAGGAGCCCATACAGTCTATATCTACAATAATATATACCTGACAGGAGCCCGCACAGTCTGTATCTACAATAATATATACCTGGCAGGAGCCGGTACAGTCTATATCTACAATAATATATACCTGACAGGAGCCCATACAGTCTATATCTACAATAATATATACCTGACAGGAGCCCGTACAGTCTATATCTACAATAATATATACCTGACAGGAGCCCGTACAGTCTATATCTACAATAATATACACCTGACAGGAGCCCGTACAGTCTATATCTACAATAATATATACCTGACAGGAGCCCGTACAGTCTATATCTACAATAATATATACCTGACAGGAGCCCGTACAGTCTATATCTACAATAATATACACCTGACAGGAGCCCGTACAGTCTATATCTACAATAATATATACCTGACAGGAGCCCATACAGTCTATATCTACAATAATATATACCTGACAGGAGCCCGTACAGTCTATATCTACAATAATATATACCTGACAGGAGCCCGTACAGTCTATATCTACAATAATATACACCTGACAGGAGCCCATACAGTCTATATCTACAATAATATATACCTGACAGGAGCCCGTACAGTCTATATCTACAATAATATATACCTGACAGGAGCCCATACAGTCTATATCTACAATAATATATACCTGACAGGAGCCCATAGTCTATATCTACAATAATATTTACCTGACAGGAGCCCATACAGTCTATATCTACAATAATATATACCTGACAGGAGCCCATATAGTCTATATCTACAATAATATATGCCTGACAGGAGCCCATACAGTCTATATTTATAATAATATATACCTGACAGGAGCCCGTACAGTCTGAATCTACAATAATATATTCCTGACAGGAGCCCGTACAGTCTATATCTACAATAATATATACCTGACAGGAGCCCGTACAGTCTATATCTACAATAATATATACCTGACAGGAGCCCGTACAGTCTATATCTACAATAATATATACCAGACAGGAGCCCATACAGTCTATATCTACAATAATATATACCTGACAGGAGCCCGTACAGTCTATATCTACAATAATATATACCTGACAGGAGCCCGTACAGTCTATATCTACAATAATATACACCTGACAGGAGCCCATACAGTCTATACCTACAATAATATATACCTGACAGGAGCCCGCACAGTCTGTATCTACAATAATATATACCTGACAGGAGCCCACACAGTCTGTATCTACAATAATATATACCTGACAGGAGCTCATACAGTCTATATCTACAATAATATATACCTGACAGGAGCCCATACAGTCTATATCTACAATAATATATACCTGACAGGAGCCGGTACAGTCTATATCTACAATAATATATACCTGACAGGAGCCCATACAGTCTATATCTACAATAATATATACCTGACAGGAGCCCATACAGTCCATATCTACAATAATATATACCTGACAGGAGCCCATACAGTCTATATCTACAATAATATATACCTGACGGGAGCCCATACAGTCCATATCTATAATAATATAAGCCTGACAGGAGCCGATACAGTCTATATTTATAATAATATATACCTGACAGGAGCCCGTACAGTCTGAATCTACAATAATATATACCTGACAGGAGCCCGTACAAGCTTCTTTGAATCTTGAATCAGCCTGTATCTACAATAATATATACCTGACAGGAGCCCATACAGTCTATATCTACAATAACATATACCTGACAGGAGCCCGTACAGTCTATATCTACAATAATATATACCTGACAGGAGCCCGTACAGTCTATAACTACAATAATATACATCTGTCAGGAGCCCATACAGTCTATATCTACAATAATATATACCTGACAGGAGCCCGCACAGTCTGTATCTACAATAATATATACCTGACAGGAGCCCATACAGTCCATATCTACAATAATATATACCTGACAGGAGTCCATACAGTCTATATCTACAATAATATATACCTGGCAGGAGCCCATACAGTCTATATCTACAATATATACCTGACAGGAGCCTGTACAGTCTATATCTACAATAATATACCTGACAGGAGCCCGTACAGTCTATATCTACAATAATATATACCTGACAGGAGCCCATACAGTCTATATCTACAATAATATATACCTGACAGGAGCCCGTACAGTCTATATCTACAATAATATATACCTGACAGGAGCCCATACAGTCTGTATCTACAATAATATATACCTGACAGGAGCCCGTACAGTCTCTCTCTACAATAATATATACCTGACAGGAGCCCGTACAGTCTATATCTACAATAATATATACCTGACAGGAGCCCGTACAGTCTATATCTACAATAATATATACCTGACAGCAGCCCGTACAGTCTATATCTACAATAATATACACCTGACAGGAGCCCGTACAGTCTATATCTACAATACTATATACCTGACAGGAGCCCGTACAGTCTGAATCTACAATAATATATACCTGACAGGAGCCCGTACAGTCTATATCTACAATACTATACACCTGACAGGAGCCTGTACAGTCTATATCTACAATAATATACACCTGACAGGAGCCCGTACAGTCTATATCTACAATACTATACACCTGACAGGAGCCCGTACAGTCTATATCTACAATAATATATACCTGACAGGAGCCCGTACAGTCTATATCTACAATAATATATACCTGACAGGAGCCCATACAGTCTATATCTACAATAATATATACCTGACAGGAGCCCGCACAGTCTGTATCTACAATAATATATACCTGACAGGAGCCCATACAGTCTATATCTACAATAATATATACCTGACAGGAGCCCGTACAGTCTATATCTACAATAATATATACCTGACAGGAGCCGGTACAGTCTATATCTACAATAATATATACCTGACAGGAGCCCATACAGTCCATATCTACAATAATATATACCTGACAGGAGCCCGTACAGTCTGTATCTACAATAATATATACCTGACAGGAGCCCATACAGTCTATATCTACAATAATATATACCTGACAGGAGCCCATACAGTCTATATCTACAATAAAATATACCTGACAGGAGCCCGTACAGTCTATATCTACAATAATATATACCTGACAGGATCCCGTACAGACTATATCTACAATAATATATACCTGACAGGATCCCGTACAGTCTATATCTACAATAATATATACCTGACAGGAGCCCGCACAGTCTGTATCTACAATAATATATACCTGACAGGAGCCCGTACAGTCTATATCTACAATAATATATACCTGACAGTGTGATGTACAATGTCTGTGAGGTATGGGGTTTTGTCCACAAAATATGATGTTTTCTGTTGTAACTTTCCAGAAAGATCCGGCAGATATGACAATCCAGGCTGCTAGCTCTGCAGCTTCATCCCTCCTCCCTTCACACACACACAGAGCAGTGCCACCCCCCCTCCTCTACAGCCTGTGTTCGCACTAGTAATAGGAGACCCCCCTGCTGCTACAACCATTTGTTTCCTTCTCTCCTCTTCAGAGCGGGAAAAACTTCTTTGTTTGAAACGAATAAAACTATGAGAGACTATACCATAAGAACCAAATACCCTAGAGATATGAAAATCACATTTTTGTAATCCGGGCGGTCACAGCGTCGCTGCCTTGGTTCTGGCGAAGCGTAATCCTTTCAGAACCTGAGATATGTGTTCCAGCTAAACGGTGTATCAGAACTACTGCATATTTGGTCTTGAATTATTGTACTCAACAAATCACAACCAATGATGCCCTATATGTGTCTGTGCGGGCTGCCCCCACGGAGTTATGATTAGTATAAGTTTTCTAGTGTAATTCTACATCCAAAGGAGAGAGATGGGATTAACCCAGCATGCATCTCTCCGTGATGTCACATTGCAAGTCTATAAAGCATTTCCTGGACAAAACCAGAGCAGAACAGCTCAAGTCGTCGTGCTAGAAATACCCAGATGAGCGGAGAAGTGCAGCTCCGCCTCCACCCACCTTAGCCGCATGGTCTGCCTAAGGAACAATATGGAACTGTGAGTGTACTCTCTTTGTTTTCTCCACTGTTATTTTATACCTGTACTGTACATATTTTATGTCTCAATTTTATAGCAACTTTTATCTGTAATCACTGTCCTCTTTCGGAAAATAAATGAAATAATTATTTAGATCTGTCTCTATGCTCTAAGACTCGAACTATACGCCTTTGATAGATAATCGCTACTAATTCAAGGGGTTTGCCACGGACCCTCTTAATTTAACACTGTGAATTAAGTAACCGTGACTGGTGGCAGCGCGTTGAGTACGGCTATTGCGGCTTGCTGGCAGTCTAGAAGGGTCTTATATTGCTGAATGAGGGGCTGCGGCCACAGCATTAATAATTCCCTTACTGCAGAAGCCTGATTGCCGGTTCACAACAGGCAGCCCGTCCGGCGACCAACTATCCTAGGTGCAGTTCCCTGACTGACCTGAGGGTAAGGGGGGCGCCGGAGAGCTGCGAGTTCCAAAGTGGAACTGAGAAAGTGGGATATACATAAATCCCCGCAGTACTTGGAAGATTGATAGCAGTGGTGGGGCATCCAAATTAAACTCCCCCTGCGGCAAATTGTAGAGCGAGATTAGCTTGCTGGATATTTTTGGTCACATATTGGTGGCAGAGCGGTGGGATAATCCTAGAGCATTAGTGATTTGGTTTGTGCAATCATTCCTCTCACTAAAAACCTGCACGGTTCCTGCGGGAATCCTGCATCATAGGTTTTGGAGAACAGACTCAGTGGTTACTAGTTCTGAGACATTTGTGTGTACGTACAAGTATTCCCTCCCATTTCTTCGTTTTTCTTTTTCTATCTTTTATTTGGCAACCATGGCGGCAAAAGGAGAACCTTGGTACAACCGGCAGACAAAGGAAGTTCTTGCTGGGTTATGCACATACCAAGGCCTTGACGCCATGAACAAAAACAGAGCTCAAATGATCGCGGCTCTAGTGCAGCTGGACAACGACCAGAATCCAGCGAGCGCAGAAGTTGGCCCAAGTGACAATGGGGCTGCAGCAGAGGCTCCACTCATGAGCGCGGGGCCCACATTCAATCAGAGCACGCTGGACCCCTACCTGCAAGCGGCCTTGGACGCACTCTCTGCCGAAGACTGTGACGGACGTCTGCAGCTGATCCAGCAAGCTCGAGAGAGAGCAGAGCAGCGAGCCGAGCGGGAGGCAGAGAGACGCGAGCGCCAAGCTGAGGCTGAGAGAGCAGAGCAGCGAGCCGAGCGGGAGGCGCAGAGGGCCCATGAACTGGAGGTACTCCAGCGGGGTGGGAATGCCCCCACAGCCCGAAGCAGTGAGCCCAGCAGCGTCCAGACTCCTAAACCCCGGCCAGAGCATTTTCCCGTGATGGAAAAGGATGGGGACTTGGATACATTTCTGCGAGCCTTTGAGAAAGCCTGCAGACAGTACCAGCTGCATAGAGACCAATGGGCAAGGTACTTGACCCCAGGGCTAAAAGGCAAAGCCCTGGAGGCATTTGCTTCTCTTCCGCCAGAAGCCGATGCCGACTATGATGCCATAAAGCAGGCGCTGATCGCCAAATACCGGCTGACACCTGAGGTATACCGAAAGAAGTTCCGACACCTCCAACGTGGCCCACACGATAGCTACAGTGATGTGGTGCAAGGACTCAGGACCCACTTTGACCAGTGGATCCATGGACTGTCCGTTGAAACCTTTGAGCTGCTACGGGACCTGATGATCAAAGACCAGTTCCTGCATCTCTGCCCAGCTGAGGTCCGACAGTTCATCCTGGACCGCGAACCAACGAACGGGGACAAAGCGGCGCAGATCGAAGACAACTACGAGGCCAACCGGAAGCCCGAGACGCGGAGGACAGTCATTACCAGCTGGAGAGGGGGTAAGCAGGCAACCAACCCCAGTGCCCCAGCTAGCCGTCCCTCCGGAGGCCCAGTCCCTGTTGCCAACAACAGGCCGGCTACTGACAGTCGCCTGTGTCACCACTGCAAGCGGCCTGGTCACTTCTCTTACACCTGTCCGGATAGGCCGAAGAACCCCCCAGCCAAGGCCCCCGGGCCCAACGCCTCTGTTCTTTTGGTGGGAGGTGTGGTTGGGAGGGCTGACGACAACGTTCAACCTGTTCAGGTGGGGGCCCGTCTTGCTACAGGCCTCAAGGACACCGGGGCTGAACGAACCCTCATCCGTCCTGGACTGGCGGCCCCTGAAGAGTTTGTTGAGGGGAAAACCCTGACTGTCACCGGGATTGGAGGCACCCATTGTCCCTTGCACGAGTTTTTCTTGACTGGGGTGCCGGGAGCGGGTTGAGGGAGGTGGGAGTGTCTGAAAACCTGCCCACTGATGTTTTATTGGGGACTGACTTGGGGCGGATGGTTGCATACTACGTCCCTGACACCCTTCCCCAAACTGATAATAAGGGTAACGTTAACCCTGATGATGAAGAGTTTGTTGAGGGGAAACTGAATGTGTTACCTGCTAATGCCTTGATGAGTAATGATGCAAATAACAACCATTCCTTCCCCAGGTATGATGCTGATGCTGATGTGAATGTACCAAAGCAAACTGATAACCATTCTTCTCCTAGGAAGGATGATGATGATGTTAATGTATCTGTGCCGACTGAACCCGTTAACCCTTTCTTTGAAGCGGTAGATGTGTCCACAGGTACCGAAGTGCTCAGCCCCGTCACTCTGCGGAGTGAGACGGCTGAGGAACCCCTGGCAGGAGTAAGCAACAGTGCTCAAGGAAATGGGGAGGTGCATGGGGACCATGAGGAAGGTAATGCCATGCAGCTGACCAGTGCCACCGTGGAAGGTAACTGGCCCATAAGTAGCACTGCTCCTGAAGTGTTGGGGGTGGATGGGGAGGTAGAGCCCAGGGCAGCACCGGCTGGTGGGTCTGTAGAAATCCCCAGGGAGGCAGCATACATAGCAGCTGTCACACGCAGTCAGAGAGCCCAGATCGCAGGTAACGCACTGCCTTCTGGACCCTCTGCTGCTACAGGAGAGACTGAACCAGAGGTGAACCCAGAGCCGGTTCCAGAGGGTCCCAGTAAGGAAGGTACCCTGACGTCACTTCTGGCAGCCTCCAGCATGGAGTTCCAGGCTGCTCTGCACTCAGATGCCAGCCTGGAGAAATTGAGAGGTCTCGCCGAGACGCCCACCTCCAAGTCTGATAAGGAGAGGGTGTTCTGGGAACGAGGAAGGTTGTACCGGGAGACAGTACCCGGAGATCCTAAAAAGGAGTGGTTGAGGGAAAGACAGCTGGTCATCCCCTATCAGTTCAGAACCGAGTTGTTGCGGATTGCCCATGAGATTCCACTCGCTGGACACTTGGGGATCAGCAAAACAAAGGCACGGCTGTCTCAACACTTCTATTGGCCCAAGATGGGGACAGATGTAACACACTACAGCCGCTCCTGTGCCACCTGTCAAAAAGTGGGTAAGTCGGGGCCTGCTCTTAAGGCTCCCCTTATTCCTTTGCCGGTGATAGAGGAGCCTTTCCAGAGAATCGCGGTGGACATTGTAGGCCCGCTGGCCGTCCCCAGCAGCTCTGGAAAGCGATACATTCTCACCGTGGTAGACTACGCTACCCGGTACCCAGAGGCAGTAGCTCGGTCTTCAACCAGGGCAGATAAGGTGGCTGACGCACTGGTGACCATCTTTTCAAGGGTAGGATTTCCCAGGGAGATGCTTACCGATCAAGGGCCCCAATTCATGTCTCGCCTAATGGAGGCTCTCTGTGAGAAAATGCAGGTGACGCACCTGGTATCGAGTCCGTATCACCCACAGACTAATGGTTTGTGTGAACGCTTCAACGGTACCCTCAAACAGATGCTCCGCATACTGGTTGAGACCCAAGGGCGCGACTGGGAGCGGTACCTCCCACAACTGCTGTTCGCTTACAGAGAAGTTCCGCAGGCCTCGACCGGGTTCTCCCCCTTCGAGCTCCTGTATGGCAGGCGAGTCCGGGGACCCCTTGGGTTGATAAGAGAATCCTGGGAAGATGAGCCAAACCCCGCAGAAGTGTCCATCGTGGATTATGTCATGCGCTTCCGTGACAAGATGCAGACCTTGACGCAGTTGGTGCATGACAACATGACGCAGGCTCAGGCTGACCAGAAGCGCTGGTATGACCAGAACGCCCGGGAGCGGACCTACCAGGTGGGTCAAAAGGTGTGGGCGCTGGTCCCTGTACCAACGGATAAGCTTCCGGCAGCCTGGGAAGGCCCATACGTCGTCCACCAACAGCTCAACCCGGTCACCTACGTGGTCACGCTTGACCATGCTCGGGGTAGGTGCAAGGCCTTTCACGTCAACATGCTGAAGGCGCACTACGAACGTGAAGCTTGCGTCCTACCGGTCTGCAATCTGCCAGAGGATGGGGAGGAAGATCCCCTCCTGGACATGCTGGCCCAGGCCAAGGCCGATGGGTCCATTGAGGACATGGAGATAAGTGGTTTGCTAACCGTACCCCAGCGGTTGCAGTTGATGGCCACCCTGGAACCCTTCCGGGTCGTGTTCACCAACCAACCGGGGAGGACGGAGTTAGCGGTTCATGAGGTGTACACTGGGAATCACGCCCCATTACGGCGAACACCTTATCGGATCTCTGACACGGTGCAACAAGTCATGCGCCAAGAGATCGATGAGATGTTAAGGCTGGGGGTGATTCGACGGTCAAAAAGCGCGTGGGCCTCACCTGTAGTCCTCGAGCCTAAAAAGGATCGAACCACCCGGTTCTGCGTGGACTACAGGGGGCTCAACGCCATCACAACCTCTGATGCCCACCCGATGCCGCGCATCGAGGATCTGCTCGAGCGGTTGGCAAAAGCAAACTACATATCCATCATGGATTTGAGTCGGGGATACTGGCAGATTCCCCTGAGCCCTGAGGCGCAGGAGAAATCTGCCTTTATCACCCCCTTTGGACTGTACGAGTCCACGGTCATGCCCTTCGGCATGAAGAATGCCCCTGCCACTTTCCAGCGGATGGTCAACCACCTGCTTCGGGGACTGGAGGAGAACGCAGTGGCGTACTTAGACGATATTGCCGTCTTCAGTTCCGCCTGGGAGGAACACCTTCAGCAACTCCAGGAGGTGCTCCAGCGTCTTCACCAGGCAGGCCTGACCATCAAGCCGGGGAAGTGCCAGATAGGCATGCACGAGGTCAACTACCTGGGGCACCGGGTAGGCGGGGGTTTCATGAGTCCGGAGCCAGGAAAAGTGGACGCAATCGTGTCCTGGCCCACCCCCAGGACCAAGAAACAGGTGAAGTCCTTCTTTGGCACTGCAGGGTACTATAGGCAGTTCGTACAGGACTATAGCGCCCTTGCCAAACCCTTGACTGACCTCACCAAGCAGAGGCTACCCCAAACAGTCAACTGGACAGATGACCGTGAGGCGGCTTTCCAAACTTTGAAAGCAGCCCTGTGCAACTCTCCAGTGTTGAGAGCAGTCGACAGCAGTCGCCCGTTTCTGGTACAGACCGACGCCAGCGAGTTTGGCCTCGGTGCTGTGCTTAGCCAGGTCGACTCGGGGGACCAAGAGCACCCCGTGTTGTACCTGAGCCGGAAACTTTTGCCGAGGGAAGTGGCATACTCGACCATCGAGAAGGAGTGTCTGGCCATGGTGTGGGCACTGCAACGTTTGCAGCCCTACCTGTACGGGCGCGCGTTCACGGTAGTAACTGACCACAACCCTCTGAGCTGGTTGCACACAGTGTCCGGAACCAATGGGAGGTTGCTCCACTGGAGCCTTGCCCTTCAACATTACGACTTCACTGTAAAACACAGGAAGGGCAGTGAAAACGGCAATGCCGATGGGTTGTCCCGCCGGGGCGAACCCGCTGAGGTGCGCATGGCCGATTACCGAGAGGTAATGCCTCCTTAGCGCCCTCTTAAGGGGGGAGGTGTGATATACAATGTCTGTGAGGTACGGGGCTTTGTCTACAAAATATGATGTTTTCTGTTGTAGCTTTCCAGAAAGATCTGGCACTATATCACTATGCAGGCTGCTAGCTCTGCAGCTTCACCCCTCCTCCCTTCACACACAAAGAGCAGTGTCACCTCTCTCCTTTACAGCCTGTGTTCATACTAGTAATAGGAGACCCCCTGCCGTTACCACCATTTGGCTCCTCTTTCAGCTAAAAAAAAGTGCGGGAAAAAACTCTTTGTTTGAAATCAGGAGTTAGAAGTAAACCTTTAAGAGCCTGCCCTGCGAAAGCCCTATAACATAGAGATATAATAACCATATCTCTGTGATCCGAGCGGTCCCAGCTCCGCTACAGTGTCACTTCCGAAGTCCTAACGGGTCGAGAACCTGAGAGATGATTTGCTCCCAAATGGACGGTCATATCGCATAGATGTTTGATGTTTTCTTGATGGGCTCATTACGCTGGGAAACATGATACCACTGATGAGTCCATACTAGCTTTCCCCATAGAGTTATGAGGATTATAAGTTTTTGCAAGATTCCTACATTGGAAGGAGAGAGGTGGGCTTAACCCAGAATGCATCTCTCCGTGATGTCACAAAGCAGAGCCTATAAGGCATTCCCTTGGCAAAACCAGCTGAGAGGAGCTCCAATCCTTGTGCTGAGCAGAACCCAGATGAGTGGAGACGTGCAGCTCCACCTCCACCCCCCTTAAAGCCACATGGGATGCCTAACAACAACTGACTAAATGTGAGTGTACCTTCTTCTTTCATCCACTTTGTTTTATACTTGTCTAATGTACATATTTTATGTCTCAATTTTATAGCAACTTTTATCTGTAATCACTGTCCTCTTTTGGAAAATAAATGATATAATATTTAGCCTGTCTCCATGCTCTAAGAATAGAACTATACGCCTTTGATAGACAATCGCTACTAATTCAAGTGGTTTGCCACGGACCCTCTTAATTTAACACTGTGAATTAAGTAACCGTGACTGGTGGCAGCGCGTTGTGTACGGCAATTGCGGCTTGCTGGCAGTACAGAAGGGTCTTATATTGCTGAATAAGGGGCTGCGGCCACAGCATTGATAATTCCCTTACTGCAGAAGCCTAATTGACGGTTCACAACAGGCAGTCCGTCCGGCGACTAATTATCCTAGGTGCAGTTCCCTGACTGACCTGAGGGTAAGGGGGGCGCCGGAGAGCTGCGAGTTGCAAAGTGGAACTGAGAAAGTGGGATGTACATAAATCCCTGCAGTATTTTGAAGATTGATAGAAGTGGTGGGGCACCCAAAATACCCCCTGCGTCAAATTGTAGAGTGAGATTAGCTTGCTGGATAATTTTTGGTCACACGGTGCCAGTGGTGGGATAGCTAAGATAAGCCCCCACGGCGCCTGTGATAGCCGTGTGCCGGCATTGTGTCACGTCCCTCCGTCCGCTGATACACAGGTGTCAGTGGTGGGATTGTGACATAGTGGTGACACAGGGTCCGCTGTCCGTCTGACCTTTTGGTGGCAGCGGGACCCCCGTTAGTCGCCCGTAAGTGGCGAACGGCGGTTCGTGCTGTTCGTCACATCTACCATAATATATACCTGACAGGAGCCATACAGTCTTTATCTACAATAATATATACCTGACAGGAGCCATACAGTCCATATCTATAATAATATATACCTAACAGGAGCCATACAGTCTATATCTACAATAATATATACCTGACAGGAGCCATACAGTCCATATCTACAATAATATATACCTGACAGGAGCCCATGCAGTCTGTATCTACAATAATATATACCTGTCAGGAGCCCATACAGTCCATATCTACAATAATATATACCTGACAGGAGCCCTTACAGTCTATATCTACAATAATATATACCTGACAGGAGCCCTACAGTCTATATCTACAATAATATATACCTGACAGGAGCCCATACAGTCCATATCTACAATAATATATACCTGACAGGAGCCCATACAGTCTATATCTACAATAATATATACCTGACAGAAGCCCGTACAGTCTGTATCTACAATAATATATACCTGACAGGAGCCCATACAGTCCATATCTACAATAATATATACCTGACAGGAGCCATACAGTCTGTATCTACAATATTATATACCTGACAGGAACTCGTACAGTCTGTATCTACAATAATATATACCTGACAGGAGCCCGTACAGTCTATATCTACAATAATATATACCTGACAGGAGCCCGTACAGTCTGAATCCACAATAATATATACCTGACAGGAGCCCATACAGTTTGTATCTATAATAATATATACCTGACAGGAGCCCGTACAGTCTGAATCTACAATAATTTATACCTGACAGGAGCCCATACAGTCTATATCTACAATAATATATACCTGACAGGAGCCCGTATAGTCTGTATCTACAATAATATATGCCTGAAAGGAGCCCGCACAGTCTGTATCTATAATAATATATACCTGACAGGAGCCCATACAGTCTATATCTACAATAATATATACCTGACAGGAGCCCGTACAGTCAAATTCAAATTCAAATTCAAAGAAGCTTTATTGGCAGGACTAAATACACATTAGTTTTGCCAAAGCAAGTGTACAAAAGGGAATAGGGACAGGGACTGTAGGGATGTTGGGAAGGGGCTGTAGGAAAGGTGGATGGGGGCAGATCCAGGATGGGGCTATAGAAGTCCATGGCATAGGGAAGGTGGATGGGGGATTGGGGCATATCCAGGGTGGGGGCCATAGAAGTCCATGGCATATCAGAGTTCTCTTTCTCGCAGTCTATGGCATTCGCTCACATATTGCGCTGCTATCTCCACTGCTCTCTCTTCTTCCCCCAGCAGGATATATGTTTTCTCTTCCTCCTTCATGGTGGTGAAATCCGGGAAGAGATGTGAGAGTCTCCTGAAGTGAGTGTCCCTCACTGCTGAGTACTTGGAGCAGTGTAGCAGGAAGTGGGTCTCATCCTCCAGGGCCTCCTGGTCACAGTGTTGGCACAGTCTTTCCTCCCTGGGCTTGTAGCTCTGCCTGTGTCGGCCGGATTCGATGGCCAGACTGTGGGCACTGAGTCTATACCGGCTCAGGATCTTGCGGTCTCTGGGGTCCGGGAGTTTCTCCAGGTATGGAGCCAGTCTGTAGTCTCTCTGTAGACTCCTGTACATGGTCAGTTTCTGTGAGCTGATGATGTCGTTCTTCCAGTCACTTACGTACCTCTCCTGGCCTTCGTCTACCATCTTCCTGATTCCGGCTTTTGTCAGGTTGTTGTGATTGGTTTTCTGGTCAGGTTGGGTTTGGGTGAGCTGTTCCGAGGGTCCTGGTTTTTCTGTTTCCCCTACATGTGTCAGGGCTTTATGGTGATGGGAGCTTGGATTGCTCCTACGTAGGTGAGCCCGGAATGACACTGCACTCTTTAGAACCGTTAGGTGTAGAGGGAATCTGCCCAGCTCAGCCCGGCAAGCACTGTTGGAGGTGCTCCGATGGACTTGGAGAAGGTGCTTGCAGAATTCCAGGTGGAATATTTCTGTTGGGCTTGAATCCCACCTTGACCAGTCTGGGTAGGTGTGAGGACCCCAGACTTCGCTGCCATACAGGAGGATTGGGGCGATGATAGAATCGAAGATTTTTAACCAGACCCTCACTGGTGGCTTTAGATGGTAGAGTTTCCTTCGGATGGCATAGAAGGTTTTGCATGCCTTGTCTTTCAGGGTCTCTATGGCTTGTTTGAAGCTCCCTGATCGGTGAATCTCTAGGCCCAGATAGGTATATTTGTCCGTTCCTGTAAGGGCGCAGTTGTTGAGGATAAATGAAGGGTGCTGGTCTGATTTTCTCTTTCTCTTCTGGAACACCATGATGTTGGTTTTCTTTAGGTTGACCGGTAGAGCCCAGGTGGAGCTGAATTTCTCTAAGATTTTCAGGTTGTCTTGGAGGCCTTTCTCGGTTGGTGACAGAAGCAGCAAGTCATCTGCATACAGCAGGAATTTCACCTGCACGTCGTGGAGGGTGAGACCTGGTGCTGTGGAAGATTCCAGAGCGGTAGCCAGCTCATTGATGTAAATGTTGAAGAGCGTTGGGCTTAGGCTGCAGCCTTGTCTGACTCCCCGGCTCTGCTGGAAATAAGCCGTTCTTCTGCCGTTCACACTCACACTGCAGAGGTTCTCGGTGTAGGAGCTTTTGATAACATCATAGGTCTTTCCTCCTATTCCGCTCTCCAGCAGTTTCAGGAATAAGCCTGGGTGCCACACCGAATCAAAGGCCTTTTTAAAGTCCACGAAACAGGCGTATATCTTCCCGTTCTTTGTATTGTGGACGTGGCTCTGAATGAGGCTGTGCAGGGTGTAGATGTGGTCGGTAGTGCGGTGGTTTGGCATGAACCCTGCTTGGCTCTTGCTGAGGACGTTGTGCTCGGTGAGGAAACTGAGGATCCTCTTGTTCAGGATGCTGTTGAACAGTTTTCCCAGGTTGCTACTGACACATATTCCTCTGTAGTTGGCTGGGTCATACCTGTCCCCATTCTTGTGGATGGGTGTGATGAGGCCTTGATTCCAGGTAGGAGGGAAGTAGCCGGCACTTAGCACAATATTGAAGAGTTTAACCATTGCGGCCTGTATTTCTGGTGGGCTGTACTTCAGCATTTCTGGTAGGATTCCATCCAGGCCACCGGCTTTTCTACATCTTATGGAAGAGATTCTCTCTGCTACTTCCTGTAATGTAATAGGTGCATCCACGGGGTTTTGGAAATTTTTTACTTTTTCCTCCATTGCTTTTAGTTTTGCCATTATGTTTTCCTGTTCTTGGCTTAGTTCTTCCTTTGGAATGTCTTTATAGAGGTCTCTGAAGTACTGGAGCCAGATGTTGCCATTTTGGATATGGATGTTGTTTTTCTTGTCTTTTGTGCCAATGTGGTTCCATAGTTCCCAGAAGGAGTTGTCTTGGAGGGCGTCTTGGAGTTGGTTAAGTTTGGTGGAGATGTAACTCTGCTTCTTCCTCCTGAGGATGGTTTTGTACTGCCTTTGTATGGTTTCATAGGCTTCCCTCAGACCCGGGTGGTTGGGGTCTCTGTGTTTCTTGTTTGAGGCTGTTCTCAGGGTCTTCCGTACGGCTTTACATTCTCTGTCAAACCATCCATTGATCTGTTTTTCTTTTGGTCTCTTGTAGTTGACTTTAAGGTCGGACAGTCTGGCCATTGCATAGAATATATTGATGAGGTCTTTTGCAGCTTGACTCACTCCCTTTGGGTTAGGCTGGTACTCGTAGTTGTAGAAGTGGTGGAGCATCCGCTGTATTTCAGGTCTGCTGGGAACCTCTTTATACTTTAATGCCGACGTTTTGTGCCATTTATAGGATGGAGGCCGGGTGAAGAGGCCGCTCTGCTGTGGCTTTTGAGTGGATGGTTTCTCTGTAGATTTCAGGTACAGAAGAAGTTGGTTGTGGTCTGACAGGTGCGTTTGTGGGGAGACTATGAAGGCGCTGATATTTGCCAGGTTCATATCTGTAATGGCATAATCTACTACACTCCTCCCTACATGGGAGTTTAGTGTGCACCTCCCTAAGGAGTCTCCTTTGGTTCGTCCGTTAAGAATATGAAGTCCTAAACTTCTGCATACGTTCAGGAGCTTTTTACCACTTTTGTTGACTGTACTGTCATAGCTGTTTCTCTCTGTGACTACTGAGTCTTGGCCGTTATTCTCTGCTCCAAATATGTAGATGTTCCCATCCGTGGTCAGGAAGTCGTTTTCTCTCCCTGTTCTTGCATTGAGGTCTCCAAAGATGAGAACTTTGCCCAGGCCCTGATAGTGGGCGGCTTCTCTTTGTAAGATCTCGAAGCAGTCTGTATTGAAGTAGGGTGACTCTGGCGGTGGTATATAGGTGGCGCAGAGATAGACATCAGACTGAGAGGTGAGGGTGGAGCTGCTGATCCTGATCCATATGTGGCTGCCTCCTCTCTTCACCGGTTTGATGTACTGGTGGAGCTCCTCTTTATGCCAGATCAGTATTCCTCCTGAGCTCCGACCCTGTTTGATGTTTTTATTTTTCAGGGCAGGGACATAGATTTCCCTGTATCCGATGGGCACCAGAGATTCGTCTTCGGCTCTGGTCCATGTTTCCAGGAGGATCTGAATGTCTATATTTCTCAGTCTTTGTATAAAGTCAGGGTCATTTGTTTTACATCCAAAGGCCGAGGTGTTGAGACCCTGAATATTCCAGCTGCTGATTGTAAGTGAGGTCATTTTTTTTTTTCTATATATCTTGGGTGTATATACCTTGTAAAGAGTATGGCTGTGTAGGACACACCGGATCTCTGACTGGTTCATTAATGGTGTTGTTTCCGTCCAGTCACATTAGTTTCCTGCACACTGTGTTGAGTAGAGTCTTTATCTCCTCCATATCTCTGCTCTGTATATCTCTGCTCTGTATGCCTCTGTTTCGCATGTCTCTGTGTGAGGTCGGTGAACTCCTCCATGGTGGTCTCCTCTGATGGTCCAATTTTGGGTGAGGGTGTATGTTTTCAGCTTCCTTTGATATAATTGTTGCTTCTTTCCTTCTTATTGTCGGGGGTCTTTTCATGGGATTCTGGTTGGTGTTGGCTCCAGGCCTAGGGTGGTCTCTGTTTAGTACAATGTCCTTCAGCTCTTTGGCCAGAAGGCTGACCCCTGATTTGTTCAGGTGCTTACTGTCATAGAGGTGATGGTGATTTATGGAGGGGTGTTGGGCCAGAATCACTCCTGGCACAGATTTCATTCTTTCTGTTAGGTCCATATTGATGTTCTGGATGGTGTGGTTGGATATGTCCTTTCTTGGGAGCAGAGATGACAGGATGATTTTGCTGTCTGGTAATCTTAGTTGTGCCGTCTTTGCTAGTTGGGCCAGTTCTCCTGAGATCTGCTGGTGCTGGTCTGGCAGATTGTTTGTGCCGGTGTGTATAATGATATGGTTTGGGTTGGAAAACCGTGGATTATTGATGACCGCTGTCACCTGCTCAATAGTTGCACAGCGGATTTTGACCCTTTTTCCTGGGAATAGCCGCCTTGTATTCAGGTATTTCCCATTTGAGTCCATTATGAGGACGGTGTCAGGACTTTGTGATGTTGTTGGTGCGGGATGTGGCTGCTGATGGGGGTCTGTGCTGGAGATTATGCTGGTAGCAGGTTCTCTTCTCTCCTCTATGGGTCTTGTTTCTGGCTCACTTTGATTAGACTCCGGTTCCTCCATATTGGGGTTGTTTGGCCTCTCAGCCTCCTGGCCAGTGGAGGTCATGTCCTCAGTCTATATCTACAATAATATATAAGTGACAGGAGCCCGTACAGTCTATATCTACAATAATATATACGTAACATGAGCCCGTACAGTCTATATCTACAATAATATATACCTGACAGGAGCCCATACAGTCTATATCTACAATAATATATACCTGACAGGAGCCCGTACAGTCTGTATCTACAATAATATATACCTGACAGGAGCCCGTACAGTCTATATCTACAATAATATATACCTGACAGGAGCACGTACAGTCTATATCTACAATAATATATACCTGACAGGAGCCCGTACAGTCTATATCTACAATAATATATACCTGACAGGAGCCCGTACAGTCTATATCTACAATAATATATACCTGACAGGAGCACGTACAGTCTGAATCTATAATAATATATACCTGACAGGAGCCCGTACAGTCTGTATCTATAATAATATATGCCTGACAGGAGCCCGTACAGTCTGTATCTACAATAATATATACCTGACAGGAGCCCGTACAGTCTGTATCTATAATAATATATACCTGACAGGAGCCCGTACAGTCTATATCTACAATAATATATACCTGACAGGAGCCTGTACAGTCTATATCTACAATAATATATACCTGACAGGAGCACGTACAGTCTGTATCTACAATAATATATACCTGACAGGAGCCTGTACAGTCTATATCTACAATAATATATACCTGACAGGAGCCCGTACAGTCTATATCTACAATAATATATACCTGACAGGAGCCCGTACAGTCTGTATCTACAATAATATATACCTGACAGGAGCCCGTACAGTCTGTATCTACAATAATATATACCTGACAGGAGCCCGTACAGTCTGTATCTATAATAATATATACCTGACAGGAGCCCATACAGTCTATATCTACAATAATATATACCTGACAGGAGCCCGTACAGTCTATATCTACAATAATATATACCTGACAGGAGCACGTACAGTCTGAATCTATAATAATATATACCAGACAGGAGCCCGTACAGTCTGTATCTACAATAATATATACCTGACAGGAGCCCGTACAGTCTGTATCTACAATATTATATACGTGACAGGAGCCCGTACAGTCTGTATCTACAATAATATATGCCTGACAGGAGCCCGTACAGTCTGTATCTACAATAATATATACGTGACAGGAGCCCGTACAGTCTGTATCTATAATAATATATACCTGACAGGAGCCCATACAGTCTGTATCTACAATAATATATACCTTACAGGAGCACGTACAGTCTGAATCTATAATAATATATACCTGACAGGAGCCCGTACAGTCTGTATCTACAATAATATATACCTGACAGGAGCACGTACAGTCTGAATCTATAATAATATATACCAGACAGGAGCCCGTACAGTCTGTATCTACAATAATATATGCCTGACAGGAGCCCGTACAGTCTGTATCTACAATAATATATACGTGACAGGAGCCCGTACAGTCTGTATCTATAATAATATATACCTGACAGGAGCCCGTACAGTCTATATCTACAATAATATATACCTGACAGGAGCACGTACAGTCTGAATCTATAATAATATATACCTGACAGGAGCCCGTACAGTCTGTATCTACAATAATATATACCAGACAGGAGCCCGTACAGTCTGTATCTACAATAATATATGCCTGACAGGAGCCCGTACAGTCTGTATCTACAATAATATATACGTGACAGGAGCCCGTACAGTCTGTATCTATAATAATATATACCTGACAGGAGCCCGTACAGTCTATATCTACAATAATATATACCTGACAGGAGCACGTACAGTCTGAATCTATAATAATATATACCTGACAGGAGCCCGTACAGTCTGTATCTACAATAATATATACCTGACAGGAGCACGTACAGTCTGAATCTATAATAATATATACCTGACAGGAGCCCGTACAGTCTGTATCTACAATAATATATGCCTGACAGGAGCCCGTACAGTCTGTATCTACAATAATATATACCTGACAGGAGCCCGTACAGTCTGTATCTATAATAATATATACCTGACAGGAGCCCGTACAGTCTATATCTACAATAATATATACCTGACAGGAGCCTGTACAGTCTATATCTACAATAATATATACCTGACAGGAGCCCGTACAGTCTATATCTACAATAATATACAGTGGGGAAAAAAAGTATTTAGTCAGTCAGCAATAGTGCAAGTTCCACCACTTAAAAAGATGAGAGGCGTCTGTAATTTACTTCATAGGTAGACCTCAACTATGGGAGACAAACTGAGGAAAAAAAATCTAGAAAATCACATTGTCTGTATTTTTTTTCATTTTATTTGCATATTATGGAGGAAAATAAGTATTTGGTCAGAAACAAAATTTCATCTCAATACTTTGTGATATATCCTTTGTTGGCAATGACAGAGGTCAAACGTTTTCTGTAAGTCTTCACAAGGTTGCCACACACTGTTGTTGGTATGTTGGCCCATTCCTCCATGCAGATCTCCTCTAGAGCAGTGATGTTTTTGGCTTTTCGCTTGGCAACACGGACTTTCAACTCCCTCCAAAGGTTTTCGATAGGGTTGAGATCTGGATTCTGGCTAGGCCACTCCAGTACCTTGAAATGCTTCTTACGAAGCCACTCCTTCATTGCCCTGGCGGTGTGCTTTGGATCATTGTCATGTTGAAAGACCCAGCCACGTTTCATCTTCAATGCCCTTGCTGATGGAAGGAGGTTTGCACTCAAAATCTCACAATACATGGCCCCATTCATTCTTTCATGTACCCGGATCAGTCGTCCTGGCCCCTTTGCAGAGAAACAGCCCCAAAGCATGATGTTTCCACCACCATGCTTTACAGTAGGTATGGTGTTTGATGGATGCAACTCAGTATTCTTTTTCCTCCAAACACGACAAGTTGTGTTTCTACCAAACAGTTCCAGTTTGGTTTCATCAGACCATAGGACATTCTCCCAAAACTCCTCTGGATCATCCAAATGCTCTCTAGCAAACTTCAGACGGGCCCAGACATGTACAGGCTTAAGCAGTGGGACACGTCTGGCACTGCAGGATCTGAGGCCATGGTGGCGTAGTGTGTTACTTATGGTAGGCCTTGTTACATTGGTCCCAGCTCTCTGCAGTTCATTCACTAGGTCCCCCCGCGTGGTTCTGGGATTTTTGCTCACCGTTCTTGTGATCATTCTGACCCCACGGGGTGGGATTTTGCGTGGAGCACCAGATCGAGGGAGATTATCAGTGGTCTTGTATGTCTTCCATTTTCTAATTATTGCTCCCACAGTTGATTTCTTCACTCCAAGCTGGTTGGCTATTGCAGATTCAGTCTTCCCAGCCTGGTGCAGGGCTACAATTTTGTTTCTGGTGTCCTTTGACAGCTCTTTGGTCTTCACCATAGTGGAGTTTGGAGTCAGACTGTTTGAGGGTGTGCACAGGTGTCTTTTTATACTGATAACAAGTTTAAACAGGTGCCATTACTACAGGTAATGAGTGGAGGAAAGAGGAGACTCTTAAAGAAGAAGTTACAGGTCTGTGAGAGCCAGAAATCTTGATTGCTTGTTTCTGACCAAATACTTATTTTCCAACATAATATGCAAATAAAATGAAAAAAAAACAGACAATGTGATTTTCTGGATTTTTTTTTCTCAGTTTGTCTCCCATAGTTGAGGTCTACCTGTGATGTAAATTACAGACGCCTCTCATCTTTTTAAGTGGTGGAACTTGCACTATTGCTGACTGACTAAATACTTTTTTTCCCCACTGTATACCTGACAGGAGCCTGTACAGTCTATATCTACAATAATATATACATGACAGGAGCACGTACAGTCTGTATCTATAATAATATATACCTGACAGGAGCCCGTACAGTCTGTATCTATAATAATATATGCCTGACAGGAGCCCGTACAGTCTGTATCTACAATAATATATACCTGACAGGAGCCCATACAGTCTATATCTACAATAATATATACCTGACAGGAGCCCGTACAGTATATATCTACAATAATATATACCTGACAGGAGCCCATACAGTCTATATCTACAATAATATATACCTGACAGGAGCCTGTACAGTCTATATCTACAATAATATATACCTGACAGGAGCCTGTACAGTCTATATCTACAATAATATATACCTGACAGGAGCCCGTACAGTCTATATCTACAATAATATATACCTGACAGGAGCCTGTACAGTCTATATCTACAATAATATATACCTGACAGGAGCCCGTAGAGTCTGTATCTACAATAATATATACATGACAGGAGCCCGTAGAGTCTGTATCTACAATAATATATACATGACAGGAGCCCGTACAGTCTATAGATTCAAGATTCAAGATTCAAAGAAGCTTTATTGGCAGGACTAAATACACATTAGTTTTGCCAAAGCAGGTGTACAGAAGGGAATAGGGATAGGGACTGTAGGGATGTTGGGAAGGGGCTGTAGGAAAGGTGGATGGGGCAGATCCAGGTTGGGGCTATAGAAGTCCATGGCATAGGGAAGGTGAATGGCGGCATGGGGGCAGATCCAGGATGAGGCTATAGAAGTCCATGGCATAGGGAAGGTGGATGGGGGATTGGGGCATATCCAGGGTGGGGGCCATAGAAGTCCATGGCATATCGGAGTTCTCTTTCTCGCAGTCTATGGCATTCGTTCACATATTGCGCTGCTATCTCCACTGCTCTCTCTTCTTCCCCCAGCAGGATGTATGTTTTCTCTTCCTCCTTCATGGTGGTGAAATCCGGGAAGAGATGTGAGAGTCTCCTGAAGTGAGTGTCCCTCACTGCTGAGTACTTGGAGCAGTGTAGCAGGAAGTGGGTCTCATCCTCCAGGGCCTCCTGGTCACAGTGTTGGCACAGTCTTTCCTCCCTGGGCTTGTAGCTCTGCCTGTGTCGGCCGGATTCGATGGCCAGACTGTGGGCACTGAGTCTATACCGGCTCAGGATCTTGCGGTCTTTGGGGTCCTGGAGTTTCTCCAGGTATGGAGCCAGTCTGTAGTCTCTCTGTAGACTCTGGTACATGGTCAGTTTCTGTGAGCTGATGATGTCGTTCTTCCAGTCACTTACGTACCTCTCCTGGCCTTCGTCTACCATCTTCCTGATTCCGGCTTTTGTCAGGTTGTTGTGATTGGTTTTCTGGTCAGGTTGGATTTGGGTCTATATCTACAATAATATATACCTGACAGGAGCACGTACAGTCTGTATCTATAATAATATAAACCTGACAGGAGCCCGTACAGTCTGTATCTATAATAATATATACCTGACAGGATCCCGTACAGTCTGTATCTATAATAATATATGCCTGACAGGAGCCCATACAGTCTGTATCTACAATAATATATACCTGACAGGAGACAATACAGTCTATATCTACAATAAAATATACCTGACAGGAGCCCGTACAGTCTATATCTACAATAATATATACCTGACAGGAGACCATACTGTCTATATCTACAATAATATATACCTGACAGGAGCCCATACAGTCTATATCTACAATAAAATATACCTGACAGGAGCCCGTACAGTCTATATCTACAATAATATATACCTGACAGGAGTCCATACAGTCTATATCTACAATAAAATATACCTGACAGGAGCCCATACTGTCTATATCTACAATAATATATACCTGACAGGAGCCCGTACAGTCTGTATCTACAATAATATATACCTGACAGGAGCACGTACAGTCTGTATCTATAATAATATATACCTGACAGGAGCCCGTACAGTCTATATCTACAATAATATATACCTGGCAGGAGCCCGTACAGTCTGTATCTACAATAATATATACCTGACAGGAGCCCATACAGTCTATATCTACAATAATATATACCTGACAGGAGCACGTACAGTCTATATCTACAATAATATATACCTGGCTGGAGCCCGTACAGTCTATATCTACAATAATATATACCTGACAGGAGCACGTACAGTCTGTATCTATAATAATATATACCTGACAGGAGCACGTACAGTCTATATCTACAATAATATATACCTGACAGGAGCACGTACAGTCTGTATCTATAATAATATATACCTGACAGGAGCACGTACAGTCTGTATCTATAATAATATCTACCTGACAGGAGCCCATACTGTCTATATCTACAATAATATATACATGACAGGAGCCCATACAGTCTATGTCTACAATAATATATACCTGACAGGAGCCCGTACAGTCTGTATCTATAATAATATATACCTGACAGGAGCACGTACAGTCTATATCTACAATAATATATACCTGACAGGAGCACGTACAGTCTGTATCTATAATAATATATACCTGACAGGAGCACGTACAGTCTGTATCTATAATAATATATACCTGACAGGAGCCCATACTGTCTATATCTACAATAATATATACATGACAGGAGCCCATACAGTCTATGTCTACAATAATATATACCTGACAGGAGCCCGTACAGTCTGTATCTATAATAATATATACCTGACAGGAGCCCATACAGTCTATATCTACAATAATATATACCTGACAGGAGCCCATACAGTCTATATCTAAAATAATATATACCTGACAGGAGCCCGTACAGTCTGTATCTACAAAAATATATACCTGACAGGAGCCCATACAGTCTATATCTACAATAATATATACCTGACAGGAGCCCGTACAGACTATATCTACAATAATATATACCTGACAGGAGCCCATACAGTCTGTATCTACAATAATATATACCTGACAGGAGCCCGTACAGACTATATCTACAATAATATATACCTGACAGGAGCCCGTACAGTCTGTATCTATAATAATATATACCTGACAGGAGCCCATACATTCTATATCTACAATAATAAATACCTGACAGGAGCCCGTACAGTCTACATCTACAATAATATATGCCTGACAGGAGCCCATACAGTCTGTATCTACAATAATATATACCTGACAGGAGCCCGTACAGTCAATATCTACAATAATATATACCTGACAGGAGCCCATACAGTCTGTATCTACAATAATATATACCTGACAGGAGCCCGTACAGTCTATATCTACAATAATATATACCTGACAGGAGCCCGTACAGTCTGTAACTATAATAATATATGCCTGACAGGAGCCCATACAGTCTATATCTACAATAATATATACCTGACAGGAGCCCATACAGTCTATATCTACAATAATATATACCTGACAGGAGCACGTACAGTCTATATCTACAATAATATATACCTGACAGGAGACCGTACAGTCTGTATCTACAATAATATATACCTGACAGGAGCCCATACAGTCTGTATCTATGATAATATACACCTTACAGGAGCCCGTACAGTCTGAATCTACAATAATATATACCTGACAGGAGCCCGTACAGTCTATATCTACAAAAATATATACCTGACAGGAGCCATACAGTCTATATCTACAATAATATATACCTGACAGGAGCCCATACAGTCTATATCTACAATAATATATACCTGACAGGAGCCCGTACAGTCTATATCTACAATAATAAATACCTGACAGGAGCCCGTACAGTCTATATCTACAATAATATATACCTGACAGGAGACCGTACAGTCTGTATCTACAATAATATATACCTGACAGGAGCCCATACAGTCTGTATCTATGATAATATACACCTTACAGGAGCCCGTACAGTCTGAATCTACAATAATATATACCTGACAGGAGCCCATACAGTCTATATCTACAATAATATATACCTGACAGGAGCCCATACTGTCTATATCTACAATAATATATACCTGACAGGAGCCCGTACAGTCAGAATCTACAATAATATATACCTGACAGGAGCCCATACAGTCTATATCTACAATAATATATACCTGACAGGAGCACATACAGTCTATATCTATAATAATATATACCTGACAGGAGCCCGTACAGTCTGTATCTATAATAATATATGCCTGACAGGAGCCCGTGCAGTCTGTATCTACAATAATATATACCTGACAGGAGACCGTACAGTCTGTATCTACAATAATATATACCTGACAGGAGCACGTACAGTCTGTATCTATAATAATATATACCTGACAGGAGCCCGTACAGTCTATATCTACAATAATATATACCTGACAGGAGCCCGTACAGTCTATATCTACAATAATATATACCTGGCAGGAGCCCGCACAGTCTGTATCTACAATAATATATACCTGACAGGAGCCCATACAGTCTATATCTACAATAATATATACCTGACAGGAGCACGTACAGTCTATATCTACAATAATATATACCTGGCTGGAGCCCGTACAGTCTATATCTACAATAATATATACCTGACAGGAGCCCATACAGTCTGTATCTATAATAATATATACCTGACAGGAGCACGTACAGTCTATATCTACAATAATATATACCTGACAGGAGCAAGTACAGTCTGTATCTATAATAATATATACCTGACAGGAGCACGTACAGTCTATATCTACAATAATATATACCTGACAGGAGCAAGTACAGTCTGTATCTATAATAATATATACCTGACAGGAGCACGTACAGTCTATATCTACAATAATATATACCTGACAGGAGCAAGTACAGTCTGTATCTATAATAATATATACCTGACAGGAGCACGTACAGTCTATATCTACAATAATATATACCTGACAGGAGCCCGTACAGTCTGTATCTATAATAATATATACCTGACAGGAGCACGTACAGTCTATATCTACAATAATATATACCTGACAGGAGCAAGTACAGTCTGTATCTATAATAATATATACCTGACAGGAGCACGTACAGTCTGTATCTATAATAATATATACCTGACAGGAGCCCATACTGTCTATATCTACAATAATATATACATGACAGGAGCCCATACAGTCTATGTCTACAATAATATATACCTGACAGGAGCCCGTACAGTCTGTATCTATAATAATATATACCTGACAGGAGCCCATACAGTCTATATCTAAAATAATATATACCTGACAGGAGCCCGTACAGTCTGTATCTACAAAAATATATACCTGACAGGAGCCCATACAGTCTATATCTACAATAATATATACCTGACAGGAGCCCGTACAGACTATATCTACAATAATATATACCTGACAGGAGCCCATACAGTCTGTATCTACAATAATATATACCTGACAGGAGCCCGTACAGACTATATCTACAATAATATATACCTGACAGGAGCCCGTACAGTCTGTATCTATAATAATATATACCTGACAGGAGCCCATACATTCTATATCTACAATAATAAATATCTGACAGGAGCCCGTACAGTCTACATCTACAATAATATATGCCTGACAGGAGCCCATACAGTCTGTATCTACAATAATATATACCTGACAGGAGCCCGTACAGTCAATATCTACAATAATATATACCTGACAGGAGCCCATACAGTCTGTATCTACAATAATATATACCTGACAGGAGCCCGTACAGTCTATATCTACAATAATATATACCTGACAGGAGCCCGTACAGTCTGTATCTACAATAATATATACCTGACAGGAGCCCATACAGTCTGTATCTACAATAATATATACCTGACAGGAGCCCGTACAGTCTATATCTACAATAATATATACCTGACAGGAGCCCGTACAGTCTGTAACTATAATAATATATGCCTGACAGGAGCCCATACAGTCTATATCTACAATAATATATACCTGACAGGAGCCCATACAGTCTATATCTACAATAATATATACCTGACAGGAGCACGTACAGTCTATATCTACAATAATATATACCTGACAGGAGACCGTACAGTCTGTATCTACAATAATATATACCTGACAGGAGCCCATACAGTCTGTATCTATGATAATATACACCTTACAGGAGCCCGTACAGTCTGAATCTACAATAATATATACCTGACATTAGCCCGTACAGTCTATATCTACAATAATATATACCTGACAGGAGCCATACAGTCTATATCTACAATAATATATACCTGACAGGAGCCCGTACAGTCTATATCTACAATAATATATACCTGACAGGAGCCCATACAGTCTGAATCCACAATAATATATACTTGACAGGAGCCCATACAGTTTGTATCTATAATAATATATACCTGACAGGAGCCCATACAGTCTATATCTACAATAATAAATACCTCACAGGAGCACGTACAGTCTGTATATACAATAATATATACCTGACAGGAGCCCATACAGTCTGTATCTATAATAATATATATCTTACAGGAGCCCGTACAGTCTGAATCTACAATAATATATACCTGACAGGAGCCCATACAGTCTGTATCTACAATAATATATACCTGACAGGAGCCGTACAGTCTGTATTTACAATAGTATATACCTGACAGGGGCCCATACAGTCTATATCAACAATAATATATACCTGACAGGAGCACGTACAGTCTATATCTACAATAATATATACCTGACAGGAGCCAGTACAGTCTATATCTACAATATTATATACCTGACAGGAACCCATACAGTCTGTATCTACAATAATATATACCTGACAGGAGCCCGTACAGTCTGTATCTACAATAATATATACCTGACAGAAGCCCGTACAGTCTGTATCTACAATAATATATACCTGACAGGAGCCCATACAGTCTATATCTACAATAATATATACCTGACAGGAGCCCGTACAGTCTATCTACAATAATATATACCTGACAGGAGCCCATAAAGTCTATCTACAATACTATATACCTGGCAGGAGCCCGTACAGTCTATATATACAATAATATATACCTGACAGGAGCCCATACAGTCTGTATCTACAATAATATATACCTGACAGGAGCCCGTACAGTCTATATCTACAGTAATATATACCTGACAGGAGCCCGTACAGTCTATATCTACAGTAATATATACTTGACAGGAGCCCATACAGTCTATATCTACAATAATATATACCTGACAGGAGCCCGTACAGTCTATATCTACAATAATATATACCTGACAGGAGCCCATACAGTCTATATCTACAATAATATATACCTGACAGGAGCCCGTACCGTCTGAATCTACAATAATATATACCTGACAGGAGCCCGTACAGACTATATCTACAATAATATATACCTGATAGGAGCCCGTACAGTCTATTTCTACAATAATATATGCCTGAAAGGAGCCCGTACAGTCTGTATCTATAATAATATATACCTGACAGGAGCCCGTACAGTCTATATCTACAATAATATATACGTGACAGGAGCCCGTACAGTCTATATCTACAATAATATATACGTGACAGGAGCCCGTACAGTCTGTATCTACAATAATATATGCCTGACAGGAGCCCGTACAGTCTATATCTACAATGATATATACCTGACAGGAGCCCATACAGTCTATATCTACAATAATATATACCTGACAGGAGCCCGTACAGTCTGTATCTACAATAATATATACCTGACAGGAGCCCGTACAGTCTGTATCTACAATAATATATACCTGACAGGAGCCCGTACTGTCTATATCTACAATAATATATACCTGACAGGAGCCTGTACAGTCTATATCAACAATAATATATACCTGACAGGAGCCCGTACAGTCTGTATCTACAATAATATATTCCTGACATGAGCCCGTACAGTCTATATCTACAATAATATATACCTGAGAGGAGCCCGTACAGTCTGTATCTACAATAATATATACCTGACAGGAGCCCGTACAGTCTATATCTACAATAATATATACCTGACAGGAGCCATACAGTCTATATCTACAATAATATATACCTGACAGGAGCCCGTACAGTCTATATCTACAATAATATAGATTCAAAGATTCAAAGAAGCTTTATTGGCAGGACTAAATACACATTAGTTTTGCCAAAGAAGGTGTACAGAAGGGAATAGGGATAGGGACTGTAGGGATGTTGGGAAGGGGCTGTAGGAAAGGTGGATGGGGCAGATCCAGGTTGGGGCTATAGAAGTCCATGGCATAGGGAAGGTGGATGGCGGCATGGGGGCAGATCCAGGATGAGGCTATAGAAGTCCATGGCATAGGGAAGGTGGAATATATACCTGACAGGATCCTGAACAGTTTATATCTACAGTAATATATACCTGACAGGAGCCCATACAGTCTATATCTACAAAAATATATATACCTGACAGGAGCCCGTACAGTCTATATCTACAATAATATATTCCTGACAGGAGACCGTACAGTCTGTATCTACAATAATATATACCTGACAGGAGCCCATACAGTCTATATCTACAATAATATATAACTGACAGGAGCCCGTACAGTCTATATCTACAATAATATATACCTGAGAGGAGCCCGTACAGTCTGTATCTACAATATTATATACCTGACAGGAGCCCATACAGTCTATATCTACAATAATAAATAACTGACAGGAGCCCCTACAGTCTATATCTACAATAATATATACCTGAGAGGAGCCCGTACAGTCTATAGATTCAAGATTCAAAGAAGCTTTATTGGCAGGACTAAATACACATTAGTTTTGCCAAAGCAGGTGTACAGAAGGGAATAGGGATAGGGACTGTAGGGATGTTGGGAAGGGGCTGTAGGAAAGGTGGATGGGGCAGATCCAGGTTGGGGCTATAGAAGTCCATGGCATAGGGAAGGTGGATGGCGGCATGGGGGCAGATCCAGGATGAGGCTATAGAAGTCCATGGCATAGGGAAGGTGGATGGGGGATTGGGGCATATCCAGGGTTGGTGCCATAGAAGTCCATGGCATATCGGAGTTCTCTTTCTCGCAGTCTATGGCATTCGTTCACATATTGCGCTGCTATCTCCACTGCTCTCTCTTCTTCCCCCAGCAGGATATATGTTTTCTCTTCCTCCTTCATGGTGGTGAAATCCGGGAAGAGATGTGAGAGTCTCCTGAAGTGAGTGTCCCTCACTGCTGAGTACTTGGAGCAGTGTAGCAGGAAGTGGGTCTCATCCTCCAGGGCCTCCTGGTCACAGTGTTGGCACAGTCTTTCCTCCCTGGGCTTGTAGCTCTGCCTGTGTCGGCCGGATTCGATGGCCAGACTGTGGGCACTGAGTCTATACCGGCTCAGGATCTTGCGGTCTTTGGGGTCCTGGAGTTTCTCCAGGTATGGGGCCAGTCTGTAGTCTCTCTGTAGACTCCGGTACATGGTCAGTTTCTGTGAGCTGATGATGTCGTTCTTCCAGTCACTTACGTACCTCTCCTGGCCTTCGTCTACCATCTTCCTGATTCCGGCTTTTGTCAGGTTGTTGTGATTGGTTTTCTGGTCAGGTTGGGTTTGGGTGAGCTGTTCCGAGGGTCCTGGTTTTTCTGTTTCCCCTACATGTGTCAGGGCTTTATGGTGATGGGAGCTTGGATTGCTCCTACGTAGGTGAGCCTGGAATGACAGTGCCCTCTTTAGAACCGTTAGGTGTAGAGGGAATCTGCCCAGCTCGGCCCGGCAAGCACTGTTGGAGGTGCTCCGATGGACTTGGAGAAGGTGCTTGCAGAATTCCAGGTGGAATATTTCTGTTGGGCTTGAATCCCACCTTGACCAGTCTGGGTAGGTGTGAGGACCCCAGACTTCGCTGCCCTACAGGAGGATTGGGGCGATGATAGAATCGAAGATTTTTAACCAGACCCTCACTGGTGGCTTTAGATGGTAGAGTTTCCTTCGGATGGCATAGAAGGTTTTGCATGCCTTGTCTTTCAGGGTCTCTATGGCTTGTTTGAAGCTCCCTGATCGGTGAATCTCTAGGCCCAGATAGGTATATTTGTCCGTTCCTGTAAGGGCGCAGTTGTTGAGGATAAATGAAGGGTGCTGGTCTGATTTTCTCTTTCTCTTCTGGAACACCATGATGTTGGTTTTCTTTAGGTTGACCGGTAGAGCCCAGGTGGAGCTGAATTTCTCTAAGATTTTCAGGTTGTCTTGGAGGCCTTTCTCGGTTGGTGACAGAAGCAGCAAGTCATCTGCATACAGCAGGAATTTAACCTGCACGTCGTGGAGGGTGAGACCTGGTGCTGTGGATGATTCCATAGCGGTAGCCAGCTCGTTGATGTAAATGTTGAAGAGCGTTGGGCTTAGGCTGCAGCCTTGTCTGACTCCCCGGCTCTGCTGGAAATAAGCCGTTCTTCTGCCGTTCACACTCACACTGCAGAGGTTCTCGGTGTAGGAGCTTTTGATAACATCATAGGTCTTTCCTCCTATTCCGCTCTCCAGCAGTTTCAGGAATAAGCCTGGGTGCCACACCGAATCAAAGGCCTTTTTAAAGTCCACGAAACAGGCGTATATCTTCCCGTTCTTTGTATTGTGGACGTGGCTCTGAATGAGGCTGTGCAGGGTGTAGATGTGGTCAGTAGTGCGGTGGTTTGGCATGAACCCTGCTTGGCTCTTGCTGAGGACGTTGTGCTCGGTGAGGAAACTGAGGATCCTCTTGTTCAGGATGCTGTTGAACAGTTTTCCCAGGTTGCTGCTGACACATATTCCTCTGTAGTTGGTTGGGTCATACCTGTCCCCATTCTTGTGGATGGGTGTGATGAGGCCTTGATTCCAGGTAGGAGGGAAGTAGCCGGCACTTAGCACAATATTGAAGAGTTTAACCATTGCGGCCTGTATTTCTGGTGGGCTGTACTTCAGCATTTCTGGTAGGATTCCATCCAGGCCACCGGCTTTTCTACATCTTATGGAAGAGATTCTCTCTGCTACTTCCTGTAATGTAATAGGTGCATCCACGGGGTTTTGGAAATTTTTTACTTTTTCCTCCATTGCTTTTAGTTTTGCCATTATGTTTTCCTGTTCTTGGCTTAGTTCTTCCTTTGGAATGTCTTTATAGAGGTCTCTGAAGTACTGGAGCCAGATGTTGCCATTTTGGATATGGATGTTGTTTTTCTTGTCTTTTGTGCCCATGTGGTTCCATAGTTCCCAGAAGGAGTTGTCTTGGAGGGCGTCTTGGAGTTGGTTAAGTTTGGTGGAGATGTAACTCTGCTTCTTCCTCCTGAGGATGGTTTTGTACTGCCTTTGTATGGTTTCATAGGCTTCCCTCAGACCCGGGTGGTTGGGGTCTCTGTGTTTCTTGTTTGAGGCTGTTCTCAGGGTCTTCCGTACGGCTTTACATTCTCTGTCAAACCATCCATTGATCTGTTTTTCTTTTGGTCTCTTGTAGTTGACTTTTTTAAGGTCGGACAGTCTGGCCATTGCATAGAATATATTGTTGAGGTCTTTTGCAGCTTGACTCACTCCCTTTGGGTTAGGCTGGTACTCGTAGTTGTAGAAGTGGTGGAGCATCCGCTGTATTTCAGGTCTGCTGGGAACCTCTTTATACTTTAATGCCGACGTTTTGTGCCATTTATAGGATGGAGGCCGGGTGAAGAGGCCGCTCTGCTGTGGCTTTTGAGTGGATGGTTTCTCTGTAGATTTCAGGTACAGAAGAAGTTGGTTGTGGTCTGACAGGTGCGTTTGTGGGGAGACTATGAAGGCGCTGATATTTGCCTATATCTACAATAATATATACCTGACAGGAGCCCGTACAGTCTATATCTACAATAATATATACCTGAGAGGAGCCCGTACAGTCTGTATCTACAATAATATATACCTGACAGGAGCCCATACAGTCTATATCTACAATAATATATAACTGACAGGAGCCCGTACAGTCTATATCTACAATAATATATACCTGAGAGGAGCCCGTACAGTCTATATCTACAATAATATATACCTGACAGGAGCCCATACAGTCTATATCTACAATAATATGTACCTGACAGGAGCCCGTACAGTCTATATCTACAATAATATATACCTGAGAGGAGCCCGTACAGACTATATCTACAATAATATATACCTGACAGGAGCCCATACAGTCTATATCTACAATAATATATACCTGACAGGAGCCCGTACAGTCTATATCTACAATAATATACATCTGAGAGGAGCCCGTACAGTCTGTATCTACAATAATATATACCTGACAGGAGCCCATACAGTCTATATCTACAATAATATATACCTGACAGGAGCCCGTACAGTCTATATCTACAATAATATATACCTGACAGGAGCCCGTACAGTCTATATCTACAATAATATACATCTGAGAGGAGCCCGTACAGTCTATATCTACAATAATATATACCTGAGAGGAGCCCATACAGTCTATATCTACAATAATATATACCTGACAGGAGCCCATACAGTCTATATCTACAATAATATATACCTGACAGGAGCCCGTACAGTCTATATCTACAATAATATATACCTGACAGGAGCCCGTACAGTCTATATCTACAATAATATATACCTGAGAGGAGCCCGTACAGTCTGTATCTACAATAATATATTCCTGACATGAGCCCGTACAGTCTATATCTACAATAATATATACCTGACAGGAGCCTGTACAGTCTATATCTACAATAATATGTGCCTGACAGGAGCCTGTACAGTCTATATCTACAATAATATATACCTGACAGGAGCCCGTACACTCTGTATCTACAATAATATATAACTGACAGGAGCCCATATAGTCCACATCTACAATAATATATACCTGACAGGAGCCCATACAGTCTATATCTACAATAATATATACCTGACAGGAGCCCGTACAGTCTATATCTACAATAATATATACCTGACAGGAGCCCGTACAGTCTATATCAATAATAATATATACCTGATAGGAGCCCGCACAGTCTATATCTACAGTAATATATACCTGACAGGAGCCCGTACAGTCTATATCTACAATAACATATACCTGACAGGAGCCCGTACAGTCTATATCTACAATAATATATACCTGACAGGAGCCCGTACAGTCTATATCTACAATAATATATACCTGACAGGAGCCCGTACAGTCTATATCTACAATAATATATACCTGACAGGAGCCCGTACAGTCTATATCTACAATAATATATACCTGACAGGAGCCCATACAGTCTATATCTACAATAATATATGCCTGACAGGAGCCCATACAGTCTATATCTACAATAATATATACCTTACAGGAGCCCGTACAGACTATCTACAATAATATATACCTTACAGGAGCCCGTACAGACTATATCTACAATAATATATACCTGACAGGAGCTCGTACAGTCTATATCTACAATAATATATACCTGACAGGAGCCCATACAGTCTATATCTACAATAATATATACCTGACAGGAGCCCGTACAGTCTATATCTACAATAATATATACCTGACAGGAGCCCATACAGTCTATATCTACAATAATATATACCTGAGAGGAGCCCGTACAGTCTGTATCTACAATAATATATACCTGACAGGAGCCCGTACAGTCTATATCTACAATAATATATACCTGACAGGGGCTCATACAGTCTATATCTACAATAATATATACCTGACAGGAGCCCATACAGTCTATATCTACAATAATATATAACTGACAGGAGCCCATACAGTCCGTATCTACAATAATATATACCTGACAGGAGCCCATACAGTCTATATCTACAATAATATATACCTGACAGGAGCCCATACAGTCTATATCTACAATAATATATACCTGAGAGGAGCCCGTACAGTCTGTATCTACAATAATATATACCTGACAGGAGCCTGTACAGTCTATATCTACAATAATATATACCTGACAGGGGCTCGTACAGTCTATATCTACAATAATATATACCTGACAGGAGCCCATACAGTCTATATCTACAATAATATATAACTGACAGGAGCCCATACAGTCCGTATCTACAATAATATATACCTGACAGGAGCCCATACAGTCTATATCTACAATAATATATACCTGACAGGAGCCCGTACAGTCTGTATCTACATTAATATATACCTGACATGAGCCCGTACAGTCTATATCTACAATAATATATACCTGACAGGAGCCCGTACAGTCTATATCTACAATAATATGTGCCTGACAGGAGCCCGTACACTCTGTATCTACAATAATATATACCTGACAGGAGCCCATATAGTCCACATCTACAATAATATATACCTGACAGGAGCCCATACAGTCTATATCTACAATAATATATACCTGACAGGAGCCCGTACACTCTGTATCTACAATAATATATACCTGACAGGAGCCCATATAGTCCACATCTACAATAATATATACCTGACAGGAGTCCGTACAGTCTATATCTACAATAATATATACCTGACAGGAGCCCGTACACTCTGTATCTACAATAATATATACCTGACAGGAGCCCATATAGTCCACATCTACAATAATATATACCTGACAGGAGCCCATACAGTCTATATCTACAATAATATATGACAGGAGCCCATACAGTCTATATCTACAATAATATATACCTGACAGGAGCCCGTACAGTCTATATCAATAATAATATATACCTGATAGGAGCCCGCACAGTCTATATCTACAGTAATATGTGCCTGACAGGAGCCCGTACAGTCTATATCTACAATAATATATACCTGACAGGAGCCCGTACAGTCTATATCTACAATAATATATACCTTACAGGAGCCCGTACAGACTATATCTACAATAATATATACCTGACAGGAGCCCGTACAGTCTATATCTACAATAATATGTGCCTGACAGGAGCCCGTACACTCTGTATCTACAATAATATATACCTGACAGGAGCCCATATAGTCCACATCTACAATAATATATACCTGACAGGAGCCCATACAGTCTATATCTACAATAATATATACCTGACAGGAGCCCGTACACTCTGTATCTACAATAATATATACCTGACAGGAGCCCATATAGTCCACATCTACAATAATATATACCTGACAGGAGTCCGTACAGTCTATATCTACAATAATATATACCTGACAGGAGCCCGTACACTCTGTATCTACAATAATATATACCTGACAGGAGCCCATATAGTCCACATCTACAATAATATATACCTGACAGGAGCCCATACAGTCTATATCTACAATAATATATGACAGGAGCCCATACAGTCTATATCTACAATAATATATACCTGACAGGAGCCCGTACAGTCTATATCAATAATAATATATACCTGATAGGAGCCCGCACAGTCTATATCTACAGTAATATGTGCCTGACAGGAGCCCGTACAGTCTATATCTACAATAATTTATACCTGACAGGAGCCCGTACAGTCTATATCTACAATAATATATACCTGACAGGAGCCCATACAGTCTATATCTACAATAATATATACCTTACAGGAGCCCGTACAGACTATATCTACAATAATATATGCCTGACAGGAGCCCATACAGTCTATATCTACAATAATATATACCTGACAGGAGCCCATACAGTCTATATCTACAATAATATATACTGTACCTGACAGGAGCCCGTACAGTCTATATCTACAATAATATATACCTGACAGGAGCCCATACAGTCTATATCTACAATATATACCTGACAGGAGCCCATACAGTCTATATCTACAATAATATATACCTGACAGGAGCCCGTACAGTCTGTATCTACAATAATATATACCTGACAGGAGCCCATACAGTCTATATCTACAATAATATATACCTGACAGGAGCCCATACAGTCTATATCTACAATAATATATACCTGACAGGAGCCCGTACAGTCTATATCTATAATAATATATACCTGACAGGAGCCCATACAGTCAAGATTCAAGATTCAAAGAAGCTTTATTGGCAGGACTAAATACACATTAGTTTTGCCAAAGCAGGTGTACAGAAGGGAATAGGGATAGGGACTGTAGGGATGTTGGGAAGGGGCTGTAGGAAAGGTGGATGGGGCAAATCCAGGTTGGGGCTATAGAAGTCCATGGCATAGGGAAGGTGGATGGCGGCATGGGGGCAGATCCAGGATGAGGCTATAGAAGTCCATGGCATAGGGAAGGTGGATGGGGGATTGGGGCATATCCAGGGTGGGTGCCATAGAAGTCCATGGCATATCAGAGTTCTCTTTCTCGCAGTCTATGGCATTCGTTCACATATTGCGCTGCTATCTCCACTGCTCTCTCTTCTTCCCCCAGCAGGATGTATGTTTTCTCTTCCTCCTTCATGGTGGTGAAATCCGGGAAGAGATGTGAGAGTCTCCTGAAGTGAGTGTCCCTCACTGCTGAGTACTTGGAGCAGTGTAGCAGGAAGTGGGTCTCATCCTCCAGGGCCTCCTGGTCACAGTGTTGGCACAGTCTTTCCTCCCTGGGCTTGTAGCTCTGCCTGTGTCGGCCGGATTCGATGGCCAGACTGTGGGCACTGAGTCTATACCGGCTCAGGATCTTGCGGTCTTTGGGGTCCTGGAGTTTCTCCAGGTATGGAGCCAGTCTGTAGTCTCTCTATAGACTCCGGTACATGGTCAGTTTCTGTGAGCTGATGATGTCGTTCTTCCAGTCACTTACGTACCTCTCCTGGCCTTCGTCTACCATCTTCCTGATTCCGGCTTTTGTCAGGTTGTTGTGATTGGTTTTCTGGTCAGGTTGGGTTTGGGTGAGCTGTTCCGAGGGTCCTGGTTTTTCTGTTTCCCCTACATGTGTCAGGGCTTTATGGTGATGGGAGCTTGGATTGCTCCTACGTAGGTGAGCCCGGAATGACAGTGCCCTCTTTAGAACCGTTAGGTGTAGAGGGAATCTGCCCAGCTCGGCCCGGCAAGCACTGTTGGAGGTGCTCCGATGGACTTGGAGAAGGTGCTTGCAGAATTCCAGGTGGAATATTTCTGTTGGGCTTGAATCCCACCTTGACCAGTCTGGGTAGGTGTGAGGACCCCAGACTTTGCTGCCCTACAGGAGGATTGGGGCGATGATAGAATCGAAGATTTTTAACCAGACCCTCACTGGTGGCTTTAGATGGTAGAGTTTCCTTCGGATGGCATAGAAGGTTTTGCATGCCTTGTCTTTCAGGGTCTCTATGGCTTGTTTGAAGCTCCCTGATCGGTGAATCTCTAGGCCCAGATAGGTATATTTGTCCGTTCCTGTAAGGGCGCAGTTGTTGAGAATAAATGAAGGGTGCTGGTCTGATTTTCTCTTTCTCTTCTGGAACACCATGATGTTGGTTTTCTTTAGGTTGACCGGTAGAGCCCAGGTGGAGCTGAATTTCTCTAAGATTTTCAGGTTGTCTTGGAGGCCTTTCTCGGTTGGTGACAGAAGCAGCAAGTCATCTGCATACAGCAGGAATTTCACCTGCACGTCGTGGAGGGTGAGACCTGGTGCTGTGGAAGATTCCAGAGCGGTAGCCAGCTCATTGATGTAAATGTTGAAGAGCGTTGGGCTTAGGCTGCAGCCTTGTCTGACTCCCCGGCTCTGCTGGAAATAAGCCGTTCTTCTGCCGTTCACACTCACACTGCAGAGGTTCTCGGTGTAGGAGCTTTTGATAACATCATAGGTCTTTCCTCCTATTCCGCTCTCCAGCAGTTTCAGGAATAAGCCTGGGTGCCACACCGAATCAAAGGCCTTTTTAAAGTCCACGAAACAGGCGTATATCTTCCCGTTCTTTGTTTTGTGGACCTGTCTCTGAATGAGGCTGTGCAGGGTGTAGATGTGGTCAGTAGTGCGGTGGTTTGGCATGAACCCTGCTTGGCTCTTGCTGAGGACGTTGTGCTCGGAGAGGAAACTGAGGATCCTCTTGTTCAGGATGCTGTTGAACAGTTTTCCCAGGTTGCTGCTGACACATATTCCTCTGTAGTTGGCTGGGTCATACCTGTCCCCATTCTTGTGGATGGGTGTGATGAGGCCTTGATTCCATGTAGGAGGGAAGTAGCCGGCACTTAGCACAATATTGAAGAGTTTAACCATTGCGGCCTGTATTTCTGGTGGGCTGTACTTCAGCATTTCTGGTAGGATTCCATCCAGGCCACCGGCTTTTCTACATCTTATGGAAGAGATTCTCTCTGCTACTTCCTGTAATGTAATAGGTGCATCCACGGGGTTTTGGAAATTTTTTACTTTTTCCTCCATTGCTTTTAGTTTTGCCATTATGTTTTCCTGTTCTTGGCTTAGTTCTTCCTTTGGAATGTCTTTATAGAGGTCTCTGAAGTACTGGAGCCAGATGTTGCCATTTTGGATATGGATGTTGTTTTTCTTGTCTTTTGTCCCCATGTGGTTCCATAGTTCCCAGAAGGAGTTGTCTTGGAGGGCGTCTTGGAGTTGGTTAAGTTTGGTGGAGATGTAACTCTGCTTCTTCCTCCTGAGGATGGTTTTGTACTGCCTTTGTATGGTTTCATAGGCTTCCCTCAGACCCGGGTGGTTGGGGTCTCTGTGTTTCTTGTTTGAGGCTGTTCTCAGGGTCTTCCGTACGGCTTTACATTCTCTGTCAAACCATCCATTGATCTGTTTTTCTTTTGGTCTCTTGTAGTTGACTTTTTTAAGGTCGGACAGTCTGGCCATTGCATAGAATATATTGTTGAGGTCTTTTGCAGCTTGACTCACTCCCTTTGGGTTAGGCTGGTACTCGTAGTTGTAGAAGTGGTGGAGCATCCGCTGTATTTCAGGTCTGCTGGGAACCTCTTTATACTTTAATGCCGACGTTTTGTGCCATTTATAGGATGGAGGCCGGGTGAAGAGGCCGCTCTGCTGTGGCTTTTGAGTGGATGGTTTCTCTGTAGATTTCAGGTACAGAAGAAGTTGGTTGTGGTCTGACAGGTGCGTTTGTGGGGAGACTATGAAGGCGCTGATATTTGCCAGGTTCATATCTGTAATGGCATAATCTACTACACTCCTCCCTACATGGGAGTTTAGTGTGCACCTCCCTAAGGAGTCTCCTTTGGTTCGTCCGTTAAGAATATGAAGTCCTAAACTTCTGCATACGTTCAGGAGCTTTTTACCACTTTTGTTGACTGTACTGTCATAGCTGTTTCTCTCTGTGACTACTGAGTCTTGGCCGTTATTCTCTGCTCCAAATATGTAGATGTTCCAATCCGTGGTTAGGAAGTCGTTTTCTCTCCCTGTACTTGCATTGAGGTCTCCAAAGATGAGAACTTTGCCCAGGCCCTGATAGTGGACGGCTTCTCTTTGTAAGATCTCGAAGCAGTCTGGATTGAAGTAGGGTGACTCTGGCGGTGGTATATAGGTGGCGCAGAGATTGGCATCAGACTGAGAGGTGAGGATGGAGCTGCTGATCCTGATCCATATGTGGCTGCCTCCTCTCTTCACCGGTTTGATGTACTGGTGGAGCTCCTCTTTATGCCAGATCAGTATTCCTCCTGAGCTCCTACCCTGTTTGATGTTTTTATTTTTCAGGGCAGGGACAGAGATTTCCCTGTATCCGATGGGCACCAGAGATTCTTCTTCGGCTCTGGTCCATGTTTCCAGGAGGATCTGAATGTCTATATTTCTCAGTCTTTGTATAAAGTCAGGGTCATTTGTTTTACATCCAAAGGCCGAGGTGTTGAGACCCTGAATATTCCAGCTGCTGATTGTAAGTGAGGTCATTTTTCTATATATCTTGGGTGTATATACCTTGTAATGAGTGTGGCTGTGTAGGACACACCGGATCTCTGACTGGTTTATTAATGGTGTTGTTTCCGTCCAGTCACATTAGTTTCCTGCACACTGTGTTGAGTAGAGTCTTTATCTCCTCCATATCTCTGCTCTGTATATCTCTGCTCTGTATGCCTCTGTTTCGCATGTCTCTGTGTGAGGTCGGTGAACTCCTCCATGGTGGTCTCCTCCTCTGATGGTCCAAATGTCATGGGGGCTTAGTTCAACTAAGGCTGAAAGACCCGGGGCCCCTGTGGTGTCCCTTTACTAGGGGAAACCCTGTCTGACCCTCAACCCAGGGTTTTTGCTGAAGGTGCAAATGCCTGAGCCTCCGACCTTTCCTTATCTCCTGCTCAGCCCTGCACTTAACCCTCCACCCTCCACCCAGTGAGAAGTCACCACCAAAGCTCCCACACAAATAATGACAGACAGGGAGAACTTAAACTGCACTGCACTGCGCCGCACACACACAGGAATAAACAGTAATGTGAACAGGGCACAACTAAACACAAATATGGGAAGGAGAAAGGATAACGACGGATCATACGACACCAGATATGAATCTCTCTCTCTTGAACACCTCCACTCCAGACCGGAACCACTTGGTATGAAACACAAGCTATAATCGGCGACGCCCATAGGCCAGCATGACTATTTAAAGACCGTGGGCGTGACTAACCATCCAACCTGGTCTCCAGCAGGATTAACCCCCGAGAGCCTGAAGATCAGGCCGGCGCCACTGAGGCCATAGTGGCTGGAGGTGGAACTACCTCTGCCTGCCGGATGCTGTGGTGTGAACAGCGTCCGACATGACAGTACCCCGTCTTCTACGAGGGACCCCAGGGCCCTCAAGACTCATAGGACCCGGCTTGTCCGGATGACGACGGTGAAAAGAACTGACCAGCCGATCCGCATGTATGTCTGAGGCTGGAACCCAAGACCTCTCCTCTGGACCATACCCCCGCCAGTGCACCAAATACTGAAGAGTACGGCGTACTACTCGAAAGTCCACTACCTTGGCGACCTCGAACTCTAACTCGCCATCCACCATGACTGGAGGTGGCATCGGCGTTGTGTCCACAGAGCCTACCACCTTTTTCAATAAAGCCCTGTGAAACACGTTGTGTATCTTGTACACTGCGGGAAGTTCCAACCGATAAGCCACTGGGTTAATGATGGCAGAAATCCTAAAAGGCCCAATAAACCTTGGACCCAGTTTTAAAGAAGGGATTTTGAGTTTTATGTTCTTCGTAGCTAACCACACCCATTCACCCACACACAGGTCCGGACCTGGCACGCGTCTACTGTCAGCCACCCGTTTGTACCTGGCACTCATGCTCAACAAACGCTGTTTCACCCGCCTCCAGACTGATGACAATTGGGCTCCTAGCTGATCCTCCTCCGGGACACCCCCGGAGTCACCCTGACGTAAGGTACAAAACTGAGGATGTTGACCGTACACACAAAAGAATGGAGACTCTCCTGATGACTCTTGGCGGTGATTATTTAATGCGAATTCGGCCAGAGGAAGGAAAGTAGACCACTCCTCCTGGTTGTCGGACACAAAGCATCGTAAATACTGTTCAAGATTTTGGTTCATGCGCTCAGTTTGTCCATTAGACTGTGGATGAAACGCCGATGAATGTGACAACTTGATCCCCAACCTTGAGCAAAAAGCTTTCCAAAACCTCGCCACAAATTGCGTACCCCTATCAGATACTATGTCAGACGGTACTCCGTGGAGTCTGACCACCTCCTTCACAAATACCTGAGCCAACGTCTTAGCATTGGGCAAAGAGGACAACGCCACAAAATGCGCCATCTTTGAAAAACGGTCAACCACCACCAGGATGACCGTGTTCCCTGCCGAGGCTGGCAAGTCAGTGATAAAATCCATGGAGATTTCTGTCCATGGCCTATTGGGTACCCCCAGAGGCTGTAGCGTGCCAGCAGGACGGGTTCGGGGTGACTTAGCCCTAGCGCACGTGATGCAAGCTGCCACGTACGAGACCACGTCCTGCCGGATTTTGGGCCACCAGAAACGACGCGATACCAGCTCTAAGGTGCCCTTCACCCCTGGGTGACCAGCCAGTACCGAATCGTGGTGTTCCTTCAACACCTTAGGCCGAAGATGCAGGGGTACAAATGATTTGTTGGCGGGAAGTCCTGGTGGTACCTCCTCTTGGGCCTCGGCAATCTCCGCCTCTACCTCAGTCGTGAGAGCCGAGACCACTACCCCTTTCTGGAGGATGGGTACCGGCTCTTCCCGAGGTTCTCCCCCCGGAAAACACCTAGACAAAGCATCCGCCTTGGTGTTTTTAGCCCCGGGACGGTACGTCACAAGAAAATTGAAACGAGTAAAAAACAATGCCCAGCGAGCCTGCCTAGGAGACAGACGCTTGGCCGACTCCAGGTAGAGCAGATTCTTATGGTCGGTGATAACTGTGACCTGGTGAGCCGCCCCCTCCAAGAAGTGTCGCCATTCCTCAAAAGCCAGTTTGATGGCCAACAACTCCCTGTTGCCGATATCATAATTCCGTTCGGCCGGCGACAACTTCTTGGAGAAGTAGGCGCATGGATGCATCTCGCTCAAGGACGAGCCTTGAGACAGTACTGCCCCCACTCCCACCTCCGACGCATCAACCTCTACCACAAAAGGTTTAGACACGTCTGGTTGCACCAGAATGGGGGCTGAAGCAAAACTATTCTTCAGACGCTCAAATGCACGTATAGCCACCTCAGGCCAGTTCGCCAGATCGGCACCCTTTTTTGTCATGTCCGTGAGCGGTTTGGCGACAGTCGAAAAGTGTTTTATAAATTTCCTATAATAATTCGCAAACCCCAGGAACCGCTGGAGTGCTTTCAGACTCTCCGGCCTCTCCCATTGCAACACCGCTTGCACTTTAGCGGTGTCCATTTTAAAACCAGCTGCGGACACAATATATCCCAAAAAGGGCAACTCCTGGACAAAAAATAAACATTTTTCCAGCTTAGCATAGAGCTGGTTCTCCCGGAGCAACTGTAACACCTGCCTAACATGCTGCAAATGAGTGTCCCGATCGCTAGAATAAATGAGGATATCATCCAGGTATACAATCACAAATCTCCCCAGGACATGAGCAAAGACATCATTAATAAAATGTTGGAAAACGGCAGGCGCGGTGGTCAACCCAAACGGCATAACCAGACTCTCAAAATGACCCTCAGGAGTGTTAAACGCCGTCTTCCACTCATCCCCCTGACGGACCCTTATGAGGTTATACGCCCCCTGAGGTCCAGCTTGGAAAACCATTTTGCCCCCGCTACCTGGTTGAACAAATCCGGGATCAACGGCATTGGGTAGGGATCACGGATAGTAATCTGGTTTAACTCTCGGAAATCCAGACACGGGCGTAACCCCCCATCTTTCTTCTTAATGAAGAAAAACCCCGCGGCTACAGGCGAGGACGAAGGCCGGATGTGACCTTTGCTCAGACTCTCCGCGATGTAGTCTTTCAGAGCTTGTCTCTCAGGACCAGAAATATTAAACATCCTGGCCTTAGGTAATTTGGCCCCGGGTTTTAGCCTAATAGCACAGTCATAGGCTCTATGTGGAGGCAGTTCTGAGCAACCCTTCTCAGAGAAAACATCCGCGAAATCCTGCAAAGCCTCCGGCAGGCTGGGCGTCACGGCGGACACACATGTGGCCAAGCAATTGTCTTGGCAGAAACCACTCCATTGTACTATGTCCTGAGTTTTCCAATCAATTACCGGGTTGTGCCTGGACAGCCATGGAAAACACAGGACCATTTGAGCTGGGAGATTACGGAGGACCCTACATGTAACCGACTCAGAATGTAGGACCCCAATGTGGAGTTTCACCTCTGCCACAAACTCAGTAATCTCCCCTTGAGGGAGGGGAACAGCATTAATGGTCACCACCTGTATGGGGTGAGGAAGTTTTTCAATCTTAAACCCGGCGGTGTGTGCAAACTCCTCGTCTATGAGATTAGTGGCGGAACCGCTATCCACAAACACTGATATTGGTAGCTCTCTGCCGGCGACAATAACCTTGGCAGGGAGCATACATTGAGATACCATCATGGAGGATATGCATACGCTCAGTTGGGTCTCCTCCATACCCTCTGAGCTTAACAGTTTTCCGCCGGTGTGACCCTCTTAGGTAGTACCGGGCAAACGTTAACATAATGACCACCTTTACCACAGTAGAAACATGCTCTGGACTTCCGGACTTCCGGAGCGCGAGGCTGAACCTGTGCCACGCCAGCAATCTGCATAGGTTCAGGGGACTCATCTACTTCAACCACACCTGCACCTCTGTTTTCCCCCAGAGGTAGCGTCTCCTGTGCCCCCTGACGAAAACGGCGATCAATACGTATCACCAAACTCATGGCAGACTCCAATGATGCCGGAGTCTCATACATCAGGAGGGCTTGTTTCACCCTCCCTGATACCCCATGAATAAACTGGCTCCGCAGTGCTGGGTCATTCCACTGTGTGTCTACAGCCCAGCGGCGAAATTCCGAACAATAGTCTTCTGCCAAGCGCTCCCCCTGGCGGAGGGCGCGGATTTTAGATTCCGCTAGAGCCAGTCGGTCAGGGTCATCGTAAATGAGCCCGAGGGCAGAAAAAACATTATCGACCGAATGAAATGTAGCAGAGTCAGGTGGTAAGGAAAATGCCCATGCTTGGGGGTCACCACTCAGTAATGACAACACCAGCCCTACTCGCTGGGCCTCATTACCTGAGGATATTGGCCGCATGCGGAAGTATAATTTGCAGGCCTCCCGAAATACGACAAATTTGCTGCGATCGCCTGAAAATCGTTCTGGCAGCGGAAACTTCGGCTCTGCACCGATACCTGCAGATGCCGTTTGCACCTTTGCTACTACCAGGCCCTGCTGCTGAACTGCCCCATTCAACTCGGAGACCTGTATGGACAGCGCCGCCAACTGGCGGGTTATGGAATCTAATGGATCCATGGACTCCTGAAAAAATGTGGGCCGATTATAATGTCATGGGGGCTTAGTTCAACTAAGGCTGAAAGACCCGGGGCCCCTGTGGTGTCCCTTTACTAGGGGAAACCCTGTCTGACCCTCAACCCAGGGTTTTTGCTGAAGGTGCAAATGCCTGAGCCTCCGACCTTTCCTTATCTCCTGCTCAGCCCTGCACTTAACCCTCCACCCTCCACCCAGTGAGAAGTCACCACCAAAGCTCCCACACAAATAATGACAGACAGGGAGAACTTAAACTGCACTGCGCCGCACACACACAGGAATAAACAGTAATGTGAACAGGGCACAACTAAACACAAATATGGGAAGGAGAAAGGATAACGACGGATCATACGACACCAGATACGAATCTCTCTCTCTGCAACACCTCCACTCCAGACCGGCACCACTTGGTATGAAACACAAGCTATAATCAGCGACGCCCATATGCCAGTATGACTATTTAAAGACCGTGGGTGTGACTAACCATCCAACCTGGTCTCCAGCAGGATTAACCCCCGAGAGCCTGAAGATCAGGCCGGCGCCACTGAGGCCATAGTGGCTGGAGGTGGAACTACCTCTGCCTGCCGGATGCTGTGGTGTGAACAGCGTCCGACATGACACCAATTTTGGGTGAGGGTGTATGTTTTCAGCTTCCTTTGATATAATTGTTGTTTCTTTCCTTCTTATTGTCGGGGGTCTTTTCATGGGATTCTGGTTGGTGTTGGCTCCAGGCCTAGGGTGGTCTCTGTTTAGTACAATGTCCTTCAGCTCTTTGGCCAGAAGGCTGACCCCTGATTTGTTCAGGTGCTTACTGTCATAGAGGTGATGGTGATTTATGGAGGGGTGTTGGGCCAGAATCACTCCTGGCACAGATTTAATTCTTGCTGTTAGGTCCATATTGATGTTCTGGATGGTGTGGTTGGATATGTCCTTTCTTGGGAGCAGAGATGACAGGATGATTTTGCTGTCTGGGAATCTTAGTTGTGCCGTCTTTGCTAGTTGGGCCAGTTCTCCTGAGATCTGCTGGTGCTGGTCTGGCAGATTGTTTGTGCCGGTGTGTATAATGATATGGTTTGGGTTGTAAAACCGTGGATTTTTGATGACCGCTGTCACCTACTCAATAGTTGCACAGCGGATTTTTTTGACCCTTTTTCCTGGGAATAGCCGCCTTGTATTCAGGTATTTCCCATTTGAGTCCATTATGAGGACGGTGTCAGGACTTTGTGATGTTGTTGGTGGGGGATGTGGCTGCTGATGGGGGTCTGTGCTGGAGATTATGCTGGTAGCAGGTTCTCTTCTCTCCTCTATGGGTCTTGTTTCAGTCTATATCTACAATAATATATACATGACGGAAGCCTGTAAGTCTATATCTACAATAATATATACCTGACAGGAGCCCGTACAGACTATATCTACAATAATATATACCTGACAGGAGTCCATACAGTCTGTATCTACAATAATATATACCTGACAGGAGCCCATACAGTCTATATTTACAATAATATATACCTGACAGGAGCCAGTACAGTCTGTATCTACAATAATATATACCTGACTGGAGTCCATACAGTCTATATCTACAATAATATATACCTGACAGGAGCCTGTACAGTCTATATCTACAATAATATATACCTGACAGGAGCCCATACAGTCTATATCTACAATAATATATACCTGACAGGAGCCAGTACAGTCTGTATCTACAATAATATATACCTGACAGGAGTCCGTACAGTCTATATCTACAATAATATACACCTGACAGGAGCCCATACAGTCTATATCTACAATAATATATACCTGACAGGAGCCCATACAGTCTATATCTACAATAATATATACCTGACAGGAGCCCATACAGTCTATATCTACAATAATATATACCTGACAGGAGCCCATACAGTCTATATTTACAATAATATATACCTGACAGGAGCCCATACAGTCTGTATCTACAATAATATATACCTGACAGGAGCCCATACAGTCTGTATCTACAATAATATATACCTGACAGGAGCCCATACAGTCTATATTTACAATAATATATACCTGACAGGAGCCAGTACAGTCTGTATCTACAATAATATATACCTGACAGGAGTCCATACAGTCTGTATCTACAATAATATATACCTGACAGGAGCCCATACAGTCTATATCTACAATAATATATACCTGACAGGAGCCCATACAGTCTGTATCTACAATAATATATACCTGACAGGAGCCCATACAGTCTATATTTACAATAATATATACCTGACAGGAGCCAGTACAGTCTGTATCTACAATAATATATACCTGACAGGAGTCCATACAGTCTATATCTACAATAATATATACCTGACAGGAGCCTGTACAGTCTATATCTACAATAATATATACCTGACAGGAGCCCATACAGTCTATATCTACAATAATATATACCTGACAGGAGCCAGTACAGTCTGTATCTACAATAATATATACCTGACAGGAGTCCGTACAGTCTATATCTACAATAATATACACCTGACTGGAGCCCATACAGTCTATATCTACAATAATATATACCTGACAGGAGCCCATACAGTCTATATCTACAATAATATATACCTGACAGGAGCCCATACAGTCTATATCTACAATAATATATACCTGACAGGAGCCCATACAGTCTATATCTACAATAATATATACCTGACAGGAGCCCATACAGTCTATATCTACAATAATATATACCTGACAGGAGCCCATACAGTCTATATCTACAATAATATATACCTGACAGGAGCCCATACAGTCTATATCTACAATAATATATACCTGACAGGAGCCCGTACAGTCTATATCTACAATAATATATGCCTGACAGGATCCCATACAGTCAAGATTCAAGATTCAAGATTCAAAGAAGCTTTATTGGCAGGACTAAATATACATTAGTTTTGCCAAAACAGGTGTACAGAAGGGGATAGGGACTGTAGGGATGTTGGGAAGGGGCTGTAGGAAAGGTGGATGGGGCAGGTCCAGGATGGGGCTATAGAAGTCCATGGCATAGGGTAGGTGGATGGGGGCATGGGGGCAGATCCAGGATGAGGCTATAGAAGTCCATGGCATAGGGAAGGTGGATGGGGGATTGGGGCATATCCAGGGTGGGGGCCATAGAAGTCCATGGCATATCATAGTTCTCTTTCTCGCAGTCTATGGCATTCGCTCACATATTGTGCTGCTATCTCCACTGCTCTCTCTTCTTCCCCCAGCAGGATGTATGTTTTCTCTTCCTCCTTCATGGTGGTGAAATCCGGGAAGAGATGTGAGAGTCTCCTGAAGTGAGTGTCCCTCACTGCTGAGTACTTGGAGCAGTGTAGCAGGAAGTGGGTCTCATCCTCCAGGGCCTCCTGGTCACAGTGTTGGCACAGTCTTTCCTCCCTGGGCTTGTAGCTCTGCCTGTGTCTGTTGGATTCGATGGCCAGACTGTGGGCACTGAGTCTATACCGGCTCAGGATCTTGCGGTCTTTGGGGTCCGGGAGTTTCTCCAGGTATGGGGCCAGTCTGTAGTCTCTCTGTAGACTCCGGTACATGGTCAGTTTCTGTGAGCTGATGATGTCGTTCTTCCAGTCACTTACGTACCTCTCCTGGCCTTCGTCTACCATCTTCCTGATTCCGGCTTTTGTCAGGTTGTTGTGATTGGTGTTCTGGTCAGGTTGGGTTTGGGTGAGCTGTTCCGAGGGTCCTGGTTTTTCTGTTTCCCCTACATGTGTCAGGGCTTTATGGTGATGGGAGCTTGGATTGCTACTACGTAGGTGAGCCCGGAATGACAGTGCCCTCTTTAGACCGTTAGGTGTAGAGGGAATCTGCCCAGCTCAGCCCGGCAAGCACTGTTGGAGCTGCTCCGATGGACTTGGAGAAGGTGCTTGCAGAATTCCAGGTGGAATATTTCTGTTGGGCTTGAATCCCACCTTGACCAGTCTGGGTAGGTGTGAGGACCCCAGACTTCGCAGCCATACAGGAGGATTGGGGCGATGATAGAATCGAAGATTTTTAACCAGACCCTCACTGGTGGCTTTAGATGGTAGAGTTTCCTTCGGATGGCATAGAAGGTTTTGCATGCCTTGTCTTTCAGGGTCTCTATGGCTTGTTTGAAGCTCCCTGATCGGTGAATCTCTAGGCCCAGATAGGTATATTTGTCCGTTCCTGTAAGGGCGCAGTTGTTGAGGATAAATGAAGGGTGCTGGTCTGATTTTCTCTTTCTCTTCTGGAACACCATGATGTTGGTTTTCTTTAGGTTGACCGGTAGAGCCCAGGTGGAGCTGAATTTCTCTAAGATTTTCAGGTTGTCTTGGAGGCCTTTCTCGGTTGGTGACAGAAGCAGCAAGTCATCTGCATACAGCAGGAATTTCACCTGCACGTCGTGGAGGGTGAGACCTGGTGCTGTGGAAGATTCCAGAGCGGTAGCCAGCTCATTGATGTAAATGTTGAAGAGCGTTGGGCTTAGGCTGCAGCCTTGTCTGACTCCCCGGCTCTGCTGGAAATAAGCCGTTCTTCTGCCGTTCACACTCACACTGCAGAGGTTCTCGGTGTAGGAGCTTTTGATAACATCATAGGTCTTTCCTCCTATTCCGCTCTCCAGCAGTTTCAGGAATAAGCCTGGGTGCCACACCGAATCAAAGGCCTTTTTAAAGTCCACGAAACAGGCGTATATCTTCCCGTTCTTTGTATTGTGGACGTGGCTCTGAATGAGGCTGTGCAGGGTGTAGATGTGGTCAGTAGTGCGGTGGTTTGGCATGAAGCCTGCTTGGCTCTTGCTGAGGACGTTGTGTTCGGTGAGGAAACTGAGGATCCTCTTGTTCAGGAAGCTGTTGAACAGTTTTCCCAGGTTGCTGCTGACACATATTCCTCTGTAGTTGGCTGGGTCATACCTGTCCCCATTCTTGTGGATGGGTGTGATGAGGCCTTGATTCCAGGTACGAGGGAAGTAGCCGGCACTTAGCACAATATTGAAGAGTTTAACCATTGCGGCCTGTATTTCTGGTGGGCTGTACTTCAGCATTTCTGGTAGGATTCCATCCAGGCCACCGGCTTTTCTACATCTTATGGAAGAGATTCTCTCTGCTACTTCCTGTAATGTAATAGGTGCATCCACGGGGTTTTGGACATTTTTTACTTTTTGTTCCATTGCTTTTAGTTTTGCCATTATGTTTTCCTGTTCTTGGCTTAGTTCTTCCTTTGGAATGTCTTTATAGAGGTCTCTGAAGTACTGGAGCCAGATGTTGCCATTTTGGATATGGATGTTGTTTTTCTTGTCTTTTGTGCCCATGTGGTTCCATAGTTCCCAGAAGGAGTTGTCTTGGAGGGCGTCTTGGAGTTGGTTAAGCTTGGTGGAGATGTAACTCTGCTTCTTCCTCCTGAGGATGGTTTTGTACTGCCTTTGTATGGTTTCATAGGCTTCCCTCAGACCCGGGTGGTTGGGGTCTCTGTGTTTCTTGTTTGAGGCTGTTCTCAGGGTCTTCCGTACAGCTTTACATTCTCTGTCAAACCATCCATTGATCTGTTTTTCTTTTGGTCTCTTGTAGTTGACTTTTTTAAGGTCGGACAGTCTGGCCATTGCATAGAATATATTGTTGAGGTCTTTTGCAGCTTGACTCACTCCCTTTGGGTTAGGCTGGTACTCGTAGTTGTAGAAGTGGTGGAGCATCCGCTGTATTTCAGGTCTGCTGGGAACCTCTTTATACTTTAATGCCGACGTTTTGTGCCATTTATAGGATGGAGGCCGGGTGAAGAGGCCGCTCTGCTGTGGCTTTTGAGTGGATGGTTTCTCTGTAGATTTCAGGTACAGAAGAAGTTGGTTGTGGTCTGACAGGTGCGTTTGTGGGGAGACTATGAAGGCGCTGATATTTGCCAGGTTCATATCTGTAATGGCATAATCTACTACACTCCTCCCTACATGGGAGTTTAGTGTGCACCTCCCTAAGGAGTCTCCTTTGGTTCGTCCGTTAAGAATATGAAGTCCTAAACTTCTGCATACGTTCAGGAGCTTTTTACCACTTTTGTTGACTGTACTGTCATAGCTGTTTCTCTCTGTGACTACTGAGTCTTGGCCGTTATTCTCTGCTCCAAATATGTAGATGTTCCCATCCGTGGTCAGGAAGTCGTTTTCTCTCCCTGTTCTTGCATTGAGGTCTCCAAAGATGAGAACTTTGCCCAGGCCCTGATAGTGGGCGGCTTCTCTTTGTAAGATCTCGAAGCAGTCTGTATTGAAGTAGGGTGACTCTGGCGGTGGTATATAGGTGGCGCAGAGATAGACATCAGACTGAGAGGTGAGGATGGAGCTGCTGATCCTGATCCATATGTGGCTGCCTCCTCTCTTCACCGGTTTGATGTACTGGTGGAGCTCCTCTTTATGCCAGATCAGTATTCCTCCTGAGCTCCGGCCCTGTTTGATGTTTTTATTTTTCAGGGCAGGGACAGAGATTTCCCTGTATCCGATGGGCACCAGAGATTCGTCTTCGGCTCTGGTCCATGTTTCCAGGAGGATCTGAATGTCTATATTTCTCAGTCTTTGTATAAAGTCAGGGTCATTTGTTTTACATCCAAAGGCCGAGGTGTTGAGACCCTGAATATTCCAGCTGCTGATTGTAAGTGAGGTCATTTTTTTTTTTCTATATATCTTGGGTGTATATACCTTGTAATGAGTATGGCTGTGTAGGACACACCGGATCTCTGACTGGTTTATTAATGGTGTTGTTTCCGTCCAGTCACATTAGTTTCCTGCACACTGTGTTGAGTAGAGTCTTTATCTCCTCCATATCTCTGCTCTGTATATCTCTGCTCTGTATGCCTCTGTTTCGCATGTCTCTGTGTGAGGTCGGTGAACTCCTCCATGGTGGTCTCCTCCTCTGATGGTCCAATTTTGGGTGAGGGTGTATGTTTTCAGCTTCCTTTGATATAATTGTTGTTTCTTTCCTTCTTATTGTCGGGGGTCTTTTCATGGGATTCTGGTTGGTGTTGGCTCCAGGCCTAGGGTGGTCTCTGTTTAGTACAATGTCCTTCAGCTCTTTGGCCAGAAGGCTGACCCCTGATTTGTTCAGGTGCTTACTGTCATAGAGGTGATGGTGATTTATGGAGGGGTGTTGGGCCAGAATCACTCCTGGCACAGATTTCATTCTTGCTGTTAGGTCCATATTGATGTTCTGGATGGTGTGGTTGGATATGTCCTTTCTTGGGAGCAGAGATGACAGGATGATTTTGCTGTCTGGGAATCTTAGTTGTGCCGTCTTTGCTAGTTGGGCCAGTGGTCCTGAGATCTGCTGGTGCTGGTCTGGCAGATTGTTTGTGCCGGTGTGTATAATGATATGGTTTGGATTGGAAAACCGTGGATTATTGATGACCGCTGTCACCTGCTCAATAGTTGCACAGCGGATTTTTTTGACCCTTTTTCCTGGGAATAGCCGCCTTGTATTCAGGTATTTCCCATTTGAGTCCATTATGAGGACGGTGTCAGGACTTTGTGATGTTGTTGGTGGGGGATGTGGCTGCTGATGGGGGTCTGTGCTGGAGATTATGCTGGTAGCAGGTTCTCTTCTCTCCTCTATGGGTCTTGTTTCTGGCTCACTTTGATTAGACTCCGGTTCCTCCATATTGGGGTTGTTTGGCCTCTCAGCCTCCTGGCCAGTGGAGGTGATGTCCTCTCCACTCCTCGTTTCCATGGCCCCCTCCTGGCTCAGATGTCCAGGTGTTGGTGCTTTCAGCTTTTCTATCTCCTGTCTCAGCCTGGCATTTTCTTCCTGCAGTTCACACATTGCGGCTCGTATTTGCTGTAGGGATGACCTGTATTCACATTTCAGTTTGCTTATCTCAGTAACTATGTGGTCATTAGCATTTCTGTCACCAGTGTTTCTCAGATGTTCTTCCTTAAATTGTACAAATTCTCTTTCTAATTGAGATAAACAGTCTCTGAGGGTCTGGGGTGAGGGGTGTGAAGCATTGGGGGCAGTGGTGTCTCTGGAGGTCTCTGTAGGCCTGTGGACATCAGAGGTGGCTGTAATGGTGTGGATATCAGAGGTGGCTGGGGTTTGTTGTTCTTTGTGGGATTGGGCCTGGAGTTTAATATGAGGGAACCTGTCTTCAAATTGCCCCAGATTGTCCTCAGTCCCTTGCACCAGGACGGTGCCACTGTTGTACAGAGTGATGGTGAGTGAGCTGCATTCGTCGTCTTCATGGTTTCTGACTCTGATCTGCCGGCTATTATTGGTATCAGACTTGGTTGTGTGTTGATATTGCTTGCACAGGGCGGTGTGCCAGGCTCGGAGATGCTCTGTGAAGAATAACACATTGGTTTTCCTTTTCTCTTCCTCACTAGATGTGAAGTCTGCATACAGGGTCTCTGGGTTTTCTCTAATTGTGGCAGTTTTTATGGCTTTCTTTGCATGACTGTTCTTCTGCCCTTCAGAGTGTGTTATCTCCACGATCTTAGACCCCCTGCTGCCTTGTGTCTCCGGCTCTCTATCAACATTTACTTTGTTCAGTTTCCCTTGTTCCAAATTAACATTTTCCATTTTTATAATTCTAATTCTAATTCTTATTTCTGATAGTTTTAAGTTCTAGCAAGATTCTGAGTGTGGTGAGGCTGAGGATGGTCCTACCTGCGGGTGCTGTCCTCTGGATGTCAGACCTGGTGCTGCCAGGTGGTTGCTGTCTGTCCTCCAGGGGATTCTTGTTTTCTCCTTTGGAACTTATTTTTTCCTCCTTTTTCATAAAATCTTTAGTCCGGCTCCGTCCTGCTCACTTCTGTATACCACGGGGATGAATTTTTCCAGGTTGTGTCCTAAAGTTTCCTCATTACAAGGTATAAAGTGATGAAAATTCAGGAGCTCATGTTCAGTGCTGCTTACTCCTGGAATGGTGGGCGGGGTATATCCACAATCCATATCTACAACAATATATACCTGACAGGAGCCCGTACAGTCTGTATCTACAATAATATATACCTGACAGGAGCCCGTACAGACTATATCTACAATAATATATACCTGACAGGAGCGCATACAGTCTATATCTACAATAATATATACCTGACAGGAGCCCGTACAGACTATATCTACAATAATATATACCTGACAGGAGCCCATACAGTCTGTATCTACAATAATATATACCTGACAGGAGCCCGTACAGACTATATCTACAATAATATATACCTGACAGGAGCGCATACAGTCTATATCTACAATAATATATACCTGACAGGAGCCCGTACAGACTATATCTACAATAATATATACCTGACAGGAGCCCATACAGTCTGTATCTACAATAATATATACCTGACAGGAGCCCGTACAGACTATATCTACAATAATATATACCTGACAGGAGCGCATACAGTCTATATCTACAATAATATATACCTGACAGGAGCCCGTACAGTCTATATCTACAATAATATATACCTGACAGGAGCCCGTACAGTCTGTATCTACAATAATATATACCTGACAGGAGCCCATACAGTCTGTATCTACAATAATATATACCTGACAGGAGCCCGTACAGTCTATATCTACAATAATATATACCTGACAGGAGCGCATACAGTCTATATCTACAATAATATATACCTGACAGGAGCCCGTACAGTCTATATCTACAATAATATATGCCTGACAGAAGCCTGTACAGTCTATATCTACAATAATATATACCTGACAGGAGCCCGTACAGTCTATATCTACAATAATATATACCTGACAGGAGCCCGTACAGTCTATATCTACAATAATATATACATGACAGGAGAGCATACAGTCTATATCTACAATAATATATACCTGAGAGGAGCCCATACAGTCTGTATCTACAATAATATATACCTGACAGGAGCCCGTACAGTCCACATCTACAATAATATATACCTAAAAGGAGTCCGTACAGTCTATATCAATAATAATATATACCTGACAGGAGCCCGTACAGTCTATATCAATAATAATATATACCTGACAGGAGCCCGTACTGTCTGTATCTACAATAATATATACCTGACAGGAGCCCGTACAGTTTATATCTACAATAATATATACCTGACAGGAGCCCGTACTTTCTATATCTACAATAATATATACCTGACAGGAGCCATACAATCTATATCTACAATAATATATACCTGACAGGAGCCCGTACAGTCTGTATCTACAATAATATATACCTGACAGGAGCCCATACAGTCTGTATCTACAATAATATATACCTGACAGGAGCCCGTACAGACTATATCTACAATAATATATACCTGACAGGAGCGCATACAGTCTATATCTACAATAATATATACCTGACAGGAGCCCGTACAGTCTATATCTACAATAATATATGCCTGACAGAAGCCTGTACAGTCTATATCTACAATAATATATACCTGACAGGAGCCCGTACAGTCTATATCTACAATAATATATACCTGACAGGAGCCCGTACAGACTATATCTACAATAATATATACCTGACAGGAGCCCGTACAGTCTATATCTACAATAATATATACCTGACAGGAGCCCGTACAGTCTATATCTACAATAATATATGCCTGACAGAAGCCTGTACAGTCTATATCTACAATAATATATACCTGACAGGAGCCCGTACAGTCTATATCTACAATAATATATACCTGACAGGAGCCCGTACAGACTATATCTACAATAATATATACCTGACAGGAGTATGTACAGTCTATATCTACAATAATATATACCTGACAGAAGCCCGTACAGTCTATATCTACAATATTATATACCTGACAGTAGCCCGTACAGACTATATCTACAATAATATATACCTGACAGGAGCCCGTACAGACTATATCTACAATAATATATACCTGACAGGAGTATGTACATTCTATATCTACAATAATATATACCTGACAGAAGCCCGTACAGTCTATATCTACAATATTATATACCTGACAGTAGCCCGTACAGACTATATCTACAATAATATATACCTGACAGGAGCCCGTACAGACTATATCTACAATAATATATACCTGACAGGAGCGCATACAGTCTATATCTACAATAATATATACCTGACAGGAGCCCGTACAGTCTATATCTACAATAATATATGCCTGACAGAAGCCTGTACAGTCTATATCTACAATAATATATACCTGACAGGAGCCCGTACAGTCTATATCTACAATAATATATACCTGACAGGAGCCCGTACAGACTATATCTACAATAATATATACCTGACAGGAGCCCGTACAGTCTATATCTACAATAATATATACCTGACAGGAGCCCGTACAGTCTATATCTACAATATTATATACCTGACAGTAGCCCGTACAGACTATATCTACAATAATATATACCTGACAGGAGCCCGTACAGACTATATCTACAATAATATATACCTGACAGGAGTATGTACATTCTATATCTACAATAATATATACCTGACAGAAGCCCGTACAGTCTATATCTACAATATTATATACCTGACAGTAGCCCGTACAGTCTATATCTACAATAATATATACCTGACAGGAGTATGTACAGTCTATATCTACAATAATATATACCTGACATAAGCCCGTACAGTCTACATCTACAATAATATATACCTGACAGGAGCCCATACAGTCTATATCTACAATAATATATACCTGACAGGAGTATGTACAGTCTATATCTACAATAATATATACCTGACATAAGCCCGTACAGTCTACATCTACAATATTATATACCTGACAGTAGCCCGTACAGACTATATCTACAATAATATATACCTGACAGGAGCCCATACAGTCTATATCTACAATAATATATACCTGACAGAAGCCCGTACAGTCTATATCTACAATAATATATACCTGACAGGAGCCCGTACAGACTATATCTACAATAATATATACCTGACAGGAGCCCGTACAGTCTATATCTACAATAATATATACCTGACAGGAGTCTGTACAGTCTATATCTACAATAATATATACCTGACAGGAGCCCATACAGTCCATATCTACAATAGTATATACCTGACAGGAGCCATACAGTCTGTATCTACAATAATATATACCTGACAGGAGCCCGTACAGTCTATATCTACAATAATATATACCTGACAGGAGCCCGTACAGACTATATCTACAATAATATATACCTGACAGGAGCCCGTACAATCTATATCTACAATAATATATACCTGACAGGAGCCCGTACAGTCTGTATCTACAATAATATATTCCTGACAGGAGCATGTACAGTCTATATCTACAATAATATATACCTGACAAGAGCCCATACTATATCTCCAATAATATATACCTGACAGGAGCCCATACAGTCTATATCTACAATAATATATACCTGACAGGAGCCAGTACAGTCTGTATGTACAATAATATATACCTGACAGGAGCCCATACAGTCTATATCTACAATAATATATACCTGACTGGAGTCTGTACAGTCTATATCTACAATAATATATACCTGACAGGAGCCCGTACAGTCTGTATCTACAATAATATATACCTGACAGGAGCCCGCACAGTCTATATCTACAATAATATATACCTGACAGGAGCCCGTACAGTCTGTATCTACAATAATATATACCTGACAGGAGCCAGTACAGTCTGTATCTCCAATAATATATACCTGACAGGAGCCCGTACAGTCTGTATCTACAATAATATATACCTGACAGGAGCCCGTACAGTCTATATCTACAATAATATATACCTGACAGGAGCCCGTACAGTCTATATCTACAATAATATATACCTGACAGGAGCCCGTACAGTCTGTATCTACAATGTTATATACCTGACAGGATCCCATACAGTCTATATCTACAATAATATATGCCTGACAGGAGCCCGTACAGTCTATATCTACAATAATATATACCTGACAGGAGCCCGTACAGTCTATATCTACAATAATATATACCTGACAGGAGCCCGGACAGTCTATATCTACAATAATATATTCCTGACAGGAGCCCGTACAGTCTATATCTACAATAATATATAACTGACAGGAGCCCGTACAGTCTATATCAATAATAATATATACCTGACAGGAGCCCGTACTGTCTGTATCTACAATAATATATACCTGACAGGAGCCCGTACAGTTTATATCTACAATAATATATACCTGACAGGAGCCCGTACTTTCTATATCTACAATAATATATACCTGACAGGAGCCATACAATCTATATCTACAATAATATATACCTGACAGGAGCCCGTACAGTCTGTATCTACAATAATATATACCTGACAGGAGCCCATACAGTCTGTATCTACAATAATATATACCTGACAGGAGCGCATACAGTCTATATCTACAATAATATATACCTGACAGGAGCCCGTACAGTCTATATCTACAATAATATATGCCTGACAGAAGCCTGTACAGTCTATATCTACAATAATATATACCTGACAGGAGCCCGTACAGTCTGTATCTACAATAATATATACCTGACAGGAGCCCGTACAGACTATATCTACAATAATATATACCTGACAGGAGCGCATACAGTCTATATCTACAATAATATATACCTGACAGGAGCCCGTACAGTCTATATCTACAATAATATATGCCTGACAGAAGCCTGTACAGTCTATATCTACAATAATATATACCTGACAGGAGCCCGTACAGTCTATATCTACAATAATATATACCTGACAGGAGCCCGTACAGACTATATCTACAATAATATATACCTGACAGGAGCCCGTACAGTCTATATCTACAATAATATATACCTGACAGGAGCCCGTACAGTCTATATCTACAATAATATATGCCTGACAGAAGCCTGTACAGTCTATATCTACAATAATATATACCTGACAGGAGCCCGTACAGTCTATATCTACAATAATATATACCTGACAGGAGCCCGTACAGACTATATCTACAATAATATATACCTGACAGGAGTATGTACAGTCTATATCTACAATAATATATACCTGACAGAAGCCCGTACAGTCTATATCTACAATATTATATACCTGACAGTAGCCCGTACAGACTATATCTACAATAATATATACCTGACAGGAGCCCGTACAGACTATATCTACAATAATATATACCTGACAGGAGTATGTACATTCTATATCTACAATAATATATACCTGACAGAAGCCCGTACAGTCTATATCTACAATATTATATACCTGACAGTAGCCCGTACAGACTATATCTACAATAATATATACCTGACAGGAGCCCGTACAGACTATATCTACAATAATATATACCTGACAGGAGCGCATACAGTCTATATCTACAATAATATATACCTGACAGGAGCCCGTACAGTCTATATCTACAATAATATATGCCTGACAGAAGCCTGTACAGTCTATATCTACAATAATATATACCTGACAGGAGCCCGTACAGTCTATATCTACAATAATATATACCTGACAGGAGCCCGTACAGACTATATCTACAATAATATATACCTGACAGGAGCCCGTACAGTCTATATCTACAATAATATATACCTGACAGGAGCCCGTACAGTCTATATCTACAATATTATATACCTGACAGTAGCCCGTACAGACTATATCTACAATAATATATACCTGACAGGAGCCCGTACAGACTATATCTACAATAATATATACCTGACAGGAGTATGTACATTCTATATCTACAATAATATATACCTGACAGAAGCCTGTACAGTCTATATCTACAATATTATATACCTGACAGTAGCCCGTACAGTCTATATCTACAATAATATATACCTGACAGGAGTATGTACAGTCTATATCTACAATAATATATACCTGACATAAGCCCGTACAGTCTACATCTACAATAATATATACCTGACAGGAGCCCATACAGTCTATATCTACAATAATATATACCTGACAGGAGTATGTACAGTCTATATCTACAATAATATATACCTGACATAAGCCCGTACAGTCTACATCTACAATATTATATACCTGACAGTAGCCCGTACAGACTATATCTACAATAATATATACCTGACAGGAGCCCATACAGTCTATATCTACAATAATATATACCTGACAGAAGCCCGTACAGTCTATATCTACAATAATATATACCTGACAGGAGCCCGTACAGACTATATCTACAATAATATATACCTGACAGGAGCCCGTACAGTCTATATCTACAATAATATATACCTGACAGGAGTCTGTACAGTCTATATCTACAATAATATATACCTGACAGGAGCCCATACAGTCCATATCTACAATAGTATATACCTGACAGGAGCCATACAGTCTGTATCTACAATAATATATACCTGACAGGAGCCCGTACAGTCTATATCTACAATAATATATACCTGACAGGAGCCCGTACAGACTATATCTACAATAATATATACCTGACAGGAGCCCGTACAATCTATATCTACAATAATATATACCTGACAGGAGCCCGTACAGTCTGTATCTACAATAATATATTCCTGACAGGAGCATGTACAGTCTATATCTACAATAATATATACCTGACAAGAGCCCATACTATATCTCCAATAATATATACCTGACAGGAGCCCATACAGTCTATATCTACAATAATATATACCTGACTGGAGTCTGTACAGTCTATATCTACAATAATATATACCTGACAGGAGCCCGTACAGTCTGTATCTACAATAATATATACCTGACAGGAGCCCGCACAGTCTATATCTACAATAATATATACCTGACAGGAGCCCGTACAGTCTGTATCTACAATAATATATACCTGACAGGAGCCCGTACAGTCTTTATCTACAATAATATATACCTGACAGGAGCCCGTACAGTCTATATCTACAATAATATATACCTGACAGGAGCCAGTACAGTCTGTATCTCCAATAATATATACAGTGGGGAAAAAAAGTATTTAGTCAGTCAGCAATAGTGCAAGTTCCACCACTTAAAAAGATGAGAGGCGTCTGTAATTTACATCATAGGTAGACCTCAACTATGGGAGACAAACTGAGAAAAAAAAATCCAGAAAATCACATTGTCTGTTTTTTTTTTCATTTTATTTGCATATTATGGTGGAAAATAAGTATTTGGTCAGAAACAAAATTTCATCTCAATACTTTGTGATATATCCTTTGTTGGCAATGACAGAGGTCAAACGTTTTCTGTAAGTCTTCACAAGGTTGCCACACACTGTTGTTGGTATGTTGGCCCATTCCTCCATGCAGATGTCCTCTAGAGCAGTGATGTTTTTGGCTTTTCGCTTGGCAACACGGACTTTCAACTCCCTCCAAAGGTTTTCTATGGGGTTGAGATCTGGAGACTGGCTAGGCCACTCCAGGACCTTGAAATGCTTCTTACGAAGCCACTCCTTCATTGCCCTGGCGGTGTGCTTTGGATCATTGTCATGTTGAAAGACCCAGCCACGTTTCATCTTCAATGCCCTTGCTGATGGAAGGAGGTTTGCACTCAAAATCTCACGATACATGGCCCCATTCATTCTTTCATGTACCCGGATCAGTCGTCCTGGCCCCTTTGCAGAGAAACAGCCCGAAAGCATGATGTTTCCACCACCATGCTTTACAGTAGGTATGGTGTTTGATGGATGCAACTCAGTATTCTTTTTCCTCCAAACACGACAAGTTGTGTTTCTACCAAACAGTTCCAGTTTGGTTTCATCAGACCATAGGACATTCTCCCAAAACTCCTCTGGATCATCCAAATGCTCTCTAGCAAACTTCAGACGGGCCCAGACATGTACAGGCTTAAGCGGTGGGACACGTCTGGCACTGCAGGATCTGAGTCCATGGTGGCGTAGTGTGTTACTTATGGTAGGCCTTGTTACATTGGTCCCAGCTCTCTGCAGTTCATTCACTAGGTCCCCCCGCGTGGTTCTGGGATTTTTGCTCACCGTTCTTGTGATCATTCTGACCCCACGGGGTGGGATTTTGCGTGGAGCACCAGATCGAAGGAGATTATCAGTGGTCTTGTATGTCTTCCATTTTCTAATTATTGCTCCCTCAGTTGATTTCTTCACTCCAAGCTGGTTGGCTATTGCAGATTCAGTCTTCCCAGCCTGGTGCAGGGCTACAATTTTGTTTCTGGTGTCCTTTGACAGCTATTTGGTCTTCTCCATAGTGGAGTTTGGAGTCAGACTGTTTGAGGGTGTGCACAGGTGTCTTTTTATACTGATAACAAGTTTAAACAGGTGCCATTACTACAGGTAATGAGTGGAGGAAAGAGGAGACTCTTAAAGAAGAAGTTACAGGTCTGTGAGAGCCAGAAATCTTGATTGCTTGTTTCTGACCAAATACTTATTTTCCACCATAATATGCAAATAAAATGAAAAAAAAAACAGACAATGTGATTTTCTGGATTTTTTTTCTCAGTTTGTCTCCCATAGTTGAGGTCTACCTATGATGTAAATTACAGACGCCTCTCATCTTTTTAAGTGGTGGAACTTGCACTATTGCTGACTGACTAAATACTTTTTTTCCCCACTGTACCTGACAGGAGCCCGTACAGTCTATATCTACAATAATATATACCTGACAGGAGCCAGTACAGTCTGTATCTCCAATAATATATACCTGACAGGAGCCCGTACAGTCTGTATCTACAATAATATATACCTGACAGGAGCCCGTACAGTCTATATCTACAATAATATATACCTGACAGGAGCCCGTACAGTCTATATCTACAATAATATATACCTGACAGGAGCCCGTACAGTCTGTATCTACAATGTTATATACCTGACAGGATCCCATACAGTCTATATCTACAATAATATATGCCTGACAGGAGCCCGTACAGTCTATATCTACAATAATATATACCTGACAGGAGCCCGTACAGTCTATATCTACAATAATATATACCTGACAGGAGCCCGGACAGTCTATATCTACAATAATATATTCCTGACAGGAGCCCGTACAGTCTATATCTACAATAATATATAACTGACAGGAGCCCGTACAGTCTGTATCTACAATGTTATATACCTGACTGGATCCCATACAGTCTATATCTACAATAATATATGCCTGACAGGAGCCCGTACAGTCTATATCTACAATAATATATACCTGACAGGAGCCCGTACAGTCTATATCTACAATAATATATACCTGACAGGAGCCCAAACAGTCTATATCTACAATAATGTATACCTGACAGGAGTCCGTACAGTCTATATCTACAATAATATTTTCCTGACAGGAGCCCGTACAGTCTATATCTACAATAATATATACCTGACAGGAGCCCGTACAGTCCGTATCTACAATAATATACTGTATACCTGACATGATCCCTTACAGTCTATATCTACAATAATATATACCTGACAGGAGCCCATACAGTCTATATCTACAATAATATATACCTGACAGGAGCCCGTACAGTCTATATCTACAATAATATATACCTGACAGGAGCCCATACAGTCCGTATCTACAATAATATATACCTGACAGGATCCCATACAGTCTATATCTACAATAATATATACCTGACAGGAGTCCATACAGTCTATATCTACAATAATATATACCTGACAGGAGCCCGGTGCAAACCTTCCTTTTTCTATTCTGACAAGTCCGTCCGTCCCTCAGGTCACCTTCCCTACATATGGGCTGCAGTCAGGCACCTGGAAGGAGCACATACAGTCTAGCATCTTCAGTAGTGAGCCGGCTAGACTGTATGGGCTGCAGTTAGGACCTGGAAGGAGCCCATATATTCAGCAGGCATTAATAATTTATACCTTGAAGGAGCACATACATTCTAGTGTCATGTATGGGCTGCAGTCAGGGCCAGGCAGCAGCCCATAATGTCTGCTATCTTCTATAATATAGACCTGGAAGGAGCCTATACAGTCTAGCATCTTCAGTAGTGTGCCGGCTAGACTGTATGGGCTGCAGTTAGGACCTGGAAGGAGCCCATACAGTCTAGGCTCAACCCTCTTCTCTCACCAACTGGACACTTCCTAACATTCTCTCTCTTGTGCAGTCTAAGCTCCACCCACTTCCCCAGTACCCTTCGTGAACCAAAGCAGCTGCCATAAAGGATGCTCTGCTGTTCTAAAGTGTCTGTGCTGAGTGCAGGTGTTGAAGTGTGGTCAGGTGCCTCCACCTTACCTGGATAGTGAGGTACCACACATCAAGAGGAGGTGCAGTACCTCTGTGGTGACTGAACCCTCAGGGGTGCCACAGGTGCGCGATGACATCATTGCGCACTCACTGTGTATCAGCCAGAACAGGAGACAGGAGTCGGGAGCAGCGCAGGCACGAGGAGAAGGTGAGGAGTTTTTTTTCCTTTACTTATGCAACACTACAGCCAGGACTGTGGGGCCATTCTCGGGGGGGCTGTATACCATGGTGCTGTATACCATGGGAGGTGCTGTATACCATGCGGGGCTGTATACCATTGGGGGTGCTGTGCTGTATGCTATGGGGGGTGCTGTGCTGCATACCATGGGGGGTGCTGTGCTATATACCATGCGGTGCTGTATACCATGGGGGGTACTGTGTTGTATACCATGAGGTCTGCTGTGCTGTATACCATGGCGGAGTGCTGTGCTGTATACCATGCATTGCTGTATACCATGGAGGGGTGCTGTGCTGTATACCATCGGGGGCTATATACCATGCGATGCTGTATACCATGGGCGGGTGCTGTGCTGTATACCATAGGGGGTGCTGTGCTGTATATCATGGGGGGCTGTATACCATGTGATGCTGTATACCATGGGAGGATGCTGTGCTGTATACCATGGGGGGCTGTATACCATGCGATGCTGTATACCATGGAGGGTTGCTGTGCTGTTTACCATGGGGGGATGCTGTGTTGTATACCATGGTGGGTGCAGTGCTGTATACCCTGGGGGGCTGTATACCATGTGGTGCTGTGCCATATACCATGTGATGCTGTGCTATATGCCATGTGATGCTGTGCTATATACTATGCGGGTCTGTTATATACCATGGGGGTAAATTATATTCTATGGGGGAGGCTGTGTTATATAATATAGGGGGCGACATTTTATTCTGTAGTGTAGCAAGACAGACACCTGCCATCCACTCCTTTCATTCTCTATGTGGGAGTGGAATAATGGGAGCGGTGGGGCTGTGGACAGTTCGAGGGATGGAGCCTGGGCTGGTCTCAAGGGGGCCCCAAAAATTTTGCCAGTATGGGGACCCGAAATTCCTAGTGGCATCCCGGGGTGGGGGGGGCATTTGAAAGTTCGCTCCAGGGCCCATAACTTTGTAGTTACGCCACTGGCCGTAAGGGCAATGTACTCCAGGCTGGTAGTGCTCCCTGCACCAGTCTCTTAGGGCACTCTGCACCAGGCTGTTAGGGCAATGTTCATCTGGCTTTTATGGCACTCTGCACCAGGCTGAGAATTGAATGGTGTCGCAACCCTTGATCTGGCATTTCTGCTGGCCATGTCATGTGGTGTGCTGGCCAATACTTGGCATGGCTGAAACGTCTCCAGAAGTGCCCACAGCCTAAAACATTGCTGATTGGCTGCGTTCCAGACTTTCAACAAACTTTATTCAGCATCCGAATCTAAACAGTACAACAGACTTTCGGGAAAATTCTTTGTTTTCTTTGTTTAGAGTTCATCACCAGATAATAGTTTTCTGGTGCAAACCCCGAATTTTACAGTTCGAGTTTGCTCATCTCTACCTGAACTTCATGAAGTAAAGAATTGGCCATCTTGCATTATATTTGTGAATGCCTTTATTTAATGATATCTTACACTTGTATATATGTGTATTTATTGTATATTATTACTCTGTTATTAATATTTTACTTCCGACAGGACAGGTTTTACTTCAGTATTGTGCTCCAAAAACCTGAACTTCGCACAAATGAAGATGTTCATATCTTCCACGCACAATGATGTTGACGTATCTCCCCACCATATTGTGGCATTGGAAAGTTTGAGTTCCTCCACGTGGAATTGCCGTCACCACTGCACACCTGTAATAGGAACCATGATAAGTCCTTCCATACAATGATATATTCATATTAAAGAGGGCACATGGTCTGGCTGGCTGTTAAGGACCTTTTCTCACCTCCATGGAGTAAACCTCAGCTAGTGATGGACCTCCCCCTGAGGTTAGTGAAAGTCAGCGGCACATGGGTCCAAACATAGTTTTACTTTAAATATTTGAATTACAAGGAAGATAAGCTGCTGAAATGTAGGAGTATGGAGGGAAGACACAAGAGAAGACTGAAGGGAACAAAAGTGTCTGATTGTGAGAGAGGAGCAAGGAAGGGACAAATGGGTGTGGAGGGAACAGAGGAGAAGAGAAAAGACAGAGGGGAGTGGAGGGAACAGAGGGGTGTGGATAGGACAGAGGGACATGGAGGAGGACATAGGAGTCTGGAAAGGAGAAAGGATTCTGGGGGAGAACTCAGAAGTACAGTGGGTATGGAAAGTATTCAGACCCCTTTTAATTTTTCACTTTGTTTCATTTCAACCATTTGGTAAATTCAAAAAAGTTCATTTTTTCCTCATTAGTGTACACTCTGCACCCCATCTTGACTGAAAAAAAACCCATAAATGTAGAAATTTTTGCAAATTAATTAAAGAAAAACTGAAATATCACATGGTCATAAGTATTCAGACCCTTTGCTCAGTATTGAGTAGAAGCACCTTTTGAGCTAGTACAGCTATGAGTCTTCTTGGGAACAATGCAAGAAGTTTTTCACCCCTGGATTTGGGGATCCTCTGCCATTCTTCCTTGCAGATCCTCTCCTGTTCCGTCAGGTTGGGTGGTGAACGTTGGTGGACAGCCATTTTCAGGTCTCTCCAGAGATGCTCAATTGGGTTATGTCAGGGCTCTGGCTGGGTCCGTCAAGAATGGTCACCGAGTTGTTCTGAAGCCACTCATTTGTTATTTTAGCTGTGTGCTTAGGGTCATTGTCTTGTTGTACGGTGAATCTTCGGCCAAGTCTGAGGTCCAGAGCACTCTGGAAGAGGTTTTCATCCAGGATATCTCTGTACTAGGCCGCATTCATGTTTCCGTCAATTGCAACAAGTCATCCTGTCCCTGCAGCTGAAAAACCCCCATAGCATGATGCTGCCACCACCATGTTTAACTGTTGGGATTGTACAGGGTGGGCCATTTATATGGATTCAGCTGGGTGGGACATTTATAAAGTTGCAATCCAAAATGGTCGACTTCAAAATGGCCCCCATGGTCACCACCCATCTTGAAAGGTTTTCCCCCTCCCATATAATAATGTGCCACAAACAGGAAGTTGATATCACCAACCATTCCCATGTTATTTAGGTTTATCCATATACATGGCCCACCCAGGTGTATCCATATAAATGGCCGACCCTGTATTGGGCAGGTGATGAGCAGTGCCTGGTTTTCTAAACACATGCCGCTTAGAATTATCACCAAAAATTTCTATCTTCATCTCATCACACCAAAAGAATCTTATTTCTCATTGTCTGGGAGTCCTTCATGTGTTTTTTAGCAAACTCTATGCAGGCTTTCATATGTCTTGCACTGAGGAGAGGCTTCCGTTGGGGCACTTTGCCATAAAGGCCCAACTGGTGGAGGGCTGCAGTGATAGTTGACTTTGTGGAACTTTCTCCCATCTCCCTATTGCATCTGTGGAGCTCAGCCACAGTGATCTTGGGGTTCTTCTTTACCTCTCTCACCAAGGCTCTTCTCCCACGATTGCTCAGTTTGGCTGGATGGCCAGGTCTAGGAAGACTTCCGGTGGTCCCAAACTTCTTCCATTTAAGGATTATGGAGGCCACTGTGCTCTTAGGAACCTTGAGTACTGCAGAAATTCTTTTGTAACCTTGGCCAGATCTGTGCATTGCCATAATTCTGTCTCTGAGTCCCTTGGCCAGTTCCTTTGACCTCATGATTCTCATTTGGTCTGACATGCACTGTGAGCTGTGAGGTCTTATATAGACAGGTGTGCGCTTTTACTAATCAAGTTCTATTAGTTTAATCAAACACAGCTGGACTCCAATGAAGGAGTAGAACCATGTCAAGGAGGATCACAAATAAATGGACATCGTATGACTTAAATAGGAGTGTCTGAGCAAAGGTCTGAATACTTATGACCATGTGATATTTCAGTTTTTATTTTTTAATAAATTTGCAAAAATGTCTACATTTCTGTTTTTGTTCAGTCAAGATGGGGTGCAGAGTGTACATTAATGAGAAAAAAATTAACTTTTTTGAATTTACCAAATGGCTACAATGAAACAAATAGTGAAAAACTTAGAGTGGTCTGAATACTTTCCATACCCACTGTATGGAGACAACTGGAACAGAAAGAAGAGTCTGGAGAGGATAGAGAAGTCTGGAGGAGAAAGAAGTGTCTGGAGAAAACAGAGAAGTCTGAAGGACACTCCAGTCAGGAGGACACAGGGATATGCACAGGACAGAGAAGTCTGAAGAGGGCAGAGAGTTCTGAAAGAAACAGAGAAGTCTGGAGCGGACATAGGCATCTGGAGGACACAGGGGTCTGGAAAGGACAGTGGAGTCTAAAGATGACAGAGGCTTGTGGAAGGAATCTAAGGGTCTTCAGGGGATAATGTGTGGAGCTAACAGAGAAGATTGGAGGGAATCTGGAAGGTAATAAGAAGTCTACAGGAGACACAATAGTCTAAAGAAGACAGACGAGTCTATAGTGGACACAGGAGTCTTGGCAATCTGCTGGCCGTATTTCTCCTGTTTTGCATATTGTAGGGGTTTTACTCACTTGGGATCATTCCTTTAAAAGTTCATATGGGTTTATTACTTCATAAACCTCAGAAGAACAAACAGAAAATAAACAGCCTTTAGGTCAGGAAAAACAAAGTCTCATTGTCCTTAGCAGAGTTCTGCTCCATCAGGCCTGTGGATAAACAGGCTGTGGTAGTGTCCAGTCTTCAGGCTCGATCTGGAGCCAAACACACAGGAGGCCTTCTCCCTCCCAACACACAGACCATATGCCAAACAACAACCCTCATTATATAGGCTGTAACCACACATAGATGTGAGGTATGTGGGTAGCCTGACCCGCCCATCTCTCATAGCTACCTGCAATACGGTTTCAGGTGCAACAAATGAACCTGTTATTGCTTTCATGCACTAGAGAAAATACTCTGGGTTGCATAACAGAGACAAGCCATCTCTGTGACAGTCCTTTCCCAGGCGATACACGAGGAGGAGCTCCCTGTTCTCTACCTGAGTAGGAAGCTATCCTCATGTGAGAGGAATTACTCAGTTGTAGAGAAGGAGTGCTTGGCCATAAAGTGGGCGGTGGACACATTACCGTAATATCTGGTAGGACGTAAGTTTAGATTGGTGTCTGACAATGCCCCACTCAGATGGATGAGGGAAACAAAGGGAAAAATGCTAGGGTCACCCTTTGGTTCTTAGCGCTACAAGATTTCAACTTCCATGTAGAGCATAGGGCAGGGAAGCTACATGGTAATGCCGATGCCCTCTTGAGAATCACTTGTCTGGTAGGAGAATGTGCTAAGCCCCACTGCTTTAGGCAGAAGGGGAGATACGTAGTGTGGCTAATGGTTGCATAGTCGATAAGAGATATGTGCTCCTATCCAGACATCTGAGGCATCTGTTTGGAGAATAAACTCTTTCTTAAAGTCAGAGGCCACCAGAACCAGTTCCTTACACAGAGCCCCTTTCATTTCTTGAAAGGCCGTCTCTGCCTCTTCAGACCATTTGACCATTACCGATTTCGTTCCCTTAAGGAGGTCAGTCAGGGGTGCGACCATCATGGCAAAGTTCGGGATGAACCTCCTGTAGTATCCCACAATCCCCAGGAAAGCTATAGCTTGTTTCTTGGACAACAGTCTCGGCCATGTTTGAATTGCCTCCACTTTACTGATTTGGGGTGTTATCTCGCCTCGACCCACTACATATTCCAGATACTTGCCTTCTTCATTCCCCAAAGCACACTTCTTTGGGTTTATTGAAAACCCCGCCTTCCTTAGAGCACCAAACACCACTTGGACTTTTTCTGGATGACTTTCCCAGTCCGGGCTAAAGATAACAATATCATCCAGGTATGCAGCATCATATTGCTTATGAGGTGCAAGGATTCCATCCATAGCTCTCTGGAAGGTCACCTGAGCCCCCTGCAGTCCAAACGGCATCCGGACATACTGGAGGCATCCGTCCTGTGTAAAAAACGCAGTCTTCTCCTTGGCTTCCTGTGCCATGGGGATTTGGCAATATCCTTTCATCAAATCAAAGACGGTTATGTACCTTGCAGGCCCAAATCTCTCGATTAGCTCATCGATGCGTAGCATGGGATATACGTCGAACTTGGAGATCTCATTCAACTTACGATAGTCTTTTCAGAACCTTCATTCACTATCGGGCTTTAGGACCAGGACAATCAAGCTCGGCCAACCGCTCTTGAGACTCCTCAATTACCCCCTGTTTTAACATGCACTCCACCTTCTTGGAGATCACTTCTCGACAGGCCTCCGAAATCTGATAAGGCCTCACATTTACGCGCACATGTGGCTCCGTCAGAACTTCATGTTGTATGACCTTCATGCACCCCAGCAATTCCAAGAACAGGTCACTGTTCTTCTGGAGCAACTCCTGGCACTACTGTTTCTGGGCCTTCAACAGCGTCTCCACTATGGCAACACCTCCAACCTCGCCTTCTGGGTGGCCCAGCAAGCATGGAGTTTCAGCCGGCTCTCTGTCTTGCCATGGCTTGATGAGGTTGACATGGTAGACCTGATATGGTTTCCGTCTTCCTGGTGATAAATCTTATAATTTACATCACCATGCTTCTCCACCACCTCATGCAGCCCTTGCCATTTGGCCAAGAACTTGCTCTCCACCTTTGGAATTAGCACAAGAACTCAGTCTCCTTGATTGAACTGCCTCACTCTGGCTGACCGCTTGTAGACCCTGGCCTGAGCTTCTTGTGCCTGGAGGAGGTGTCCTTTTATGATGGGCATCACCTTTTCATTCCTCTGCTGTATCAGTGCCACGTGTTCGATGACGCTTCTGTGTGACTTTGGCTTCACAGGTTTCCTTGGCTATATCCAGAAGAGCTCGCGGATGATGGCCATACAGATGTTCGAATGGCCAGAATCCCATGGAGGCCTGTGGAACCTCACGGATGGAGAACAGCAGATATGGTAAGAGACAGTACCAGTCTCTACCATCCTTTTCTTTAAAAACCAAAAGCAAAACACAAAACAAATATCCTGGAATAAAAAAGTAAAAAAATATATTGCAAAAATTGCATGAAGGTAGTAATAATAGTAATAATAAGGGTATTTAGTTAACATAATTTTGATCAAAATAATGTAGAAGCCATCCCGCCACGTCACGGCAACCCTTGTGGGACAGTCCTAACTCTTGTATTTAAAACCTTTCCACTTGTCAAGTGACGTAAATGTGAACAAGGACAGAGGGACTGAACCACCAGTAATAGTATAGGCCAGACAGGATGGATTTTCCAACTCAGAAACAGGGCGGTCACACCCTTATATGCACAGAATGCACAATGAAACAAGTGAGAAACTGGGTCTGAGCAGAAAAAGTAAATTAATGTGCATGCAAAATGTAATTGCATATGAACACATGACCATCCTTTTCTTTAGCTTTCCTCAGCATGCTCTTCAGTGTTTTATTGAACCTTTCGACGAGGCCATCTGTCTGAGGATGGAACACTGAAGTCCTCAACTGGGAGATTTGCAGGACCTTGCATAACTCCCTCATCACCTTACTCATAAAAGGTGGTCGGTGAGGATTTCCTTTCATAAACCTATCCGGGAAAAGACATGGACCAATTCACGGGCTATAATTTTTTCGGACAAGTTTCTCAGGGGAAATGCTTCAGGGTAGCATGTGGCATAGTCCAGGTTGACCAATATGTATTGATGCCCACGAGCAGATTTCACCAAGGGACCGACCAAGTCCCTGGCTACTCTCTCGAACGGCACTTCAATAATGGGCAATGGCACGAGGAGACTCCGAAGTTAGAGGTGGGGGTGCTTAACTTACATGTAGAGGAGGACCTGCAAGAGTTTAAATATTTCCCGGTGATACCCGCGCCAATAGAACCTCTGCACGATCTGTTCCTGTATTTTTTCCACTCCCAAATGTCCCCCTAAGATGTGTGAATGGGCTATGTCCAACACCTTCCATCTATAGGGCCAAGCACTATTAACTGTTCCACCAGCTCCTCCCTCACTTTCGTGACCCAATACAACAACTCCCCACTCATCATAAAATAAGGAAACCTTGTGTCAGGTCCCGGCTCCTGTGCAACCCATTAATGACAGTGACATTATTAAAGGTTTCTTTCAGAGTTGGGTCCCTATGTTAGACAGGCCCAAAATTCTCACTGGTCACCCCTAACTCCGGAATGTCAGACACAGGGGACACTTCCTTCTCATCCCCCACAATGACACAAAAGGGAAACCCGTCTGCCTCTGGGTTTGGTGATACCTTATTTAGGGTTCACTGGTTCCCTATTCGCGCCAGCAAGCTCAGAACCCTTCCCTCACAGATCCCAAAATAAACAAAAGTCCCGGCCTATAATAATAGGGTGCAACAAGTCCCGAAAGACTCATGGGACTCAGCACCTTGGGCCGTTTCAATGTCCACTCTGGCCATAGGGTAGTCCTTAGCAACACAATGTATGCACCGAATGCCGACCTTTTTCCCCGGCATCAATTGGAGAGGAAAAGTGGCCTTCACAAGGGTCACTAAACTCCCGGAGTCTAGCAGTACCGTTACCTCCCGACTGTTCACCTTCACAGGACACGCTTGAGGCCCCTCGTTGGATGGAGAGTTCACACTGCACGCCGGATATGCATAATATGCACTACGGTGTCCTTTGCTGTAGTCCATCTGCTCTGGGGTCAGGGGATAACAGGCTATATGTCCTGGCCTGTGGCATCTCCAGCAATTAACATCACCCATAGGGACCTTGAGCACCACCTCCCCCGCCCCTTTGGACCTTGGAAGCTTCACCCCCTTTTGGGCCTCCACCCCCTGTTGGGACCCCCAGTATGAAGTGGGCTGCCTTCCCAAAGAACCTTCAATAACCTGATATCTCTTGACCAGTCCAACCAGCTCATCTACATTCTGGGGCACACACAGGACAACCCAAGTCTGTATGGGCCTCAGCAGAGAGTGCACAAACCGGTCCATCACGACCCATTCTACAATCTGCACAGGCATAGAGGACACTGGTTGCAGCCACTTTTGGACCAGGTGCAACAGATCGAACAATTGGGAGCAAGGTGGTTTGTCCTGGTGATACGCCCAGCGGTGAATCCGCTATGCCTTGATTGTCATTGTCACTCCCAAGCATGCGATAATCTCAGTTTTTAGCTTGTCATACTATTTGGCGTCCTGCAAAGTTAAGTCATAGTATGCCTTCTGGGGTTCCCCCGTCAAGTATGGCACCAGTACCTCTGCCCATTGCCCTGTAGGGAGTTTCTCCCTCTCGGCAACCCATTCACACACTGTCAGGAAGGCCTCAACTTCATTCCCAAGGGTCATTTTCTGCAATGCATATATTACCGCATTCCGGGCATTGGCGTCAGCCAGACTTGGAGTTGGGGCACTTGTCCTGCCCTGCATGGTGGTTATCAGAAGCTGCATCTGCTGCCGTTGCTCCTGCTGGCTCTGCTGGATCTGCTGTAACAACAGCCTGTTGGTCTCTTGCTGTTGCTGCTGCGACTGGACCAGGTGTTTCAGCAGGTCCTCCATTTTTTCTGGTGATGCTTGCTGACTAGTGACAGACTTACAGTAACCCAGGACATGCAGTCCTTCCTGTAGCAGTCTCGCATCTCTGCTGGGAACGCTGCCCGCATCTTTCACCAATTGTAGGGGTTTTACTCATTTGGGTGCGACAGGAGGAAAACAGAAGGCTCATTCCTTTAAAAGTTCATATGGGTTCATTACGTCACAAACCCCAGAAGCGCAAACAAAAAATAAACAGCCTTTAGGTCAGGAAAAACAAAGTCACAATGTCTATAGCAGAGCTCAGCTCCATCAGGCCTGTGGGCACACAGGCGGGGGTAGTGTCCAATCCTCAGGCTTGGTCTGGAGCCAAACACACAGGACGCCTTCTCCCTCCCAACACACAGACCATATGCCAAACAACAGCCTCTATTATATAGGCTGTAACCACACCCAGAGGTGAGGTATGTGGGTAGCCAAACCCACCTATCTCTCATAGCTACCTGCAACCCAGTCCCATGTGTACCAAACAAACATCTTAGTGCTTTCATGCACTAGAGAAAATACTCCGGGTTACATCACAGAAACAAGCCATCTCTGTGACACATACACATGTGGTCAAAATTGTTGGTACCCCTCGTTTAATGACAGAAAAACCCACAATGGTCACAAAAATAACTTGAATCTGACAAAAGTAATAATAAATCAAAAATCTATGAAAATGAACAAATGAAAGTCAGATATTGCTTTTCAGCCATGCTTCCACAGAATTTAAAAAAAAATAAAACTCATGAGATAGGCCTGGACAGAAATGATGGTTCCCCTAACTTAATATTTTGTTGCACAACCTTTTGAGGCAATCACTGCAATCAAACGATTCCTGTAACTGTCAGTGAGACTTCTGCACCTCTCGACAGGTATTTTGGCCCACTCCTCAAGAGTAAAGTGCAAAGTGGGTTTTGCTGTCATTAAACAAGGGGTACTAACAATTTTGACCACGTGTACCTCCCATTGACTATGCGACCATTAGCCACACTACAATATACAGTAGATTAAATAAATATTTTCCTGTATTTTATCATGATGTGGTGAGCGCCGGATATTTATCTTCTTGTGAGGCATATAACACATATTGGTAAATGAGAATCTGTAGCCGCTCGTTCTCACCTTGGGTTATTGTTCCCATTGTCGGACAACGAGTCTCCAACAAGGATTTCTGCCCCGTTCAGTCGTTCTTCACAGCAATCCTTCCTGTTAGTGATGGTGATGTGGTTTATTTTGTAAGAACTCAGCAAGTCCACCCTCAACCAGGGAGAATAGTCATAGTGTGTGTGGGAACAGGATCCACGATAAAAATCTGCTTCTTGGTTTCCATCTATTGCGTTTATTGCCATAGACAGATAGCCCCACTTGGTATCCTTGTAAATCGAAGACTGAGTGGCTCGACCATGAAGTGCGAGGTTCTTATCTGTCAAGAGAAGGTGAGACATGGAAGATTGAGCGGGTTACACCAGTAATCTGCACACAAACAACATCGTAATGGACATCGAATTGCTTCTTAAAGGGATTTTTACATTCTTCCTCCCTGAGTCCTTAACTTTATCATTGACCCTTTTCCTGTGGTCTGCTGCTCTCTGCAGCACAGAGGTCACGAAAAACAAAAACAAAGGAATGTTCACAGTGACAGGGTGCCAGTGTATTTAAGTAGTGAGAATATCACGTGGAAATGATAATACCTTTGCAATCGAGAAACTGGACATATGTAATAATATGTGGACAGTCGGAAATACACAGAGGAAAAAATGAAGAAGAACCAACCGTAAAGTCCAAACGTACAGTAGTGTGGTGAAAAATCAATAGTATTTGTTAATTTACATAACATCAGGTAGCAACAATAACAGAAACAACACATCAATGTATACAAAAAAATTAAAACAGGGCCGCACACCCAGATATGAAAGTGACCATAGTCAATAGGACAGAATGAGGCTAAATGGTGAGTGCCAAACGCTATGAAACGATAGATAAATGTACAAAAAATATGATTACTACAAAGTTATAATTAATAATAATAAATAAATGAATGAGGAAACCACGGAGTAGTAAAGTGCATATGAGGAGTTGTACAAAGTGTAAATCAAGTAATACAGTGCTAGTGCAAAACAGCTCCAGTAGTTGTCATCATAGATCCATGGTGTGAGTATATATAATGGTATAAGGGCACAATGGAACAACATGCCGAAACGCGCGTTGGGGAGGACGCCATCCTGGAGAGTGAGACCTACATTGCACTTGTAGGTCCTATTACTTCTCCATTTTTGGATTGATCTTCCACAACTATATATGGTCTCTCCTCTCTTTCTAATATATAGCTAATGTTGCTCCATTGTGCCATTATATATACTCACACCATGGATCTATGATGACAACTGCTGGAGCTGTTTTACACTAGCATTTTATTACTTGATATATACTTTGTACAACTCCTCATATGCACTTTACTACTGGAGTTGTGTTGATGCAAAAAACAAGAAATACAAAAACTTTCGGTAACATAACATTGGTGGTGGCGTAATAGAAGCAGTTAGTAAGATATAAATGAATAAAGTAGTAATGTAGCAATTAATGCACTTACAAAGTCAGTAATATAACCCACAAATACTGATGACACTGCATAATGACATATTATAACATGCAGTTGTATAAGTGCTGATTACAGATCAGGTAGACATCTTATCCAGATCAGAGAATTTCTTATCAATTGCTTAACCCCTTAACGACTGCCTATACACCTTTTAATGGTGGCAGTTAAGGGTACTTATGCCTCTGTGCTGCTTTTTAACGGCGCTGAGGAATAAGGGTAGAGTGCTCCCCAGAATCGGAATTTCTCTGGGGTCTCGGCTACTGGGGGTAGCTGAGACCCCAGAGAGCATGATTTGTGGAATCATGATTCGTGGAGCATGATTCATGGAATAACGGCAACCACAAAAAAAAGTCTATTTTCCATTTAATTTCTCTCTTAGAAGAAAGAGAAATGGGGTCTCCCCCATTCCCACCCTCCTGGGTACCTCTGCTGTCGCCGCATCCCCCCGTGAAGTCCCCCATGCTGCCGGCATCTTCTTCCAGGAAGAAAATGGCAGGCGCCTGCGCAGTGCGCCCGCCGAGATCTGGGCTAAAGTTGGGCTTAGAGTTGGGCTAAAGTTAGAGTTGGTTTAAAGTTAGGGTTGGGCTAAAGTTAGTAATAGGGTTGGGCTAGGGTTGGGGCTAAAGTTAGAGTTGGGCTAAAGTTAGGGTTGGGGCTAAGGTTAGGGTTGGGGTTAGGGTTGGGATTATGGTTAGGGTTGGGGTTAGGGTTGTGTTGGGGTTAGGGTTGTGGTTAGGGTTAGCAGTGTGTTGGGGTTAGGGTTGGAGTTAGAATTGGGAGGGTTCCACTGTTTAGGTACATCAGGGGGTCTCCAAACGTGACATGGCGCCAAAATTGATTCCAGATAATTTTGCGTTCAAAAAGTCAAACTCTGCTCCCTCTCTTCTAAGCCTTGCCGTATGCCCAAACAGTGGCTTACCCCTAGATATGGGGTATTGGCGTACTCAGGAGAAATTGCACAACAAATTTTATAGTCCATTTTCTCCTGATACAATTGTGAAAAAAAATTGGTTCCAAAGTAACTTATTTGTGAAAAAAATATAATGTTCATTTTTTCCTTCGACATTGCTTTAGTTCTCGTGAAGCACCTGAAGGGTTAATAAACTTCTTGAATGTGGTTTTGCGCACCTTGAGGGGTGCAGTTTTTAGAATGGTGTCACTTTTGGGTATTTTCTGCTATATTGACACCCCTAGACTAACTTCAAATGAGAGGTGGTCCCTAAAAAAATGGTCTTGTAAATTTTGTTGGAAAAATGAGAAATCGCTGGTCAACTTTTAACTCTTATACCGTCTTAACAACAACAAAAAATGTTTCCAAAATTGTGCTGATGTAAAGTAGACATGTGGGAACTGTTATTTATTAACCAATTTGTGTGACACCACTCTCTGATTTAAGGGTATTAAAAGTTTGAAAAGAGCAAAATTTTCTACATTTTTGCCAAATTTCCACTTTTTACATAAACAAATGCAAATCATATTGAAGAAATTTTGCACTAACATGAAGTACAATATGTCACAAAAAAACAATCTAGAATCAGTGGGACACGTTGAAGCATTCTAGTCCTATAACCTCATAAAGTGACAGTGGTCAGAACTGTAAAAATTGGCTTGGTCATTAAGTACCAAATTGGCTCTCTCACTATGGGGTTAATGCAAGTCAGGTAAATATCTGACAACAAGTATATAGAGCCTCTCATATATCAGGATTTGCTGTAGGTAAAGTAAATGAAAGAGAAAGATTACACTAATTAAAAACTAAATAAAGTGCACAGTAGCTGGTATGATATAACACCAAACGGCAAACACCATCAGTAACACCACGACGCGCGTTTCGTCTTCTTCACAAGGACAATGAAAACTTGATTCTTTAATCCAGTATAAATTATAGTTATTTTTCTTTTAAATGTTTTTTTTTAAATAAAATTTTAAGAAATAGTTCCATAACCTTTTAATTTTTATTTTTTTGCATTGACGGAATTACAGGTGGGCTTCGTTTTTGTCAGGTGACTTTACGTTTTTAGTTGGGACCAGTATTAACAATTTTGGGGAGAGATGCGTTGACCGCAAAAATGGTAATTTTTAAGTTTCCATTTTTTTCTCTTTACACTTTTTATTTTAATGGGTTAATTTTATATTTTTTTAGATCAGACTTTTACAGATGTGATAGTATCGAATATGTACATTTATTTTTTCTTTCTTTAGTTTTGAAGTGGGGAATGGGGAATGCTTTAATAGACTATTTTTTTATTTTTCCATTTTTGGGGGGGGTTTGTTTGCACTGTGAACTGTGGTATATAGAGCAAATGATGATCTCCTATGAGGTCCAGCTGGAGACAGACTTGGATAGCTCCTGGTTATCTCTGGAAGGCAATGATTGGACCGATGGTGCACGTTCTCAACCGCTTCTTTATTCAAAAGGGTACTGTAAAGACTCGCTGCCTGAATCTGTGGGGATCCATGATCATCAGTAATCAGTAAGTTCTCATCTATCTTGTGGATATCCACCAGACACCTGGTGTCTCCCTCCTCAGAAGAAGCTGAGGCATGGGAGATGTTGGTGGGATTCTCCTACTTTACAGTTTCTTTACCTGTAACTTTACAATATCTCACCCTCTTCCCTTGAAATTATATTCATAGAGATCTAGGAAGCTGAGACATGAGGAGGTGTTTCCTCCTAGCTGTCACCTGGATGCCTTGGAGGACATTGCTCTTTGAGATTCATCTTGCAAAATATAATGGTACAAAATACCCATTCATTAGGACATCTGAAGTTCTCCTTAAGCAATGACTACAATAATAAAGTGCAGTTTTTATTGGATTTTACAATCAATGATGAATAGAGTTGAGCAAAAGATGTGAAGAACTCTTCTAGGTAGCCAGTCACTGCCTCCTCCTTTGCCTACTTGTCGGTGTAAGCTGACTGGAATGAGGTTCGTGGGATGCAGTGAAGAGCCGAAGGCAGAGAAGGGGTTAACAGGATTTACTACAATAGTTATGGAAGTACAAGAAATACTATGCGCAGGGAGATGAAATCAACAGTGGGAAAATGAAGGAACACTGAGCGCAACAACAGGACTTGCACAAAAACACAATATTTGGAAAAAGGTGTACGAAAAAGAGATAACTTATTGAATCACAGAATCATAGAATCGTAGAGTTGGAAGGGACCTCCTGGGCCATCTTGTCCAACCCCCCTACTCAAAGCCGGATTCGCTAAATCATCCCAGACAGATGTCTGTCCAGCCTCTGTTTGAAGACTTCCATTGAAGGAGAACTCACCACTTCTCGTGGCAGCCTGTTCCACTCATTGATCACTCTAACTGTCAAAAAGTTTTTTCTAACATCTAATCTGTGTCTCTTCCCATTCAGTTTCATCCCATTGCTTCTAATCTTTCCTTGTGCAAATGAGAATAAAGTTGATCCTTCTACAATGTGACAGCCCTTGAGATATTTGTAGACAGCTATTAAGTCTCCTCTCAGTCTTCTCTTCTGCAAGCTAAACATTCCCAAATCCTGCAACCTTTCCTCATAAGACAGGGTTTGCAGACCGGTCACCATCCTGGTCGCTCTTTTCTGAACTTGCTCCAGTTTGTTGATGTCTTCTTTAAAATGTGGCGCCCAAAACTGGACACAATATTCCAGATGAGGTCTGACCAAAGAGGAGTAGAGGGCAATAATGACTTCACGTGATCTAGACTGTATGCTTCTGTTAATACATCCTAGAATTGCATTTGCCTTTTTTGCTGCTGCATCACACTGTTGACTCATATTCAGTCTGTGATCTATTAGAATACCCAAGTCTTTTTCACATGTGCTGTTGCTTAGCCCTATTCCTCCCATTCTGTACATGCTTTTTTCATTTTTATTGCCCAGATGTAGCACTTTGCATTTTTTCCTGTTAAAAAACAGTTCTTGTTGGGGGAGGGGTGGAATATCTCCCGCCTCTGTCGTAGATTGTGGACAAAGTCTCTGGCTCTGTTACGAAAGAGCAAAAAGCACTGTCTCCCAACCGTGAGGATGTATCCGGGCTCGCTGGGTTTGAGTATGCTGGAATGTAGAAACAGCCTCTTTTGTTGATTCCTCCAGAATGGCACAGAACACGAACAGCACGCGTACTCACAGGCCACGGCGCACTTTGGAAACAGTAGTTAGGAGCAGAGCGAGTCAGATTATCTTTCACTGAGAGCGGGAAGGAGCAGTCCAGTAAAGGAAGGTCCTGGGACAGCTCAGTAAGGACAAAGTCAGTGGGCAAGTCAAACTACTGGGGGATAGATGATGAGGAGTTAGCAGTCAGAGCAGTGGGGAGGGAGTCAATCTTCTCCTTGTTCTCCTGTCGCCTTCCCGCCAAATCTCCCTCATTCCCACGCTCAACCACTTTTATCTCCCTCATGACCCCTGCTGTCCAGTGCAAAGGTCCTCCCCACTCAGAAGATTCGTCCCCCGGCAACAGTGGTGACATTTCCGATAGTTCGGGCCCCAAACAATAAAAGTACACATATTTGGTATTGCCGAGTCCGTAACGACCCGCCCTATAAAACTGTCCCATTAGTTAACCCCTTTAGCGAACCCCTTAAAAAATAAAAATAAAAAACGAAGCAAAAAATAATGATTTATTATCATACCGCCGAACAAAAAGGGTAATAACGCGCGATCAAAAAGACGCATATAAATATGCATGGTACAGCTGAAAACGTCATCTTGTCCCGCAAAAAACGAGCCACCACACAGCATCATCAGCGAAAAAATAAAAAAGTTATAGCTCACAGAATAAAGTGATGCAAAAATAATTATTTTTTATATAAAATAGTTTTCATTGCATAAAACCGACAAAACATAAAAAAAGACCTAAATGAGGTATCGCCGTAACCGTACTGACCTGAAGAATAAAACCGCTTTATCAATTTTACCGCACGCGGAATGGTGTAAACGCACCCCCCCAAAAGAAATTCATGAAACGCTGTTTTTTGTTCATTCTGCGTCCCAAAAATCGGAATAAAAAGCGATCAAAAAATGTCACATGCCCGAAAATGGTACCAATAAAAACGTCAACTCGTCCTGCAAAAAATAAGACCTCACATGACTCGGTGGGTAAAAATACGGAAAAATTATAGCTCTCAATATGTGGTGATGCAAAAACTATTTTTACATTAAAAAGCGTCTTTTAGCGTGTGACAGCTGCCAAACATAAAAACCGCCATAAATAGTAAATCAAACCCCCCGTTATCACCCCCTTAGTTAGGGAAAAATAATAAAACTAAAAGAAAATGTATTTATTTCCATTTTCCCATTAGGGTTAGGGTTAGGGCTAGGGTTAGGGCTAGGACTAGGGCTAGAGTTAGGGCTAGGGCTGAGATTAGGGTTAGGGGTGTGTTGGGGTTAGGGTTGGAGTTAGAATTGGGGGTTTCCACTGTTTGGGCACATCAGGTGCTCTCCAAATGCAACATGGCATCTGATCTCAATTCCAGCCAATTCTGAGTTGAAAAAGTCAAATGGCGCTGCTTCCCTTCCAAGCTCTGCCATGCACCCAAACAGTGTTTTACCCCCACATATGGGGTATCAGCCTACTCAGGACAAATTGCAAAACAACTTTTGGGGTCCAATTTCTCCTGAAAATTGGGGGCAAAAATATCATTTTTGTGGAAAAAAATTATTTTTTTATTTTCACGCCCGGGCTGTTATGATTGAGTCACCGAGGAGGAAAAAACAAAACACAAGCTCAGCCCAGAAAATCAGAGAGGTTGGAAACTAGCGGATTGCAGACCCCTAATCCTATCACACAACTAGCAGTAGCCGTGGAGTGTTCCTACGGTGATCCTAGACACCTCGTCACAGCTGGGGATCTAAATAAGCCTAAAGAGAGAAAAGAAAAAACTGACTGCCCCAGAGCAGACCCCAAAGCAATAGGCAGCCCCCAACATATAATGATGGTGAAACAAGATGAAAACACTAACACAGATAGAAAGATAGGTTGAGCAAACGATGGGGACCAAGCTAACTAAAATGGACAGGACAGAAAAGCTGCTGTCTGCAATCCGAGAAAACCCTGCTAAAAATATTACCAACACAACTGATAAGCAAAAAGGACCCTGAAGTCACTAGACTTCAAACCCTATATCAGCACTCAGAATATTCTGAAAGCAGAGCAAAAGAGAACACTGATCAAGGAATAAGAATCCAGCACACCCCCAGCCGGGCATGGCTGAACTCAAAAAACAAGGTAAACAAAACCAAAACTAATAAGTTCAATAGCAGAGCAAAAACTTATTTTTGGGAAGCAGGAATCAGACTGGTCTCCAAGAATCTAGCAGAGAAATCAACAGCCACTCAGAAGGGCGTTGGTTGCCTTATATCCAGTCTGAAGTTCCCGTTACCCAGTCACAATCCACCTGATCAGGTGTTTGGTTTCTTTCATCAAAATCAGCCTCACTATCTTCCTTCACCAGAAGAGGGAGATCCTCGGACACAAAAGGTGAATGAACAGATGAGCTCACAACAGTACCTACCCCTTGAGGAGGGGTCACCGAACCCTCATCCAAGCCACCAGGCCGATCAGGATGAGCCCGATGAAAAGCACGCACCAATCTTTCGGCATGAATACCAGAGGCAGAGACCCAGGAATTATCCTCCTGACCATAACCCTTCCACTTAACCAAATACTGGAGTCTCCGTCTAGCCATACGGGAATCCAGTATCTTCTCTACCTCATATTCCATGTTACCTTCAACCAAGACAGGGTCAGGAGGTGCCGCCATAGGAACCACTGGTTCATCAAACCTCTTCAACAAGGACTTATGAAACACATTATAAATCTTAAATGTGACAGGAAGAGCCAACCAAAAAGAGACCGGATTAATAATCTCCAAAATCTTGTAAGGTCCAATAAATCTAGGTTTAAACTTTGGAGAAGCCACTTTCATAGAGATATTCTTTGATGACAACCAGACCATATCACCCACGTTAAACCGGGGACCAATGGTCCTATGCCGGTTAGAAAACCGCTGGGCCTTTTCCTGGGAAAGAGAGAACTTATCCACCACTTGGTCCCAAATCTGCTGCATTCTTTCCACCACAGTGCCAACCCCTGGACAGGCAGAAGACTCCACCTGCCCTGAAGAAAATCGAGGATGAAACCCAAAGTTACAGAAAAAGGGTGACATCAAAGTGGCAGAACTAGCTCTATTATTTAAAGCAAATTCGGCCAAGGGTAAAAATGAGACCCAATCATCCTTATCAGCAGATATAAAACATCTCAAATAAGCCTCCAAAGTCTGGTTTGTTCTCTCCGTCTGCCCGTTGGTCTGAGGGTGAAATGCAGAGGAGAAGGACAACTGAATTCCCAACTTGGAACAAAAGGTCCTCCAGAATCTAGAGACAAACTGAACTCCTCTGTCCGATACAATGTTCTCAGGAATCCCGTGCAAGCAAACCACCTGTTGCAAAAACAAGGGCACCAACTCTGGGGAAGATGGCAACTTAGGGAGTGGTACAAGATGGACCATCTTAGAGAATCTTTCACAAATCACCCAGATAACAGTCATCCTCTGAGAGACAGGCAGATCAGAAATAAAATCCATTGAAATATGGGTCCATGGCCTCCTGGGCACCGGCAAAGGCATCAACAACCCTCTAGAACAAGAACAAGGCTTAGATCGGGAGCAAGTCCCACAGGACTGCACAAAATTTCTGACATCACGAGACAAGGCAGGCCACCAAAAAGACCCACTCACCAAATCTCTAGTACCAAAAATACCTGGATGACCAGCCAACGTGGAGCAATGAACCTCAGACATCACTTTCCTCCTCCACTGGTCAGGAACATACAACCTACCACTGGGACAACACTCAGGCTTATCCTCCTGAAACTTATCCAGAGCACGTCTCAAATCAGGCGAGATGGCAGAAAGAACCACCCCCTCACCTAAGATGGTAGCAGGCTTGGTCACAATAGGAGAATCAGCCAAAAAACTCCTAGAGAGGGCATCAGCCTTAACGTTCTTAGTGCCCGGAAGAAAGGAGACCACAAAATCAAAACGTGTGAAAAACAAGGCCCACCTGGCCTGTCTCGGATTCAAGCGTTTAGCCGACTCAAGGTAGATCAAATTCTTGTGGTCAGTGAGGACCACAACTTGATGTCTAGCTCCCTCCAACCAATGTCTCCACTCCTCAAATGCCCACTTCATGGCCAACAGTTCTCGATTCCCCACATCATAGTTGCGTTCCGAAGGAGAGAACTTTCGGGAAAAGAAGGCACAGGGGTTCATTTTAGATGTTACAGGATCTTTTTGGGACAAAATGCTCCTGCACCAGTCTCTGAAGCATCCACCTCCACCTGAAATGGAAGTGAGACATCGGGTTGTCGCAAAACCGGAGAAGAAGTGAACCTCCGCTTCAGCTCCTGAAAAGAAGAAACAGCCTCTGGAGACCAATTCAGCAAATCAGCGCCCTTCTTAGTCAAATCAGTCAATGGTTTGGCAATAACAGAAAAATTGGCTATAAACTTACGATAAAAATTAGCAAAACCCAAAAACTTCTAGAGAGCCTTCAAAGAAGTGGGCTGCACCCAATCATAAATGGCCTGTACCTTGGCCGGGTCCATTTCAATAGTTGACGGAGACAAAATAAATCGCAAAAATGAAATCCTCTGTAAACCAAAAAGACATTTCGATCCCTTAACATACAGGGAGTTTTCCCTCAAAATCCGGAACACAGTCCGAACATGTTCCACATGAGAGTCCCAATCCCTGGAAAAGATCAAAATATCATCCAAATAGATGATCAGAAACTTATCCACAAAGTCCCGGAAAATATCATTCATGAAGCACTGGAAGACAGAAGGGGCGTTAGTGAGCCCAAAAGCCATCACCAGGTACTCAAAATGTCCCTCCAGAGTATTAAACGCTGTCTTCCATTCATCCCCATGCTTAATGCGAATAAGATTATATGCCCCCCTGAGGTCAAGCTTGGTAAACCAGCAAGCACCTTCAACTCTAGAAAATAGGTCAGAAATCAGGGGTAACGGATACTGATATTTAACAGTAATTTTGTTAAGGGAGCGATAGTCAATACAGGGCCTTAATGAACCATCCTTCTTGGCCACAAAAAAAAACCCAGCACCCAAGGGTGAAGAGGATGGTCTAATATGACCCTTCTCCAACGACTCCTTAATATAAGAACGCATAGCCACATGTTCGGGTACAGATAAATTAAAAAGTCGACCCTTGGGAAATTTACACCCCGGACTCGGCTCAATTGCACAGTCATAACTCCTATGAGGAGGCAAAGACGCAGACTCATTCTCACTAAACACATCATAAAAATCAGCCAAATAGTCAGGAACCTCATGCGACTGGGGAGAGGTGGAGAAAACAGGAGTGTCACTAAGAGCACACCGACAACCCCAACTCACCACAGACACAGATTTCCAATCCAAAACTGGATTATGGATTTGCAACCAAGGGGAACCCCAGCACGATGGTATGATGCAAATTATGCAACACCAAAAATCTGCAATTTTCTTGATGGTCTTGGGCGACCCGCATTACCACCTGGGTCCAAAACTGAGGTTTATTCTTCGCCAAAGGAGTAGCATCAATACCCCTCAAATGAATAGGTGTCCGCAGGGGTGTCATAGGGAAACCACAATATTTAGCAAAATCCAAATCCATTAGGTTCAAGGCCGCTCCTGAATCCACAAAGGCTTTAGCAGAAAATGTGGACAGGGAGCAGATCAGAGTAATTGCCAGAAGAAACTTAGGTTGTACACCACCTACAGCAAATGTGAGTGCAAAACGTTTCTCTCGTTTAGGGCAGACAGAAATAATGTGAGAGGCATCTCCACAGAAAAAACACAGCTTATTACGCCTTCTAAATTCCTGACGTTGCGCCCTAGACAAAACTCTATCACATTGCATAGGTTCAGACATTTGTTCAACAGGTGGCAGCATTTCCCATGTAATTTTACGTTCACGTAAACGCCGATCAACCTGAATGGCTAATGACATAGAATCGTCAAGACCAGAGGGAACAGGAAATCCCACCATAGTATCTTTTACGGTTTCTGACAAACCCTTCCGAAAGAGAGCTGCCAAGGCACCATCATTCCAAGTGGTGAGGACCGCCCGCTTTCGGAATTTTTGACAGTACAGTTCTGCAGAATCTTGACCCTGGCTTAATGCCAACAGGGTCTTTTCAGCCTCATCAATCGCATTAGGTTCATCATACAACAACCCCAAGGCCTGAAAAAATGCGTCCACATTAGTTAGAATAGGATCATCTGGTACTAAAGAAAACGCCCAATCCTGGGGATCGCCGCGCAGCAAGGAGATGACAATTTTAACCTGCTGCGCAGAGCTCCCCGATGAGTTAGGCTTCAAGGCAAGAAATAATTTACAATTATTCTTAAAATTCAAAAATTTAGACCGATCCCCAAAAAACACATCAGGAGTGGGAATTTTTGGTTCAGCAGCGTGTGAATGAGCAAGATAGGCAGAAATTCCTCGCACTTCAGCAGCAAGCTGCTCCACATGATCAGACAATTGCTTAAACTCCATCAGAAAAAAAAAAAATATTCCTCCTACGGCCTCAGAGAAAAAGAGGAAAAAATATACACAAAAAAAAAAATTCTGACACTTTTTTCTTTTTCTTTTTTTTATTTTTAACAATTCCTTCCTGCTTTTGAGTACCCTAGAATCTGCGGTATGGCTGGTGATTCTGTTATGATTGAGTCGCCGAGGAGGAAAAAACAAAACACAAGCTCAGCCCAGAAAATCAGAGAGGTTGGAAACTAGCGGATTGCAGACCCCTAATCCTATCACACAACTAGCAGTAGCAGTGGAGTGTTCCTACGGTGATCCTAGACACCTCGTCACAGTCGGAGATCTAAATAGGCCTAAAGAGAAAAGGGAAAAGCTGACTGCCCCAGAGCAGACCCCAAAGCAATAGGCAGCCCCCAACATATAATGATGGTGAAACAAGATGAAAACACTAACACAGATAGAAAGATAGGTTGAGCAAACGATGGGGCCCAAGCTAACTAAAAAGAACAGGACAGAAAAGCTGCTGTCTGCAATCCGTGAAAACCCTGCTAAAAATATTACCAACACAACTGATAAGCAAAAAGGACCCTGAAGTCACTAGACTTCAAACCCTATATCAGCACTCAGAATATTCTGAAAGCAGAGCAAAAGAGAACACTGATCAAGGAATAAGAATCCAGCACACCCCTGGCCGGGGATGGCTGAACTCAAAAAACAAGGTATGCAAAACCAAAACTAATAAGTTCAATAGCAGAGCGAAAACTTATCTTAGGGAAGCAGGAATCAGACTGGTCTCCAAGAATCCAGCAGAGAAATCACCAGCCACTCAGAAGGGCGTTGGCTGCCTTATATCCAGTCTGAAGTTCCTGTTACCCAGTCACAATCCACCTGATCAGGTGTTTGGTTTCTTTCATCCAAATCAGCCTCACTACCTTCCTTCACCAGAAGAGAGAGATCCTCGGACACAAAAGGTGAATGAACAGATGAGCTCACAACACCGGGCGTTATAAACTTCTGTGAAGCACTGGAGGGGTCAAAGTGCTCACCACACATCTAGATAAGTTCATTTGGCGGTCTAGATTCCAAAATGGTGTCATTTGTGGGGGGGTTTCCACTGTTTTGGTACATTAGGGGTTTTCCAATCGCGACATGGTGTCCGATCTCAATTTCAGCCAAAAACGTCAAATGGCGCTGCTTCCCTTCCGAGCTCTGCTATGCGCCGAAATAGTGGTTTACCCACACATGTGGGGTATCAGCGTACTCAGGACAAATTGCACAATAACTTTTAGGGTCCTGTTACCCTTGGGAAAATAAAAATTGGGGGTGAAAAAAATCATTTTTGTGGAAAAAATATGATTTTTTAATTGTACCGCTGTACGTTATAAACTTCTGTGAAGCCCTTGTGGGTTCAAAGTTCTCACCACATATCTAGATAAGTTCCTTGGGGGGGTCTAGTTTCCAAAATGGGGTCACTTGTGGGGGGTTTCCACTGTTTAGGTACATCAGGGGCTCTCCAAACGTGACATGGCGTCCGATCTGAATTCCAGCCAATTTTGCATTGAAAAAGTCAAACGGCGCTCCTTCCCTTCTGAGCTCTGCCATGCGCCGAAAGAGTGGTTCCCCCCACATATCAGGTATCAGCGTACTCAGGACAAATTGCACAATAACTTTTGCAGCCAGTTTCTCCTGTTACCCTTGGTAAAATAAAAAAAATTGAACCTGAAGTATTTTTTTTGTGAAAAAAAGTTCTTTTTTTTTTTAAATATTCAAAAAATTCCTGTGACGCACCTAAAGGGTTAATAAACTTCTTGAATGTGGTTTTGAGCACCTTGAGGGGTGCAGTTTTTAGAATGGTGTCACTTTTGGGTATTTTCTATCATATAGACCCCTCAAAGTGGCTTCAAATGTGATGTGGTCCGTAAAAATAAACTGGTGTTGCAAAAATGAGAACTCGCTGGTCAATTTTTAACCCTTATAACTTCCTAGCAAACAAAAATTTTGATTCCAAAACTGTGCTGATGTAAAGTAAACATGTGGGAAATGTTACTTATCAAGTTTTTTGTGTGCCGTATCTCTGTGATTTAAGGGCATAAAAATTCAAAGTTGGAAAATTGCTAAATTTTCAAAATTTTCGCCAAATTTCCGTTTTTTTTGACAAATAAACGCAAGTTATTTGAATGAAATTTTACCACTAACATGAAGTACAATATGTCACAAGAAAACAATGTCAGAATCACCGGGATTCATGGAAGCGTTTCAGAGATATTACCTCATAAAGGGACAGTGGTCAGAATTGTAAAAATTGGCCCGGTCATGAACGTGCAAACCACCCTTGGGGATTAAGGGGTTAAACTGCAGGTTTTTTCCATGCTAGCAGTGCAAGGGATAATCTGTGACACTTTCTTTCTCCAGGTGAAGGAAGCACCCTGTTGTCTTTTTAAGGGGTTTTGCATGAAACAGCTTTTGACTATTATTTGTGTATGGGCCATTTATGTACTTGTACAAGTTAGTTGTGTCTCCCCTTACATGTCTCTTCTCAAGGCAAAAGTATTGTAATTATTTTAGTTTTTCCTCATGACTATGATCTTCCATGACCCTAATCATGTGCTGTTATTCAGTCTGAAATCTACAAGTTCACCCAGATCCTTCTGTGCAAGTGACTCTCCTAGTTTACTAGTTTTCATATGATGCCTGCATATTATTTGTGCACACATACATAACTTTACAATTTTCCATATTAAACCTCATCTGCCTCGTGGACGCCCCAACACTCAATTTGTCCAAGTCAGCCTGTAACGTATGCACATTTTCCACTGTCCGCACTCTACCACATAGTGTGGGGTCAAATAGAAACTACAAAGAGAGGACAGAAATAAGCAGAAAAGATAAGAAAGAAATTCTGGAAGACTTTACTTCCCCCCATTCTGTTATCATTTTACTCTTATTAGAGAACTCACATTGAGTTAAGATTCCGGACACGGAAATCCACAAGGTGATGACGAAGGTGAGGAAGAACATGATGATTCCGCCTGATTGGAAAACAAGCAAAATAATGACATTAGGATCAATAGAAGATGAATGAGAATCAGACAGCGGGGTGTAAGGATTCCAGGAGCCTGACCACCACCCGGAGCCGGGACACCACTCTCCTGAAACGCCCCAACCTACAGATCATACAAGGAAAACTAGAAGTCTTCACGATGTTACATTGTGCCGCCATTGTCCAGGCCCGGATTGGCAATATAACCAACCGGGCATTTTCCCGCTGGGCCGCTGTCACGTGGGCCGCGGGCGGCAGCGCCCGATCATCTGGCCGCTTGCCAGCTGCTGCAGCCACTGTTGCTCCTGCCGCAGGCCCTCTGCGGGCACGGCGGTGATAGTTTCCAAGTTCCTCCCGCACTGCAGGGAGATAAACCGCCACACACCCCATCCTCGCCTTAGCATGAGACCCCCCCCGCCCCGCCGCCACTCACAGCATCGCACTCGCTTGCCTGCTGGCTCGGTTCGCAGGACCTGTGATGAGGTCACAGGAGGGGAAAGTCAGGGGGTCACATGATCAGGAGCCTTTGTCCAGACCCCCGATCATGTCACCCCTGACTCCGCCCCTCCTGTGACCTCATCACAGGTCCTGTGCGCTCAGCCCTGCCTCTACTGTCTGCAAGACTCTGCTTTGCTGTTGTCATGGTGCTGGTTGAGGTAAGTATGTGTGGGGTCAGGATTTACTGTGTGGATGTAGCAGAGCTGTGTGTACGAGGTGCACAGAGCGGAGCCGTGTGTGTGCGAGGTGTACGGAGCGGTGCCGTGTGTGTACGAGGTGTACGGAGCAGAGCCGTGTGTGTATGAGGTGTATGGAGCGGTGTCGTGTGTGTACGAGGTGTACAGAGCGGAGCCGTGTGTACGAGGTGTACGGAGCGGAGCCGTGTGTGTACGAGGTGTACGGAGCGGAGCCGTGTGTACGAGGTGTACGGAGAGGAGCCGTGTGTATCAGGTGTACAGAGAGGAGCCGCGTGTGTACGAGGTGTACAGAGCGGAGCCGTGTGTACAAGGTGTACAGAGCGGAGCCGTGTGTACGAGGTGTATGGAGCGGAGCTGTGTGTGTACGAGGTGTACGGAGCGGAGCCGTGTGTGTACGAGGTGTACGGAGCGGAGCCGTGTGTACGAGGAGTACGGAGAGGAGCCGTGTGTATCAGGTGTACGGAGAGGAGCCGCGTGTGTACGAGGTGTACGGAGAGGAGCCGCGCGTGTACGAGGTGTACGGAGAGGAGCCTCGCGTGTACGAGGTGTACGGAGCGGAGCCATGTGTGTACGAGGTGTACGGAGCGGAGCCGTGTGTACGAGGAGTACGGAGAGGAGCCGTGTGTATCAGGTGTTCGGAGAGGAGCCGCGTGTGTACGAGGTGTACGGAGAGGAGCCGCGCGTGTAGGAGGTGTACGGAGAGGAGCCGCGCGTGTACGAGGTGTACGGAGAGGAGCCGCGCGTGTACGAGGTGTACGGAGAGGAGCCGCGCGTGTACGAGGTGTACGGAGAGGAGCCGCGCGTGTACGAGGTGTACGGAGAGGAGCCGCGCGTGTACGAGGTGTACGGAGAGGAGCCGCGCGTGTTCGAGGTGTACGGAGAGGAGCCGCGCGTGTACGAGGTGTACGGAGCGGAGCCGCGCGTGTACGAGGTGTACGGAGAGGAGCCGCGCGTGTACGAGGTGTACGGAGAGGAGCCGCGCGCGTACGAGGTGTACGGAGAGGAGCCGCGCGCGTACGAGGTGTACGGAGAGGAGCCGCGCGCGTACGAGGTGTACGGAGAGGAGCCGCGCGCGTACGAGGTGTACGGAGAGGAGCCGCGCGCGTACGAGGTGTACGGAGAGGAGCCGGGCGCGTACGAGGTGTACGGAGAGGAGCCGCGCGCGTACGAGGTGTACGGAGAGGAGCCGCGCGCGTACGAGGTGTACGGAGAGGAGCCGCGCGTGTACGAGGTGTACGGAGAGGAGCCGCGCGTGTACGAGGTGTACGGAGAGGAGCCGCGCGTGTACGGAGAGGAGCCGCGCGTGTACGAGGTGTACGGAGAGGAGCCGCGTGTGTACGAGGTGTACGGAGAGGAGCCGCGTGTGTACGAGGTGTACGGAGAGGAGCCGCTCGTGTACGAGGTGTACGGAGAGGAGCCGCGCGTGTTCGAGGTGTACGGAGAGGAGCCGCGTGTGTACGAGGTGTACGGAGAGGAGCCGTGTGTACGAGGTGTACGGAGAGGAGCCGTGTGTACGAGGTGTACGGAGAGGAGCCGTGTGTACGAGGTGTACAGAGAGGAGCCGTGTGTACGAAGTGGAGCCATGTGTGTGTACGAGGTGGAGCCGCGCGTGTACGAGGTGTACGGAGAGGAGCCGTGTGTGTATGAGGTGTACGGAGCGGAGCCCTGTGTGTACGAGATGTACGGAGAGGAGCCACGCGTGTACGAGGTGTACGGAGAGGAGCCGTGTGTACGAGGTGTACGGAGAGGAGCCGTGTGTGTACGAGGTGTACGGAGCGGAGCCCTGTGTGTACGAGATGTACGGAGAGGAGCCACGCGTGTACGAGGTGGACAGAGTGGAGCCGTGTGTGTATGGAGTGGAGCCATATGTGTACGGGATGTACGGAGCGGAGCCAAGTGTGTACAAAGCATACGAAGCGTGCTTTTCCCACGGACACAGGAGTACACGGCGGGGCCCCGAGGAGCATTTTAAAACACACACATGACGTTCCACCTGAAGTGATGTGCTGGAAGCTGACCGGAAATGAGAATTTCTTGAGGAGATTGTGTCGGAACCAGGAATGCTTCAGATCCATCACCGTGTGCTCCTCCGACAGCGCAGACAGCAGGATCGCCTTGGAATCGGGGATGCCGGCCATGTGAGCGGATCATGATAGGTTCTGCACCGGGAGGCTCAGGTGGGCACTACAATGGGAGCCGGGCTGCAATAGTATCTTTGTAGAATCTTTCTTTCTTTCTTTCTCTCTTTTTCTTTCTCACTCTGTTCTTTCTTTCTCTCTCTGTTCTTTCTTCCCCTCTTTCTTTTTCTTTCCTCTCTTTCTCTCTGTTCTTTCTTTCTTTTCTTTACTTCTTTCTTTCTCTCTCTGTTCTTTCTCTGTCTCTCTCTGTTCTTTCTTTCTTTCCCCTCTTTCTTTCTCTCTCTGTTCTTTCTCTGTCTCTCACTGTTCTTTCTTTGTCTCTCACTGTTCTTTCTTTCTTTCCCCTTTCTTTCTCGCTCTCTCTGTTTTCTTTTTTCTCTCTCTCTCTGTTTTCTCTCTTCCTTAGTGCCAGTCAGTGTGCCCATAATGCCAGCCACTGTGCCCTCAGTACCAGTCAGTGTGATCAGCAGTGGTAAATGGGTGCGATTAGGTGTGGACATGGGTGTGACTATTTGTGAAATGGGTGTGACTGGGCGTGGCCAAAATTTGCAGCGGCGCGCTGCGTGCGCCGCAGTCTTTGTCCATCTTTCCCTTCTTCAAAAGTTGGGAGGTATGATAGGGGCGGCTATGACCAGGGGGTCTGGCTGCCCAATAGAGAGCAGTTCTGCCAGGAATTCTGTAATCATGCATACAAAAGGGGACAGAGATTTGGGAGGAGTACTGTACCTAAAAGCAATAAATAGGACTGAGCTGAAATCCTGGGCACAGCTGTGACTACATGTTATATAGTCGTGTTAATCTCCTCTCACTTCTTGTAACCTACAAGTGTACAAAGATATTATATAGTCACCATGTGACTAGTGGCCTGTGTAACTTCAGATGCCAGGGCTGAATTTTAGTCCCAGTCCGGCCCTGCCATTGTCCGTTTATGAACATGCAGCTTTTAGTTTTTGTGGGTTTTTTTCTCCTCTTCTTCCATGAGCCATAACTTTTTTTTTTTCAGTGGACATCGCCTCATGAGGAGCTTATTTTTTTTGTAGGACGAATAGTAGTTTTGGATGACAACATAAAATGTAGAATGTAAGCCCGCAAGGGCAGGGTCCTCTCCCTTCTGCATCAATCTGTCATTGTTAGTTTACTTAAGTGAAGAGAAAACCACAATTCTAGCAGTTTTTTAGGAAGGGTTTTTACTTTTTTTTATGTCTACTTTGTGGTAAAAGTGATTTTCCAGGTCGGTATGGTTACAGCGATTAAAAACATATAGTTTTGTTTGGAAATTTATTAACAGAAAGGTTTTGGCTGAGACCAGTCATTTTTCTTTTTTTTGTTTTTCATCAATATACGAGGGCTCGTTTTCTGCTCGCCGAACTGATGTTTCTATTGATATCATATTGGAGAGCAGATGACATTGTGATCACTTACATTGCAGTATTTTAGGGAAATGGAGCAATAAAAAACCTGCAGTTCAGGCACTTCCATTTTTACTTTCTTTACGGCATCTACTGTATGGATTTATACATGTTTAATTGTGATAAATCCGACTTTTACAGATGTGGTGATGCCAAGAATTATTATTATTATTTTTCTTCTTTTTCTTATTATTAATGGTAGAAAAAGGGGATGAGTTAAAGTCCACTAATGTAACTTACAAATAAGGTAAAAAGTCTTAAAACATATGATAAAATGAAAAACACCTAAAACTGCGAGTCACCCCTCTTTTCCCCTCAATTAAAAAATAAAGCTGTTAAAAAATACACATGTGGCATCATCATATCTATAAATGTATGATCTCTCAAAATATAAAATTAATGGACCCAATAAGTAAATATCATAAACAGAAAAAAAAATTAAAAAACGCTAAAATTCCTGTTTTTTTGGTTCTCCACAATGCTGCAATAAAAATGTCTCATCTGTCCAAAAATGAAATCAATAAAAATGTTGTCTCGCCCCGTAACAAGGAAGCCCTCACACCGCTCCTTCTAATGAAACGTTACAGGTCTCCAAAAATGGAGACACAACTCAAATTTTTTTTTTTAACACATTTCCAAAATTTTTTCACCACTGAAATAATAGAAAAAAAATGGACAAGTCTGATATTTCCGCAATTGGACTTATGGAGGAGTATTATATGACCTGGTCAGTTTTACTACTCAATGTACGCTGTAAAAACAATTCTCAAAAACAATATCAAAATAGCAGTTTGTTTTTTTCTGATATTTAACCATGCACTGGCTTGTGGAAGTATTCACCCCCCTCCTTGGCTTTTTGCCTATTTTCTTACATTACAACCTGGGTGTAAATATTTCTGTCATTCTATGTGTGTGATACATCAGCACTAAATAGTCTAAAGGTACTGTCACACTTAGCGATGCACCAGCGATCCCGACCAGAGATATGACGCGGTCAGGATCGCTGGTGCATCGCTAAGTGGTCGCTAGTGAGCTGCCACACAGGAAGATCTCACCAGCGACATCGCAGGGGTCGGGGGTCGCTACTTACCTGTCAGACGAGGCGATCCTGACATCCTCCCGCCCGCGTCCACGCGTCGCTCGTCATCACAGCAGGAAGCGCCGCAGGAAGCTGACGACGAGAAACGGTCCAGCCTGTTCTCGCGCGATTAGCGATAACCAGCGGGGGAGCCGGTTGTAGGTAAGTATCACACACAGCGATATCGCTAGCAATATCGCTGCAACGTCACAAAAACCAGTGATGTTATAGCGATATCGCTTTGTGTGACAGGCCCTTAAGTTGGAGAAGTGAGAAAGATATATCGCGATTACTCGCTATAGAGCAATACATGCAGCAGTGAGAAAACATCGGCGTCTCATTGATGCAGAAACAACCTCACACACAGAGGGTAAATTAGTTCCGCAATTTGCATATAAGAGGGCACATAATATAGGGGATTTAATAGTACATAATAGACTTCGTCCCCCTTAAAAAAATTGGCTACGAGATTTATCAATAAAAGGAGATTATAAATGTGGCCACTGCAGATACTGTCACCTTCAACTGACAGTTTTGCAGGAATTGAAAAGGTCAATTTTCCACCTCAAGGAGGCAATCATGACAAAGCTTTATTGCAACAAGAAGCAAAATAGATCCTGAAAGCGAACGCACAAGGTCCTCTGGGACTAAAGGACCGGATCGATCTATCAGTATTTTTATAAAAAATGTTATGTATAAAAATTGTACGTAAAGTTATTTAGATTATAATCTTCCTATGATATTGTAAAAATACAGATTATCTTGTAAATTGATACGGAAAGATTTATGCTTTACTAGTATCTTGCACTCTGTATATTGTATACAGTTGCGGCCAAAAGTATTGACACCCCTGCAATTTTGTCAGATAATACTCAGTTTCTTCCTGAAAATGATTGCAAACACAAATTCTTTGGTATTATTATCTTCATTTAATTTGTCTTAAATGAAAAAACACAAAAGAGAATGAAGCAAACAGCAAAACATTGATCATTTCACACAAAACTCCAAAAATGGGCCAGACAAAAGTATTGGCACTCTCAGCCTAATACTTGGTTACACAACCTTTAGCCAAAATAACTGCGACCAACCGCTTCCGGTAACCATCAATGAGTTTCTTACAATGCTCTGCTGGAATTTTAGACCATCCTTTGGCAAACTGCTCCAGGTCCCTGATATTTGAAGGGTGCTGCGATGGTGTGATATGCTATGTGGATGTCATTTTTTGTATATTCCTATTTTTAACAATTCCAGTTATTTTCATAGTGTTTTTCTTATTACATTGTAAGTCTACAGCCTCACTGTATCTGTCTCTTGATGATCCCCTGTAGTGCATTAATCCCTAAGGCCCTTTGTTCTCCTCTGGGAGGCCTGAAAACTGCCCCAACTGGTTTCACTAACCCTGGACAAGGAAGGGGGTGGGGGGAAGAACAGCAGCTGGACAAGTCAGTTCCAGCCTGGACAGGATCGTACACAGACAGCACTTCAGAGAGAGAAGGACCCATTTTATCCTCTGGTGCTAGAGTTATGGAATCTCGTTCCCTGGACATTTTATCCTGATACTGGACTGCATTCTTATTCTGGACTATCTTATCCTTTGTGTGGTGGACGGAATATGGACCTTTTCGTATTTTTGCCTGAATAAAGGTCTTGGAATTGTTCACTCTTCGCTTGCTCTGTTGATTGTGTGATACCAGAGAAGGACCCCGTGACAACTGGTGGCACCAGTGGGATCAACAGAGCGTAACCCAATGGAGAACCACCCACAGAGTGAGTACAGAAATTGGACTGTATGCAGTTTACAGGAGAGAGCCAGAGACCTGGGCCTGAACTACCAGGGACTGACTAAAGAGGCCTTAATCGATCTACTGGTGGGCGCTAGCCCGGCCACCTCCTCCCAGATGTCTGAAGGACGAGCACTGGAGACAGGGATCCCCATCCAGAAAAGCCAGTGGTTGGTGTGGTATGAAGAAGAGATGGTGGTTCTGGGCCCCGGCGTCTCTCAGGAGTACAAGGAGGAGGCTGCCCGCCTGGCACAGCGGAGACAGGAAGCAATGGAGCTTGAAAAAGGGAGTAACGCAATCTGGAGTGTAACCCCAACAATCCGGGAGCCTGTACGGATCACCCGGACAGAGTTTAAGCCATTTGATGAGGCTTCTGGAGATGTGGAGGGGTTCTTCAAGGACTTTGAGCAGCAGTGTGCAGTGATGGAGGTGCCCCACTCTAGCTGGATGCGTTTGTTAGTGGGTCTCCTGAACGGAAGCATGGCAGAGGCTTACCGAACCATTGATGCACTGCAGAACCGGGATTATAACATTGTAAAGCGGACTATCCTGGATTACCATGCTATCACCCCAGACTCATATAGGGCCAAGTTCCGAGACCTCCCATGCACCATGGGGGGATCGTTTAGGATGTATAAGATGTCCGAGGCATGTCGGAGATGGCTGGAAGCAGAAAACGCCTTTACTGTGGAAGATGTTATACAGGCGTTCCTTATAGAACAATTTTTCTTGCCAAGTGCCCTGCAGAGGTACGGGAATGGGTCCGGGAGCACACGCCGTGTACCGTGGATAGAGCTGCAGCCCTGGCCGATGAAGCCCTTACAATCCGGCTGCAAAGGAGGAGGCTTCTGAACAATGAACCACGGCCTGCTCCCGCACCCCGTCCCCCTCCAATTATATCCGCCCTTCCACCTAGTCGCAAGCCGATGACAATCACGCCTCACAATCCTAGGCCCCAACAGTTCCGACCACGACCTGGGGGTATCACAGAGAGGAGGTGTTATGGGTGTGGGCAACCTGGACATTTGCAGTCTGGCTGTCCCTCCAGGATTCGGAGGGAGCCCCACACAGCCCCATCTCGTCCAGTGCATCTTGTACACTCCACCACACCTGAGGAAGAGCTACCACCACCCCCACCAGAGTGGACCACCGACCACGGCACCATAGATACCCCTCCTGGAGTGTACGGACTCCGGCCTCTGTCCTTTAGCTACTCAGAGCAACGGCAACGCCACCTGCAGGATGTCTTTATTGATGGATACAAAGTGTCAGGATTTAGAGACACGGGGGCATTCTTGACTATCGCTGACCCCGGTGTGGTTCGACCCGAGGCAATTTACCAGGGTCCGGGAATTCCCATTGTCCGGGCGGGTAGTGCCCGCAAATATATACAGCGAGCTTCTGTGCGTTTGGATTATGGTTGTGGAGAAAAACTGTGTTGGATTGGAGTTATGGGAGGACTTCCTGCAGATATCCTCCTTGGGAACGACATTGGGGAGTTACAGTGCCAATTTGTGGGAGCAGTCACCCGACTACAGGCCCTTCAAGCACTGCATCATCCGGACCCCACCGGGGAGCAACCACCACGAACAGCATCAGAGTCGGTAAGCAATACTTTCACTGCTACTACATTGGGAGAGTCTTGGGACAGAGAGGAGTTTAGGAGAGAAATAGAGGGTGACACTACCTTAGCAGCCCTTAGGCGAAAGGCAGAAACTGGGCACATGGGAAATAATGGGGATGGCTTCACTCGAGAAAACGGACTGTATTATCGTGTAACAAAGGGCAGTGACCAGGGCAACCCTGACGCAATGACCAGGCAACTCATTGTCCCTCAGAAGTACAGGGCACAGCTACCTCAACTGGCCCATGACATCCCCTTGGCTGGGCATCAAGGGAGAAAAAGGACTGAAAAGAGACTCACCCAAAGTTTTTACTGGCCGGGCGTCTCGCAGTCGGTAGCCCATTATTGCCGCAGCTGCGATGTGTGCCAGCGAATGCGGCATCCAGGAGCTCGACATAAGGTACCCCTGCAATCCCTGCCCATAATTGAGGAACCATTTCAACGTGTAGCCGTCGACATCATAGGTCCTCTTGCCCACCCCAGCAGGTCGGGGAAAAAATATATCCTGACCGTGGTGGACTATGCCACTAGGTATCCTGAAGCTGTGGCCCTGTCCAGTATTACAGCAGTAAAGGTAGCCGAGGCCCTTGTTACCATCTTTACCCGGGTAGGGTTTCCTAGTGAAATATTGTCGGATCAAGGCACTCAGTTCATGTCAGATCTGGTCCAGTCCCTATGGCATACCTGTGGTGTTCGAGCCATTTGCACCACCCCATACCACCCGCAGACCAACGGACTATGTGAACGCTTTAATGGAACCCTAAAAAATATGCTGAGGGCTTTTGTTGTCGTTGGGAAAAGTACCTGCCACATCTTCTCTTCGCCTATCGGGAGGTTCCCCAAGAGTCCACAGGGTTCTCTCCCTTCGAACTACTGTTTAGCCGGAAGGTCTGTGGGCCTCTCACTCTTCTGAAAGAACATTTGGAGGGAGACATCTCAGATACCGGAATGCCGATTGTTCCCTATGTTCTAGAGCTCAGAGACTGTCTCGCCCAGCTAGCTACCTTCGCTAAAGAACATCAGCGAATGGCCCAGTCCAGACAAAAAACCTGGTATGACCGTAATGCCAGGAACCGGGAATTTATGGAAGGACAGCAAGTGCTCATGATTACTGCTTCCCCTGCCAACAAGCTTCAAGCAGTGTGGGAAGGCCCTTATCAGGTTGTCAAGAAAATTAATGACACTATGTTATTGCCCTGGACTCTAGCGGTTGACGACAGAAAACCGTCCACATTAACATGCTGAAAGACTACCACGACCGATCTCTGCCTGTTCTAGCTGTCTGCCACCCCCCTAGTGATATCGCCGACGATGAGTATCTCTCAGATCTCCTCCAGGTTGCCCAAGCGGGAGGATCACTGGAACAAGTGCCCCTGGGCTCCCATTTATCGGATATACAAAAGGACGATATTGACGCTGTAATAAGGCCGAGGGCTGCTGCTTTCTCCTCAAAGCCGGGGAAGACTACTCTCACCAGCCACCATGTGGAAACCCCTGGACAACGCCCCATCCAGCAGGCTGCCTACCGGGTTCCAGAGGCTGTTCAAGGCATGACAAAGAACGAACTGGAGGAGATGAAACAACTGGAAGTTATTCAGCCATCTCACAGTTCTTGGGCCTCTCCTGTCGTCCTGGTCCCCAAGAAGGATGGTACAACACGATTCTGCGTTGATTACAGACGACTAAATGATGCCACCAAGAGTGATGCTTATCCCATGCCCAGGATTGATGATCTATTAGATCGTCTGGCCAGTGCCCAATTTGTGACCACGTTAGACTTGAGCAAGGGGTACTGGCAGATACCCCTAACGGAGGACGCTCGGGAGCGCTCGGCCTTCATTACTCCATTTGGGCTTTATGAGTTCCTGGGAATGCCCTTTGGGATGAAAACTGCCCCCGCTACTTTCCAGAGACTGGTGGATCGACTGTTACAACAATGTCAGGACTTTGCCTGTGCTTACTTAGACGACATTGCCATTTTTAGCACAACCTGGGAGGAACATCTTAAACACTTGGGCATAGTGCTGGACTGTATCCTTACTGCAGGACTGACCATTCGTCCTCATAAGTGCCAAATAGGGATGGCTGAGGTGCAGTACCTCGGGCATAGAGTAGGGGGTGGGACACTAAGGCCTGAGCCTGCCAAGGTGGAAGCCATTAGCAACTGGTGTAGACCCCAGACTAAAAAGCAGGTACTTGCATTTTTAGGAACTGCTGGTTACTATCGCAAATTTGTTTCTAACTTCAGCACCTTGGCCAAGCCCCTAACCGACCTGACCCGCAAGAACACGCCTAGGAATGTGACATGGACGACGGCATGCTCCTGTCTTGGCTGCCCCGGATTATAAACGCAGGTTCCTCTTGCAGACAGATGCATCCACCTTTGGGATTGGGGCAGTACTTAGCCAAGTGAATGCCGCTGGAGAAGAACATCCTGTTGCTTTTGACAGTCGGAAACTACTTGATCGGGAAGTTGCCTATTCCACTATTGAAAAGGAGTGCCTTGCCATCGCATGGGCGCTAAAAAAATTGCAGCCCTACTTGTATGGCAGAGACTTTACAATTCTTACAGACCACAACCCCCTCACATGGCTGAACCGCATATCAGGGGACAATGTAAGATTGCTGCGGTGGAGCTTGTCCTTACAACCCTACAGCTTCTCCATCCAATACAAGCGGGGAAGCCAACACCAGAACGCCGATGGACTGTCTCGACAAGAACCATAGGCTCCCCAGGCTGACCTACCCCTGCCATTGTACAAGGAACTATAAATAACTGAGCAATGTGGACTAAAGTGAGCAGGCCAGAGGTCTGTGCAGACCTCATGGCGTGCTTGTGACGAACGGCCCACCGCCGCTCGTCCGATACGGCGACTAACGGGGGTCCCGCTGCCACCAAAACGCGACGGACAGCGGACCCTGTGTCACCGCTATGTCACAGTCCCACCACTGACACGGGTGTATCAGCGGACGGAGGGAGGAGACACACTGCTGACACACGGCTATCACAGGCACAGTGGGGGCTTATCTTAGTTATCCCACCACTGGCACCATGTGACCAAAAATATCCAGCAAGCTAATCTCGCTCTGACAATTTGCCGCAGGGGGAGTTTAATTTGGATGCCCCACCACTGCTATCAATCTTCCAAGTGCTGCAGGGATTTATGTATATCCCACTCTCTCAGTTCCACTTTGGGAACTCGAAGCTCTCCGGCGCCCCCCTTACCCTCAGGTCAGTCAGGGAACTGCACCTAGGATAATTAGTCGCCGGACGGGCTGCCTGTTGTGAACCGGCAATTAGGCTTCTGCAGTAAGGGAATTATCAATGCTGTGGCCGCAGCCCCTCATTCAGCAAGATAAGACCCTTCTGTACTGCCAGCAAGCCGCAATAGCCGTACACAACGCGCTGCCACCAGTCACGGTTACTTAATTCACAGTGTTAAATTAAGAGGGTCCGTGGCAAACCCCTTGAATTAGTAGCGATTATCTATCAAAGGCGTATAGTTCTATTCTTAGAGCATGGAGGCAGAATAAATATCAAATCATTTATTTTCGGAAAGAGGACAGTGATTACAGATAAAAGTTGCTATAAAGTTGAGACATTAATTATGTGCAGTTACAAATATAAAATAAAAGATGGAAGAACATAGAAAGTACACTCACGGTTGTTCATGGCTCCTTAGACAAAACCATGCAGCGGAGAAAGAAGGCGGAGCCACACATCTCCACTCATCTGGAGTTCTTGTCAGCAAGGACTGCAGCTGCTCTCCCTGCTGGTTTTGCCAAGGGAATGCCTTATAGACTCTGCGATGTGACATCACGGAGAGGTGCATTCTGGGTTAATCCCACCTCTCTCATCCAAGTTATAATTTGGCTACAAAACTTAGATTAGCTATAACTTTATGGGAGAAGCTGGTATGGACTCATCAGTGGTATCATGTTTCCCAGCGTAATGAGCCCATCAAGAAAACATCAAACATCTATGCGATATGACCGTCCATTTGGGAGCAAATCATATCTCAGGGTCTGGACATGTTAGACTTCGGAAGTGACACTGTAGCGGAGCTGAGACCGCTCAGATTGCCAAAAGATGATTTTCATATCTCTACTTTGTACGGTTTTCGCAGGGCAGGCTCTTAAAGGTTTACTTCTAACCTTGATTTCAGACAAAGACCCTTTTCCCGCACTTTTTCTTTTAGCTGAGAGAAGAGGAGCCAAATGGTTGTAACAGCAGGGGGTCTCCTATTACTAGTGCGAACACAGGCTGTAAAGAAGGGGGGTTGACACTGCTCTGTGTGTGCGAAGGGAGGAGGGGTGAAGCTGCAGAGCTAGCAGCCTGCATTGTCATATAGTGCCGGATCTTTCTGGAAAGTTACAACAGAAAACATCATATTTTTGTAGACAAAACCCCGTACCTCACAGACATTGTATATCACACCTCCCCCCTTTAAGAGGGCGCTAAGGAGGCATTACCTCTCGGTAATCGGCCATGCGCACCTCAGCGGGTTCGCCCCGGCGGGACAACCCATCGGCATTGCCGTTTTCACTGCCCTTCCTGTGTTTTACAGTAAAGTCGTACTGTTGAAGGGCAAGGCTCCAGCGTAGCAACCTTCCATTGGTTCTGGACACTGTGTGCAACCAGCTCAGAGGGTTGTGGTCGGTTACCACCGTGAAGGCCCGCCCGTACAGGTAGGGCTGAAAACGCTGCAGTGCCCACACCATGGCCAGACACTCCTTCTCGATGGTCGAGTATGCCACTTCCCTCGGCAAAAGTTTCCGGCTCAGGTACAATACGGGGTGCTCTTGGTCCCCCGAGTCGACCTGGCTAAGCACAGCACCGAGGCCAAACTCGCTGGCGTCGGTCTGTACCAGAAACGGGCGACTGCTGTCGACTGCTCTCAACACTGGAGAGTTGCACAGGGCTGCTTTCAAAGCTTGGAAAGTCGCCTCACAGTCATCTGTCCAGTTGACTGTTTGGGGTAGCCTCTGCTTGGTGAGATCAGTCAAGGGTTTTGCAAGGGCACTATAGTCCTGTACGAACCGCCTATAGAACCCTGCAGTGCCCAAGAAGGACTTCACCTGTTTCTTGGTCCTGGGGGTGGGCCAGGACACGATTGCGTCCACCTTTTCTGGCTCCGGACTCATGAAACCCCGCCTACCCGGTGCCCCAGGTAGTGGACCTTGTGCATGCCTATCTGGCACTTCCCCGGCTTGATGGTCAGGCCTGCCTGGTGAAGACGCTTGAGCACCTCCTGTAGGTGCTGAAGGTGTTCCTCCCAGGTGGAACTGAAGATGGCAATATCGTCTAAGTACGCCACCGCATACTCCTCCAGTCCCCGAAGCAGGTGGTTGACCATCCGCTGGAAAGTGGCAGGGGCATTTTTTATGCCGAAGGGCATGACCGTGGACTTGTACAGTCCAAAGGGGGTGATAAAGGCGGATTTCTCCTGCGCCTCAGGGCTCAGGGGAATCTGCCAGTATCCCCGACTCAAATCCATGATGGATATGTATTTTGCTTTCGCCAACCGCTCAAGCAGATCCTCGATGCCCGGCATCGGGTGGGCATCAGAGGTTGTGATGGCGTTGAGCCCCCTGTAGTCCACGCAGAACCGGGTGGTTCGATCCTTTTTAGGCACGAGGACTACAGATGAAGCCCACGCGCTTTTTGACCGTCGAATCACCCCCAGCCTTAACATCTCATCGATCTCTTGGCGCATGGTTTGTTGCACCGCTTCAGAGATCCGATAAGGTGTTCGCCGTAATGGGGCGTGATTCCCGGTGTCCACCTCATGAACCGCTAACTCTGTCCTCCCAGGGTGGTTGGTGAACACGGCCCGGAAGGGTTCCAGGGTGGCCATCAACTGCGACCGCTGGGACACAGTTAGCGAACCACTTATCTCCATGTCCTCAATGGACCCATCAGCCTTGGCTTGGGCCAGCATGTCCAGGAGGGGATCTTCCTCCCCATCCTCGGGCAGATTGCAGACCGGTAGGACGCAAGCTTCACGTTCGTAGTGCGCCTTCAGCATGTTGATGTGAAAGGCCTTGCGCCTACCCCGAGTATGGTCAAGTGTGACCACGTAGGTGACCGGGTTGAGCTGTTGGCGGACGACGTATGGGCCTTCCCAGGCTGCTTGAAGCTTATCCATTGGTACGGGGACCAACACCCACACCTTTTGACCCACCTGGTAGGTCCGCTCCCGGGCGTTCTGGTCGTACCAGTGCTTCTGGTCAGCCTGAGCCTGCGTCATGTTGTCATGCACCAACTGCATCAAGGTCTGCATCTTGTCACGGAAGCGCATGACATAATCCACGATGGACACTTCTGTGGGGTTTGGCTCATCTTCCCAGGATTCTCTTATCAACCCAAGGGGTCCCCGGACTCGCCTGCCGTACAGGAGCTCGAAGGGGGAGAACCCGGTCGAGGCCTGTGGAACTTCTCTGTAAGCGAACAACAGGTGTGGGAGGTACCGCTCCCAGTCGCGCCCGTGGGTCTCAACCAGCATGCTGAGCATCTGTTTGAGGGTACCATTGAAGCGTTCACACAAACCATTAGTCTGTGGGTGATACGGACTCGATACCAGGTGCGTCACCTGCATTTTCTCACAGAGAGCCTCCATTAGACGAGACATAAATTGGGGCCCTTGATCGGTAAGCATCTCCCTGGGAAATCCTACTCTTGAGAAGATGGTCACCAGTGCATCAGCCACCTTATCTGCCCTGGTTGAAGACAGAGCTACTGCCTCGGGGTACCGGGTAGCGTAGTCTACCACGGTGAGGATGTATCGCTTTCCGGAGCTGCTGGGGACGGACAGCGGTCCTACGATGTCCACCGCGATTCTCTGGAAAGGCTCCTCTATCACCGGCAAAGGAATAAGGGGAGCCTTAAGAGCAGGCCCCGCCTTACCCACTTTTTGACAGGTGGCACAGGAGCGGCAATAGTGTGTTACATCTGTCCCCATCTTGGGCCAATAGAAGTGTTGAGACAGCCGAGCCTTAGTTTTGCTGATCCCCAAGTGTCCAGCGAGTGGAATCTCATGGGCAATCCACAACAACTCAGTTCTGAACTGATAGGGGACGACCAGCTGTCTTTCCCTCAACCACTCCTTTTGAGGATTTCTGGGTACTGTCTCCCGGTACAAACTTCCTCGTTCCCAGAACACCTTCTCCTTATCAGACTCGGAGGTGGGCGTCTTGGCGAGACCTCTCAATTTCTCCAGGCTGGCATCTGAGTGCAGAGCAGCCTGGAACTCCATGCTGGAGGCTGCCAGAAGTGACGTCAGGGTCCCCTCTTTACTGGGACCCTCTGGAACCGGCTCTGGGTTCACCTCTGGTTCAGTCTATCCTGTAGCAGCAGAGGGTCCAGAAGACAGTGCGTTACCTGCGATCTGGGCACTCTGACTGCGTGTGACAGCTGCTATGTATGCTGCCTCCCTGGAGATTTCTACAGACCCACCAGCCGGTGCTGCCCTGGGCTCTACCTCCCCATCCACCCCCAACACTTCAGGACCAGTGCTACTTATGGGACAGATACCTTCCTCAGTGGCACTGGTCAGCTGCATGGCATTACCTTCCTCATTGTCCCCATGCACCTCCCCATTTCCTTGAGCACCGTTGCTTGCTCCTGCCAGGGGTTCCTCAGCCGTCCCACTCCGCAGAGTGACAGGGCTGAGCACCTCGGTACCTGTGGACACATCTACCGTTTCAAAGAAAGGGTTAACGGGTTCAGTCGGCACAGATACATCAACATCATCATCATCCTTCCTAGGAAAAGAATGGTTATCAGTTTGCTTTGGTACATTCACATCAGCATCAGCATCATACCTGGGGAAAGAATGGTTGTTAGTTGCATCATTACTCATCAAGGCATTAGCAGGTAACACATTCAGTTTCCCATCATCATCATCAGGGTTAACGTTACCCTTATTATCAGTTTGGGGAAGGGTGTCAGGGACGTAGTATGCAACCATCCGCCCCAAGTCAGTCCCCAATAAAACATCAGTGGGCAAATTTTCAGACACTCCCACCTCCCTTAACCCGCTCCCAGCACCCCAATCAAGATAAACCCGGGCAACTGGCAAGGGACAACGGGTGCCTCCAATCCCGGTGACAGTCAGGGTTTTCCCCTTGACAAACTCTTCAGGGGCTGCCAGTCCAGGACGGTTGAGGGTTCGTTCAGCCCCGGTGTCCTTGAGGCCTGTAGCAAGACGGGCCCCCACCTGGACAGGTTGAACGTTGTCGTCAGCCCTCCCAACCACACCTCCCACCAAAAGAACAGAGGCGTTGGGCCCGGGGGCCTTGGCTAGGGGACTCTTCGGCTTTTCCGTACAGGTGTACGAGAAGTAACCAGGCCGCTGGCAGTGGTGACACAGGCGCCTGTCAGTAGCCGGCCTGCTGTTGGCAACAGGGACTGGGCCTCCGGAGGGACGGCTAGCTGGGGCACTGGGGTTGGTTGCAGGCTTACCCCCTTTCCAGCTGGCGGCGACTGGCCTCCGCATCTCGGGCTTCCGGTTGGCCTCGTAGTTGTCGGCGATCTGCGCCGCTTTGTCCGCGTTCGTTGGTTCGCGGTCCAGGATGAACGGTCGGACCTCAGCTGGGCAGAGATGCAGGAACTGGTGTTTGATCATCAGGTCCCGAGGCTGCTCAAAGGATTCAATGGACAGTCCATGGATCCACTGGTCAAAGTGGGTCCTGGGTCCTTGCACCACATCACTGTAGCTATCATGTGGGCCACGTTTGAGGTGTCGGAACTTCTTTCGGCATACCTCAGGGGTCAGCCGATATTTGGCGATCAGCGCCTCCTTTATGGTGTGATAGTCATCATCATGCGCTTGCGGAAGAGAAGCAAACGCCTCCAGAGCTTTGCCTTTTAGCCCTGGGGTCAAGTACCTGGCCCATTGGTTTTCGGGCAGTCGGTACTGTCTGCAGGCTTTCTCAAAGGCTCGCAGAAACGTGTCTAAGTCCCCATCCTTTTCCATCATGGGAAAATGCTCTGGCCGGGGTTTAGGAGTCTGGACGCTGCTGGGCTCACCGCTTTGGGCTGTGGGGGCATGCCCCCCTTGTCGGAGCATCTCCAGCTCATGGGCTCTCTGAGCCTCAGCTTGGCGCTCAGCTCTCTCCGCCTCCCGCTCGGCTCGCTGCTCTGCTCTCTCTCGAGCTTGCTGGATCTGCACCAGACGTCCATCATGGTCTTTGGCAGGGAGTGCGTCCAAGGCCGCTTGCAGGTAGGGGTCCAGCGTGCTCTGATTGATTGTGGGGCCAGCGCCCATGAGTGGAGCCTAGGCTGCAGCCCCATTGCCACTTGGGCCAACGTCTGCGCCCGCTGGATTCTGGTCGTTGTCCAGCTGCATTAGAGCCACGATCATTTGATCTTTGGTTCCGCCTGCGGCGTCTATGCCTCGGTACGTGCATAACCCAGCAAGGGTGTCCTTTTTCTGCTGCTGATACCACTCCACTCTCATCGCCGCCATGGTTGCCAAATAAAAGATAGAAAAGAAAAACGAAGAAACGGGAGGGGATACTTGCAAGTACACACTAATGTCTCAGGACTAGTAACCACTGAGTCTGTTCTCCAAAACCTATGATGCAGGATTCCCGCAGGAACCATGCAGGTTTTTAGTGAGAGGAATGATTGCTCAAACCAAATCACTAATGCTCTAGGATTATCCCACCGCTCTGCCACCAATATGTGATGAACAGCCCACCGCCGTTCGCCACTTACGGAGGACTACTAACGGGGGTCCCGCTGCCACCAAAACGCGACGGACAGCGGACCCTGTGTCACCACTATGTCACAGTCCCACCACTGACGCGGGTGTATCAGCGGACGGAGGGACGAGACACACTGCCGGCACACGGCTATCACAGGCACAGTGGGGGCTTATCTTAGTTATCCCACCACTGGCACCATGTGACCAAAAATATCCAGCAAGCTAATCTCGCTCTGACAATTTGCCGCAGGGGGAGTTTAATTTGGATGCCCCACCACTGCTATCAATCTTCCAAGTGCTGCAGGGATTTATGTATATCCCACTTTCTCAGTTCCACTTTGGGAACTCGCAGCTCTCCGGCACCCCCCTTACCCTCAGGTCAGTCAGGGAACTGCACCTAGGATAATTAGTCGCCGGACGGGCTGCCTGTTGTGAACCGGCAATTAGGCTTCTGCAGTAAGGGAATTATCAATGCTGTGGCCGCAGCCCCTCATTCAGCAAGATAAGACCCTTCTGTACTGCCAGCAAGCCGCAATAGCCGTACACAACGCGCTGCCACCAGTCACGGTTACTTAATTCACAGTGTTAAATTAAGAGGGTCCGTGGCAAACCCCTTGAATTAGTAGCGATTATCTATCAAAGGCGTATAGTTCAATTCTTAGAGCATGGAGGCAGAATAAATATCAAATCATTTATTTTCCGAAAGAGGACAGTGATTACAGATAAAAGTTGCTATAAAGTTGAGACATTATGTACAGTTACAAATATAAAATAAAAGATGGATAAACATAGAAAGCACACTCACGGTTGTTCATGGCTCCTTAGGCAAAACCATGCGGCGGAGAAAGAAGGCGGAGCCACACATCTCCACTCATCTGGAGTTCTTATCAGGAAGGACTGCGGCTGCTCTCCCTGTGGGTTTTGCCAAGGGAATGCCTTATAGACTCTGCGATGTGACATCACGGAGAGGTGCATTCTGGTTTAATCCCACCTCTCTCATCCAAGTTATAATTTGGCTACAAAACTTAGATTAGCTATAACTTTATGGGAGAAGCTGCTATGGACTCATCAGTGGTATCATGTTTCCCAGCGTAATGAGCCCATCAAGAAAACATCAAACATCTATGCGATATGACCGTCCATTTGGGAGCAAATCATATCTCAGGGTCTGGACATGTTAGACTTCGGAAGTGACACTGTAGCGGAGCTGGGACCGCTCAGATTACCAAAAGATGATTTTCATATCTCTACTTTGTACGGTTTTCGCAGGGCAGGCTCTTAAAGGTTTACTTCTAACCTTGATTTCAGACAAAGACCCTTTTCCCGCACTTTTTCTTTTAGCTGAGAGAAGAGGAGCCAAATGGTTGTAACAGCAGGGGGTCTCCTATTACTAGTGCGAACACAGGCTGTAAAGGAGGGGGGGTGACACTGCTCTGTGTGTGTGAAGGGAGGAGGGGTGAAGCTGCAGAGCTAGCAGCCTGCATTGTCATATAGTGCTGAATCTTTCTGGAAAGTTACAACAGAAAACATCATATTTTTGTAGACAAAACCCCGTACCTCACAGACATTGTATATCACAGTGCTCACTTATTATGGGGGGGAGAGGTTGTGATGGTGTGATATGTTATGTGGATATTATTTTTTGTATATTCCTATTTTTAACAATTCCAGTTATTTTCATAGTGTTTTTCTTATTACATTGTAAGTCTACAGCCTCACTGTATCTGTCTCTTGATGACCCCCTGTAGTACATTAATCCCTAAGGCCCTTTGTTCTCCTCTGGGAGGCCTGGAAACCGCCCCAACTGGTTTGACTACCCCTGGACAAGGAAGGGGGTGGGGAGAACAGCAGCTGGACAAGTCAGTTCCGATGTGGACAGAGAGAGAAGGACCCATTTTATCCTCTGGTGCTAGAGTTTTGGAATCTCGTTTCCCTGGACATTTTATCCGGATACTGGACTGCATTCTTATTCTGGACTATCTTATCCTTTCTGTGGTGGACTGAATAAGGACCTTTTCGTATTTTTGCCTGAATAAAGGTCTTGGAATTGTTCACTCTTCGCTTGCTCTGTTGATTGTGTGATACCAGAGAAGGACCCCGTGACACAGTGCTCAGCTAATAGTGTTATACAGTACCCAACTAATAGTGTTAAACAGTGTCCAACTAATAGTGTTATACAATGTCCAACTAATAGTGTTATACAGTGCTCAATTAAGAGTGTTATACAGTGCTCAACTAATAGTGTTATACGGTGCGCAACTAATAGTGTTATACAGTGCCTAACTAATAGTGTTATACAGTGCTCAACTAATAGTGTTATACAGTGCCTAACTAATAGTGTTATACAGTGCTCAACTAATAGTGTTATACAGTGCCCAAATAATAGTGTTATACAATGTCCAACTAATAGTGTTATACAGTGCTGATCTAATAGTGTTATACAGTGTCCAACTAATAGTGTTATACAATGTACAATTAATAGTGTTATACAGTGTCCAACTAATAGTGTTATACAGTGCCCAACTAATAGTGTTATACGGTGCGCAACTAATAGTGTTATACAGTGCCCAACTAATAGTGTTATACAGTGTACAACTAATAGTGTTATACAGTGCTCAACTAATAGTGTTATACAGTGCCCAACTAATAGTGCTATACAGTGCCCAACTAATAGTGTTATACAGTGTACAACTAATAGTGTTATACAGTGTCCAACTAATAGTATTATACAGTGCCCAACTAATAGTGTTATACAGTGCTCAACTAATAGTGTTATACAGTGCTCAACTAATAGTGTTATACAGTGCTCAACTAATAGTGTTATACAGTGCCCAAATAATAGTGTTATACAATGTCCAACTAATAGTGTTATACAGTGCTGATCTAATAGTGTTATACAGTGTCCAACTAATAGTGTTATACAGTGTACAACTAATAGTATTATACTGTGTCCAACTAATAGTGTTATACAGTGCCCAACTAATAGTGTTATACGGTGCGCAACTAATAGTGTTATACAGTGCCCAACTAATAGTGTTATACAGTGTACAACTAATAGTGTTATACAGTGCTCAACTAATAGTGTTATACAGTGCCCAACTAATAGTGCTATACAGTGCCCAACTAATAGTGTTATACAGTGTACAACTAATAGTGTTATACAGTGTCCAACTAATAGTATTATACAGTGCCCAACTAATAGTGCTATACAGTGCCCAACTAATAGTGTTATACAGTATCCAATTAGTCAGGAGCCTGAAGTTTGTATGAAATTTCCTACCAGTGGTGATGAAATATGGAGTAGACTACATGGTGCAGATATGATTCTGGATGTTCTCTAGTGGTTGCACATTTTTCCTATGTTATCTATATATATAAAAGTGAATGTATGTATGTATGTATGTATGTGTGTATCACCAACCAATCACGAAGCAGACCAATAGGGGAAGACAATTCTTCAAATTCAGGGCTCAATAAAAATGTAGGGCTGAAAGTCTATATGAGGGAGAAGGACAGAGGTAGGTGAGCTGGGGAATAGCAATGTCAATGATAGAAGGGTGTGGAGCATAACAAAAGCATATCTCTATATACAGTATAAAAGTGAATGTAGGTGACAACACCTCAGCAGACACCGCCATGGTGGGAGAAATCTAGCATCCCCGGGAAAATAAGCTCCAAGCCATTGTCTGTCCCCCTGAAAGGAGAAGAGAGCACAGGACAGAAATGAATCACCCCCTCCCTGGCCATATACCGATATATTAGGGGTAGTAGTCTTGTGGCTCTGACGGGATGATGTGGGATATTAGTGGTAGTAGTCCTGTGACTCTGGCTGACGGAATGATGTGGGATATTAGGGGTAGTAGTCCGGTGGCTCTGGCTGACGGGATGATGTGGGACATTAGGGGTAGTAGTCCGGTGGCTCTGGCTGATGGGATGATGTGGGATATTAGTGGTAGTAGTCTGGTGGCTCTGGCTGACGGGATGATGTGGGATATTAGGGGTAGTAGTCCGGTGGCTCTGGTTGATGGGATGATGTGGGATATTAGGGGTAGTTGTCTGGTGGCTCTGGCTGACGGGATGATGTGGGATATTAGGGGTAGTAGTCCGGTGGCTCTGGTTGATGGGATGATGTGGGATATTAGGGGTAGTAGTCAGGTGGCTCTGGCTGACAGGATGATGTGGGATATTAGGGGTAGTAGTCCGGTGGCTCTGGCTGACGGGATGATATGGGATATTAGGGGTAGTAGTCCGGTGGTTCTGGCTGACGGGATGATGTGGGATATTAGGGGTAGTAGTCCGGTGGCTCTGGCTGACGGGATGATGTGGGATATTAGGGGTAGTAGTCCGGTGGTTCTGGCTGACGGGATGATGTGGGATATTAGGGGTAGTAGTCCGGTGGCTCTGGCTGACGGGATGATGTGGGATATTAGGGGTAGTAGTCCGGTGGCTCTGGCTGACGGGATGATGTGGGATATTAGGGGTAGTAGTCCGGTGGTTCTGGCTGACGGGATGATGTGGGATATTAGGGGTAGTAGTCCGGTGGCTCTGGCTGACGGGATGATGTGGGATATTAGGGGTAGTAGTCCGGTGGCTCTGGCTGACGGGATGATGTGGGATATTAGGGGTAGTAGTCCGGTGGCTCTGGCTGATGGGATGATGTGGGATATTAGGGGTAGTAGTCCGGTGGTTCTGGCTGACGGGATGATGTGGGATATTAGGGGTAGTAGTCCGGTGGCTCTGGCTGACGGGATGATGTGGGATATTAGGGGTAGTAGTCCGGTGGCTCTGGCTGACGGGATGATGTGGGATATTAGGGGTAGTAGTCCGTTCGCTCTGGCTGACGGGATGAAGTGGGATATTAGGGGTAGTATTCCGGTGGCTGTGGCTGTGGCTGACGGGATGATGTGGGATATTAGGGGTAGTAGTCTGGCGGCTGTGATGGGATGATGTGGGATATTAGGGGTAGTAGTCCGGTAGCTCTGGCTGATGGGATGATGTGGGATATTAGGGGTAGTAGTCCGGTGGCTCTGGCTGACGGGATGATGTGGGATATTAGGGGTAGTAGTCCGGCAGCTGTGACGGGATGATGTGGGATATTAGGGGTAGTAGTCCAGTAGCTCTGGCTGACGGGATGATGTGGGATATTAGGGGTAGTAGTCCGGTGGCTCTGGCTGATGGGATGATGTGGGATATTAGGGGTAGTAGTCCGGTGGCTCTGGCTGACGGGATGATGTGGGATATTAGGGGTAGTAGTCCAGTAGCTCTGGCTGACGGGATGATGTGGGATATTAGGGGTAGTAGTCCGGTGGCTCTGGCTGATGGGATGATGTGGGATATTAGGGGTAGTAGTCCGGTGGCTCTGGCTGACTGGATGATGTGGGATATTAGTGGTAGTAGTCCGGTGGCTCTGGCTGACGGGATGATGTGGGATATTAGGGCTAGTAGTCCGGTGGCTCTGGCTGACGGGATGATGTGGGATATTAGGGGTAGTAGTCCGGTGGCTCTGGCTGATGGGATGATGTGGGATATTAGGGGTAGTAGTCCGGTGGCTCTGGCTGACGGATGATGTTGGATATTATAGTGAATGTGGCTATGCGGAGTGGGCGGCGCTCTACACTCAGCTTTATGTATATAGATATAATCATTATAATTTGTTATAACTAACCGTAGTTAGTTACTATGTCCGGGCAGCGCCGGGCTCTTCAGCTAGTAATCTATAAAATAAAGTATGGAGGATCCTCTGAACTCACCTGTCGTCTGATCTTTTCTGTCTGACTGAAGCTTTTGGAGTAAAGTGGAGGTGATGACTCCATGGCTTTATACTGTACTGTCACCTGATGTTCTCACGTCGCTCCAGATTCTGGTGAATTTCATTTATCTTCTGTTAATCTTGAAATTACGGTGTTGTACAATTAATAAGAACTAAATGTTTGTCCAAGAGTCAGATGGCAGATGGCAGAGATCAGTTTCCTTCTATACGATCCAGCAGTTAAATAAAAGTTTAGTTTCATTCATAAAGGACAATCAGGCAACGTAATCTTTCAAAGTCAGATTCATGGGCCAGGCGAAATTCTGCTGAGCTTCAAGCACCGAGGAGGTCCTATCCCCCTCCGTCCATCAGTGAGCCATGGATTTTTATAAATGGAAAAGTTTTGTGTTTTGTTATACTTAGAAATCAATAAGGAAAAACTACAGTAAGGTTGTCATGTGTTCAGAACAAACATTTAATCCTACGAAGATGACAAATAAGTAACTAAATACAAATTATAACAAAGTTTATTAGAGAATAATGCAAAAATACAGTAAAATATATCTAGAATTGGGATCAACTATAAAGTTTGTTAAAAAGCACAAGGTAAAGGGATAGGAGGGGTGAGAAGTGTCAGTATACGCATGATTGGGACTAAACGGCTCAGGATGGTAATTACAGGTAATTTAACATCTGATAGCATTTTAAAAATATCACTCAAATTGTGATGTATTTACTGTATTAACAGCGTGCTCGTCACCGCTCATTACTCGCTCCATCATCACTGTGCTCTTCACCGCTCATTACTCGCTCCATCATCAGTGTGCTCGTCACTGCTCATTACTCGCTCCATCATCACTGTGCTCGTCACTGCTCATTACTCGCTCCATCATCACTGTGCTCGTCACTGCTCATTACTCGCTCCATCATCACTGTGCTCGTCACCGCTCATTACTCGCTCCATCATCACTGTGCTCGTCACCGCTCATTACTCGCTCCATCATCAGCGTGCTCGTCATCGCTCATTACTCGCTCCATCATCACTGTGCTCGTCACTGCTCATTACTCACTCCATCATCACTGTGCTCGTCACCGCTCATTACTCGCTCCATCATCACTGTGCTCGTCACTGCTCATTACTCGCTCCATCATCAGCGTGCTCGTCACTGCTCAGTACTCCCTTCATCATCAGCGTGCTCGTCACTGCTAATTACTCGCTGCATCATCAGCGTGCTCGTCACTGCTCATTACTCGCTCCACCATCAGCGTGCTCGTCACTGCTCATTACTCGCTCCATCATCAGCGTGCTCATCACTGCTCAATACTTGCTCCATCATTACTGTGCTCGTCACCGTTCATTACTCGCTCCATCATCAGCATGCTCGTCAGTGCTCATTATTCGCTTCATCATCAGCGTGCTCGTCACTGCTAATTACTCGCTCCATCATCAGCGTGCTCGTCACTGCTCATTACTCCCTCCATCATCATCGTGCTCGTCACCGCTCATTACTCACTGCATCATCAGCGTCCTCGTCACCGCTCATTACTCACTCCATCATCAGCGTGCTTGTCACCACTCATTACTCGCTCCATCATAAGTGTGCTCGTCACCGCTCATTACTCGCTGCATCATCAGCGTGCTCGTCACCGCTCATTACTCGCTGCATCATCAGTGTGCTCGTCACCGCTCATTACTCGCTGCATCATCAGCGTGCTCGTCACCGCTCATTACTCGCTCCATCATCAGTGTGCTCGTCACCGCTCATTACTCGCTGCATCATAAGTGTGCTCGTCACCGCTCATTACTCGCTGCATCATCAGTGTGCTCGTCACCGCTCATTACTCGCTGCATCATCAGCGTGATCGTCACCGCTCATTACTTGCTCCATCATAAGTGTGCTCGTCACCGCTCATTACTCGCTGCATCATCAGTGTGCTCGTCACCGCTCATTACTCGCTGCATCATCAGCGTGCTCGTCACCGCTCATTACTCGCTCCATCATCAGTGTGCTCGTCACCGCTCATTACTCGCTCCATCATCAGCGTGCTCTTCACTGGTCATTACTCGCTCCATCATCAGCGTGCTCGTCACTGCTCATTACTCGCTCCATCATCACTGTGCTCGTCACTGTTCATTACTCGCTCCATCGTCACTGTGCTCGTCACTGCTCATTACTCGCTCCATCATCAGCGTGCTCGTCAATGCTCAGTACTCCCTCCATCATCAGCGTACTCGTCACTGCTCATTACTCGCTCCATCATCAGCGTGCTCATCAATGCTCAGTACTTGCTCCATCATCACTGTGCTCGTCACCGTTCATTACTCGCTCCATCATCAGCGTGCTCGTCACCGTTCATTACTCGCTCCATCATCAGCGTGCTCTTCACTGGTCATTACTCGCTCCATCATCAGCGTGCTCGTCACCGCTCATTACTCGCTGCATCATCAGCATGCTCGTCACCGCTCATTACTCACTCCATCATCAACGTGCTCATCACTGTTCACTACTCACTCCATCATCATTGTGCTCGTCACCGCTCATTACTCGCTCCATCATCAGCGTGCACTTCACTGCTCATTACTCGCTCCATCATCAGTGTACTCGTCACTGCTCATTACTCGCTCCATCATCACTGTGCTCGGCACTGTTCATTACTCGTTCCATCATCAGCGTGCTCGTCAGTGCTCATTACTCCCTTCATCATCAGTGTGCTCGTCACTGCTCATTACTTGCTGCATTATCAGTGTGCTCGTCACTGCTCATTACTCGCTCCATCATCCCTGTGCTCGTCACCGCTCATTACTCGCTCCATCATCAGTGTGCTCGTCACCACTCATTACTCGCTGCATCATCAGCGTGCTCGTCACTGCTCATTAATCGCTCCATCATCATCGTGCTTGTCACTTCTCATTACTCGCTCCATCATCAGCGTGCTCGTCACCGCTCATTACTCCCTCCATCATCAGCGTGCTCGTCACTGCTCATTACTCCCTCCATCATCACTGTGCTCATCACTGTTCATTACTCGCTGCATCATCAGCGTGCTCGTCACTGCTCATTACTCCCTCCATCATCAGCATGCTCGTCGCTGCTCATTACTCGCTCCATCACCATCGTGCTCGTCACTGCTCATTACTCGCTCCATCATCATCGTGCTCGTCATCGCTCATTACTCGCTCCATCATCAGTGTGCTCGTCACCGCTCATTACTCGCTGCATCATCAGCGTGCTCGTCACTGCTCATTACTCCCTCTATCATCAGCGTGCTCGTCACTGCTCATTACTCGCTCCATCATCATCGTTCTCGTCACTGCTCATTACTCGCTCCATCATCAGCGTGCTCTTCACTGCTCATTACTCGCTCCATCATCAGCGTGCTCTTCACTGGTCATTACTCGCTCCATCATCCCTGTGCTCATCACTGCTCATTACTCGCTCCATCATCCCTGTGCTCGTCACCGCTCATTACTCGCTCCATCATCAGTGTGCTCGTCACCGCTCATTACTCGCTGCATCATCAGCGTGCTCGTCACTGCTCATTACTCGCTCCATCATCAGCGTGCTCCTCACTGCTCATTACTCGCTCTATCATCAGCGTGCTCGTCACCGCTCATTACTCCCTCCATCATCAGCGTGCTCGTCACTGCTCATTACTCCCTCCATCATCACTGTGCTCGTCACCGTTCATTACTCGCTGCATCATCAGCATGCTCGTCACTGCTCATTACTCCCTCCATCATCACTGTGCTCGTCACCGTTCATTACTCGCTGCATCATCAGCGTGCTCGTCACTGCTCATTACTCCCTCCATCATCATCGTGCTCATCACTGCTCATTACTCGCTCCATCATCATCGTGCTCGTCACCGCTCATTACTCGCTGCATCATCAGCGTGCTCGTCACTGCTCATTACTCCCTCCATCATCAGCGTGCTCTTCACTGGTCATTACTCGCTCCATCATCAGCGTGCTCTTCATTGGTCATTACTCTCTCCATCATCACTGTGCTCATCACCGTTCATTACTCGCTCCATCATAAGTGTGCTCGTCACCGCTCATTACTCGCTCCATCATCAGCGTGCTCGACACTGCTCATTACTCGCTCCATCATCAGCGTGCTCGTCACCACTCATTACTCCCTCCATCATCAGCTTGCTCGTCACCACTCATTACTCGCTGCATCATCAGCGTGCTCCTCACTGCTCATTACTCGCTCCATCATCAGCGTGCTCGTCACTGCTCATTACTCACTCCATCATCAGCGTGCTCGTCACTGCTCATTACTTGCTCCATCATCATCGTGCTCGTCACTGCTCATTACTCGCTCCATCATCATCGTGCTCGTCACTGCTCATTACTCGCTCCATCATCAGTGTGCTCTTCACTGGTCATTACTCGCTCCATCATCACTGTGCTCTTCATTGGTCATTACTCGCTCCATCATCACTGTGCTCGTCACCGTTCATTACTCGCTCCATCATAAGTGTACTCGTCACCGCTCATTACTCTCTCCATCATCAGCGTGCTCGTCACCGTTCATTACTCACTCCATCATCAGTGTGCTCGTCACCGCTCATTACTTGCTGCATCATCAGCGTGCTCGTCACTGCTCATTACTCGCTCCATCATCAGTGTGCTCGTCACTGCTCATTACTCGCTCCATCATCAGCATGCTCGTCACTGCTCATTACTCGCTCCATCATCAGCGTGCTCTTCACTGGTCATTACTCGCTCCATCATCAGCGTGCTCTTCATTGGTCATTACTCGCTCCATCATCACTGTGCTCGTCACCGTTCATTACTCGCTCCATCATAAGTGTACTCGTCACCGCTCATTACTCTCTCCATCATCAGCGTGCTCGTCACTGCTCATTACTCGCTCCATCATCAGCGTGCTCGTCACCGCTCATTACTTGCTGCATCATCAGCGTGCTCGTCACTGCTCATTACTCGCTCCATCATCAACGTGCTCGTCACTGCTCATTACTCGCTCCATCATCAGCGTGCTCGTCACTGCTCATTACTTGCTCCATCATCATCGTGCTCGTCACTGCTCATTACTCGCTCCATCATCATCGTGCTCGTCACTGCTCATTACTCGCTCCATCATCAGTGTGCTCTTCACTGGTCATTACTCGCTCCATCATCACTGTGCTCGTCACCGTTCATTACTCACTCCATCATCAGTGTGCTCGTCACCGCTCATTACTTGCTGCATCATCAGCGTGCTCGTCACTGCTCATTACTCGGTCCATCATCAGTGTGCTCGTCACTGCTCATTACTCGCTCCATCATCAGCATGCTCGTCACTGCTCATTACTCGCTCCATCATCAGCGTGCTCTTCACTGGTCATTACTCGCTCCATCATCAGCGTGCTCTTCATTGGTCATTACTCGCTCCATCATCACTGTGCTCGTCACCGTTCATTACTCGCTCCATCATAAGTGTACTCGTCACCGCTCATTACTCTCTCCATCATCAGCGTGCTCGTCACTGCTCATTACTCGCTCCATCATCAGCGTGCTCGTCACCGCTCATTACTCGCTGCATCATCAGCGTGCTCATCACTGCTCATTACTCGCTCCATCATCAACGTGCTCGTCACTGCTCATTACTCGCTCCATCATCAGCGTGCTCGTCACCACTCATTACTCCCTCCATCATCAGCGTGCTCTTCACCGCTCATTACTCGATGCATCGTCAGCGTGCTCGTCACTGCTCATTACTCGCTCCATCATCATCGTGCTCTTCACTGGTCATTACTCGCTCCATCATCAGCGTGCTCTTCACTGGTCATTACTCGCTCCATCATCAGTGTGCTCATCCCTGCTCATTACTCGCTCCATTATCAGTGTGCTCTTCACTGGTCATTACTCGCTCCATCATCAGTGTGCTCCTCACCGTTCATAGAATCATAGAATCATAGAATCGTAGAGTTGGAAGGGACCTCCTGGGCCATCTGGTCCAACCCCCTGCTCAAAGCAGGATTCGCTAAATCATCCCAGTCAGATGTCTGTCCAGCCTCTGTTTGAAGACTTCCATTGAAGGAGAAGTCACCACTTCTCGTGGCAGCCTGTTCCACTCATTGATCACTCTAACTGTCAAAAAGTTTTTTCTAATATCTAATCTGTGTCTCCTCCCATTCAGTTTCATCCCATTGCTTCTAGTCTTTCCTTGTGCAAATGAGAATAAAGTTGATCCTTCTACAATGTGACAGCCCTTTAGATATTTGTAGACAGCTATTAAGTCTCCTCTCAGTCTTCTCTTTTGCAAACTAAACATTCCCAAATCCTGCAACCTTTCCTCATAAGACAGGGTTTGCAGACCGGTCACCATTCTGGTCGCTCTTTTCTGAACTTGCTCCAGTTTGTTGATGTCTTTTTTAAAATGTGGTGCCCAAAACTGGACACAATATTCCAGATGAGGTCTGACCAAAGAGGAGTAGAGGGAAATAATGACTTCACGTGATCTAGACTGTATGCTTCTGTTAATACATCCTAGAATTGCATTTGCCTTTTTTGCTGCTGCATCACACTGTTGACTCATATTCAGTCTGTGATCTATTAGTATACCCAAGTCTTTTTCACATGTGCTGTCACTTAGCCCTATTCCTCCCATTCTATATATGCTTTTTTCATTTTTATTGCCCAGATGTAGTACTTTGCATTTCTCCCTGTTAAAAACCATTCTGTTAGTTGCTGCCCACTTCTCCAGTTTATTTAAATCTTTTTGAATCCTCTCTCTCTCTTCTCTAGTATTAGCTATCCCTCCTAGCTTTGTGTCATCAGCAAATTTAATCAGTTTACCCTCAATTGCTTCATCTAAATCGTTGATAAAGATGTTGAACAATACAGGGCCCAGGACAGAGCCCTGTGGTACCCCACTTGAGACATTCTTCCAACTGGATGTGCAGCCATTTACGACCACTCTTTGGGTCCGATCACTAAGCCAGTTATGAATCCACCTAACAGTTGCCTTGTCCATTCCATACTTAGTCATTTTTTCAATAAGGATTGTATGAGAGACTTTGTCAAATGCTTTGCTGAAGTCAAGATATACTATATCTACAGCATTTCCTTGATCCACCCAATCAGTGATACCGTCATAGAAGGAAATTAAGTTAGTCTGACATGACTTATTAGTTACAAACCCATGCTGACTCTGTTTAATCACTTCATTCTTATCCAGGTATTGACATACATGTTGTTTAATAATTTGTTCAAAGATCTTTCCTGGTATAGAAGTCAGACTCACCAGCCTATAGTTGCCTGGGTCCACCTTCTTCCCCTTTTTGAAGATAGGAACAACATTTGCTCTTCTCCAGTCTTCTGGCACTTCTTCTGTTCTCCAAGAATTTTCAAAGATTATGGAGAGGGGTTCAAAAATTTCTTCTGCTATCTCCTTCAGTACTCTGGGGTGTAATTCATCTGGACCTGGAGACTTGAATTCATTTAGGCTAGCTAAGTGTTTCCTCACTATCTTTCTGTTTATAGATATCCTGGATTCTTCTATTCCCTTAATAGGACAGTGAATAACAGTTGATGTTACATTTCCTTTCTGAGAGAAAACAGATGCAAAATAGGAATTTAAAAGTTCAGCCTTCTCAACATCCTGTCTTACCATTTCATCATTTTCATCCTGTAAAAATCCTATAGCATCTTTGACTTTTCTTTTACTTTTGACATATCCCCAAAATCCTTTATTATTGCTTTTGACATCTCTTGCAAGCCTCAATTCATTTTCAGCTTTAACTAATCTGATTTGTGCCCTGCAGGTTCTGCAGACAGCATTATATTCTTCTTTAGATATGCCTCCCTCTTTCCATTTTATAAACATTTTTTTCTTCCTTTTTAGCATGTGCTTAAGTTCTGTGTTCATCCATCCTGGTTTCCTTAAATGCTTCCTATTCTTCCCTCTTTTCGGAATTGTTAACAACTGTGCTTTGAGAATTTCATTTTTCAATATTTCCCATCCTTCCTGGACATTTTTGTCTTTAAGGATATCCAGCCATTGGATCCCTCCAATTCTTTTTCTGAATCCCTTAAAATCTGCCTTTCTGAAATCTAACCTTGACGTCTGAGTCTTCACAGGTCTTCCGCCTCTAGTTATCCAAAATTCTAAAATAGCATGGTCGCTACCTCCTAGGGTCCCAGCCACTTTTACCTCCTCAACCATTTCCTCCCTGTTTATAAGGATTAGATCCAAGGTAGCAGTTCCCCTTGTTTTCTCCCCTACCTTTTGGAAGATAAAGTTGTCAGCAAGAGAGGATAAGAATTTCCTTGACCTGTTAGTTTTGCCTGAGAGAGATTCCCAACAAATGTCTGGATAGTTGAAATCTCCCATGACAACTATGTCATATTTTTTGGAGAACTTGGCCATTTGATGCATAAAGAGTTCATCCATATCTTCAGCTTGCACAGGTGGCCTGTAGTAAATGCCTACAATGGTGTCATTTCCATTGTTCTGTCCTTGTATTCTTACCCAAACAGTTTCCACAGAACTCACAGTCTCTGAAGCTTCAATCTCTGTGCAGATATACGCGTTTCTAACATACAATGCGACACCACCTCCTTGTTTATCAAGTCTGTTTCTTGCAAATAAGTTGTATCCTTCTAGTCTTGTATTCCAATCATGTGTATTGTCCCACCAAGTTTCAGTGATTCCAATGACATCATATTTCTTTTCCTGTGTTAGTAGTTCCAATTCTCCTTGTTTGTTGCCCATGCTTTGTGCATTAGTATAGAAACATTTTAGTTTGTGATTGGTTTCTCTTTCTCCAATATTTTTATTAATTAGATTCTTTCGTCTTTGTTCTTCCTTTCCACTTCTAATAGCAGAGTTCTCAATAGCATTTGTCAGGTGTATGGCTTTTTCTGGTCTTTTGCTTCCCTTCCCATGTTGTTCTAGTTTAAAGCTCTCCTTACAAGTGTAGCAAGGCGACTTCCAAATACATGTTTTCCAGTCTTCGTAAGGTGCACCCCATCTCTAGCAAGTAGTCCATCGTATAAGTAGTTCACTCCGTGATCCAGAAATCCAAATCGTTGCTGACGGCACCATCGACGTAGCCAGTTGTTCACCTGCAGAATCTTATTCCACCTCCTTGTTCCATGGCCATCCACTGGGAGGATGGAGGAGAAGACCACCTGCGCTCCCAATTCTTTCACTTTCTTGCCTAAGTTTTCAAAGTCTCTGCAGATGGTTTCCAGGTCGTTTCTTGCGGTGTCATTTGTCCCCACATGTAGTAGCAGGAATGGGTAGTCATCTGTAGGTCTGAAGAGTCCTGATATCCTGTCAGACACATCTTTAATTTTTGCACCTGGAAGACAACACATTTCTCTTGAAGTTATATCCGGTCTGCAGATAGCGGCCTCTGTTCCTCTCAACAGGGAATCCCCCATGACCACCACTCTCCGTTTCTTCTTCACAACATTTTTCTTTCTCCATCCAGGAGGACTCTGAAGGCGTACAAGGTTGCTGTTTGTTGGCAAAGTCTTATCCTGATGTATTTCTTCATCGTTTTCCTGCGTGAGAGCCTGGTACTGGTTCCTGAGCAGTATGGGTGCTGACTGCCTCCTGATCCTCCTGCTTCTCTGGGTCACATGTCTCCATTCCTCTGTTTCTTCAGGTGCACTTCGAATTTCTTCTCTTTCTGTAACATGAAGAGATAATTCTGCTCTGTCCAAGAACTCTTCACCTTCCTTAATGATCTTCAACGTAGCTAACCTCTCTTCGAGATTTTGCAACTTTTCCTCCAACAGGGACACAAGCTTGCATTTGTGGCATGTGAAGTTTGGCTTTTCCACTGGTAAATCTGTGAACATGTAGCAAGAAATGCAGCTCACCAAATGGCTCCTGGCCTCTTCCATCTTGAGATTTCTTAAAAACGATGAAAGATGAGCCAAAAAGGTTTCACTACTCGCTCCATTATCAGTGTGCTCGTCACTGCTCATTACTCGCTCTATCATCAACGTTTTTGTCACTGCTCATTACTCCCTCCATCATCATTGTGCTCGTCACTGCTCATTTTTCGCTCCATTATCAGTGTGCTCTTCACTGCTCATTATTCGCTCCATCATCAACGTGCTCATCACTCACTCCATTATCAGTGTGCTCTTCACTGCTCGTTCCTCGCTCCATCATCAGTGTGCTCGTCACTGCTCATTAATTGCTCCATCATCAACGTGCTCGTCACTCCTCATAACTCGCTCCATCATCAGTGTGCTCATCACCGCTTATTACTCGCCCCATCATCAACGTGCTTATCACTCACTCCATCATCAGCGTGCTCGTCACCACTCAGTACTTGCTCCATCATCAGCGTGCTCATCACTGCTCATTAATCGCTCCATCATCAACGTGCTCGTCACTCACTTCATCATTGTGCTCATCACCGCTCATTATTCGCTCCATCATCAGTGCGCTCGTCACTCACTTCATCACTGTGCTCGTCACTGCTCGTTACTCACTCCATCATCCGCGTGCTCGTCACTGCTCATTACTCGCTCCATCATCAGTGTGCTCGTCACTGCTCGTTACTCACTCCATCATCAGTGTGCGCGTCACTGTTCACTACTCCCTCCATCATCAGTGTGCTCGTCACTGCTCATTACTTGCTCCATAATCAGCATGCTCATCACCGCTCTTTACTCGCTCCATCATCAGTGTGCTTGTCACCGCTCATTACTTGCTCCATAATCAGTGTGCTCATCACCGCTCATTACTCGCTCCATCATCAACGTGCTCCTCACTCACTCCATCATCAGCGTGCTCGTCACAGCTTGTTATTCACTCTATCATGAGCATGCTCGTCACTACTTGTGACTCGCTCCATCATCAGTGTGCTCGTCACTGCTCATTATTCGCTACATCATCATCGTGCTCATCACTGCTCATTACTCGCTCCATCATCAGCATGCTCATCACTGCTCGTTACTCGCTCCATCATCAGTGTGCTCATCACTGCTCATTACTTGCTCCATCATCAGTGTACTCGTCACTGCTCATTACTTGCTCCATCATCAGCATGCTCATCACTGCTCGTTACTCGCTCCATCATCAGTGTGCTCATCACTGCTCATTACTTGCTCCATCATCAGTGTACTCGTCACTGCTCATTACTTGCTCCATCATCAGCGTGCTCATCACTGCTCGTTACTCGCTCCATCATCAGTGTGCTCATCACTGCTCATTACTTGCTACATCATCATCGTGCTCGTCACCGCTCATTACTCGCTCCATCGTCAATGTGCTCGTCACTGCTCATTATTCGCTCCATCATCATCGTGCTCATCACTGCTCATTACTCGCTCCATCATCAGCGTACTCGTCACTGCTCATTACTCGCTCCATCATCAGTGTGCTCGTCACTGCTCATTACTCGCTCCATCATCAGCATGTTCATCACCGCTCATTACTCGCTCGAGCATCAGCGTGCTCGCCACGGCTCGTTATGCACTCCAGCATCAGTGTGTTCACCACTGCTCGTTACTCGCTCCATCATCAATGTGCTCATCACTGCTCGTTACTCACTCCACCATCACTGTGCTCATCACTGCGCATTACTTGCTCCATCATCAGTGTGCTCATCACTGCTCATTACTCGCTCCACCATCAATGTTTGCTCATCACTCACTCCAGCATAAGTGTGCTCGTCACTGCTCATTACTCGCTCCATCATCAGTGTGCTCTTCTCTGCTCATTACTCACTCCATCATCAATGTGCTTGTCACTGCTCATTACTCGCTCTATCATCAGCTTGTTCATCACTGATCATTACTCACTCAAGCATCAGTGTTTTCACCACTGCTCGTTACTCACTCCATCATCAGTGTGCTCGGAATGCGAGTATTTTTGAATGTTCAAGACAAATACTATCTTCAAATCAAGGGCACAGCCATGGGCTCGAATGCAGCACCGCCATACGCCAACTGCTACATGGCTTATTATGAAGGTAGCATACTGTACCTAGATGACCTCTACCACTCACATAGTGTGATGTGTAAGAGGTACATTGAAGATATTTTCTGTGTCTGGAATGGCTCTCTGGACACACTCAATACTTTTTTCCAATGTATTAGGACATCATGGCCTGGTTTAGACTTTACGATGTCACTGAACAAATGAACTTTTTGGATACACTGGTCATTAAAGACGGCATGGGTAACTTATCAACAGACTTATATGTGAAACCCACTGATCGTAACAGTCTACTTCATTATAGTAGTTTCGATCCAACAACAATGAAGGACTCAATACCCAAAACCCAAATTACGAGGGTATATAAAATTGTATCCAACCCGGCGACAAAGGAAAAACGCATTCGTGAAATGTGATTGAAATTCTCAGAGAGAGGTTATCCTCAGCATACATTGGATTGCTCAAATGCATCAAATCCAGCTAACTCCAAAACAAGGGATAGGATCCCTTTTTTACATGATTATTACCCCTTAGCCTACCGGATCCATAGGAGTATACGCTGCCACTGGCATATTCTTAGTACATCTCACCCAACTGTCAGTGAATTCAAAGACTGTTCCTCCCCTGCTTCAGAAGACCACGTAACTTTAGGGATATTCTAGTTAAAGCAGACGTTGGACCATCTCGTCCACCAACACACCAACGTTTTCTACAGAATCCGAAATTTGGTACATTTCCCTGTTTACAATGTACACAATGTAATAATGTTTTGAAAGGCAACTCATTTTTTCACCCACAAACTGGTAAGAAGTATGACATAAAAGGATATTTTACCTGCAGCACTTCGTATGTTATATATCTGATCAAATGCCCTTGTGGTTTGATTTACGTGGGTGAAACAACCCAACCGATAAAAGACCGTATCTCAAAACACAAGTCTACAATCAGATGTAAGAATTTACTACTTCCAGTACCATATCACTTTATTACAGTAGGCCATACCATAGCCCAATTGAAATATCAAGTGACTGAGCAGATTAATGTACTACGCAGCAGTGGTAACCGTATAAACATACTGAAAAAATGTGAGGCTTTCTGGATACATAAGCTCCAGACACTAGCCCCAAAAGGGTTAAAAAGAGATTATGACATTCAATAATTTCTTTACATGTCTTAATTTACTAGGGCTCAGTTATATTGCGAGAATGATGTTATGCTATTTGTTTTTAGTATCTCCCTACTAATGCTTGTTATTCTCTTTTCAGAACCTGCAGCACTGAGCACCCACTTTCCTCACGGAGATATATATATATATATATATATATATATATATACTAGCTGAAGAGCCCGGCGCTGCCCGGGCATAGTAACTAACTGTGGACAGTCATAACAAATTATAATTATCCTCCATCCCATAGTCCCGTGCCCATATACCCATCATACATAGCCACGATCCCATAGGCCCGTGCCCATATACCCATCATACATATCCTCCATCCCATAGTCCCGTGCCCATATACCCAACATACCTATCCTCCATCCCATAGTCCAGTGCCCATATACCCATCACACATCCTCCATCCCATAGTCCCATGTCCATATACCCATCATACATATCATCCATCCCATAGTCCCGTGCCCATATACCCAACATACCTATCCTCCATCCCATAGTCCAGTGCCCATATACCCATCACACATCCTCCATCCCATAGTCCCATGCCCATATACCCATCATACATATCCTCCATCCCATAGTCTCGTGCCCATATACCCATCATACTTATCCACCATCCCATAGTCCCGTGCCCATATACCCGTCATACATATCCTCCATCCCATAGTCCAATGCCCATATACCCATCACACATCCTCCATCCCATAGTCAACCATTATGACATCATAATGAGCGGCGGGGCTTGACACACACACACTTTTTCCCCATTATGTAGATAGGGGCAAAATTGTTTGGTGAATTGGAACACGCAGGGTTAAAATTTCGCCTCACAACACAGCCTAGGACACTGTGGCTGTAGCTGCGACGGTGCGGATGCCAATCCCGAACCTACACACATACATACATACATACACACACTTGAGCTTTATATAATAGAAGATATATCCATAGAGAAGAAAGTGGATAGGCACAATCCGTCCCGTGCAAAATATATCCTTTATTGTGGCATCAAGTTACCAACAGCAGGCAGATAAAACCATGAAGCAAATACAGACGACGATCGTTTCACGCTTACATTGCGCTTCAACAGGTCATATATTTGATAAAGGATATTTTTTGCATGGGACGGATTGTGCCTATCCACTTTCTTCTCTATGGATATACATACTACTTTCCTTGGAAGTGGCACCCGTATTCCCTGATGTGTATGCAGCTTCATTAAAAAAAATGACTAAGTATGGAATGGACAAGGCAACTGTTAGGTGGATTCATAACTGGCTTAGTGATCGGACCCAAAGAGTGGTCGTAAATGGCTGCACATCCAGTTGGAAGAATGTCTCAAGTGGGGTACCACAGGGCTCTGTCCTGGGCCCTGTATTGTTCAACATCTTTATCAATGATTTAGATGAAGGAATTGAGGGTAAACTCATTAAATTCGCTGATTACACAAAGCTAGGAGGGATAGCTAATACTAGAGAAGAGAGAGAGAGGATTCAAAAAGATATAAATAAACTGGAGAAGTGGGCAGCAACTAACAGAATGGTTTTTAACAGGGAAAAATGCAAAGTACTACATCTGGGCAATAAAAATGAAAAAAGCATATACAGAATGGGAGGAATAGGGATAAGCAACAGCACATGTGAAAAAGACTTGGGTATACTAATAGATCACAGACTGAATATGAGTCAACAGTGTGATGCAGCAGCAAAAAAGGCAAATGCAATTCTAGGATGTATTAACAGAAGCATACAGTCTAGATCACGTGAAGTCATTATTTCCCTCTACTCCTCTTTGGTCAGACCTCATCTGGAATATTGTGTCCAGTTTTGGGCACCACATTTTAAAAAAGACATCAACAAACTGGAGCAAGTTCAGAAAAGAGCGACCAGAATGGTGACCGGTCTGCAAACCCTGTCTTATGAGGAAAGGTTGCAGGATTTGGGAATGTTTAGTTTGCAAAAGAGAAGACTGAGAGGAGACTTAATAGCTGTCTACAAATATCTAAAGGGCTGTCACATTGTAGAAGGATCAACTTTATTCTCATTTGCACAAGGAAAGACTAGAAGCAATGGGATGAAACTGAATGGGAGGAGACACAGATTAGATATTAGAGAAAAACTTTTTGACAGTTAGAGTGATCAATGAGTGGAACAAGCTGCCACGAGAAGTGGTGAGTTCTCCTTCAATGGATGTCTTCAAACAGAGGCTGGACAGACATTTGACTGGGATGATTTAGCGAATCCTGCTTTGAGCAGGGGGTTGGACCAGATGGCCCAGGAGGTCCCTTCCAACTCTACGATTCTATGATTAACCCGAGGTCATACAGCTGTGCCTTTGACCTAACTTTTTCCTTCTATGGATTATATATATATATATATATAATTTTCTTTTTTCTTGACCACCATATCCCTAAAGAAATACTACTAGAGCCACTTGGAGATTATTCATTTCACTTTGCTGCCGCTAGAACACGCTTAGTCGCCTTTAGGAGCACACTCTTTGTCCCAAAGGAACATTCCTTATCTTCTTTTTAAAAGAATCCACCAGCTGGAATGCTCCTCTCCATAACAAAGGACACTTCCTGCCATTGACACGCTTATGGCGCCGCTGGAACGCACAGAGACGTCACTCCCGGGGCCTTTCCCACAGACACTTCCTGTCAGTGGAACGCAATAGGCTTCACTGGAGCGCACTAAGATGTCCCTTCCAGTTTTTCACTTCCTCTCCGGCCGCCATCTTGGCTCCCATATATAGATGCAGCCGGCGCTTCTCACAGCGCTCCCGACTCGCGATGGAAACCGTGTCACTGCCCCACACGCTGCACTACTACCGGACTGGTAAGCACATGCTCCGCTTTTACCCTCACAGGACGTCTGTCCCACCATGGTCTAGTTTATAACGGCAGTCATCTCTCACCCCACAGATTTTGCACAACTGTGCTGTATGTCCCTACCCCATGGGGGTATGTATTTATACATACTTTGTTTCCTTCCATTTATGGGGGCTTCTTGAAGTATGTTTGGGGTCATTGTCATGCTGGAAGACCCATGACCTAGGATGCAACCTCAGCTTTCTGACAGTGGCACTACATTGCGACCCAAAATCCTTTGGGAATCTTCACATTTTATGATGACTTGCATATTGTCAAGTCAAGAGGCAGCAAAACAACCACAAACATCTTTGAACCTCCATCATATTTGACTGTAACTCTTGTGGTCTTTTATTTTTAGGCCTCGTTCCATTTACAGTAAACAGTAGAATGATGTGTTTACCAAAAAGCTCTGTCTTGTTCTCATCTGTCCACAAGACATCTGCTGACCCTCTATAAATAGTGGGAGCCATCTGCTGGCCCTCTATAAAATGTGAGGGCCACCTGATCGCCCTCTACAAATAGTGAGCACTGACTGTGTTAGGACTGGCAGAACGCACCAAATTATAAAATAATAGTAGGTGCATTCGCAGCCCGGGGTCCACCGTGCAGAGGTGGTACACAGCTGCTAGGTAATGGCGGAAGAATAGAGCGGCGTAAAAAGTCACACGTGGGTTACGTCACCAAATGTGAACAGGAGCGGACTCTGTTAATTCACAGAACAGCACAGCCGCTGAACGTGGATACCGGAGCCTGTTAAACTCACAGAGCCCGGCCAAAGAGAGCACAGCAAGCGGCCACAGAACTCTACCCCAAGGACTCAAGGTTAGAGTCCTTCTAGGCCCACTGAGCGCGCGGCGTAGCTGCCACGAGCGCCGCTATAGACGCTGACTATGGAGTGCGGAGCATGGGGCACTGAGGCGTGCCGAGTCACTGATGATGGCTAATGCATCAACTCTGACCTACCTATGCCTAAGCCCGGGCGCTAGCAGGCTACGCTAAACAACACATGCGTACCAAGGGTAGGGGTTTCATAATGACTCAGTCACCAGAGACATTCATACGTGCATACACAACTCACTCCTTATAGTCTGAAAATACAGGCTATCCTAGCGCATGGCCGAGTGGCCATGCGAACCTTTTATAGCCGCGAGCATCCGGGACCTTCGTGGCTTCTCGGATGGGCCAATCCGAACACGAGCAGGACCTGAGCACGTGACCCTCGATCTCCAATGGGAGATCACTCCACGGGCATGCTCAGTGGCCTGACATGGGGACTTAGTCCCTGGAGAATCTCGCTGCTGAGCAGCATGTATTGACATAGCTGTACCAGAGGTGGCAGCAGCAAGCAAAACCACGGAGCTGTTCTGGGCAGAGCGCCGGGACCGACAAGTTTGCTAAGCAACCTCCTCTGTGACTGGAGAGGAATGGGAGACCGCCAGATGTAAGGCTCGGGATTCCCGCTGTGCAGCATCAGGAACCTGACGCCTAACAGACTGCTGTCCCTCTAATAATAGTGAGAGCCGTCTGATGGCCCTGAAAAAAACAAAAATTGTGACTTTCAGAGTCCTTCCTTCAAAAATTAAGCAGGATGTGTCTGTCTGTGTCTCACATAACAAATGGTCAGATCATGTAGTAAAATTACAATGTTTTTTTCCCCATTGAACGCAATGCAAAGTGCAAAAAGGAAGCAAAAACACTACATGTGAAAGCATCCCAAGATGTGGAGGAGCATTTTTTATTATTAGTTATTTATTTTGCCTTATATACAAATCATTATTCTGGAAAGAATGTTTCTTAACATTTTTTCCAGTAAAATCCATTTTATCTTTGGCTTTATATGTTTTATTGTGGGTCTGTAAAAGTGGGGTAATACTCTGCCAACATTGTTCCCAGCACTGGCCTGGGATTCAGAGATGCCTCCAGTGGTCTTCTCCATGATGTTCCCATGCAATTTTAGCTCTGTTTCCACTGATTTTAGCAATTTTTCGATCCCTCCAGACCTCCGGTGGGGGTGCCCGGAAAAAAGCTTGACTCCCATTATACTCAATTCTCGGGTATTGCAATTTGCTCTACCCAAGTAATAGGCACCAGAACATTGGAGCAGTATACAGTTGTGGCCAAAAGTATTGACACCCCTGCAATTCTGTCAGATAATACTCAGTTTCTTCCTGAAAATGATTGCAAACACAAATTCTTTGGTATTATCTTCATTTAATTTGTCTTAAATGAAAAAACACAAAAGAGAATGAAGCAAAAAGCAAAACATTGATCATTTCACACACAACTCCAAAAATGGGCCAGACAAAAGTATTGGCCCCCTCAGCCTAATACTTGGTTGCACAACCTTTAGCCAAAATAACTGCGACCAACCGCTTCCGGTAACCATCAATGAGTTTCTTACAATGCTCTGCTGGAATTTTAGACCATTCTTCTTTGGCAAACTGCTCCAGGTCCCTGATATTTGAAGGGTGCCTTCTCCAAGCTGCCATTTTTAGATCTCTCCACAGGTGTTCTATGGGATTCAGGTCTGGACTCATTGCTGGCCACCTTAGAAGTCTCCAGTGCTTTCTCTCAAACCATTTTCTAGCGCTTTTTGAAGTGTGTTTTGGGTCATTGTCCTGCTGGAAGACCCATGATCTCTGAGAGAGACCCAGCTTTCTCACACTGGGCCCTATATTATGCTGCAAAATTTGTTGGTAGTCTTCTGACTTCATAATGCCATGCACACGGTCAAGCAGTCCAGTGCCAGAGGCAGCAAAGCAACCCCAAAACATCAGGGAACCTCCGCCATGTTTGACTGTAGGGACCGTGTACTTTTCTTTGAATGCCTCTTTTTTTCTCCTGTAAACTCTATGTTGATGCCTTTGCCCAAAAAGCTCTACTTTTGTCTCATCTGACCAGAGAACATTCTTCCAAAACGTTTTAGGCTTTTTCAGGTAAGTTTTGGCAAACTCCAGCCTGGCTTTTTTATGTCTCGGGGTAAGAAGTGGGGTCTTCCTGGGTCTCCTACCATACAGTCCCTTTTCATTCAGACGCCGACGGATAGTACGGGTTGACACTGTTGTACCCTCGGACTGCAGGGCAGCTTGAACTTGTTTGGATGTTAGTCGAGGTTCTTTATCCAACATCCGCACAATCTTGCGTTGAAATCTCTTGTCAATTTTTCTTTTCCGTCCACATCTAGGGAGGTTAGCCACAGTGCCATGGGCTTTAAACTTCTTGATGACACTGCGCACGGTAGACACAGGAACATTCAGGTCTTTGGAGATGGACTTGTAGCCTTGAGATTGCTCATGCTTCCTCACAATTTGGTTTCTCAAGTCCTCAGACAGTTCTTTGGTCTTCTTTCTTTTCTCCATGCTCAATGTGGTACACACAAGGACACAGGACAGAGGTTGAGTCAACTTTAATCCATGTCAACTGGCTGCAAGTGTGATTTAGTTATTGCCAACACCTGTTAGGTGCCACAGGTAAGTTACAGGAGCTGTTAATTACACAAATTAGAGAAGCATCACATGATTTTTCGAACAGTGCCAATACTTTTGTCCACCCTCTTTTTTATGTTTGGTGTGGAATTATATCCAATTTGGCTTTAGGACAATTCTTTTTGTGTTTTTTCATTTAAGACAAATTAAATGAAGATAATAATACCAAAGAATTTGTGTTTGCAATCATTTTCAGGAAGAAACTGAGTATTATCTGACAGAATTGCAGGGGTGTCAATACTTTTGGCCACAACTGTACTTATATTCCAGGATAAGAAGATATTCAAGCAATAGAAGATTAAAAATATATTTTTTTTAATTAATACATTAAACTAAATACTAGATATAAAATGTCAGGGAATAAAAGACCTGCACAAGGACAGAGAAAATACCTGAAGATTCTAAAGTGCAATACTGAGGGTTATGCTTCTTGTACGGTTATGCTCAGTGTAGAGTTTTGCATAATATAGGGTCATGCTTCATGTAAGATTATACTTCATGTGGGGTTATGCTTTATGTAGGGTTGTGCTTCATGTATGGTTATGCTTCACATAGGTTTATGCTTCTGGGTCGCCCTCCCAGGGCTGTGGGGTACTCGGTACCGGGCCCGATGAGCTTCAATGGGAGTTGTCACGGCAGCTGGGACCCGGCCCATGGCCCTAGGCGCCCATTGTAAAAGGGGGGAAGTTCAGTGTGCTTATGATGATTAGAATGAATGAGTCGTGACGCCACTAGTGTTGAGCATTCCGATAGCGCAAATATCAGGTATCGGCCGATATTCGCTGTATCGGAATTCCGATACTGAGTTCCGATACTTTTGGCATATCGAATACCGGAATCGGAAGTTCCCATAATGCTATGAGCCAGTTTGATTTGATTCAGCCAATGACAATCCTCAGAAGTGTAGGCACATCCTGTTAGGCATGTAGGCATGTTAAGTAATGGCATGGCTGTGATTGGCTGCTGAAATGATGTCATGATGCACTATAAAAGCCGCTGCCGCCACCATTTAGGGTTCACTCTGCTGTGAATTCAGTTAGGGACAGGCTGCTGTTCAAGACTCTGAGGGACAGTTAGGACAGCGATTTTCCAAATCATATTGTGCTTTACCCAGGCTACATAATCAACCACTGTAGCTTTCTTTTGCCTTGCAGCAGTGTTCACAGCTGTCTGCAAGGTCTGTGTGAGTGCAGCTCACGCTGTGGAGTGGGTCCTGCAGCTACGTCTGGTTGTAGGCCGCTCAGCGTGTGTCACTGCCTCAGACATATTTTTCTTTTATTGCAGCTCATTTTTTATTCTCCTATTAGTGTGCATCCATCCGTATCCATATACGTTGGTTGCAAACACTATAGGAGTAGACAGCGGAGCCTCTCTGCAGCCTTTCAGTGCTAGTGCCCAGTTATCTGCACTGTTCACGGCTGTCTGAGAGGTCTCTGACTGTGTGTGAGTGCAGCTCACGCTGAGTAGTGTGTCCTTAAGCTACGCCTGGTTGTAGGCCGCTCAGCGTGCGTCACTGCCTCGCACATATTTTTCTTTAATTGCAGCTCATTTTTCATTCTCCTATTAGTGTGCATCCATCCATATCCATCTACATTGGTTGGTTGCAAACACTATATAGGAGTAGATAGAGGAGCCTTTTTTCTGGCTTGTGCCCTTCAGCCGCAGCCAGATTAGTATTACCCTATTTTTTGGAGCCTCATCTTTTGCATTGTAGGTTACCTTCCTGCATTGTAATAGCTCCAAAAAGTTTGTGATACTATCGCTTTCATATCTTTGGTCACATCCTTTTTGTTTTTCTGAAAAAAAACAAAACAAAATAAAGTTCACCAAACACTCCACTTGACAGTTGTGTAGGCCACATTAGCTCATATTAAAGTGTAGTCCACACACTTCATAAAATTAGTGTTTCTTATACCTGTTACCAGCTGTTCAGGAATAAGCACACTAAGCCCCCCTTTGTACTTTTCTGCCTATCTTTCTCAGTCTATCAAGATGAAGAAGGCAGGGAGTAAAGGGCATGTCACACTAAGCGATATCGCTAGCAATATCGCTATAACTTGTGACGTTTTAGCGATATTGCTAGCGTTATCGCTGTGTCTGATACTTACCTACGACCGGCTCCCCCGCTGGTTATCGTTGATCGCGCGAGAACGTCCAGGACTGTTTCTCGTCATCAGCTTCCTGCGGCGCTTCCTGCTGTGACGACGAGCGACACGTGGAGCCGGGCGGGAGGACGCAGGATCACCTGGTGTGACAGGTAAGTAGCGATCCCCGTCCCCAGCGATGTCGCTAGTGAGATCTGCCTGTGTGGCAGCTCACTAGCGACCACTTAGCGATGTACCAGCGATCCTGACCGCGTCATATCGCTGGTCGGGATCGCTGGTACATCGCTAAGTGTGACAGGGCCTTAAGGCACGTGGCCGTGGGCGTGGAGTTTCAGCAGGGAGAGGACGTGGGGATTCTGCAGGGAGAGGACGTGGGGATTCTGCAGGGAGAGGACGTGGGGATTCTGCTGGGAGAGGACGTGGGGATTCTGCTGGGAGAGGATGTTGGGATTCTGTGCCTGCTGCAGGCACCAGTGACCCAGCATCCCCCAGTTTTACCAGGCAACAGTCCTTCATGCGCAGCTTTGTAGGACCTCGCCGTACCCCACTGCTGCGGGAGGAACAAATTGAAGCTGTTGTCGGATGGATGGCAGCTAATGCATCGACTTCAATGACTTCCACGCAGGGGTGGATTAAGGGTAGCCAGAGCCCCGGGCTGTTCAGACTCTGTGGGCCCCCCGGTCATGTGATGGGGTCGGGAAGTCACTAGTTTTCATGATGCATACGGTGCGTTAAGGGGCAGGAAGGGGTTAAATACTGAGGTAAAAAAACCTCTGCAAATACGCAACGTGTGCACGAGGCCTCACAAATACTGAGGTAAAAAACACCAAATTCTCAGCGTGTCCATGAGGCCTTACAAATACTGAGTGAAAAACTCACCAAATACTCAGCATGTGCACGAGGCCTTATAAATACTGAGGTAAAAACTCACCAAATACTCAGTGTGTGCACGAGGCCTTATAAATACTGAGGTAAAAACTCACCAAATACTCAGTGTGTGCACGAGGCCTTACAAATACTGGAAGGCCTCCACCCAACATCTAGTCCTGACTCACCTGTACCTAACATCGAAACCAGCTAATAGTCTGCAATCACCTGCTGACCTGGACCCATGACCTGTCAGACAAGTTACTTCACATGAGTCACACAGAGGCTTCTGCTTCATGAACTTCCCCAGATAGAAGAAGCAGCCTCCGATGTGCAGCCTGTGGCCGGATACACAGGAAGAGACGCTCCTCGTCACAGGATGTGCCCAACATGCCAGCAGAGGGGTTCACACCACAGACAAGTCGCCGTCTCCTCACATACTGGACACGACGCTGCATCTGGCGACGAACAAGCACACATTGCGCAATGTTAGTCATGTCCCAGATGTTCAGCATGTGGAGGACCAAGGGGGGACCAAAAAAGACCCCAGGTTACCGGCCGCCCGACCACACCCATTTCACAACTAGTCACACCAATGTCCACGCCCCAACCACACCCATTTAGCACTGCTGATCACACTGACTGGTACTGAGGGCACAGTGGCTGGTACTGTGGGCACACTGACTGGTACTGAGGAAAAGAAAGAAAGAACAGAGAGAGAGAGAAAAGAGAGAGAAAGAAAGAACAGAGAAAGAAGAAAGAGAGAAACAGAGAAAGGAAGAAAGAACAGAGAGAAAGAAAGAGGGGACAGAAAAAAACAGAGAAAAAAAGAAAGAGGGGAAAGAAAGAAAGAACAGAGAGGGAGAGAGAATGAAAGAACAGAGAAAAAGAAAGAAAGAGGGGAAAGAAAGAACAGAGAGAAGAAAGAAAGAACAGAGAGGGAGAGACAAAGAAAGAGGGGAAAGAAGGAACAAAGAGAGAAAGAAAGATAAAGAAAGAGTTGAAAGAAAGAACAAAGAGAGAAAAAAGAAAGAAAGGGGAAATAAAGAACAGAGCGGGAGAGAGGAAGAAAGAGGGAAAAGAAAGAACAGAAAGTGAAAGAAAGAAAGAACAGAGAGAGAAAGAAAGAAAGAAAGAAAAAAAGACAGGGAAAGAGGGGAAAGAAAGAGAGATTCTATAAAGATACTATACCAGCCCGGCTCACATTGTAGTGCCCACCTGAGCCTCCTGGTGCAGGACATATCATGACCCACTCACATGGCCGACATCCCTGAGCCCAAGGCGATCCCGCTGTCCGCGCTGTCGGAAGAGGACATAGGACATGGTGATGATCTGAAGCATTCCCTGTAGTGCCTCCATGGTTCCGTCTCAATCTCCTCCTGTCAGCTTCCAGCACGTCACTTACGATGGAATGTCACAGCCGAGTTTTCAAGTGCTCTACGGGGCTCTGCCGTATACTCCTGTGTCTGCGGGAAAAGTAAGCTCCCGGTCGGGGCAGTGGGGCAGACTCTCAAAATCTGGGACGGTTGGGAGGTATGAATGTTCCACATCATACACCTTGTACACGCATGGCTCCACACACCTCATACACACACGGTTCTGCTTTGTATGCCTCGTACACACGGCTTCGCTCCTAACACCTCGCACACACACGGTTCCACTCAGTACACACATGGCTCCACTCCATAAACCTCGTACACATGCGTCTCTACTCCGTACACCTTATACACACGCGGCCACATTCTGTACATCTTGCACACACATGGCTCTGCTCCGTAAACCTTGTACATATGCGGCTTTGCTCCATACACCTCGTACACACGCAGCTCCGCTCCGTAAACACACGGCTCAGCTCTGTACACTTTGTACACACAGGGCTCCATTCCGTACACCTCGTACACACGCGGCTCTGCTCCGTACACCACGTACACACACGTGGCTCCGCTCCGTACACCTCGCACACGCGCAGCTCTGCTCAGTACCTCTCGTACACACGGGGCTCCGCTCCGTAAACAAACGGCTCAGCTCTGTACACACAGGGATCAGTTCCGTACACCTCGTACACACACGCGGCTTTGCTCCGTACACACACGCGGCTTCGCTCCCTACACCTCGTACACACATGCGGCTTTGCTCTGTGCACACATGCGGTTTCGCTCCGTACACCTCGTACACACACGCAGCTTCTCTCCGTACACACGTGGCTCTGCTCCATACACCTCACACACACGCGGCTCCGCTCCGTACACCTCGTACACACACGCGGCTCCACTTCGCACACACGTGGCTCCGCTCACCTTGCACACACGCGGCTTTGCTTCGTACACATGCGGCTTCGCTCCGTACACCTCGTACACACACGCAGCTTCGCTCCATACACCTCGTACACACACGCAGCTTCGCTCCGTACACCTCGTACACACACGCGGCTCCACTCCATACACCTCGCACGCGCGCAGCTCCGCTCCATACACCTCGCACATTCGTGGCTCTGTTCCGTACATGTCGCACACGTGCAGCTCCGCTCCGTACACCTCGCACATTCGCGGCTCTGCTCCGTACACCTCGCACACACGCGGCTCTGCTCTGTACACCTCGCACACACACGCAGCTACATTCACCCTGTAAACCCCTCCTAACCCCACACATAATTCCCTCATCCACCACCATGACAACCAGCACAGCAGTCCCACATACAATACATTGAGGGCTGTGTGCACAGGACTTGTGATGAGGTCACAGGAGGGGAGGAGTCAGGTGTCACATGATGATTCTAACTGATCATTCACATCCTTAATGAAGGGCCCCTGATCATGTAACCCCTGACTCCTCCCCTCCTGTGACCTCATCGCAGGTCCTGTGCGCACAGAGCAGGGATTTATTAGTGAGGGGCTGGCGCTGCGGTGGCCGGTGGGTCTGGGAGGGGGAGGAAGGGGTCGGTACATTGGGGGGGCATGGCGCTATGGTGGCAGATTATAATGGGGCAATTTTCCTTTGGCTGGTGGGCCCCTCCACACCACTGGGCCCTGGGCTACCGCCCAGATTGACCTCATTATAATCCGCCACTGCTTCCACGTCCTCTCAGGGCCAGAGCACTGAAGAGCAACCATCTGTCTCTTCACCACCTGCCAAATTGCCCCGGCAGTCAGAGAGCCCTGTACAGGAGCCATCACAGTCTATACTTCTGTTCTCTGAATCTGTTGGCTTGGAAAGAGGGGGCCAGCCAAGCAGCATTCCAGAATGTGAAGAGGGAGTATGCAGTGATGCGCAACTGCTTTGTCCCTCTGAATCTGAAGAGGCGGGTGGGCCAGTGCCTATGGACAGCACACCTCAGTACGCATCAGATGATGACGAGACTCAGGTGCCACTTTCTGGTGCGTACGGTGCTGGCGAGACTACCCAGGAGAAGCAGGTGTTTGAAGAGGGGAGTGTAGCTGATGAGGTCCTTGACCCATCATGGCATGAGGAACAGGAAGGTGGTGGGAGCAGCTCTGAGGAAGAGATTCCCCGAACGGCCAAAACAGGAGGGAGAGGGAGGGGGCAGACTTGGTTGCCTGTAGCCTCCACTTCGGCACCGGTTAGGAGAATTCCTTTTACAAAAGCCAAAGATGGCACTCACAAGACTTGCAGTGCATGGTCCTTTTTTGACACAGTTGCAGATAACATTTGCTTTGTCAAATGCAAGCTGTGTCATCAGAAAGTCAAAAGAGGGAAAAGTGCCAGCAACCTCAATACCACTAATATGTGGAAACATGTGCGGACCAAGCATGTGGTGGAGTTATAAAGACACACTGAAGATGTAGGCCAACAAACAGCTCCACCTACCACCTCTTCAGCTCGTGTTGTAGCTTCTTCCTCCAGCTCACACACAGCTGGTTCGGCTTCCTCACAGGATCGCCATGGAAGAACCTCTGGCACTGTTGTCCAGAGACCCAGTGACATTCCACCCACAGCACCACGTTCCAGTTCATCCTCACACTCCCAGGCCACTCTACAGCCATCAGTAGCACAGGCATGGGAGAAAAGGCGGCCTTACTCGGCAAACCATCCCCGAGCACAGGCTCTGAATGCTGGCATTGCCAAATTACTGGCCCTTGAAATGCTCTCATTCAGGCTGGTGGAGACTGACACCTTCCGCAACTTCATGGCATTGGCAGTCCCACAATACACCGTGCCCAGCCGATTTTATTTCAGCAGGCAAGCCGTCCCTGCCCTGCAAAAGCATGTGGAGGGAAAAATTAAACATGTGCTACTAAACGCCATCAATAGCAAGCTCCACCTGACCACCGATGCGTGGAACAGTACCCATGGACAGGGACGATACCTTTCCCTCACTGCCCATTGGGTCAATGTTGTGGAGCCGGGTACAGATATGGAGAGTGGCGCTCTACGTGTTCTGCCATCTCCACGGATTGCAGGAATCCAGTGTGTACACATTGACCCCTCCTCATACTCCAGTTCCTCAGAATCAGCGCTGCAGGAGCCTGTTACGACCGATATGAGCACAGCCGTGGCCAAACGTCAACAGGCCGTACTGAAATTAATTTCTTTGGGGAATCGGAGCCACACAGCACAGGAGCTCTGGAATGCCATCAAGCAGGAGAGCGATGTGTGGTTTGTGCCAGCGAATCTCCAGCCAGGCTTGGTAGTGTGTGACAATGGCCGAAATCTGGTGGCAGCTCTGGGCCTAGGCAACCTCACTCACATCCCATGTCTGGCAGATGTGCTCAACTTGGTCGTGCAGAGCTTTCTGAGGGACTATCCGGATCTTGATGCACTGCTGCACAAGGTCCGCATACAGTGCGCTCACTTGCGGCGTTCCAGCACAGCAAGATCGCGCATTGCAGCTCTGCTGCGCCGATTACGCCTTCCGGAACATCGCATCATATGTGACCTACCCACCAGGTGGAATTCAACGTTACATATGTTGGAGCGGTTGTGTGAGCAGCAGGCAGCAGTCATGGAGTACCAGCTGCATCAGGCGCAAACAAGTCGCACTGCGCGCCGGTCACACTTCAGCACCACTGAGTGGGCCTCTATGAAGGACATCTGCCTCGTTTTGCGTGCCTTCGATGATTCCACGCGGATGGCGAGTGCAGATGATGCACTAGTCAGCATGACTGTGCCCCTTATCTGCCTGCTGCAAAAAACACTGCAAGCACTAAGGGAGGAGGTTTTGGAAGAGGTGGAGGATGAGGAGTCACAAATGCCATCTGCTTCTGGACAGTCTGCGCTACGTGGTTTCTCACAAAGGCCTAGGCAGGGGACACTTTGTGAGGAGGATGAGGAGGAGTCAATGGAGGAGGAAGACATCTCTCCAGAGGAGGGAGGTACACAATGCTCTAGTAGTCAGTATGTAGAGCGAGGGTGGGGTGATGCAGAGCAGGCAGAGATGATGCCTCAAGCAGGGGACAGCGTTTCTTGGGCAGTTGGGAGTCTGCAGCACATGGTTGATTTCATGCTGCAGTGCCTGAGAAACGACCGCTGCATTGCCCACATTCTCAACACGGCTGATTATTGGGTGTACACCCTCCTAGATCCTCGCTACCGGGACAACTTACAAAGCTTCATAACACCATTGAACCGGGAGCGTAAAATGCGGGAGTACCAAGAGACACTGGTGCAGTCCATCATGTTTCCATTCCACCCTAGAGCAGTGCTGCTAGTGCTTTACAAAGCAGCTCTGTGCATCGAGGCAGTGGAGGAAGCTCTGCACAAAGAGGGAGCAGAGGCAGTGCCTCAGCACAAGGCAAGACCAGTATGGCCCAAATGTGGCAAAGTTTTGTGTGCATGCCACAAATGTCTACACCATCACAGACGGCTCCAGTCAGCAGGAGGCAACGTTTCCGTCAGATGGTGACAGACTACATGTCTTGCCCTGTCACTGTACTCCCAGACAGCTCTTCCCCCTTCAAGTTTTGGGTCTCTAAGCTGGATACATGGCCAGAGCTTAGCCAGTATGCATTGGAGGTGCTGGCTTGCCCTGCTGCCAGTGTATTATCGGAACGCGTCTTTAGTGCCGCAGTTGGTGTACTAACAGACCGTCGCACGCGACTATTCTCCGATAATGTTGACTGGCTTACTTTTCTGAAAATGAACAAGGCCTGGATCTCGCCAGAATTTGCCAGTCCTCTACCAGAATAAATAATGTGTTGGCCACAGTATCCAGGTCTCCTGTTGTGTTCATGTTTCTACCACCTGAACTGTAATCCCTGGGCTTCAACACAGCCAGTTGTCGCTCAGAAGTGCCGTCTGCACAGAGAAAAACACTTGCTCCTGTGTTAGTGGGGTTCAGTAACGCCAGCTGCTCCCCTGCTTTGTGGACGGCAATGTCTTATGCTGCCTCCACATCTACACTACTACTGATTTCAAACTTGCTCCAATTAGGCCTCAGCCTCTACTCTTTCTCTAGTATTTACCCTGGCCTCCAACCCCGCCAGTTGCTGCTCAGAAGTGGTGTCTGCACAATCAACACTTGTTCCTGTGTTACTGGGGTTCAGTAACGTCAGCTGATCCCCTGATGTGTGTCCGGCAATGTCTCCTGCTCTTTCCACATTCCCACTACTAGGAACAAGTGCTGATTGTGCAGACGCCACTTCTGAGCAGCAACTTGCGGGGTTGGAGGCCAGGGGAAATACTAGAGACAGAGTGGAGCCAGAGGCCTAGTTGGAGCACGTTTAAAATCAGTAGTAGTCTACAACAGACATTAAACTTTATGAAATTAGGCCTCAGCCTCCACACTGATTTACCCTGGGCTCCAACATCGCCAGTTGTTGCTCGGAAGTGCCGTCCGCTCAGAGAAAAACACTAGCTCCTGTGTCAGTGGGGTTCAGTAACGCCAGCTGCTCCCCTGCTGTGTGGATGGCAAAGTCTCCTGTTGCCTCCACATTTAAACTACATCCAATTTTCTACTTGCTCCAAGTAGGCCTCAGCCTGCTGCATGATTGATCCTGGGCTTCAACACAGCCAGTTGTTGCTCGGAAGTGCCGTCCGCACAGAGAAAACACTAGCTCCTGTGTCAGTGGGGTTCAGTAACGTCAGCTGCTCCCCTGCTGTGTGGACGGCAAAGTCTCCTGCTGCCTCCACATTCAAACTACATCACATATAAAACTTGCTGCAATTAGGCCTCAGCCTATTCCATGATTGACCCTGGGCTCCAACACAGCCAGTTGTTGCTCGGAAGTGCCGTCCGCACAGAGAAAAACACTAGCTCCTGTGACAGTGGGGTTCAGTAACGTCAGCTGCTCCCCTGCTGTGTGTCCGACAATATCTCCTGCTCCCTCCAAAATCACACTACATCATATTTTCAACTTGCTCCAAGTAGCCCTCAGCCTGCTACATGATTGATCCTGGGCTTCAACACAGCCAGTTGTCGCTCGGAAGTGCCGTCTGCACAGAGAAAAACACATGCTCCAGTGTTAGTGGGGTTCATTAACGTCAGCTGCTCCCCTGCTGTGTGGACGACAATATCTCCTGCTGCCTCCACATTCACACTACTGCTGATTTCAAACTTACTCCAATTAGGCCTCAGGCTCCACTCTGTCTCTAGTATTTTTCCTGGCCTCCAACACCGCCAGTTGCTGCTCAGAAGTGGCGTCTGCACAATAAACACTTGTTACTGGGGTTCAGTAACGTCAGCTGAACCCCTGATGTGTGTCCGGCAATGTCTCATGCTCTGTCCACATTCCCACAACTAGTGGACATATATATTTTTTTACTGCAGAGTATTTTTGCAAATTTGTCATTTTTTTTGTTTTCTTGTTGTGTTTCAGCCAGTGGGTGGCGTGAACATTGTCTGACCGACTTGTTCACACTTGTGCATGTCACATATGTTTTTAATCCGTTTTTTCCTTGCTTAGCGTGGTTTGGGAGACCCCACCCCTCTTTTGTGTGACATGCACATAAATGAGCTGCCTTGCACCACGAGCCCATACTGGGGGGCGCCTGTCTGTATCCTGTTCATATGTTCACATGTTCAGGTTTTAAATACATTAGATAGGGACTGCTCCCTTACACATTGAAACAACACCTCAGCAGTATCACTGCTGATCAACACATAAGTCTCCATCCCAAAGCCACCCACTTTGATATACATAACGGCCATTCAGAATTCTGCCATTCATCCTTTCTCCTGGGACATCCACACAGCGCCCCCTAGTGGACTCAGTGGTTACTACACCACATAACTCCCCCTCTGTTCAAACTTGTGGGGTTGAACACACAACATTACACCGGGGTCTCGCGACCGGGCACTCACTACACCTTGCTCCACAGGTCAAGAGAACCATCTCCATCTGTCATGCGGCCTCGTTCCTACGTTAGACCTCCCCCGCCTCCAGCGGTCAGAATATCTGTCATTGGCTTTGACCCTCCAGTCACGGTCTGTCTGCGTCGTCAGACACTGTCTAGTCACCACATTCCTCTCTCTGTCTGTTCCGCTCCCCGACCAGCTCACCCGGTTGGTACGGTCATCAGTTTTAGTTGGGCCTACTGTCTGGCATGAGTCTGACCCATTCAGCATCTCACAGGAACTAATGTCTCTCAGCCTCGTACGGCCCGTCGAACTGCCACTTGCTGACATTCTTCGGCCATCCGCCCTGTCATTTCTTGGCGGAACCCTTCGGGTCCTTACATCTTGGGTTGAAGGCGGCCGCCACCTGATATTCCGTACTTCTTTATTAATTCACCGACGGTCCAGCCTCAGCTGCTCAATTTCTTGTAGGTACCCCACTCGATACTCCACGAGCATCCGAAAGTCTCTCAGGCTCTCCGCGGAGCCAACCACCATGATGGGAATCCTACCCACTTCACTGAATACCTGGTCTTCATCATCAGGAGGGATCCTCACCCTCACCACACCGGAGATATTCACAAGGTCTTGCATTACCTTCGGGATCTTCCAATGATTCTTCCAATCAGAGCTTTGGGTACCGGAACCACATCTTTCCGCAAACCCAGCCTATCCATAGCCTCCCTTGCTAACTCTAGGCGTCGAGCAGCCTTCATATTACGCCGCCTGACCAGCTGTTTGGCGTGGAGACATTGTAGGTGCATCTCTTTCAGGACAGCTACTCGGTTTGATGTACCTTCTCTGGCTGATACTATCACTAACTGCTGAGTCTCAGGTGCCCAGTGCACCTTACATGCTTTGACCGCCTCTTTGAAAGCCTCATGCACACCTTCCTCAGCACAGGCTTCTTGCATGTCTTCTGGTACATCAATCACAGATTGGAAGGTCGTGGTCTTGCTCTCTTCCTGACCAGGAGGCTCTGGCTTTACCACGGACTCTTCCCTCACTACAGTTGCCCCTACCGGGTGACTGTCTTCTTCAGTTCTCAGCTCCTCAACCTCACGAGATCTCATCTCTTCACGACTGTCTGCAAAAGACGGGCACCAGCAGCTCCGTTCCACCACCAGTCGGACCTGGCTGCTGTTCATCACTGTCCAAGTTCTTCTCCCGCAGAAGACCACTTACAGTTTCTTTGAGCTATAAGACCTCTTTCTCGAGCTCCTCAACCCTGTGCTCGGCCATTTGTCTCCCGTTCGAGATGTCCTTTCACTGTCTCCTTTATCAGCTGTATCTCACGATCCTGTTCTCTTTTGGCCAGCACGTGTCTCACCACTACATCTTTAATTATATTGTCAAAGGGTACCGCTGGGTCAGTCCCACCAGTCGACTGAATCCTACAGTAACCCTCTGACGGTGTGTCTAGTCCAGTCATCTCATCTCCCAGCCCACCGTCTGTCTTGTCACGAGACGTCATGTCCGTAAGTTGGGCAGATGTACTTCTTCCGGTCAGTTCTACCTCTGACCTGTCCACGTCAGGAGCCGTCACTGTCTCAGTGTCTGCTGGCCCCACAGTCGACATGTCTTCATCGTCCGACTATACGTCATCAAATGCGACAAAGTCTCGGCCCCTCTCAAAGGTATGCACTAAGTTTGGTGGCATACTACCATCTTGACACTTCCCCTTTGCCATCTCAATCATAACTCTGTCCACCGTATAGTTCACCGTGACCCCATGTTTACAGCGAACCCTGGCGTTCTTCTCGGTTAGAGATAACACGAGAGGAGTTCCTGTCAGAGTAACATGACTCTCTGAGTCCAGTCTACCAGAGACCCCTTCCCGGTGCAGCATCACGGTACACACCTGTGGCCCGTCATTATCTGGAAAATCCATACCGCACTCCTCAAAACTCATACAGACACACTGCGGGTCCCCAGACATACCCACTGAGTCAAGCAGTGCTGCCATTTCCTGAACCACCCCAATTTGGGTCACCGCCCCCTCCCAGGACTCCACCCCTTTTTAGGTTACCACCCCAATTTGGGTCACCACCCCCCTCTGGGACTCCACTTCTTTTTGGGTTACCGCCCCCTTCTGGGACTCCATACCCTTTTGTGCTGACACCCAGATTTGGGCCATCGCCCCCCTTCAGGATTTCCCACATCCGTTATACCGGTCCTCTCAGACTACAGTTCACACAACACAGTTTGTCTCTTTTACGAAACCACACAAGTCCCTGTTGGCACCAACACAGCTCCTGCTGTCACCGATCACAGACACCACAACAGTTCCTTCTGGCGCTGCCACAGCTCCTGCTACGCTGTCTTCGTGAACCCGCCGATCCACCGGAAGCCGCTTGTCCCCTTCGTAACCCCGCCGAGTTACAGCAAGCCGCTTGTCACCTTCTTGACTTCCACTGAGCCACCACAGGCTGAGTTGATAAAAGAAGAAAGAAAAAATAACACACCACAAAAATCTCACGAGTCTTGACTGTGTGCTATTCAGGACGTACCGTCTCTGCCTGAGACCGTCCAACACACAGGGCGCACAGGGTGCTATTCAGGAAGCGGCCCTCCTCCCAGTGTTTCCCCACACACCGGCCTCACCAGGTCCAGGGGCTTAGCGGGTGCTCTTCAGGACATCCATCTCCTCCTGAGACTGCCAAACACTCACGCCTCACCAGGTCCAAGGTCATACCACGTGTTCCAGGGAGACGATTCTTCTCCTAGAATCTCCCAACACTGACCCTCCAGGACCTTGCTCACTGAACCCTCCATGAACACAGTCTTTATCACTGACCCAGGTCAGTACAACACGAACACCTGTCCATCACCTGTGTCGGCCACACAGGTCCTCGGATACCTCTTCTCTACAGAGGCACCCTATAGCAATCACCAGTCTCTTTCTCACTGACCCCGGTCAGTGCAACACGGTTTTCACGACCGTCACCTGCTGGCCACGCAGGTTCTCGGACCCCCCTACCGCAGAGGTGTCCTATCAGTCTTTTCCACTGACTCCAGTCAGCATATCACACGGCTTTCCATACCGTCAGCCCTCCTGGCTCAGCGTTGCCATTAGCAACTGACTTTGCAGTCCTTTTCCGTTGCCCCTAGCAACAAGGCTACAATATTGCCCTCATTCTCCACCAATTGTGAGGTAGCGCTGTCATTCAAGTAGGGGATACTGGCTCAGCAGCCACAAAATCAGATCCGGCACAGGCTTTCCATAAACTCATAACAGTCCATGCAGTTTATTCGGCAGCATAAACCTATAGAAGCACCATAAAGTTCATATAACAGCATAGCGTCCATGACAGAGTTCAGCTCTGTAATCCCTGTGGTCACACAGGTTAAACATATACAGGCTTTCTAGCCTCAGTGTTATCTCACCCACGGCAGGGTCACTCATGGTTCCTTTAGCATACTGCAGACGTCCATTCCCTCCAGGGAACTATCAGGCACGTGCAGCCATTACACACAGCGTTCACTGCTGTCAGAAGGCAGCCCCCATCTCTCTCTCAGACAGGGCCTTCCACTCTGGACCAACCAGATCCCAGCATTCACCCCATGTGACCTACCCTGGCCACATTATATGGTTCATAGCCACGCCCACCGGGTCACAAGACTCTGACCTCATCACAGGTCATTCAAGCCTTTACACACTCTTTACAACAGTGCTTAAAACACACCCCCTGTGTGGGTTTGTAGGTAACCAGGCCCACCCATCTCTCTAGTTACCTGGAGACTTCTCCCTTACACATTGAAACAACACCTCAGCAGTATCACTGCTGATCAACACATAAGTCTCCATCTCAAAGCCACCCACTTTGAGATACCTAACGGCCATTCAGTATTCTGCCATTCATCCCTTCTCCTGGGACATCCACACAGCGCCCCCTAGCGGACTCAGTGGTTACTACACCACAACGTAAAGTGCTTCATAGATACTGGTGGGGATCTTTGGCCTTTGAGTTGAGGTCAGACGTCAGTTCTTAAAATATTTCTTAAAAATTGTCATTACGTCTGATATCTGTGCACTTGAATCTGATTTTTCTGAGAGATAATGGACCACTGACTGAGCTTAGACTGTATATAACGTGATCTGCCACTTTACTAGAAAAAACAGCCGTCTAGAAACGTGTTGGATCTAATTGTTTTGGTTCTGCTGCCATCAAAACTGCAGCAATTCAGTGTGGCATAAATGTGAAAAAGTGATGACATTGTAGTGCAGGAATATTGGAGATAACGACACTATAGCTACTCGCAATTGTCGCAGATTAGATAGAAGCCTCAAGGAAGGACTGCTCTTCATATGTCCATCCACAGGTATCAGAGGAGCAGGGTGTGCAAAGATAACCTTCCCCGCACCATTATTACACTTACGTCAGTCTGCAGGAAGGAGTCATCCATCCGGTATCTGAAGAGCTAGAACCAAGAAAGCATTCCCCCACCATTACTCCACCCTATAAATGTTCAACAAGGGGTCATCCATCCACAGGAATCACCGGAGTTAGAGAGTGCCAAGAAAACATTCCCCCATCATTATTCTAACCTACTAGCTTGCAGGAACAGGTCATCTATCCACAGGAATCTGAGGAGCTAGGGTGCAATAATAAAACATTCCCCCACCATTACTCCACCATACCAGCCATCAGCAAGGGTTCATCCATCCATCCATCCACCGGTATCGTAGGAGCTGCTGGGAGCCGAGACAACATTCTCCACAACAATACTCCATCTGCATGGCAGAAAGGGGTCAACAATCCAAAGGTCTCAGAGGGGTCACAATGTGCCAAGAAAACATTCCACAGCCCATAACAACCAATCAGAATCCAGCTTTCATTTTTTAAGCAGCTCTGGATAAATGAAAACTGTGCTGTGATTGGTTGCTGTGGGCAACAAAGATAGTTTTTCTTTTAGACTGATGTAATTACTAGGCCCTCACCTCAATTAAATCAGTGACGATACTTATACTCTAAACAAAGTACAATGCAGTGTGAGAGTTTTCATTGAAAAGCAAATCGTGGAGAAAGACATAGTATAGCAAATAAAAATATGTGAGATAGACAACATCAGAGGAGAGGACAGCGCCTGCACCCATCACTAAAACAAAGGGTTCTTCGGAACGTCAAAAGGCAGGACGCCATTTTGCTGGAGTCTTATGAAGGCCGAAAGATATAAAAATGCTAAAATATTATGTGCATTTACTTTAGACCCTCCGTTCACCTTTCCAGAGAGGCCTTACTGGGCCCTGGCGTAAAAGGGAGGCCGACATGACAGGGTTTTGGGAGGAACATTAAGTGAATAGGAGGATTAGGGACAGGAAGGGTTAAGAAAAGGGGGAAGATAAGGGGCGGCATCAGAGTGGGATGGATGTAGGTGGGGGATTAATAGGTGAGACCGTTAGTGAAGGGGCAGCCATTTTAGGCACAGCCTAGAGTGAAGCAATCTCCTACCATCCTCCCTTTGTTAATGGGCAATTTTACTAGGGGATTCATTTCTAAAAAAACAGTGGCAGTTTTATATTTATTGGTCATTTGGGAAATTTCCAAATCTTTGACGTTGGAGGATGTGGCTAAAGGTGGATCAGTGGGGGCAGGGCCGGCTCCAGGTTTTCGTGGGCCCCAGGTGAAAGACTCTCAGTGGGCTCTTCTAATATATACTTACCTTGTAATGTCTTCACATCATGTTCCGTCCAGATGTCTCCGGATCCCAGAATTCCAATTGGCTTAAGTCCACCGACCGCCATATTGGGACACTCAAGTGATAGGTGTCTCAATTTGGAAACTGCTGGTGGTACCAGCCTCTTGCGCGGTACCATCAGCGGAACACCGTCGCACCACACACACTGTATACGTCGTGCGCATCACACACACAAACACTCACTGTATACGCCGTATGCACCACACACACACAGACTCTGTATATGCCATACGCCACACACACACACACTGTATACGCCATACGCAGCCTCTTGCACGGTACCACCAGCGGAACACTGTCGTGAACACGCCGCTGCCAGGATCAGCTGAATGATTCACTGATCGCTGCCATCTTTGTACAGGAGGAGCGCATGCATAGTGTGGTACAGTAAAGGGTGTTTTATTGGATGGGAGATACATTTCTCCCAGCAGATTAATGTTTGGCCGGGTTTTTCCCTAAAGTCAGGACCTGTGATGATGTCATGGTCACGTGATCAGCCCATGTGATGTCTACCTCACTGGTGGGAGGGGTTATGGGCTATGTAATGGAGGTTGGTATTTGGCACATGGGGAGTGTGTGTCTGGAATTTACAGGAACTTGGCTGGACTTAGCCTGAACTTGTATACAGGATCCCCGTGCTGCACGACTATGGCATCAAGACTCACAACAACCCTGGGAATGGCACCTGGCGGATGCCACAGGACCTGACAGCCGCTTAGTTAAGCCCATCCTGTGCAAGGGGTGAGTATGGGACCAGTGGTTCTCCAAGCTGGAGTACATTTATGTTTTTCCCTTATTTTCTGTTAACCTGCTGTTTGCAAAGTGACATTACACCACTGAAATTAGACTTTAAGCCTGTGTGATGCCTCGCTACTGCAGCCCTGCCATTACCTACCAGAGCGAATCCCTACAATAGTTTTAATGTGACTGACGCTATCTTTCTGCACAAAGATGGCGGCGGTCTGATTTACTGCACATGGGGGGGGAGATATCCTCAACGCTGCAAAGCCTGCCCCTATCGTGGCATTACCGCCCTCCCCATGCAATAGCAATGGGCCTCCATCTAGTTTTACATAAACCACAATTCATGATGCACAGATACGGCAGAGAAATAAGGGTACATTACAATGCCAAAGATTTCACTCACTTCTTATATTATTGAGTGATATCTATTGTAAATTCAACAATAGGTCAGAAACCAGACAGTATAGACCTCCATACAGTATTATATTCACCACATAGTCCTCCATATAGCATAATGAGCCCCATATATTTCTCCATCAAGCAGTATTATGACACCACATAGTTCTCCATGCAGAATAATGAGCCCCATATAATGCTCATAGAGTATAAGAAGCCCCATATAGTGCTCCATACAGTATTATGGACACCACATAGTGCTCCATACAGAATAATGACCCCATATAATTTTCCATAAAGTATTATGGGTATCACATAGTGTTCCATACAGAATAATGGACCCATATGATGCTCTATACAGTATATAATGGGCTCCATATATAATGGGCCCCATATAATGCTCTATACAATATATGATGGGCCCCATATAATGCTCCATACAGTATAATGAGCTCCATATATTGCTCCATACAGTATAATGGGCCACATATAATGCTCCATACAGTATATGATGGGCCCCATGTATTGCTCCATATATAATACTCCAATCTATGATGGGCCCCATACAGTATAATGATCCCCATATATTTCTCCATATAGTATAATGAGCCCCATATATTGCTCCATACAGTATGAGCCCCATATATTGCTCCATACATAATGAGCCCCATATAATGCTAAATATAGTTTATGAAGGGGCCCCATTTATTGCTCCATACAGAATAGGCCCCATATAATGCTCCATACAGTATACAATGGCCCCCATTTACTGATCCAGTATATGATGGGCCCCATATGATGCTCCATATATAGAGTCATTTTTACGTATGTGTTCAAGGTTTATTAGTGAATTGCTAATTACTGGAATAACTTACTTAGACTTGTCTTTGTTTCATGACTATGAATTTGCAAGAACGGACTTATAATTGACTTGGCAGCAGTCATTGTTATTCACAGTAGACATAGAATAAAGTGCTTCATAGATGCTTGTGGAGATCTTTGGCCTTTGACTTGAGGTCAAATGTCACATCTTACCATATTTCTTAACATTGTCATTAAGTCCGATATCTGTGTACTTAAATCTGAATCTGATTATAAATCCCAATAAGAAAGATTGGCTGACAGATAATGGACCATTGAATTATTTTAGACTGTATTTAACGTGATCTGACACTTTATTAGAAACAGCCGTCTAGAAACATGTTGGTTCAAATTATTTTTATGTTCTTCTGCCATCAAAACTGCAGTAATTCAGTGTGGCATAAATGTGAAAAGGTGATGAAATTGTTCTGCAGGAATATTGGCGATGCCGACACTATAGCTACTCGCAATTGCCGGAGAAGAGATAGTAACGCTTACATGGTCTGAATACCCTCTTCTACTTTGTCCCCGGATTAATGTCTGGGGATTGCGATGGCCAGATAAGCAATATACACTCACAGTTACGCTACTGGAAGCAAATCATGACTACAAGACTCTTGTGTCACAGTCCATTGTCCTTCTGCCGTAGGGTAAATGGCTGCCATGAAGGGATAAAATTGGCTGGCCTCAAGGAAAGACTGCTGTTCATATGTCCATCTACAGGTATTATAGGAGCAGGGTGGGCAAAGATAACCTTCCTTGCACCATTATTACACTTATGCCAGTCTGCAGGAAGGGGTCATCCATCCAGTATCTGAGGAGCTTGGGGGCACCAAGAAAGCATTCATCCAGCATTATTCCATCCCAGGGGTAATCAGGGATAGCTACAGTCCTTGAGCAGCTCCCCTGGTGTTAGTCAAAAAGAAAAATGGTACAATGCGCATGTGTGTAGATTATAGACAGCTTAACAAAATTACTCACAAAGATGCATACCTGTTATGAATGGGTCACCGAGGAGGAACAACAAAAAGCTAAGTCCCAGAAAGCCAGAGAGGTTGGTCAATATGCAGATTGCAGATCCCTGATCTTAACCACACAACTAACAGTAACAGTGGAGCGTTCCTACGTTGTTCCTTGATGCCTCGTCACCGCCGGAGGACTACATAAACCTAAAGCAAGAAAAGGGAAAACTAACTGCCCCAGAGCAGACCCCAAAGGAATAGACAGCCCCCACACATGTATTGACGGTGAAGCAAGATGAAAACTAAAACACAGGCAGGAAAATAGGCTGAGCAAACGATGGGGCCCAACTAACTAGAAAGGATAGGAAAGGAAAGCCACTGTCTGCAATCTGCCAAAAAACCCTACCAAAAATAATGTCCAACACGTCTGATAGCAAAATTAACCCTGAAGTCACTAGACTTCTCCCGCTATAACAGCACTCTGAAATAATCTGAAACAGAGCAAAAAGAGGCCAATCTAATAAGGGACAAAAAGTCAAATTGGCAAATACAGATAAATAGGAGTGGAAGTTCAGCATAGCCCCAGCGGGGGCAAGCTGACCACACAAGAAACAGAATTGACCAACAAGCGCAAGTGTGAACATTAGCAAAAAACAAACTTAACTTAAGAAGACTGGAAGAGAGCTGAAGTCCAAGACCTGAGAAGCAGACTGAATCACCAGCAGCAGGATAGGGCATCGGCTGTCTTATATCCAGTCTGATACTCCAGAGATCTAATCATTATCCCTCTCATCAGGTGGCAGATCATTACCACTTAAACCAACCTCACTACCTCCTGTCACCACCAAAGGGAGAACGGAAGGAGAACTCTCAACTGGAGGAGCAGAAAATGAGCTCATAACACATACACCTTACCTCGCAGAGTCTCTAGCAGCATTAAGATCAGCTAGGTACTTCTCCACTTTGAACTTAACCAGTGAGTACTGGCAGGTTCCTGTGGCTGAGGCAGAGAAAGAAAAAACTGCATTCACTTCTCCTATGGGGCTATGCTAATTTAATTACATTGAAAAAACACAAAAATTGAGCTTGGTTAGAGATGATACACATGCAGCGTATAAATGCATGTTGACATTGGCCATAAAACATAAAACCTGCAAAAGACAAAGTGAGCAAAAACCCTGCTGTAACTAAATAAGTAAAAGCAAAAGTGCATCTAAATAATACAGAGTTTTTAGTAATACTGTTTTTGATCAAAAGTAGCATGAAAGCCATCCCACCACGACAAGGTAACTCTGTTCGGGATAGTCCTACACTGTCTAATATTAAAAACCTTGCTTTGTGTCAAAGTTGACCTCAATGTGTGAACAAGGGCAGACAAAAGGACTGGGTCCCAAACAGTAGACACCAGTCTGGGGAAGCCTTATATACAATTTTATGGCCAATGTCAACATGCATTTATACGCTGCATGTGTATCATCTGAAACCAAGCTCAATTTTTGTGTTTTTTCTTTGTATTTTTTGCATTCTGTGCAAGCTGGGGTGTGGCCTCCCTCTCCTGAGCTGGAAATTGTATATAAGGCTTCCCCAGACTGTCAACCCCTGAAGAAGAAGTGTTATGCTTCGAAACGCGTAGGGATTAAAGGGTTAACTTTTGTAACCTTGTGTGATCATGAAATTTGTCTGGCAGCGCACTCAAAGTCCATGAATTTATTCCTAAGTAACTAGCACAGCTGTGTGAAAGAGTTGAGACTGTTGTGAATTCCCTTGCTCAAATTTCTGAGCCAAAGCTCCCTCTGCTGGTTACTGAGAGTAGTGGAGCTGGCCAGGTGGAAAGAAATTCTCCGCTTGACGACAATTATTGGGAACCTGGGATTACTGGCTGGGAGCATGTAATTGAGCTGGCTGTTCTTGCTGGGGATTTCCTCTGTTTTCATTTAGAGTCTTTTGTCCCCTGCCTGATCTGCATGGTTCAGCTAAGTGATTCTTTTGCTAATCCTTTGCATCTAATATGCTTTCTGTTTTGCTGCTAGGGTTCAGCGTGCTCCCTGCTGGGGGCAGCGCTGGGCCCTGTTTTATTTTAATAATAATCTTTATTTTTATATAACGCTAACATATTCCGCAGCACTTTACAGTTTGCACACATTTTCATCACTGTCCCCGATGGGGCTCACAATCTAAATTCCCTATCAGTATGTCTTTTTGAAGTGTGGGAGGAAACTGGAGTGCCCGGAGGAAACCCACGCAAACACGTGGAGAACATACAAACTCCTTGCAGATGTTGTCCTTGGTGGGATTCGAACCACTGAGCCACCGTGCTGCCCTAGCATTTGTTCCAGCTTGTTCATTCCCCTGTTATGTTAGTATCTTTTTGTTTTGCTGCCAGTTATACCAGAGTGCTGATCTAGCCGGGTTTTGTCTAGGGCGCAACGTCAAGAGTTCAGAAGGCGTAATAAGTTATGCTTTTTTGTGGGGACGCCTCTCATGTTATTTCTGTTTGACCTAAATGAGAAAAATGTTTTGCTCACGCATTTGCGATGGGCAGTGTACAGCCTAAATTCCTGTTGGCGGTTACCTTGATCTGCTCCTTTACTACTTTTTCTGCTAAGGCCTTTGTTGATTCAGGAGCAGCTTTGAATCTGATGGATCTTGACTATGCCAAGCGTTGTGGTTTCCCCATGGTGCCCCTGAGAACCCCTATTCCCTTGAGGGGGATTGATGCCACCCCTTTTGCAGGGAATAAACCTCAGTTTTGGACCCAGGTGGTAATGCGGGTCACCCCGGACCCTCAAAAGAATTTTAAAGTTTTGGTGTTGCACAATTTACATGATACTATTGTTCTGGGTTTTCCTTGGTTACAAACCCATAATCCTATTTTAGATTGGAAATCTCTGCTTGTGGTGAGTTGGGGTTGTCAGTGTGTTCTTGGTGACAGTCCTGTTTTCTCCACCTCTCCCCAGTCTCAAGACATTCCTGACTATTTGGCTGATTTTTCTGATGTGTTAGTGAGAGTAAGTCCGTGTCTTTGCCTCCTCATAGGAGTTATGACTGCGCAATTGAGTTAATGCCCGGTTGTAAATTTCCCAAGGGTCGGCTTTTCAATTTATCTGTACCTGAACATGATGCTATGCAATCTTATATCAAGAAATCATTGGAGAAGGCTTATATCAGACCATCCTCTTCGTCTTTGGGTGCTGGTTTTTCTTTGTGGCCAAAAAAGATGGCTCATTACGGCTATGTATTGACTATCGTTCCCTTAACAAAATCACTGTTAAATACCAGTAGCCGTTACCCCTGATTTCTGATTTATTTTCCAGAGTTAAAAGTGCTTGTTGGTTTACCAAACTTGACCTCAGGGGGGCGTGTAATCTTTATTCGCCTCAAGCATGGGGATGTATGGAAGATGGCTTTTAATATTCCGGAGGGACATTTTGCGTACCTGGTGATGCCTTTTGGGCTCACTAATGCCCCTTCCGTCTTCCAATCTTATTTGAACGATATTTTCCGGGACCTTGTGGATACGTTTTTGATCATTTATCTGGATGATATTTTGATTTTTTCCAGTGATTGGGATTCTCATGTGGAACATAACCAGACTGTGTTCCGGATTTTGAGGGAAAATACTCTGTATGTTAAGGGATCAAAATGTCTTTTTGGTGTACAGAGGATTTTGTTTTTGGGATTCATTTTGTCCCCATCTGCTATTGAAATGAACCCAGCCAAGGTACAGGCCATTTATGATTGGGTTCAGCCCACTTCTCTGAATGCTCTTCAGAAGTTTTTAGGTTTGGCTAATCTCTACTGAAAATTTATAAGTAATTTTTCTGGTATTGTTAAACCTCTGACGGATTTGACCAAAAAGGGCGCTGATGTGGTGAATTGGTCTCCAGAGGCAGTCACAGCATTTCAGGAGCTTAAGCAGAGATTCACCTCTGCTCCGGTTCTACGGCAACCTGATGTTTCACTCCCATTTCAGGTGGAAATAGATGCTTTTGAGACTGGTGCAGGAGCCATTTTGTCTCAAAGAGATCTGGTAACCTCTAAGATGAATCCCTGTGCCTTCTTTTCTCTGAAATTTTCTCCATCTGAACGTAACTATGATGTGGGGAATCGGGAATTATTGGCCATGAAGTGGGCATTTGAAGACAGGAGACATTGGTTGGAGGGAGCTGAAATTCATTGCTCTACGTTGGCTGGCCATTCAGGTATCTTTGGTACCAGAGATTTGGTGAGTCGGTCATTTTGGTGGCCTGCCTTATCTCATGATGTCAGGAATTTTGTGCAGTCCTGTGGGACTTCTTCTCGGTCTAAGCCCTGTTCTCGTGCTAGTAGTTTGTTGATGTCCCTGCCAGTGCCCATGAGGCCATGGACCAATATCTCAATGGATTTTATCTCTGATCTCCCTGTCTCTCAGAGAATGACTGTTATTTGGGTGATCTGTGATAGATTTTCTAAGATGGTCCATCTTGTACCATTCCCAAAGTTGCCATCTTCTTCTGAGTTGGTGCCCTTGTTTTTACAAGTGGTTCGTTTGCACAGGATTCCTGAGAACATTTTGTCAGACAGAGGGGTCCAGTTTGTTTTCTGATTTTGGAGGGCTTTTTGTTCCAAACTGGGAATTCAGTTGTCTTTCTCCTCTGCATTTCATCCTCAGACCAATGGGTAGACTGAGAGAACAAACCAGACATTGGAGTCCTATTTGAGATATCTCATATCTGCTGATCAGAATGATTGGGTCTCATTTTTGCCCTTGTCCGAATTTGCACTAAACAATAGGGCTAGCTCTGCCACTCTAATAATAATAATAAATTTTATTTTTATAGCGCCGACATATTCCGCAGCACTTTACATTTCAGAGGGGATTTGTACAGACAATAGACATTACAGCATAGCAATAATCACATACAGTAGATTATAACAGATACCAAGAGGAATGAGGGCCCTGCTCGCAAGCTTACAGTCTATGAGGAAAGAGGTAGACACGAAAAGTGGGTGGTAACAGTTGCCTGATTGTATGGACCAGCCATAATGTTAAGTGTGTGACAGTACAGACACAGAGGGCTAATGGATGCATAAAGCATGTGGGAACATGATGCGGGAAATCTGGTTATGGTAAAACTTTTGGCTGTGCCACACAGGGATAGATTAGGTTAATGTGTTGAGGCGATAGGCCAGTCTGAATAAATGCATTTTCAGGGCACGCTTAAAATTGTGGGGATTGGGGACTAATCGTATTGACCTGGGAAGTGCATTCCAAAGAATTGGCGCGGCACGTGTAAAGTCTTGGAGACGGGAGTGGGAGGTTCTGACTATTGAGGATACTAACCTCAGGTCATCAGCAGAACGGAGGGCGCGGGTAGGGTGGTATACTGAAACAAGGGAGAAGATGTAGGGTGGTGCTGAGCCATGGAGGGCTTTGTGGGTGAGGGTAATAAGTTTATACTGAATTCTGGAGTGGATGGGTAGCCAGTGTAATGACTGGCACAAGGTAGAGGCATCGGTGTAACGATTGGTGAGGAATATGATCCTGGCTGCAGCATGCAAGACAGATTGGAGAGGGGAGAGTTTGGTAAGAGGGAGACCGATTAGAAGAGAGTTACAATAGTCGAGGCGAGAATGAATAAGAGAAACAGTAAGAGTTTTTGCAGAGTCAAAAGTAAGAAAAGGTCGAATTCTAGAAATGTTTTTGAGGTGCAGATGACAAGAGCGAGCCAGTGATCGAATGTGGGGGGCAAAGGAAAGCTCGGAATCAAGTATGACCCCAAGACAGCGGGCCTGTTGCTGGGGAGTAATAGTGGAGCCACCCACAGAAATAGCAATGTCGGGTATAGGTACATTAGTAGAGGGAGGAAACACCAGGAGTTCAGTTTTTGACAGGTTCAGTTTCAGATATAGTGAGGACATGATATTAGACACAGCGTTTAGACAATCGCCGGTGTTTTCTAGAAAGGCTGGCGTGATATCAGGAGAAGAAGCGTATAATTGGGTGTCATCAGCATAGAGATGGTACTGGAACCCAAATCTACTGATTGTTTGACCAATAGGGGCAGTGTACAAGGAGAAGAGGAGGGGGCCTAGAACCGATCCTTGGGGGACCCCAACAGTAAGGGGAAGATGAGAGGAGGAGGAACTGGCAAAAGATACAGTAAAGGAGCGGTCAGAGAGATAGGAGGAGAACCAGGAGAGAACGGTGTCCTTGAGGCCAATGGAACGGAGCATAGTGAGGAGGAGCTGATGATCCACAGTGTCGAATGCTGCAGAGAGATCCAAGAGAATTAGCATGGAGTAGTGACCATTAGATTTAGCTGTTAGCAGATCATTAGAGACTTTAGTGAGGGCAGTTTCAGTAGAGTGTAAAGAGCGGAAACCGGATTGGAGAGGGTCGAGAACAGAGTTTTCTGAGAGATAGCGGATAAGACGGGAGTGGACCAGGCGTTCCAGGAGTTTAGAGATGAAGGGAAGATTAGAGACAGGTCTATAGTTAGCAGCACAGTTTTGGTCGAGGGATGGTTTTTTTAAGTAGTGGATGTATGATGGCATGCTTAAATGAGGAGGGAAAAATACCAGAAGAGAGAGAGAGGTTAAATATTTTAGTTAGGTGAGGGGTGACAGCAGGGGAAAGGGACTGGAGGAGATGTGACGGAAATGGGTCACTGGTGCAAGTAGTTGGGCGAGAAGATGCAAGGAGCCTGCTTACTTCTTCTTCTGTGACTGGTTCAAAATCAGAGAGTGAGCTAGATGCAGTGGGGGAGGGAGGACAGTGCATAGTATGAGGTGATTGGGAGATAATTTCCTGTCGAATCTGGTCGATTTTTTCTTTGAAGTAATTGGCCAGATCGTCAGCTCTGAGCTCTGTGGTTGGGGCCTGTACTCTTGGATTGAGTAGAGAATGAAAAGTGTCAAAGAGACGTTTCGGGTTATTTGACAGTGAGGTGATGAGGGTGTTGAAATAGGTTTGTTTGGAGAGGTGAAGGGCAGTGTTGTATGTTCTAAGCATAAACTTAAAATGGATGAAATCTTCGTGTAGATTGGATTTTCTCCACAGACGTTCGGCGCACCTGGAGCACCGCTGCAGGAAACGTGTTTGCACCGTGTGCCAGGGTTGTCGCCGTCTGCGTTGTGGTGTTCTATTTATAGGGGGTGCAAATTCATCCAGGGCACTTTGAAGTGTTTCATTGTAATGCTTCAATGCAGAATCAGGACATGAGAGGGAGGAGATAGGGGCCAATGAAGACTGCAAGTTCTTCATAAGTTTCTGGGTGTTAATGGCCTGTATGTTTCTATAAGTCTGGACAGTGGGGGTGACCTGAGCAGCCTGGCAGTTCTTTATAGAAAATGAAAGAAGATTGTGGTCAGAGAGCGGGAGAGGGGAGTTTGCAAAATCATCCACTGCACAAAGCCGAGAGAAGACCAAGTCGAGGGAGTTTCCGTCTTCATGCGTTGGAGAATTAGTAAGCTGCGAAAGGCCAAATGAGGAGGTTAGAGATAAAAGGTGAGTAGCAGATGGTGAGAGGGGAAGAGCAATGGGGATGTTGAAATCTCCCATGATGAGGGTAGGGATGTCACAGGAGAGAAAATGTGGAAGCCAAGTGGCAAAATGATCCAGGAACTGATGGGAGGGGCCAGGAGGACGATACACCACCGCCACTCGCATGCAGAGGGGGGTGTAGAGTCTGACGGCATGGACCTCAAAAGAAGGGAAGACAAGTGAGGGTACTTGAGGGATAACCTGAAAGGTACATTTTGATGATAGGAGCAGACCAACGCCTCCACCTGCTCTATTGTCTGATCTTGGGGTATGAGAGAAGTGTAGCACTTTGATGTCTCCTTTCTTTTGTAACTTTGGGTTTCATCCTTGATTTTCTTCGGGGCAGGTAGAAGCTTCTGACAGCCCAGGTGTGGATTCTGTGGTAGAGAGAATGCAGTAGATTTGGGACCAAGCAGTGGATAAGTTGTCCCACTCTCAGGAAAAGGCCCAACAGTTTTCCTACCGGCATAGGACCATTGGTCCCTGGTTTAAAGTGGGTGATATGGTTTGGTTGTCCTCAAAAAATATTCCCATGAAGGTTGCATCTCCAAAATTCAAGCCAAGGTTTATTGGACCTTATAAGATTTTGGAAATCCTTAACCCCGTTTCTTTCCGTCTGGCTCTCCCAGTTACATTTTAGATTCATAATGTCTTTCATAAATTTTTGTTGAAAAGGTTTGTGGAGCCAGTCATTCACATGGCAGTGGTCCCTGACCCTGTACTGGTTAAGGGTAATTTGGAGGATGAGGTAGAGAATATATTGGATTTTCGTCGGCTAGACGAAGACTTCAGTACTTGGTCAATTGGAAGGGTTATGACCAGGAGGATAATTCTTGGGTCTCTGCTTCTGATATCGTTGCCAAGATATTGATTTGTGCCTTTCACCGGGCCCATCCTGATCGGCCTGGTGGCGTGGATGAGGGTTCGGTGACCCCTCCTCAAGGGGGGTACTGTTGTGAACTCCCTTGCTCGACGTTCTGAGCCAAAGCTCCCTCTGCTCCCTCTGGTGATTATTGAGAGTAGTGGAGCTGGCCAGGTGGATGGAAGTACTCTACCTGACGACAATAATTGGGAACCTGTGATAACTGGCTGGGAGCATATAATTGAGCTGGCTGCTCTTGGAGGTTGCTGGTGATTTCCTCTGTGTTCATTTGGAGTTCTTTTGTCCCCTGCCTGATCTGCATGGTTCAGCTAAGTGATTCTTTTGCTAATCCTTTGCATCTAATCTGGTTGTGTCTTTTTTTGCTTTCTGTCTTGCTGCTAGGGTTCAATGTGCACCCTGCTGGGGGCAGCGCTGGGCCCTGCTTCATTTTTTGCAGCTTGTTCAGTCCCCTGTTATGTTAGTATCTTTTTGCTATGCTGCCAGTTATACCAGAGTGCAGATCTAGTGGGGGTGTGAGGTTTTTTGTATATCAGAAGTGTTGAACTTTTTCAGGATTTTGTTCGTGATTGCAGACAGTGTCTTTTCTGTCATGTCCTGTCTAGACAACTTGGGTCCCACCGTTTGCTCAGTCTGTTCTCTGCCTGTGTTTGTGTGTCATCTTGTCTCACCAACAATATATGTTTTGGGGCTGTTTATTCCTTTGGGGATCTGCTCCAGGACAGTTTAGATTTCATCTTTCTGTCTTTAGGCTTAGTTAGTCCTCCGGCTGTGACGAAGCATCTAGAGCATCGTAGGAACGCTCCAAGGCTACTGCTAGTTGTGTGGATAGGATCAGGGGTCTGCAATCCGCTTAGTTACTAAACTCTCTAGTCTTCTCGTGGCTTACCTGTTCCTGCCATCCTCCTCGGAGACCCTTTCATAACATGAGACTAAGGAAGATTCAAAGCTAAAAGACAGATACAAAGATTTGCACTGTTCTAGGTGAATTCCCTAGTTCTTGGCTAGAATTAACAACGCAGTGGTAGTTCCAGTGATGGTGTTCCCACAAAGGTCTTTACCAGAGACACCAAATTGCTCTGGAAGTGATGAGTCGCTAATGCCAACCACCAACGCTTTGCATGAGGAAGAATAAGAAAACTTGCCCACAGTCAGCAGTGAACCTGTTGAACCCATGGTATGTTCAAAGATTCATAGGAAGCTGCCTAGTATTCCTATTGTGCGTAGATCACAGCGTAGCACACAGGGCCAAACTCCTCACTATAGAAATGATTTGTAAAAGTCTAAGATTAGCAATTTAGTTTTGAGTTGTATTTACATTGAACCTTGCCTTAGGTAACTGTTCTGCCCTCTGATATAGGGCAGTCTGTTGTGTTATGTGCTCTGAATAAAGCAATATGTTTGTATTATGTGCTGAGTTAGTTATAGCACCATCTAGTGGTGGCTGAATTTACAGCAGGGTATTTGATAGCATTTATAGTCTGTGACTTTGACAGAAGCAATGCACTGTGAGATTGAAGCAATGCTTTGTGGGAAAGAAGCAGTGTATTCTGGGATGAAGGAGACTCCATTTTCCTTTTGTGGAACTCATAGGACGCACATGTTATTTTTGTCCTCCTGTTAACCTTTGCTTTCCTGTGACTTCTCTACTTGAGTCACTACCTGGGTAAAGCATATCTGGTAAGAATCAGTGTTTTCTTGCAATGCAGTGATTTAGAGAGGTGTTAGTTACTGTTTAGCAGCCAGGAGAATTTATGAGATATCATTAACTGTTTAGCTGCCAGTTCGCAGTGAATGTGATCAGAGACTTATGTATTCCTATGTAATGTTTGCATCACTGTACACTTTCCCAATACTTACCCATGTCGTTTGTATTTCTTATAGTTTTACCACGTGTATGTTCTATTCTGTTCACCAATAAACAAGTTAGACTACAGAGAACAGTCTGCTTATTTGGAACAGAGAGCCGTGGTTTATGCTGTATGCTAGATTGCACACCGTGTCAACGTGTATGAAGGCAGAACAGTAAAACAGATGCTAGATGCCTGCGATAGTGAATACAACTTAAGGAGCCACTTGTACCCACACCACACTGCCTCAGATACTGGAGTGGCCACCATACAGTCACAAGTACCGATAGTGCAGTCCGCCAACAAGTGCTTCATCTTTCCCGCCACGCGGAAGCCGCTGCGCATAGACTGTCTCCCTCTAATATACTCATCAGTACGAAACTAAGTGCACAATGTCTCGAAACAGCACATCCTCACTGAAAACGAGGTCACAAGCAAGCTCCAGCAGGTCGTCATTAGCAGAGCTCACTGCTGTCGCTCGTGCCGAAGCTGAGGCAGCTAAAGCAAGATCCTTGTTTGCCGAAAGAGAGATGCACTTAAAGCTGAGACAGGCGGAGCAAGATGCAGAAACCGCATGTTTGCAGGCAGCGAGAGAGGCGGAAGCCGCACGTTTGCAGCCAGCGAGAGAGACGGAAGCCGCTCGTCTGCAGGCAGAGAGAGAAGCGGAAACCGCACGTCTGCAAGCCGAAACCACACGTCTGCAGGCAGAGAGAGAAGCAGAAACTGCATGTTTGCAAGCAGAGCTAGAAAAACTTGCGGCAGACAAAGAGACAGCAGCTGCAATAGCTAAGGCAGAGTATCTGGAAGCTATGAAGGATCCTGATTGTGACAGACGCAGCAACCTTCCCGGACCAGATCTAGAGCAGCAAGATCCAGCGCAGCGCGTTGCAGAGTACATCCGTCAACATTCCGGCATGGATGACAGCCCTGACGCACCACATCGACCAGCCTACGCCGATTACCAGCGATCCAACCCCGAACTTCACTACCATAGGCAAGGGGACGTCCAACACAGATATGTCTACCACAGCTACGGTTCCACAGAACAGAAGGTACAGCCTCCACCCAGACTGAAAGGGACACCCTTTGCATCAGAACGGTATTATACAGACAATCCTAAGCCAGAAGCTCCTTACAGGTATGAGGATACACCACACACACACCATGACAACAGCACACCAGCTCATGCTGGCACTCACCCAGCCACTATGAACTTTGCAAAGTTCTTTGCTCGCCGGGACCTGGTGACCAGGGGACTTGTAAAATTCACCGATTGAGCTGAGAGTTATAGAGCATGGCGAGCCTCCTTCCGAAATGCCATTAGAGACTTAGATCTTTCTAGTAGTAAACAGTTAGATCTACTGGTAAAGTGGCTTGGGAACGAGTCCGCTGAACACGTCAAAAGAGTCAGAAACATTAACATAAATTACCCACACATAGGCCTCCGTATGGTGTGGGAGAGACTTGATGAATGTTATGGGTCAGTAGAAGCTATTGAAAATGCTTTTTATAAAAGACTTGAAGATTTTCCCAGAATAGGGAATAAGGGTTATTCAAAGCTCATGGAACTGAGTGACTTGTTAATGGAGGTACTGGTTGCTCAGATAGAAAGAGACCTGCCAGGGTTGGCATTCCTGGACACCGCCAAAGGTGTCAACCCAATTGTTCAAAAACTCCCTTACAACCTACAAGAGAAGTGGATCAGTCATTGGTCCCGTTACAAACAGACTCATAAGGTCTCATTTCCCCCTTTCAAGGTGTTCGTAGACTTTGTTACTCAACAAGCAAGAGTTAAAAATGACCCCAGTTTTGATTTCACTATGTCATGTAGCACTGCCCCTGGTGTCAAACCCTGTAAAACACCAGTGGCAGTTCACAAAACTAATGATATTCCCACAGGTTGCTGTGCGACGACCTCGCACTTTGCTAAGAGCTGTGAAACCAGTGTGAAATGCGAGGAATGTGGTAGTGTGGAGCACAACACAGCCTTACACTCTGGAATGCCCTCAGGGGTATCATTGCGAGTAGAAGAGTGCGGCAAAAAGCCGATAGTGACCGACGTAGACACTCCAGTAATCACTTCCCAGTGTACAGAGATCTGTAAGGCAATCAAGTTGTATGCAATCTTGGATGATCAGAGCAACAGGTCTCTAGCCAAGTCCTTTCTCTTCGACACCTTCAACATTGCTAGCCACGGTTCTCCTTACTCCTTGAAAACATGTGCGGGTACTGTCGAGACGGCGGGGAGAAAAGCAACTGGGTTAAAGGTAGAGTCTATAGACGGTCAAACCTGCATAGACTTGCCATCAATACTGGGGTGCAACCAGATTTCTGACAATAGGTCTGAGATCCCTACACCAGACGTAGCAGCTCACCATCCTCATCTGAAGTGTATAGCCCATCCGATACCGGAACTGGATCAAGAAGCTCTGATTGTCTTACTCCTCGGAAGAGACATACTACAAGTCCATAAGGCTAGAGGAAAGATTAATGGCCTACAGAACGCCCCATATGCTCAGAGACTTGACCTGGGATGGGTCATTGTAGGAGACGTCTGTTTAGGTGGAGCACACAAATCGACCTCAGTCAGCAGTATGTTCACTAATACTCTTGAAAATGGATGTCCGTGTCTCTTCCAGCCATTTAAGAGTAGCTTCCTGATAAAAGAGTTGCCACGCAATGCTCCTCTACCTTGTCCGTTAGCTGATCCCTCCTGTGAAGACCACGCATGTGACGGTGATCGAGATCACATAGGGTGCACAGTTTTCCACAGAACAAGAGAAGACAACAAGGTAGCAATGTCCATAGAAGACAGACTGTTTTTGGACATCATGGATCGAGAGATTGTAAGAGATGAGTCAAAGAGTTGGATGGCCCCTCTACCATTTAAACCCCAGAGGCAACGCTTACCCAACAACAGAGAACCTGTCTATGGTAGATTTGTCTCCCTCAAGCGCAAACTTCAGAAGGCCTCTGAAATGAGAGAGCACTTCTTTTCTTTCATGGAGAAAATATTTCAGAATGGCCATGCAAAAATTGCACCTGTACTTCGAGATTCCAAAGAATGTTGGTATTTACCTATTTTTGACGTGTATCATCCTAAGAAACCTGGTCAGATAAGAGCAGTATTTGACTCAAGCGCCAGATATGAAGATGTCTCGCAAAACGATGTTTTTTTGTCTTGCTCAGACCTCAATAACAGACTTCTAGGAGTACTTCTTTGCTTTGTGAGGTAGCGCTGTCATTTAGATAGGGGATCCTCGCTTGGCAGCCCAATAATCACATCTGGCACAGGTTTTCCATAAAACCATATCAGTCCGTGCGGTTTATTCATCATCATAAACCATCACAGCAACAGAAAGTTCACTTAACAGCATCATCAGCATAGCGTCCATTACAGAGTTTCCCTCGGTTAGCAATGTCCAGCATACACAGGCTCTTCAGCCTTATCATTATCTCACCCACATCAGGGTTTCCTCATGGCTGTTGCTCCACGCTGCAGACATCCACTCTCTCCTCTGGGACTCTCAGACGCTGGCAGCCATTACACACAGGCTGTTAGCCAGGAGACAACTCTCCACACGGGACCTTCCGCTCTGGACCAACCAGGTCCCTGCATTCACCCCTTGTGACTCACCCTGGCCACATTATACCGTTCATAGCCACGCCCACCGGACCACATGACTATGACCTCATCACAGGTCCTTCAACCACTCACACTCTTTACACCAGCGTTAATAAACAGCCCCCCAGGGTGGGTTTGTAGGTAACTAGTTCCTGACACATTGAACCAGCACCTCAGCAGTATTACTCAGGCTCGGTCTGGCCTGGCGAGGTACCGAGTAAATGCACGGTGGGCCCCGAGGGTCGCTGGGGGCCCTTTAAAAATGCTGCCCCTTTAAGTGCGTGGGCCCTTTAAAAGCGTGTCCCATGATTTGAAGGGACGCGCACATGCACATAACATAGCGCGAGGCGGCGCGGGCCCAGCATACCCCCGTCTGAGGTGCTGACGCGGCGTCGGGCGACCCCCTTGCTGGCTCTGGGTCTCTGATGACTCACCCAGCCCCAGGACCTTGCCACGTGATGTCAGCGCTGTCCTTGATGGGCGGTGAAACGCCCCACGCTCTGCTTTCCGGCTCTGTAGCTGGCTGACTAATAGCATAGCAGCCAGCATGTGAGATAAGAGGACGCCGCCGAGCTCCGCTCTCCCTGCTGCTGCTCCCACTCCTACTCTGCTCTGGTCCGGTGAGTAGAGTCTAGAGTGAGTGGGTGATGGGTGGTCTGTGTCCCTGGAGAGGAGGGGAAACAAAGTCTCCATGGTAGAGGCCAGAGGGGTCCGGAGGAGGAAGAGGAGGGAAGAGGGGTCCGGAGGAGAAAGAGGAGGCCAGAGGGGTCCAGAGGAGGAAGAGGAGGCCAGAGGGGTCCAGAGGAGGAAGAGGAGGCCAGAGGGGTCCAGAGGAGGAAGAGGAGGGAAGAGGGGTCCGGAGGAGGAAGAGGAGGCCAGAGGGGTCAGGAGGAGGGAAGAGGGGTCCGGAGGAGGCCAGAGGGGTCCGGAGGAGGCCAGAGGGGTCCAGAGGAGGAAGAGGCCAGAGGGGTCCAGAGGAGGAAGAGGAGGGAAGAGGAAGAGGAGGCCAAAGGAGGAAGAGGAGGCCAGAGGGGTCCAGAGGAGGCCAGAGTGGTCTGGAGCAGGAAGAGGAGGGAAGAGGGGTCCGGAGGAGGAAGAGGAGGCCAGAGGGGTCAGGAGGAGGGAAGAGGGGTCTGGAGGAGGCCAGAGGGGTCCGGAAGAGGAAGAGGAGGCCAGAGGGGTCTAGAGGAGGCCAGAGGGGTCCAGAGGAGGAAGAGGAGGCCAGAAGGGTCTGGAGCAGGAAGAGGGAGGAAGAGGAGGCCAGAGGGGTCAGGAGGAGGGAAGAGGGGTCCGGAGGAGGCCAGAGGGGTCCGGAGGAGGAAGAGGCCAGAGGGGTCAGGAGGAGGGAAGAGGGGTCCGGAGGAGGCCAGAGGGGTCGGGAAGAGGGGTCCGGAGGAGGTTAGAGGGGTCCGGAGGAGGCCAGTGGGGTCCGGAGGAGGAAGAGGAGGCCAGAGGGGTCCAGAGGAGGAAGAGGAGGCCAGAGGGGTCCAGAGGAGGAAGAGGAGGCCAGAGGGGTCCAGAGGAGGAAGAGGAGGCCAGAGGGGTACAGAGGAGGAAGAGGAGGCCAGAGGGGTCTGGAGAAGGAAGAGGGAGGAAGAGGAGGCCAGAGGGGTCAGGAGGAGGGAAGAGGGGTCCGGAGGAGGCCAGAGGGGTCCGGAGGAGGAAGAGGAGGCCAGAGGGGTCTGGAAAACTAAGAGGAGACCAGAGAGGTCCGGAGGAGGAAGAGAAGGGAAGAGGGGTCCAGAGGAGGAAGAGGCCTGTACTGTATATCATGTGGGGCTGTGCTGTATACCATGGTGCTGTATACCATGTGCTGCTGTGCTGCATACCATGTGATGCTGTGCTTTATATCATGTGGGGCTGTGCTGTATACCAATGGAGGGCTGTGCTGTATACCAATGGAGGGCTGTGCTGTATACCAATGGGGGGCTGTGCTGTAAACCATGTGATGATGTGATATATACCATGTGGGCCTGTGCTTTATACCATGTGGGGCTGTGCTTTATACCAATGGGGGGATGTGCTGTATACCAATGGGGGGATGTGCTGTATACCAATGGGGAGATGTGCTGTATACCAATGGGGGATGTGCTGTATACCAATGGGGGGATGTGCTTAATACCATGTGGGCCATGCTGTATACCAATGAGGGGCTGTGCTGTATACCAATGGGGGGGATGTGCTGTATGCCATGGTGCTGTGCTATATACCATATGGGGCTGTGCTATATACCATGTGGAGCTGTGTTATATACTATGAGGCTGTGTTATATACCATGGGGGTACATTATACATTTTATTCTATGGGGGAGGCTGTGTTATATAATATGGGGGGCTACATTATATTCTATGGGGAGGTGGGCTGTATTATATTCTATTCGGGGCTACATTATATTCTATGGGGGGGGCTGTATTATCTTTACTATATTCTATGGTGGTGATCGCATCATTCTATGAAGGGGCTACATTATACTATATGAGGAGGCTACATTGTATTCTACGGGGAGCTGCATTATATTTTATGGGGGGCTAGATTATATTGTAGGGGGGCTTTATTATACTTCATGAGGAGGCTACATTATATTCTATTGGGGCTGCATTATACTATATGAGGAGGGCTACATTGTATTCTATGGATGGGTTACATTACACTATATAAGGGGCTGCCATATATTCTATGGAGGGGCTGCATTATATTCTATGCGGGGTTACATTGTATTCTGTGGGGTGGCTACATTATGCTCTAAGGGGTGGCTGCATTATACTATAAGAGGGGGGCTGCATTATATTCTATGGGGGTTACATTATATTGTATGGCAGGGCTGCATTATACTATGTGGGGTGGCTGCATTATGTTCTATGGGGTGGCTGCATTATGTTATATGTGGGCTGCATTATACTGTATCGAGGACTATGGGGAATACATTATACTATATGAAGAACTATGGGGTGCATTATACTATGGGAAGTGAATTGTACTACATGGATGACTGGCGGTCTATTATACTATATGGAGCACTATGAGGAGTGTATTAAACTATATGGAGGACTGAGCAGTGTATTTTAATATATGAAGGACTGAGGAGTGTATTATACTATATGGAGGACTATGGGGCAGAATATATTATATGGAGGACTATGGGGGACATTATATTATATGGAAACTGTAGATGTGCTGCTGATAACATGATACTGTATGGGGACAGATTAATCCATTAGTGATTGTTCTGTCCCCATCATTCTTTCTCAGACAGTGGAAAGAGGCCGGGAAACAAGTGTTGAACGACTTCAATATTGTCGATCACACTGATTCAGCGTCCTGAACTCAGCGCATGTAACTACAACCGAAATGCTTCTGTGTGATGTGCAATATGTTAGCATTTGGGGCCCCATTTTAAAATTGGCCTAGGGCCCCACTTTGCCTAAATCTGGCGGTTTTAGGAAGTTTCGTCCCCAGCAATTTGCCCCCAGCAGTTCGCCCCAGGTACATTTCGCCCCCGCACATTTTGCCCCCAGCAGTTCACCCCCGGATTTTTCGCCCCCAGCAGTTTGCCCCTGGGTGTTTCACCCCCCAGCAGTTCGCCCCCAGATGTTTCGCCCCTGGATTTTTCGCCCCAGCAGTTCGCCCCCGGATATTTCGCAATATAGGCAAAACATGGCAAAACAGGGTACACACATCCGGGGGTGAACTGCTGGGGCGAAAAATCCGGGGGGTGAACTGCCCGGGGTTAAAAATCTGGGCGCAAAATATCCGGGGGTGAACTGCTGGGGGCGAAAAATCCAGGGGCGAAACATCCGGGGGCCAACTGCTGGGGGCAAAATACCGGGGGCGAACTGCTGGGGGCAAACATCCGGGGGCGAACTGCTGGGGGCAAACTGCTGGGGGCGAAACATCCAAATCCCAAATCTGGCCCTGGTCATACACATGACATGATGCAGCATCACAGATCACAATCTCTGCCAGTGCCTCCTAGATAAGATACAGACGCACCACACTCTTATATTATTATTATTATTATTATTATTATTATTTATTGTTATAGCGCCATTTATTCCATGGCGCTTTACATGTGAGGGGGGTATACATAAAAACAAGTACAATAATCTTAAACAATACAAGTCATAACTGGTACAGGAGGAGAGAGGACCCTGCCCGCGAGGGCTCACAATCTTCAAGGGATGGGTGATAATACAGTAGGCGAGGGTAGAGCTGGTCGTGCAGCGGTTTGGTCGATCGGTGGTTACTGCAGGTTATAGGCTTGTCGGAAGAGGTGGGTCTTCAGGCTCTTTTTGAAGGTTTCGATGGTAGGTGAGAGTCTGATATGTTGTGGTAGAGAGTTCCAGAGTAGGGGTGATGCGCGAGAGAAATCTTGTATGCGATTGTGGGAAGAGGAGATAAGAGGGGAGTAGAGAAGGAGATCTTGTGAGGATCGGAGGTTGCGTGCAGGAAAGTACCGGGAGACGAGGTCACAGATGTATGGAGGAGACAAGTTGTGGATGGCTTTGTATGTCATGGTTAGGGTTTTGTAATGGAGTCTCTGGGCAATTGGGAGCCAGTGAAGGGATTGACAGAGGGGAGAAGCTGGGGAATAGCGGGGGGACAGGTGGATTAGTCGGGCAGCAGAGTTTAGAATAGATTGGAGGGGTGCGAGAGTGTTTGAGGGGAGGCCGCAGAGCATGAGGTTGCAGTAGTCAAGGCGAGAGATGATGAGGGCATGGACTAGGGTTTTTGCAGATTCTTGGGTGAGGAATGAACGGATGCGTGAAATATTTTTGAGTTGAAGTCGGCCTAATGTTCATATATGTTCATATAATGTTCATATATGGCCTAATATGTCATATGAGGCCAGTATACCGACCATACAGACCGCACTATCATCCTCCTGTATGCCGTACATAGGCAGAGAGTGCGGTCTGTACAGAGGCAACACTCAGTATGTCTTATAGGGGGCCTAATAGGAGGCCAACAGTCTGTTAGTTTTATAGGGGGCCTAATAGGAGGCCAACACTCAGTATGTCTTATAGGGGGCCTAATAGGAGACTAACAGTCTGCATGTCTCATAGGAGGCTTAATAGGAGGCTGACAGTCTGTATGTCTTATAGGGGGCCTAATAGGAGGCCGACACTCTGTCTTATAGGGGGTGTAATAGGAGGCTGACAGTCTGCATGTCATATACGAGGCCAATATGCCGTACATACCGCAATATCGGCATCCTATATACTGTACATACCACACTCTCAACCTCTTATAGAAAGTATCTGTTATAGGAGACCGAGAGTGCGGTCTGTATGTAATATAGGATGCCAAGAGTACAGTGTGTACGATATATAGGAGGCTGAGAGCGTTCTCTTTTGCACACTGTACAGCTTGCTAAAAGGCACACGTTTTAGTGGGAGAGGCCAAAAAATGAACACATAATAAAACCATTTATGGTAGCCATGGGGTGGGCCCCTAGAGTCAATTCCCCTGGTGGGCCCTAGGCACCCCACTCCGACCCTGGTATTACTGCTGAACAATACGCACATAAGTCTCCATCCCAAAGCCACCCGCTTTGAGATACATAACGGCAATTCAGTATTTTGCCATTCATCCTTTCTCCTGGGACATCCACACATTGCCCCCTAGCGGACTCAGTGGTCACTGCACCACAGCTTCCGCAAGGATGCAGTGGCATTCATGGCTGACATACTGTACAACAGATGTTTCATTGCTTCCTTGTCAAGAAAGAACATAGAAACTATTTGAGGTTTTTCTGGTACCGCGATAATGAATCCTACAAAGACATCGTGGAGTATCGGATGAGAGTACACATCTTCGGGAACGGCCCTTCCCCTGTTGTTGCCATCTATGGTCTTAGACATTCGAGAGGGTGAAGCAAAGTATGGGTCGGATGTTAGATAGTTTGTAGAGAAGGACTTCTACGTGGACGACTGCTTGAAATCCACACCCACAGATGAATCGGCAGTAAGTCTCCTAAAAAGGACTCAAGAAATGCTCGCTTTGTCCAGTTTGAGGCTGCACAAAATTGCTTCCAACAGCCAAAAAATGATGGCAGCTTTTCCCTCTCAAGATTACCCATCTGATCTGAAAGACTTGGATTTAAACACAGACTCCCTTCCCATGCAACGGAGCCTTGGTTTGCTCTGGGATTTGAAGAGAGATGCTTTTACCTTTTGGATCAACAAAGAAGAAAAACCTGTCACGCGCAGAGGCGTCCTGTCCGTGATAAACAGCCTGTACGATCCTCTAGGATTTGTAATCCCTGTAACTATCCAAGGTAAAATGATGTTGAGAGACTTCACCCAAGAGATGCCTGAATGGGAAGATCCGCTTCCCATGGAGAAGAGAGATTTGTGGGTAAGATGGAAGAAATCTTTGGAGGCCTTGTTAAATCTTTATGTGGCACGACCATACGCTTCCATACCATCAACAGAAGTCAAGATGCATGTGACATCAGCGGCCGTGCCCGCCGCAGTCCCATCAGCGGCGGCACCCGCCGCAGCCTCCTCTTACCTGCGCTCCTCCACCCGCGCGCTCTCCCGTCCTGTCTCCCACTCTGCTGCGGTCCTGTGCGTCTCCCTTAGGCCGCAGGCGCGCGCCTGACTGCTCTCTTTACCTGGTGGTGGGCGTCGTTGAGGGGCAGGGCTTGATGACCTACTTCCTGGCATGAGGTATTTCAGGCGTCTTCCATAAGGGGAAGACGCCTGGTGATTGTGTGGTATTCCCTGCACTGTTCTGGCCGCCTATAGTTCAGCTATAGTTCTCTTGTCTGGTGTTTTCCTCTGTTCCTGCCTGCTTCGTCTCTGTCACTGGTTCTGTTGCCATCCTCCCTATGTGCCTCTGCCTCGTCCTGTCCGTGCATTCCACTCAGTGTCTTCCCTGTCTATCGTCTGGTGTACTTGCCTCTGTGCTTGTCTCCTTCCTTTCCAGGGGCTCCTGTCCGCAGCTTGTCCGCTGCTATACCTGCCCTTTGGGCTTCCACGTCTGCCTTCCCTCGCCTTCTGTGCCCTTCTCCTGCTGCCCCCTACGGGTATTTGCTGCCTGGTTCCCTTCATCCTTTCTCCTCCGGTACCCCTTGCTCAGGTACCCTAAACTCTGTCCGGCATCCCAGTACCGCCCGTAGCCTTGCTTGTCCTTTGAGCCGTCCCTCTTGGTTCCGGCTGTCGCGGTTCTGACCCCTGCGGTCCTGCCCCTAACGATCCCTGTATAGGGGTCGGTCATCACCTGGTGCACTTGGTTCGGGGGCTTCAGATCCGCGATCCAGAGGGTCCACTCTTAGACGTTGTCTGTTCCTGAGCGTCACAGTATCACCAGGCCATGGACCCCGCCGGTACCGCGGCCACTACGCAGGAGGATCTGCTCTTCTTGCGAGAAAATCAGACCTGGATAATGTCCTTCATGAAATCCATGGACACGTGGCTTTCCGCCCTGCAAACCACTGACACAGGGCATGCTCCCCTCTTAGCCAGTCTCCAGCAGGAGCTCGTGCAGCATCGCGATGCTCAGTCTCACATCTTGGGCTATATGGCGTCCGTTGACGATCGACTGCTTGCTTTGCTGTCGTCTGCGGCCGCTTCAACCCTACCCCGGGACGCAGTTTCACCTCCGCCTCCTCGTCTGGGAAAGCCTCCCAGGTATAGCGGGGATCCTAAGTTATGTCGGGGTTTTTTAAATCAGTGCAGACTGCACTTTGAGCTTCTGCCCCAGCAATACCCCACAGATCACGCCAAGGTGGTGTTTATAGTGTCCCATCTCGAGGGGGAGGCTCTGGCCTGGGTGAATCCTTTGTGGGAGAGGGACGATCTCATGGTTTCTAGTATCCCGAATTTTCTGGAGATATTCCGCAAGGTATTTGACGAACCCGGACACTTAGCTTCTACTACGGAGGCTCTTTTTAACCTCCGCCAGGGTTCCCTTACTGTAGGACAGTACGCCATCCGCTTTTGGACATTGTCCTCAGAGCTGGGATGGAATAATGAGGCACTGGTGGGTGCCTTCTGGAGAGGCCTCTCAGGCAAAATCAAGGATGAGCTTGCCGGGCGGGACACCCCCACCACTCTGGAGGATCTCATATCCCTGGCTACTCGTATAGATCTTCGCTTTTTGGAACACAATCGAGAGTCGGCTAGAGAGAAAAGGCCCTTTAGGCTGTATCAAGCTCCTATTCCATGTTCCTCTGCACCCACTGCTAGCACCACTCCCGAGCCCATGCAGATAGATCATATCAGGTTATCCGAGCAGCGGCGCAGGGAGAGGATGACGAATGGTCTCTGTCTGTACTGCGGTGGAGCCAACCACTTTGTGCGCACCTGTCCTGAGAGACCGGGAAATGCCTCTACCTAGGACAGGAAAGAGAGGCCTCCCTAGGTGACCATAATTCCTCTCTGCCCCTTACCCTTTCAGCTTTAATTATTGCAGGTCAGGAGCGTAGATCTGTGGAGGCGTATGTAGACTCGGGTGCGGCTGGTAATTTCATTCGTCAAGAAGAGGTTGATAAACTCCAGATCCCGGTGGTCATCCTGAAAAACCCGCGTGCAATCACCTCCGTCGATGGCAAACCACTACCTGAGCTCATCACCATGGTTACTGCCGAAGTAGACCTACAAATTGGAGCGCTCCATCTCGAGAACTATGGACTATGCAGCCTCTTGCACGATCTGTGCTCAGAACAAGATGCCGAGGAGCCTGCCTTCCGGTCTTCTTCACCCGTTACCAGCTCCGGAGGCTCCTTGGCGGCAAATCGCAATGGATTTCGTGACAGATCTGCCTCGCTCAGCTGGATTCACTACCATCCTAGTCGTAGCAGATCGCTTCTCCAAGATGACCCATTTCATCCCCTTGCCCGGATTGCCGTCAGCTCCGAGGTTGGCAGAGATCTTCATCCACCAGATCTTCAGGCTGCATGGTCTTCCTCAACGGATTGTGTCTGATCGTGGAGTCCAGTTTACCTCTCGATTCTGGAGGGCTCTCTGTCGGCTTATGGGCACATCTCTCGACTTCTCCTCCGCTTATCATCCACGGACCAACGGGCAAGTGGAACGGATTAATCAAGTTCTGCTGACCTACCTATGTCACTTTTCCAACGCCCATCAGGACAATTGGGTCTCACTTCTACCTTGGGCTGAATTTGCCCATAGTAATCATCCCAGTGAATTAACCGCCAAGTCGCTGTTTCTTGTGGTCTCAGGTCAGAACCCTGGTGTTCTGCTGCCCTTTGCCACGTCGTCAGGAGTTCCCGCAGCAGATGCTCTTGCCATGAAATTTTCGCAATTCTGGAAGGAGACCAGGGAGGCGCTCGTGAATGCCAGTGCCCAGATTAAGAAGCATGCGGACAAAAGACGGAAGGACCTTCCTCCGTACCATCCTGGCGACAAAGTCTGGCTTTCAACAAATCATATCCACCTGAAAGTCCCTTCTTACAAGTTGAGTCCCCGATACATTGGGCCTTTCGAAGTGCTTGGACGCATCAACGAGGTGGCTTATAAACTGAGGTTGTCTGCTGCACTCCGGGTCCCTAACGCCTTGCATGTCTCGCTCTTGAAACCTGTGGTCCTTAATCGGTTTCAACCAGCCCCCATTGCATCTCCTTCGCCCATTGGGTCGGATGATGTCTTTGAAGTAAAGGACATTTTGGCCATGAAAAAAGTCAGGGGAAAGACTCTTTTCCTAATCGATTGGAAGGGATTTGGTCCCGAGGAAAGGTCCTGGGAGCCTCGAGAGAATGTTAATGCCCCTCTTATCCTGAAAAAGTTTTTGGCCAATCTCAGAAGGGGGGGACGTAAGGAGGGGGCTACTGTGACATCGACAGCCGTGCCCGTCGCAGTCCCATCAGCGGCAGCACCCGCCGCAGCCTCCTCTTACCTGCGCTCCTCCACCCCCGCACTCTCCCGTCCTGTCTCCCTCTCTCCTGTGGTCCCATGCGTCTCCCTTAGGCCGCGGGAGCGCGCCCGACCGCTCTCTTTACCTGGCGGTGGGCGTCGCTGAGGGGCAGGGCTTGGTGACCTACTTCCTGGCATGAGGTATTTCAGGCATCTTCCATAAGGGGAAGACACCTGGTGATTGTGTGGTATTCCCTGCACTGTTCTGGCCGCCTATAGTTCAGCTATAGTTCTCTTGTCTGGTGTTTTCCTCTGTTCCTGCCTGCTTCGTCTCTGTCACTGGTTCTGTTGCCATCCTCCCTGTCTGCCTCCGCCTTGTCCTGTCCGTGCATTCCACTCAGTGTCTTCCCTGTCTATCATCTGGTGTACGTGCCCCTGTGCTTGTCTCCTTCCTTTCCTGGGGCTCCTGTCCGCAGCTCGTCTTTTCCGATACCTGCCCTTGGGGCTTCCACGTCTGCCTTCCCTCGTCTTCTGTGCCCTTCTCCTGCTGCCCCCTATGGGTATTTGCTGCCTGGTTCCCTTCATCCTTTCTCCTCTGGTACCCCCTGCTCAGGTACCCTAAACTCTGTCTGGCATCCCGGTCCCGCCTGTAGTCTTGCTTGTCCTTCGAGCCGTCCCTCTTGGTTCTGGCTGTCGCGGTTCTGACCCCTGCGGTCCTGCCCCTACCGATCCCTGTATAGGGGTCGGTCATCACCTGGCGCGCTCGGCCCGGGGGCTCCTGATCCACGATCCAGAGGGTCCACTCTCGGACGTTGTCTGTTCCTGAGTGTCACAATGCAAAGGCTTTGTATCTTCTTCGATGCCTCAACCAAAGCGATTGCAGCAGTAGCATATCTGAAAACTACTGACATTAAATAACAATGCCATGTAAGGCTTGTTATGAGCCGAGCAAAACTAGTGACAGTCCAGGAGCACACAATACCCAGACTGGAACTCTGTGCAGCTGTGCTAGCAGTAGAGTTAGTTGAAATTATCTCGACAGAAATGGACCTGGAAATCAAGGGCATTGAATTCTACTCAGACAGCAAGGTAGTGCTTGGGTACATTTGCAACGAAACTCGACGTCTTTATGTTTACATCAGCAATTGGTTGCTAAGGATCAGGAGGTCCACTTGCCCTAAACAGTGGTGTCTTGTGTCCACACTCCACAATCCTGCAGACCACGCTACTAGATCAGTTGAATCAAGACACCTTAAGGACACAACCTGGTTTACTGGCCCTGAATTCTTATACCGTTTAACGCCTTACAGTGACAAATCAGACACCATTGAACTGGTAGACCCAGAAGCAGATGAAAAAATCCGCCCTCAGGTATCCGTTCTTCGTACGGTGACTTCAGACAAATACCTCAAATCCGATCATTTCAGCAGGTTTTCAGCCTGGAACTCACTAGTTCGTGCGATTGCTTGCTTAATTCACGTGGCTCAGTCCTACAAATCAACATCACCCAGTCAGAAACCTTGTAAAGAATGGCACCACTGCAAGAATGCCTTTACTGCTCCAAACCTGGAAAATGCCAACAACATGATCATTCGCACCATACAACATGAGTGTTACGCCAAAGAAATAGACAACCTCAAAAGTCAACCCATTTCTGGCGACAGTGTCTTGAAAAGCTTGATCCAATCATTGACCAAAATGAGCTTGTGATGGTGTGATATGTTATGTGGATGTCATTTTTTGTATATTCCTATTTTTAACAATTCCAGTTATTTTCATAGTGTTTTTCTTATTACATTGTAAGTCTACAGCCTCACTGTATCTGTCTCTTGATGACCCCCTGTAGTGCATTAATCCCTAAGGCCTTTTGTTCTCCTCTGGGAGGCAACTTGTTGGACTACCCCTGGACAAGGAAGGGGGTGGGGGGAAGAACGACAGCTGGACACGTCAGTTCTGGTAGAGACAAAATGGTGAAAAGGCTGCATTTCAGAGAGAAGGACCCATTTTTATCTTCTGGTGCTAGAGTTTTGAAATCTCGTTTCCTTGGACATTTTATCCTGATACTAGACTGTTTTCTTATTCTGGACTATCTTATCCTTTGTGTGGTGGACTGAATATGGACCTTTTCGTATTTTTGCCTGAATAAAGGTCTTGGAATTGTTCACTCTTTGCTTGCTCTGTTGATTGTGTGATACCAGAGAAGGACCCCGTGACAGAGCTGTTAAGAATTGGAGGTCGTCTTCAAGAAGCCAAGGTCAAAATGTGGAAGGCTGGGGAGAGTAAACTATTCCTCTGACCAGTTGTGGAGCTAATTCTATTGCTTTCGACTAAAGAGCCTGTAAGTGGCATCAGTTGATGCCAGTCGGGGAGTGTTTTGCCCTCTGATATAGGGCAGTCTGTTGTGTTATGTGCGCTGAATAAAGCAATATGTTTGTATTATGTGCTAGGTTAGTTATAGCACCATCTAGTGGTGGCTGAATTTATAGCAGTGTATTTGATAGAATTTATAGTCTATGACTTTAACAGAAGCAATGCATGTGGGATTGAAAAAATGCTTTGTAGGAATGAAGCAGTGTATTCTGGGATGAAGGAGACTCCTTTTTCCTTTTGTGGATCTCATAGGATGCACATGTAAATTTTGTCCTCCTGTTAACCTTTGTTTTCCTGCAACTTCTCTGCTTGAGTCACTACCTGGGTAAAGCATATCTGGTAAGAATCAGTGTCTTCTTGCAATGCAGTGATTTAGAGAGGTGTAAGTTACTGTTTAGCAGCCAGGAGAATTTATGACATGTCGTTAACTGTTTAGCTGCCAGTTCACAGTGAATGTGATCAGAGACTTATGTATTCCTATGTAATGTTTGCATCACTGTACACTTTCCCAATACTTACCCTTGTCATTTGTATTTCTTATTGTTCTACCGCACGCATGTTCTATACTGTTCATCAATAAACAAGTTAGACTACAGAGAACAGTCTGCTTATTTGGAACACAGAGCCGTGGTTTATGCTGTATACTAGATTGCACACCGTGTCAACGTGTATGAAACTGGGTAGTTAGCGTGCACTCTAGTCAAATATAGACGAGGTGCAGGCGCAACGGACCAGTAGGTCCTAATTACAAGTTAATTAAATTCACCGCACACTCAAACAGACTTTATGCAAATAGGTATTCATTTTATTACATGTGGGAGCCAAACAGGAATATAGCACACAGTGGAAGCGATATAAATAAAAGACGTTTCGGCTCAGCCCGAGCCTTTATCATATTATCGCTTATTCCAGCGCGGGAGCGCTTCCTTCTCTCAGCACACATCAGCCATTTATCTTGGTATTTCTTCTTGAGAGATTCTCCTCTCCTTCTGCACCCTATACAAACCTCCAATATTGGAATAAGCGATAATATGATAAAGGCTCGGGCTGAGCCGAAACGTCTTTTATTTATATCGCTTCCACTGTGTGCTATATTCCTATTTGGCTCCCACATGTAATAAAATGAATACCTATTTGCATAAAGTCTGTTTGAGTGTGCGGTGAATTTTATTAACTTTCAACGTGTATGAAGGCAGAACAGTAACGTTACTAAAAATGTTAAAGAAGTTGTGCCCACATGGACTAATGTGAGATATCAGTAGTTATTATGCCTTATTCTACTACAAGAACTCTTGTAAAGACTCTTAAACTTGAGAAGAAAAACTTGTTCATCGTGCCTTGGCAGGAAGCCATCTAAAACAGCCATTGCAGTCAATTTCATATAATGGTCTGTGTGCCCTGCAGCCGCACTCAGGGACGATCCAACCAATCAGAAGTGGTTTAGGGCTGTAATCCTCAACTCAACTCAGGTTAAATGTTGTAATTTTGTTATGTGCTTATGTTCCTTGTGTAGCCCGAGGACGTGCTACCTTTAACTAGGGGGAATGTGGTGCCCTGTGTCTCTACTGCCACAAAAGGGTTAAATATGTACTGTTTTGAATGTGTTTTGTGAGCAATGGGAGTTATGCTTTCTCTGCTAGTGACCACAACACACACAATTTACTTCACTCTCTTACTTGTCTGAAGCTTAGAGCTTTGCAGACATACCCTAACTGGGAGGGGGAGGAGTCAAGAGTTGTTGTTTCAGTGAAGAAGGAGGAAGAGAACGTTCCTGGATGCCATGATGCCATGAGCTCCCTCTAGGAGTAAAGCTAAGAAGAATCAGGGAGTCAGCCCCTAGACCATCCATGCTTTCAGAGCAGGGTGGTAAGCTGAGAAACTGTGTGAGTTTATACAGCCACCAGCAGAGTGTTTTCCCCAGGAAGACTGCTGCAAATTAGGATCAGGGAAGGATTGTGCAAGAGGGAATTTGAGCTTCACCCAGGATCCAAGCCGCAAGTTGCCAGAGGAGGAAAACACAGTGAGTAGAGGCTATACTAGAAGTTCCAAACTCTGGGAAGCCTTGGTCCCTGAAGGGATTAGAATAGCAGGAAGCTTACACGGAGTCACAGCAGAGTGAAGGATAACTCCCATTCTCCAGAGCAGACTGTAACCTGATGAGAGTTGTAATATCTCCTCTGAACTGCATCTGAGCTACAGTAAATGATAAAGTGACTTTCCTTGACTCCTGCCTTATTTCTCCGTGCCTTCTACTTCCATCACAATCTCTGGGGTCAGCCCTGGTTGGAGAGGGTTAACCATCTGCACTGTCATCACCATCTAGCAATAAACATGCTAGAAATAGGAGGAAACCACTATGGTTAAATAGAGCCGTAAAGGGCGCAATAAGAGACAAAAAGAAAGCATTTAGAGAATTAAAGAAAGTAGGTAGTGATGAGGCATTAAATAAATACAGAAAATTAAATAAATTCTGTAAAAAGCAAATCAAGACAGCAAAGATTGAGACAGAGAGACTCATTGCCAGAGAAAGTAAAAATAATCGCAAAATATTCTTTAACTACATAAATAGTAAGAAACTAAAAAATGATAGTGTTGGCCCCCTTAAAAATAGTCTGGGTGAAATGTTTGATGAGGATGAGGAAAAAGCCAATATGCTAAATGACTTTTTATCAGCAGTGTTTACACAAGAAAATCCCATGACAGATAACATGATCAGTGATAAAAATTCTCCATTAAATGTCACCTGCTTAACCCAGCAGGAAGTACGGCGGCGTCTAAAAATCACTAAAACTGACAAATCCCCGGACCCGGATGGGATACACCCCCGAGTACTGCAGGAATTAAGTACAGTCATAGATAGACCATTATTTTTAATCTTTAAAGATTCCATAATAACAGGGTCTGTACCACAGGACTGGTGTATGGCAAATGTGGTGCCAATATTCAAAAAGGGGACAAAAACTGAACTTGGAAATAATAGGCCAGTAAGTTTAAGCTCAACTGTGGGTAAAATCCTGGAGGGTTTTCTAAGAGATACTATACTGGAGTATCTGATGAAGAATAACCTCATGACCCAATATCAACATGGGTTTACAAGGGACTGTTCCTGTCAGACTAATCTGATGAGCTTTTATGAAGAGGTAAGTTCTGGACTGGACCAAGGGAATGCAGTGGACGTGGTGTACATGGACTTTTCAAAAGCTTTTGATACGGTGCCACACAAAAGGTTGATACATAAAATGAGAACAATGGGGATAGGGAAAAATATGTGTAAGTGGGTAAAGAGCTGGCTCAGGCATAGGAAACAAAGGGTGGTTATTAATGGGGCACACTGAGACTAGGTCACGGTTAGCAGTGGGGTACCACAGGGGTCAGTATTGGGCCCACTTCTTTCTAACATATTTATGAATGACCTTGTAGGGGTTATAGAGAGTAGAATTTCAATATTTGCAGATGACACTAAACTCTGCAGGGTAATCAATACAGAGGAGGACAATTTTATTTTACAGGATGATTTCTGTAAACTAGAAGCTTGGGCTGATAAATGGCAAATGAGCTTTAATGGGGATAAATGTAAGGTCATGCACTTGGGTAGAACAAAGAAGATGTATAATTATGTGCTTAAATGTAAAACACTGGGCAAAACAGTCACTGAAAAAGACCTGGGTGTATGGGTGGACGACAAACTCACATTTAGTGGCCAGTGTCAGGCAGCTGCTGCAAAGGCAAATAAAATAATGGGATGCATTAAAAGAGGCATAGATGCTCATGAGGAGAACATAATTTTACCTCTATATAAGTCACTAGTGCAACCACACTTAGAATACTGTGTACAGTTCTGGTCTCCGGTGTATAAGAAAGACATAGCTGAACTGTAGCGGGTGCAGAGAAGAGCGACCAAGGTTATTAGCGCACTGGGGGGTCTGCAATACCAAGACAGGTTATTACATTTGGGGTTATTTAGTTTGGAAAATCTAAGGCTTCGGGGTGATCTTAGTACAATGTATAAATATATGTGGGGACAGTACAAAGACCTTTCTAATAATCTTTTTGCTCTTAGACCTGTGACGGGGACAAGGGGGCATCCTCTACGTCTGGAGGAAAGAAGGTTTAAGCATACTCACAGACGCGGATTCTTTACTGTAAGAGCAGTGAGACTATGGAACTTTCTGCCATATGATGTTGTAATGAGTTATTCCCTACTAAAATTTAAGAAGGGACTGGATGCCTTTCTTGGAAAGTATAATATTACAGGGTATATACACTAGTTTCCTTAATATTGCGTTGATCCAGGGAGCTAGTCTGATTGCCGTATGTGGAGTCAGGAAGGAATTTTTTTCCCCAATGTGAAGCTTACTGTTTGCCACATGGGTTTTTTTTGCCTTTCTCTGGATCAACATGTTAGGGCAAGTTAGGATAGGATATGGGTTCAACTAGATGGACTTAAAGTCTCCCTTCAACCTTAATAACTATGTTACTATGTTACTATGTAAAAATGTATGTATATAATTTAAAATCAATCAACTTTTCCCGGGATGTTATCAGATCTAAAATATAAAAAAAGGAGCGTACTTGGCATTGTTGCATTCATAATTGTCCAAACTAATTAAATATTATAATATTTATCCATAATGGTGAACTGCCAAAGAAACAAAAAAAATCAAATAACAGAATTATTGCTTTTTGGTCACTTCCACCAGAAAGGCATATGGACCCCAAGATGGTAAAGGCAAAACTACAGCTGGTTTCAGACAAACCCCAAGCCCTCACATAATTCTATCTACCCAAGACTAAACATTTTAGAGCTCTTGGAAAGCAAGAAGGAAAAATAGAATTGAAGAGAGGCCCAATGGGAATCTGTCACCCAAGGGCATGAGTGGGGTGTGCCCCAGTCACCCACACAGTATGAGGACCCCACTGCTTCCCACTCAATATAATGGCCCTCACATCCCCCCTTTCATTATGATGGTGCTCACATCACTTCACACTTTATGAAGGCCCCACACAGCGCCTCACACAGTATAGTGGTTGGCATATCCCCTCACGTAGTAGACTAGGCCATTATTATAAAGTGGGAGGCTGGAGAGGCCTTCATGCTGAGTGGGCCATTATACTGAGTGGGGAGATGTGAGAGCCATTTTACTGTGTGAGCGCTATCAAAATGTGTGAGTGGCTGTGGGAACCATCACACTGTGTGATGGGCTATGGGGGCCACTATAATGGGTGAGGGGCTGTGTGAGGCCACCATAAAGTGTGAGGGGTTGTGGGGGCATCATACTGAATGAGTGGAAGTGGGGCCCTCATTTTGTGGGGGGGCTTCATTCTGTGAGGGGGCGCTGATACTAATTAAGCGGCTGTGGGGCCATCATACTGAATGGGCTGTGGGGGTCTTCACTTTGAGAGTGGGCTGTTGGTTTCGCCATACTAAACGAGGGTTGTTACACTGCGTGGGGATCATCATAATGACAGGACATCATGCTGTGTGGAGGCCATGATACTGTTTATGTATGGAGGAGGCGACCATAACTATATCATACTATGGGGAACACTATAGGGGCATCATGCTATGGCGGTATTATATTTTGTTGGTGGCACTGCGGGGACATCACAATGTAAGTGTGAAGTGACTCTGTGGGAGCGATTCACTGTGGGGAGATCAAAATCCGTGTGTGTGGGGGTAGGGGCATTACTATAACCATGTCTTATAATGGCCATAAAAGGGTATCGCTGATGAGGACAATAAGGGGCTTCAGGTGGAAAATAATTGCTGCTTATGTGTCATAATACATGTCCTTCTCCTGGTGGATGAAGGTTGGGACATTGCCGAATATGTATATGTATGTGTGTGTGTTGTGTATAAATATATATCATGTGTATATTTTTATGTAGGGTGTGAGGGAGTGAGGGCAAGTAGAATGGCAGCCTGGAATCATATGATGACACAGTTCCCAGAACACCGCCCCCTATCAGTGGAAATGAGAGAAAAATCCAATAATGCCACCAAATGTTTGAAGATTTTATCCTCAGCATTAGACTATATGGTTAGATGTATCTTTCTATACAGAATGAGAAGATAAACGAAACTGTAAGAAAAAGATTAAATGTGATATAATGTCATAAGATGAGAAATGGAAATAGGAAAAGCTCAGCCAAACCTCTGTAACCACGGCTGTAATCTGTTACCTGGAAAACTGCCGGGATTTTACTGGGTTTCATTCATGCCTCTGTGTGCCGCCATCATTATCAGCTGCTTTATAAGGGGCAGACAATGAGAGAAAAAGTATCGGATATTGCGCTGCATTGTGACATCATCACTTTCCTTATATGGAAGCGGGCAGTGATGTCACACAGGTGATGATGTCACAATAGAGCGGAACCTATAAACACTCCGTCCCATCTCACTGGCTCAGACTTGGTATTTGTTCGTCTCCTGACTGCACTTACCTAGATCTTCTCCTTGTGGATTAGTGATTTTACTTGCGAATTACTTGCGAATTAGCGGATTACGTCTGTATTAGTCGATTACTTCTGGAATTTCCTGAAGATCACTGACTGAGGACTTCTCCATCTGGAGGTAAATCTATTGTGTGCTTTTATTTATGAAACTAGAAGTTTTTGTCTCATTAGATTTCATGTATTCATGGAATTTTTCTCTTTTGGAAAAACATAACAATCGCATGAAGGATTGTTCAGGAAAATTAGGAAAAAATTCCCAATGCACTAAAACTGAAAAAACCTGAAATGTTGTCATTGTGTTTTGGGTTTTAGTTTACAGTGTTAATTATTCAGTAAAAGTGACCTGGTAATAGTGGAGTACTGGCGATCATGCCTGGTCATGCCAATACTATGGGGCCTGATGGGTGAGGGGGCCCGGAGAATGTAGAATTAAATAGTGGGGACATTTTTGTAAGCACCATATAGTAGAATTGCTATAAAATGGGCGAGAAAACTAAGGGGCCTTCAACAGGAAAACAACTACTGTTCACTTGTTATAATACATGTATATATATATATATATATATATAGAGAGAGAGAGAGAGAGACACACACGTATAAATATGGGTATATACATATAATTTTTTTCTAGGGGGTGAAAGAGTGGGGTCAATTAGAACTTTTGCTGTGAGGCCCCAATATGCCATCACTTCTATCATGGAAATGCCCTTTGAGAAATGTTCTCATCCATCTAATAGACTGTATGAGGAGATGAGGTCCTGGTGATGGTCGGCCTGGAATCAGATGATGACACAATTCCCAGAACTCTGCCCCCATCAGTGAAAAGGGGGCAGTGTTCTGGGAAAAGGGGCAGACAATGAGAGAAAAAGTATCGGATATTGCGCTGCATTGTGACATCATCACTTTCCTTATATGGAAGCTGGAAGTGATGTCACACAGGTGATGATGTCACAATAGAGCGGAACCTGTAAACACTCCGTCCCATCTCACTGGCTCAGACTTGGTATTTGTTCGTCTCCTGACTGCACTTACCTAGATCTTCTCCTTGTGGATTAGTGATTTACTTGCGAATTACTAGTGGGATTAGCTAATTACATCTGGATTATTGGATTAATTCTGGATTAGCGTAATATTTCTGGATTTTTCTGGAGATTTTTCTGGAGATCACTGACTGAGGACTTCTCCATCTGGAGGTAAATTTATTGTGGCTGTTATTTATGAAACTAGAAGTTTTCCCCCTGATTATTTCTCTTGTACCCTGGTGTATGGGAAGCGGCCATTGCCCCTAGAGATGAGTAACTCGTCCGGCAAAATCATGGCACAATACAACAGATAAACCGATTTCATGAATTTTGGTTTTTATTTGCAAATCAGGAAACAAATCCAGTCCTCAGTGATAAAAGTTGGAATCGCCGACAGAAAACCAGGGAGCAAATCTCCATGTCCAGCTATTTACAGGGGGATGAGGGGAGATTTGTTTTAGAGATAAATACTAGTAATAATAATGGCAGCCGGCTCTCTACCTGTACGGGGCACAGCAAGCTGCACCAGGGATTATGGCACCATGTAACATGGCTCCAATGTTCTCTCATCCCCTTCAGATCTCCCTCCTGACTCTGTCTGGTCCAGGACCACAGAGGGGACGTCAGTCACCACCGACAGAAGCTGAGAAGAGAACTTCAGCGTGTCCAGGACTCAGCAGAGCCGGACATCTTTACAGTGAGTATAATGGCGGAGGTGCCGGTTTGTGGTGACCGGGTATACCATCGCCGTACACAGCGTCAGACTGGAGCACCTCGGGCTCACCAGAAAAAATCATTCTTGGGGCCCACTTGTATAGCCACATAGAAATATATGCAAGACCAACAATTGTGTGGTAAAACACACTTGGGTTATGGTATAACATTAGGTAGTTCATGTCTTAATGATATAGCAGGAGTTGGGGTAGCCCCCCTCATGGAATATAATGCAGCCCCCCTCATAGAATATAATGCAGCCCTCCTCATAGAATATAATGCAACCCCTCTCACAGAATATATTGTAGCCCTCCTCAGAGTAAAATGTAGCCCCATCACAGGGTATAATGCAGCCCCCCATAGTATATAATGTAGCCCCATCACAGGGTATAATGCAGCCCCCCATAGTATATAATGTAGCCCCATCACAGGGTATAATGCAGCCCCCCGTAGTATATAATGTAGCCCCATCACAGGGTATAATGCAGCCCCCCCATAGTATATAATGTAGCCCCATCACAGGGTATAATGCAGCCCCCCATAGTATATAATGTAGCCCCATCACAGGGTATAATGCAGCCCCCCATAGTATATAATGTAGCCCCATCACAGGGTATAATGCAGCCCCCCATAGTATATAATGTAGCCCCATCACAGGGTATAATGCAGCCCCCCATAGTAAATATAGATTCCACAGAGAATAATGAAGCCCCCTCATAGGGTATAATGCAGCCTGCCGTAGAATATAATGTAGCCCCCTCATAGGGTATAATGCAGCCCCCCATAGTATATAATGTAGCCCCCTCATAGGGTATAATGCAGCCCTATATAGAATATAATATAGTTTCCACATAGGGTATAATCCAGTCCTACAGGTTTATGGCCACCAGTACCCACTCGTTCCCCTGCTGCTCTAGGATCTGCTCCGCTCTCAGCAGCTACACTGCTGTCTGCGCGATACACAACATGTTGCGCGATGAAGTGATGTCATTGTGCACCGGCTGTGTCAGAGGCAAAGGGAAATGATGGGGGAGGGAGAATCATCTGACGCCCTCTACTCCATTATTGTTTTCAACTGTATCGGCATCCATGGGCACTGGGGAGACCACCCTATAGGGGAAGGGGCTGTCAGCCCTGAAACATTTTAGTATTCATTACCCATTATAAATCAGTTTCAAATATTTCTGAAATTTGAGTGAAAGAAGAAGAACATCTGTAATGTGAAATATTATATTATTTGCATTCTTATTGTAGAAATAATAATTATCTTTTAATTATAAGGAGTATTAATTCCATTGAGAATTTCATGACATTTCCTCTAACATCATATTCCATTTTTGTCAGATTTGCTCTTCTGATCATAGGATGAAGCATTCCAGCATGGCATCCAGCGATCAGGATAAAGGTCCGTTGGCCTCGTTGGACCTGCTCGTTGTCCCACTCCTGGAGGACACTATTCCAGGCATTATCAAATCATATGAGCCTGAAAAACTGAAGACCATGACCAGCATGCTAGTAAATCAACTGCATGATCTGGATGGACAGGATTTGGTGAATGTCCTCCTGTTCTTGTCGACCATAACATCTGCCAGAGCGGACGCTGACTACTTTCTGTCTAATGAGCTCATTGATAAGACCTATCAACACATGCTGAAAGCAGAAAGTGAGAAACATCAGGGAATAACTGGTGCAGCTATGACGCTCTTGGCCAATATTGCTGTATACCGCTCCCAAGACGTCATGAAACGCTTGGAAAGCGATGAGGAGCATCCACAGAGCAGCGCGCTGAAGATATTGGATCTCATTTCCACCAAAACCATCACAGGTTGGAAAGAGAGAAGTGCAGCGCAGAATATACTGACAGTGGATGACTTGATTGCCCTTACACAACATCAAGCTGGACCACCTGCTGGCTTTGATTTTTATTATCATCTCTTGCACCCTAGCTATGGGTTCATAAATCACCTGGATGACGCTGATGTCCTCCATGACACAGACACAACCCAGGCTGGGATGTGTCGTTACATTACATGTGTCTTACCTGATGAGGAAAGAAGAAAGATCATCCATTACCTGCTTATAGCAATGAGATCTGCTGTTAGAAAGAGCAGTCTCATCAGTGTCATGTTCCTCTCGGAGCTGTTACTCCATCATCCTGAGCTCCTGGAGGAGAAAATGGCAAAAGATTTAATCTTATTAATGGCTTCAAAGATGGACAGCTCGGACGAACTTGAGGTCTGTCTTGCTGTAGAAGCTATGGGAAATGCCTGTGAAGGTGCACCAAGACAGGTGCATCAACTGAAGGACCTCATCTATCGCTGTCTTTACAGTAAACTAGTGGGTCGTCAGAAGCTAAAAGTGGTCATCGAATGCCTAAAAGCAATGTCAAAGTTTGTCACCCTGCTGAAAAGATCAAAACTTGGCAGTAAATTTGAGAGAATTGTCCAGCGTTGTACTGACTACCTAAACCACCCAAACCCGCTGGTTCGGACATACTCCACTTCACTATTTGCAGACCTCGCCAAGAACTGCAACAGGGACAAGAGAGGCTTCAGCCGCCACGTCAGGACATTCCTACCTGAGTTACTGATAAAGTTACACAGTAAAAACCAGCAGGATAAGGCATCCGGTATTGCAGCCTTGTTGCATTGTCTACCTTACATCGGATGTAAGAACGTTCAAGAGCTGTTATGTGCTGATGGCGAAAAAGCCTACAAAATATATGAACAGCTCGGGAAAAAGGAACCTGCCCTTCTTGTGAGGATGATGATCCACAGCATTGAATATAATAAGCCGTCTATGGCAGACGAGGTAGACGCTGTCATGAAACACCTCACTATGATAAGAGACGCGTTACCTTATGAAGAACTCTATCCGTCAGCATTATCTGACGTGTTTATAGGGTTGAGGAGACTCAATTCTAAGATATATAACCCAGTGGTGCATGAGGCAAGTATCCGCGCCATTGACATCCTGGGCACCAAGTGGAAGAGCATCAGCACTGTTAAAGCAGTGAAAGTTGGAACAGAGAGTTTCCTGATCTATGAAAAAGTGAAGAGAGTGGAAGTAATATTTTACGAGACTTCAGTGTGAAACATCAATCACCAGATGTTACACCAAGGGTCAATGAATTAGACATCCTGAATACACTTAGATAAGACTCTTGACTATTGAAGACCATCTCAAGAACAATCCCCACATACCCCAATTTTCTTATGAAAAACTTAAAATAAAGAAAATAAAAAGAAAACTTAGGGTGTTTCTCTGCTTATTGTAACTGGATGAAATGTTTCTGGACTGGTCCCATAAGTATTTTCATCATAATCCTCTATATATAGCTTTATATCATGATACAGCTCCGTCTTAACATGTCTATGTTTGCTAAGCTCTTTAAGGGGCTTTCTAGACTATGATGCTGATGACATAGGTCATCAACATCAGATTAGTCCCGGTCTGACATGCGAAACTCCTAACGATCAGATGGTAGCAGATCCCTCAGTCAGCAGAAAGCACACAGTGCATTGAGCTGGAGCACCATAGCTTACGTGTCATCAGTACTGTGGTTCCCGTATGATCCGCAGTCTGATGTTGGCCGGTAATAACAACTCCTGGTGTCTCCTGTCTAGCTGACTGCAGAATTCTGACTCCTTACAGCGTGTGCACTACACACTCTCAGTGCTCTCCAGTGTTGCCGGCGACAGTGGCAATTGGATGTCTTTGGCCTTTCTCAATTCACTTGCACTCAATTGAGTGGATGTGGTTCTAAGTATGCAAATCACATACTTGCGCTCACATGACCACCTGCTCTTGCCGGCGACACCTGACAGCAATGGCCGCATGCCATGCACATGCTGTAAGGATTCTGAAGTCTACAGTCACAAGAGTGATTACAGTCTTTCATCAGAAGACCGGACAATCACTTTAACAATGGGAAAAGAGATACTAGGAGTTGTTTTGTACTGATGGTAGTTCTGGTGATGTGTTCATGTACTAACGGTGGTTCTGATTATGTATCCGTGTACTGATGGTGGTTGTAGTAAGGTAGTCATATACTGATGGTGGGTCTAGTGATTTAGCTCAGCAAAGATCATGGTTCTGGTGATGTATTCATGTACTGATGGTGGTTGTAGTGATGTATTCATGTTCTAATTGATGGTTCTGGTGCTGTATTCTCTCAATAAAGATAAAGAAGAAAAAAAATGGTACAGCCAGATCAGTAAAAGATTTGGATATCAAAATTGTCACAATATAAAACTATTTATCCCTTACGGTAATGAGCAAAACCTAAGCATTACATGCCAAACATTTTTTTTTTAGCAAAATAAAGAATTCAGGACAGTTTGGTCCAGCTGTGATGACACTGACCTGTAGAATCATGTTCACGGGTCTCCTTTATCAAATAATAAATAATTTAAAATCAAATATAAAAAAAAACTATGATTTAATTGCGTTTGTTTACTTCAGATTTATATTGTACTGCAGGGACGAGAGCAATTTCAATTTTCTCCTTAGTTAGCAAAAAAGCTAGAATTGGCCCTGGCTGCAGTCACTACTCTGCAGTTACTTAATGTCTTATACTCTAGTCACATCCAGAGCTGCAGTAACCATTCTTCTGCTGTATCAAATTTTATTCTTCTATCACACCCAGAGCTGCAGTCATTTTTCTGTATTAAATCTTGTTTTATACTCTAGTTATATCCAGAGCTGCATTCACTATTCTGCGGTTACAGCATGTTTTAAATTCTAGTCCAGACCAGGTCAAAGTGTGACCCATGGACCACATCAGGCTATTTGGTTGTTTCTATCTGGCACATGGAGCGGGACAGCCCAAGGGCAAGAACCTGTGCAATCCCACACCACATGGCCTACCCCTGCCTGGCATTTCAATTTCCCAAGGATGCAGATAGCCATGTGTATACAGTTTGACATTCCGTGCAGGATGACCGCCCATAGCTCCCATACAAAGTCTGATGCCACATAGCCCCCTATATACAGTATGATGACCCATAGCTCTGACCTAGTATGGTACCCCATAGCCTTTATACGTGATATACTTTCCTATAGTCCCTTATACAAATTATGATGCACCATATCCTCACTTTTCACAGCATGAGGTCCCAAAGCCTCTATGCCGAGTATGATGGCCTCCACAGTATATTCCTCCATATAATGCCACCACAGCTCCCTCATCTCCCAGGATATCCAAAAAGCTTATACTCACCCAGCCTTGGTTCAATGTCCACTGCAGCCTCCATCTCCTCTTCCAGCTTGTATAGTAATGAGCAGAAGCTGCCCGTGCCTGTCAGTGTAACTGGTGGAGCAAGGAGCAGATGGCTTTCTGCTCCTCAACAGGGTTTAACAGTATCAGTGTCCAAAGGATACTACTAAAAGTGTTGCATGCTAATGCCGTCCACTGACAGATTAGACCATTTGGCATTTGCCAGAATTTCCAGTCCAGCCCCGCTGCATCACATTAGAATAACTTCTATGCCAGTCTGTCATTTATCAGAGTCATTAACCCCTTTATGACCTATGACGTGCCGTGTCAGGTCACCTGCCCCTCTTTGTTATAGGCTCCAGAGCCTGATCTCATCAGCTGTCATGTGCCCCTAACAGCAGTGGGTGGAATCGCGATCCACCCGCGGCTGTTAACTAGTTAAATGCCGCTGTTAATCTCGGCATTTAACTCACGCAAACCGGATGCGTGTCTCAGCTCCGCCCATCTGCGCCCGTGTGACATGACCGTGGGTCGCCGATGGGGTTGTCATTGCTGAACTGCCATCAGCATTTTTGTTACACTTAGCAGTTCTGTAGCCCTGCTATGTGTAACACAAGCTATCAGATGATCGCAGCTTCTAGTCTACCACGGAGACTATTGGAACAAGTAAAAAAAAAAAAAATTTAAATATTAAAAAATTGTTAAAAGAGTGTAAAAATTCAAATCACCCCCATTTGGCCCATTCAAAGTAAAATAAAAAATACACATATTTGGTATCGCAGCATTCAGAATCACCTTATGTATCAAGATATAAGAAGAATTAATCCAAACTGTAAACGGTATAACGAGAAAACAATCTAAAGGCCAGAATTAAGTTTTTTAGTCGCTGCAACATTGCAATAAAATACAATAACGGATGATCAAAACATCATATCTACCCCAAAACAGTGTCCATAAAAACATCAGGACGGCACGCAAAACATATGCACTCTCCCAGCTCCAGATCCTGGGAAAAAGGAGACGCTACGGGTCGTGGAAAATGGCGCCATTTCTAAAGAAATTTGACAAACATTGGATTTTTTTCAGCACTTAAATAAAAAATAACCTTTACATGTTTGGTATCTACGAACTTGTAATCACCTGGGGAATGATAGTGGCAGTTTTCCTGAAGATAGTAAAAAAAAAAAATCCAAATTTGCCCTTTTTTTTGCCATTTCACTGCACTTAGAATTTTTTTTCCCCATATTCCAGTGTACAGTCTGGTAAAAGCAATGGTGTTGTTCAAAAGTAAAATTCATCCCGCAAAAAAAAAACAACAAGCCGTCACTTGTCCGTAGCGATGGAAAAATAACAAAAGTTATGGATCTGAGAAGAAGGGGAGCGAAAAATGGAAACGCAACTCGGAAATATCCTTGGTCTTTAAGGGGTTAATATGTATGTGTTTAGGGTTTATTAGTGAATCGCCAATTACTGGAATAACTTACTTTGACTTGTCATTGCTTCATGACTGTGAATTTGTCACAAGAGCACAATTAACATTCACTCGACTTGATACCTTCAGAAAATCTGCAAGAACGGACTTATGATTGACTGGGCAGCCGTCATAGTTATTCACAGTAGACGTAGAGTAAAGTGCTTCATAGATACTGGTGGAGATCTTTGGCCTTTGAGTTGAGGTCAGACGTCAGTTCTTAAAATATTTCTTAAAAATTGTCATTAAGTCCGATATCTGTGCACTTGAATCTGATTTGGCTGAGAGATAATGAACCACTGACTGAGTTTAGACTGTATATAACGTGATCTGCCACTTTACTAGAAAAAACAGCCGTCTAGAAACGTGTTGGATCTAATTGTTTTGGTTCTGCTGCCATCAAAACTGCAGCAATTCAGTGTGGCATAAATGTGAAAAGGTGATGACATTGTAGTGCAGGAATATTGGAGATGCCGACACTATAGCTACTCGCAATTGTCGCAGATTAGATAGAAGCCTCAAGGAAGGACTGCTCTTCATATGTCCATCCACAGGTATCAGAGGAGCAGGGTGTGCAAAGATAACCTTCCCCGCACCAATATTACACTTACGTCAGTCTGCAGGAAGGGGTCATCCATCCGGTATCTGAGGAGCTAGGGTGCACCAAGAAAGCATTCCCCCACCAATATTGCACCCTATAAATGTTCAACAAGGGGTCATCCATCCACAGGAATCACCGGAGTTAGAGAGTGCCAAGAAAACATTCCCCCATCATTATTCTAACCTACTAGCTTGCAGGAACAGGTCATCTATCCACAGGAATCTGAGGAGCTAGGGTGCAATAATAAAACATTCCCCCACCATTACTCCACTATACCAGCCATCAGCAAGGGTTCATCCATCCACCGGTATCGTAGGAGCTGCAGGGAGCCGAGACAACATTCTCCACAACATTACTCCACCTGCATGGCAGAAAGGGGTCATCAATCCAAAGGTCTCAGAGTGGTCACAATGTGCCAAGAAAACATTCCATCACCATCACTCTCAAGCAGCCTGAATTGGTGAAGCAGAAATATATATAGATTCATCTGTCCTGATTAGAGTTGAGCGAAACGGGTCGGTCATATTCAAAAGTAGGCGACTTTCAATGAAGTCGGGTTTCATGAAACGAAACCCGACCATAGCGTGAGATCGGCCACGAGGTCGGCGACCAGAGCGCCAAAGTCGCGTTTCAAAAGATGCATCCAGCGCCCTTTTTCAGCCAATGATGGAGGATGCACACTGTGTTCAACGCGATGACATAGGCATCGGTCACCACCATCTTTGAGAAGGGCATGCAAGTGATTGGCTGGCTTTGTGTGGCATCACAGGGGCTATAAAAGGGCGTGCACACCGACCGCCATCTTACTTCTGCCGATATTAGCATAGGGAGAGCTGCTGCTGCTGCTGATTCTGTAGGGAGAGCGTTAGGCAGGGAAGAAGAACCAAAAAACTGCTTCTGCTGTTAGCGATTTCCACTTACAACATAACACTTTGTGTGCAGTGACAGGGGAGGATATATTTTTGTGCATCAGCTCTGTTGGTTATTAGGCTGCCTTATAAGGCTAACTGATAGCTGCATTGCTGTTTGCACACTGCTGTGAAAACTGCTTTTTTAAAAGCAAAAATACTTTTCTTCCTCTTTTCTGCACAGTTACCAAGCGTTCATTTTCCACCCTTTTGTGTGTGCAGCAGTCCTGCTTATTAGGCTGCCTGCGTCCATACTTGGACTGAGAGCATCATTGTCAGCACCCTCAAATCTCTAGTGAGATCCAGATTCTCACCAATCCTATAGACACCCTCCACCTTGTCATACACCATCCAATTTCAGCCTGTTACATTGAGGTGTAATCTCTCCTGGGCCTGAGACAATAGTTCAGCATCCTCAAATCTATAGTGAGATTCAAATTCTCACCAACCCTATAGACACCCTCCACCTTGTCATACACCATCCAATTTCTGCCTGTTACATTCAAATTCTCACCAATAGTAGATACACCTTCTACCTTGTTTTACAGTACCATATAGCTGGTGGTATTTTGGGTACATTTTCACAAAAATGAGGAAGTATGGTGGAAGACGCCATGGAAGTGGGCGGGGGTTGCCAGCTGGTCCCGATTGTGGTGGTGTTGCATGTGTTGGTAGTGGCAAAAGCACAATAGCACCTAAGGCAGGAAGTGTTGAGCCTGCATCATTGTCTGGCTCCACAAGGCCTCGAAGGCTCTCTTTTCTGGGAGTAGGTAAACCACCTTTAAAGCTGGAGCTTCAGGAACAAGTTTTGGCTTACATTGCTGACACAGCCTCCAGCTCTCTCGCCTCCTTTTCTGAAGTTTCAAAAAATAAAAGCACTGAGTCGTCAGTTGAGGCTCCTGGTCAGGAACAACACTTTTCCTTGTGTCCTTCACCCCTACCAATAGTGAAGGATGTGGCAGGCCACACTACCGATTACTCGATGGAGCTGTTTTCACATACCATGCCTGGGTTAGCAAGTCAAATCGTGAATTCCCCAGTTCAAGATGAATCTGACATGGAGTGCACTGATGCACAGCCACTGCTAGGTTTTTCTGCTGGTACATTCACTCAGAGCACGACATTGTCCTCGCAGTGTACAGAGGCAGAATCAGACCCTGATGAAACTCAGGTGCCCCTTCCCGCATACTATACCACCTTACACAGTGAAACAGAGGAAGGTGCACATGAAATTGAAGAGGAGGTGATGGATGACCCAGTTGTTGACCCAGATTGGCATCCATTGGGGGAAGAGGGTGCCGCTGTCAATAGCTCAGAACAGGAGGAGGAGAATCCGCAACAGGCAACAACATCGCAACAGCTGTTATCTGGCATGACCGTAGCAGTCCAAAAACATGTTACAAAAAGCAATAGAGTTGCAGGACAGTTTGGCCAGACGGTCAAATTAGCACAGCGTGCAAGGTCTCAAAATGTCTTCCATAGTAGGAAGAGTGCAGTGTGGCACTTTTTTGAACAAAATCTTAATGATCAGGCAAAAGTTATCCGTAAGAAGTGCGCAAAAACCTTTAGCTGAGGGAAAAATCTGAGAAATTTGAATACCAGTTGCATGCTTAGACATTTAACCACCATGCACTTGCAAGCGTGGACGGACTACCAAACCTCACGTACCACATGTGCACCTGTTCTGAATGAAGGTAGTCAGCAACGCTACATCATTTCCCCCACTGGTAGCCCACCAGTTAGCACACCACCAGCAGCAAATGTTGAGGTGTCATCGCAAGGGCAAAGCAGTCATGGAATCACAATGTTATTGCTACGAAAGACTGAATCTAGGCCATCAGCAACACCACCAACACCATCACCATCACCAACCATCTCTCATGCAAACTTTGATGCACATTAAGGAGCAGGCGTCTGCAGCCGAGGAGGAAGAGGAGGAGGGAAGCCTTGATGACAGTCAGCCATTGTCTGCTCAGGGAAGTCTCATGGACGAGGTGGAGGACGAAGAGGAAGAGGAGGAGGAGGATGATGGGGATGATTATTTTGGGGAGGAGGAGGCTTCTCAGGGGGCAAGAAAAAATATTGGCTTGGCAAGGTCAGGTACAGGGTTTGTGCGTGACTGGAGGGATGTGGATTTGCCAGAAAGTGCTCCTCCACCCAGCACTCGCAGTGCATCATTGACACCTGGAACATTGGCCCACATGTCTGATTATGCCTTGCAGATCCTAAAAAGGGACCACCGCATTGCCAAAATGATGAACGATGACGACTACTGGTTGGCCAGCATCCTGGATCCACGCTATAAAGGCAAATTCCAAAACATCATGCCACAGGAGAACCTAGAGCTAATATTGGCTAACAAACAAGCAACTCTGGTAAACCGTTTGTTTGAGGCATTCCCAGCACACAGCGGCGGTGATGTTTTTCCAACGAGCCGTAGGGGGCAACATGGAAGAAGTGTTCGTGGTGCACACAGCCGAAGTGGTGTTGGACACAGGGGTTTCATGACCATGTTGTGGACTGACTTTTCAAGTACCGCTCACAGAGACTGCTAATACTGCATCGATCGAAAGTGACAGGAGACAGCAGTTGTCAACTATGGTAACAAACTACTTCTCTGCCCATATCGATGTTCTCCCACACAGGTCATTCTCCTTTAACTATTGGGCCAGTAAACTGGACACCTGGCCTGAATTGGCACAATATGCCTTACAGGAGCTCGCTTGCCCAGCTGCAAGTGTGCTATCGGAAAGAGTCTTCAGTGCAGCTGGATCAATCCTGACAGAAAAAAGAACCAGTCTGTCAACCCAAAATGTTGATGATCTAAACTTCATTAAAATGAACCATGCATGGGTTTCAAAGGATTTTGTCCCACCCTCCCCTGATGACACATAGGTTGCCAGAAAAATGGCTTGCTTTTGTCCTCCTCTTCCGCGGACTTCGCCAATTACTCCATTTGCAGCTGCTGAATGTCCAACATCAACATATGCCATTTTTTCCACCTCCCTAACTGGGCTGCCTCCCCCCACAGGGCCGGGGTCACCAGCTGGCGCACGCACCCATGCGAGTGTCATTGCCCTGGACAGGTGGGTGGGCACACGCTTTGGCAACGGCACTGGCACAAGGTCCCTCATAGTAGAATCAAGTGTCTCTGACGGTGGGGGTGCACATCCACAATCAGACACACCGGCATACTATGAGGAGCCCTGTGCCAGTACCGTTGGCCACGAGTGGGCCCCCCTTGCTTGCTCAGGGCACCAGCACTTGCAATACTTACCTCTCCCTGCTCCACCACTGTGTAGTCTGGCCTTTTAAATACTTCACTGGGACTGCCAATACAAATTTGGTGAAATGATAGATGATGGTTAAGACGTAGCTATGCCCTGTCCTGCTGGGCTCTATCTTCAGATGATCAATGGCTTCCATTTGTTATGGACGCCGACTCACAATGAGATGCAGTGGTGGTTTATCATCAGCTTTCACGGTTTTCCGATTCACAGACGTGTGACATTCCTGCCCACATTTTTAAATGTGTCCTCTCATGCCAATCCAATAGAATCGCCTACGGCCTGTGGCTTGTGTCTTTTGCACTCCAAAGTTACCTGACAGATCATGATAGGCAGTGAGGACCATGTCTACATCTGTCCCTGTGATCACAATTTGATGGAGATGAGTAACGGTGATGGGTTCCACGTTACTGCGATACAGCAAACCTTTCATCACAAGAACTGTTTTCGCTGTCTCCACAGACAAAGTAATTGAGGGTCAGCATCGCCTCTGAGGATTCTCCCGGGAGTTTTTACTGTAATTATTAATTCTAAAATTTCTGCAATCAGTCGACTTTCCGTCTGTACTTGTATCCATCTGGGTTACTCTTGCGGAGAGTCTGGACTGTCTTACTGAGACTGAAATATATATGAAGATTGAAAAATACCCCAACAGTGTATACTGGTGTACGCTTCGAATACATAACCCTTTTTCTACTTTTTAGATTCTTGTCTAATCCATACTGAGGCTGTGAGCGTCTTTGTCGGACTCCAGAAATATACACGCAGATTTTTAATGTTTAAACTATGCTATATATACCTGTTATCCGGTGATAATGTACCCTTTCTCAACTTTGTACAATCAGGTCAAATCCATACTGGGCCTGAGACCCTCTGAGTCTGCCTCCTGATATATAGACATAGGTTTTTAATGTTTAAACTATGCTATATATACCTGTTATCCGGTCATACTGTACCCTTTCTCAACTTTGTACAATCACGTTCAATCTATACTGGGCCTGAGACCCTCTGAATCTGCCTCCTGATATATAGACATAGGTTTTGCATGTGTAAACTATGCTACATATATACCTGTTATCGGGTGATACTGTACCCTTTCTCAATTTTCTACAATCTTGTCGAATCCATACTGGACCTGAGAATGTCTGAGTCTGCCTCCTGATTAGAGATGAGCAGTGTTCGAGTCGACCTGTTCGCCAAATTAAAATTCCAGCTGTTTTGGGCGGTGTTCGAGCCGTTCGTCGAACTCGAACACTTTGCTTAAAATTCGGCTGTTCGAGGTTCCGTTCGAGAACGGTTCGTTCGCCAAAAGCGTAACTTCATTTTCTCATTAATAATGGTTTTCAATGTTAATAGACTGTTTCATTGCATAGTAGCGGTGTGTGGTAGCAAGCGGTGTAGTACACCAGTCAAGGAGCTACACAGTGTGTGTTTCTAATTATTTTTTACCGCATCTTGTCCAGAAAATCCTTTTGGGCCTTGTAGCACTGTCTGCTACTCAGCAGATGAGCCCACCAGTGAACCAAGCTATGCCACCTGTTTATGTAAGAACTGCGTGCTACTCAGCATAGGAGCCCAGCTGTTAAGCAAGCTACAGCACCTGTGGTTTGGACACTTAATTTTTTCATTTTTTCTGGAATGCCGGTTAGGCATAATTTCGGAATTCCGGTTGACCTGCACTTACTGGGAAATCCTCATTCGCGGGGAAGAATTGTAATCCGAGATCCCCATCATTAACGGGGTTCAGCGGGTTATCTGCAACTGTAAGCGACACACGCTGGACCTTTCAGTGTAGCGCGCATGCAGCCCCGGACATGTAAGGGCATGACAGACCTGTTATTGCTCGATCTCGCGTGCCAGATCCTCACGTGTCCCTCTAGTAAGCTTGACGCGTACCGCGGGGGCATGCCAGAGTCTCGTTCGTTAATGGAATTAAGGTTTCCCGGGTGGAGTCGAATTAAGCCACAGGCTCCACTCCTGGTGGTGCCCTTCTGGACATTCCTTTAAGGTTCAGCTTTGCAACCATACTGCCCCCGGAAACCAAACACTTTGCCTTCATGGGGTCGGTGGTTTATGGGAATAACACCGCCAGATCAGCAGTTGGCCTAATTTATGGTGGGAAGTCCAACGGTATATGATCGTCTTCGATTTCAGATTTTTACTGTTTTTTGGTATTTTATATTTTTATTCCAGCTTTTCTTGACTTCATAAGGGCATGACATGCCTATATCTGTGTCTCCTCCTCCTCCTTTTACTCCTCCACCTCTTTTCTATATGTAGTTGCCGTTTTCCATATGTTATTTTTGTATTCTGAGCATTTTGTCTGCTTTGGGACACCTTTTAAGGTGTTTTGTTATTGTTTTCTATGTGTTTGTGTTTGCCTGCCATTGTTTTGAATGGTGTTCGACGTTGTTCGGCGAACGTTCGACAAACATTCGACGAACTTGCCTCTTGTTCGACGAACCAAAACGAACTGGAACACTAGCGAGGTGGCTCAACACTACTCCTGAATATATAGACATACATTTTTAATGTTAAATCTATGCTATATATACCTGGTATCTGGTGATACTGTACCCTTTCTGCCAGGAAGTCCTCCTCCACCCACCACTCTAAGTGTATCATTGACACCTGGAACATTGTCCCACATGTGTGATTATTTCTTGCGGATCTTCTTGTTATATTGTGGTGTGATCCATCCTGAGCGTGTGACAGTCTGTGGGTTACTCCTGCAATTTAGATGTACATTTAAAAATAACCCCAACACTAGTGTATACAGCTCTACGCTTGTGATACATTACCCATTTACTGATATTTATATTCTGGTCTAATCCAAACTGACCAAGTGAGAGTTATATTCTGACTGTGGAAATAAATACTGAGATTGACAACAATGACCCCTACACTGTGTACAGCTGTACTCTTCAGATCCATTACTGTTTTACGGCTTTTTATATTGTGTTGTAGTGCATACTGAGCCAGAGAGCGTCTGTGTCTGCCTCCTGAAATATCTACGGAGATTTAGAATGTTTAAACTATACTATATACCTGCTATCTGATGATACTGTACACTTTTTCTACTTCATATATTCTTGTCTAATCCATACTGAACCTGTGAGCGTCTCTGTGTGACTGATGGTATATATAGGGAGATTGACAATCATCCTTTGACTGTATAGAGCTGTACGCTTCTCATACAGTACCATATATCTGATGTTATTTTGGGTTCATGTTCTGCAACATTTTGAAGTTTGGTGGAAGAGGCCACGGCCGTGAGCGTGGGGGGGCCAGCTGGTGCTGATGGTGGTGGTGCATCTGCTGGTAGTGGCAAAAGCACCATAGCAGCTAAGGCAGGATGTGTTGAGCCTGTGTCAAGGTCTGGCTCTGGAACGCCTGGAAGGCTACCTTTTCTGGGAGTAGGTTAACCGCTTTTAAAGCCGGAGCATCAGGTACTGGTTTTGGCTTACATTGTCGAAACAGACTCCAGAAAATATTCCATCCTCTTCTGACGTTTCGAAAAATGCAAGCACTGAGTCGTCAAGTGCTGGATCCTGGTCAGGAAGAACCACTTTCATTGTGTCCTTCACCCCCACCAAAAGTGAATGATGCAGCAGGCCACACTTCACGTAGTCCATGTAGCTCTTTCTATCATACCATGCCTGGGTTATCAAGTCAAATCGTGAATTCCCCAGTCCAAGATGAATCTGACATGGAGTGTGGGTGGCCAGCCAGGGCAGTGGGGTTAATTGGTACCGGGCCGGTGTCTCACAGGGATGTGTCACGTTGGTGGTGATGACCCATTCCGTGGCCCTGGGCGTTCATGCAAAGGGGTGAATTACGTTTATAGGTGAATGATACGTGACGCCACCTGTGGTTTCTGATCACATTGACCCGCGCTGCAGTGTCGCTTCTCTGGGACAGATGTCGTGGTGCAGCTAAGATGTAGAAGCCCTGCACAGTTAGGGCCATAGTCGCAGGGCAGATGAAAGAGTTGGTAGATGGTGTGCAGTGCAGGATGTAGCAGAGCCGTGCGCCAGGCGCAGGAGAAAGATGACAGACACAGTCGTGCAGTTCCTTTACCTGTACTTGGTAAGTGCCGTCCAGGACCCAGAGTACAGATGGAGAAGGAGTTGGTCAGCCTGGAAGCAAATTTGGAATTCTCTCTCTGCAGATAGGTAGTGTGGCCTCCGTTCTAGCGCTTATCTGAGGTACTCACAGTACTGAGTTCACTGAAGTTCCCCCTGTTGACTCTCTTTTGGATCTTTCTCGTATGGCAGGCAGCCATAGCCTTTTCCTTCTGGCTCACACACGTCGCTGCTGGGGCCTCTGAGCCTTAGTTGGGAACAGAGCATTAACAGCTGCTACTTCCTCCGGTTTCTGCTGCAGGACCTTCAGTGTCCCTACAAGGAAGGTAATGCCACTGTGGTGACCGTACTCCTGGGGGCGCCACAAGTGCACTGATGCCCAGCCACTGCTCGATGAATCTGCTGGTACATTGACCCAGACCACTACATTCCCCTCACAATCTACGCAGCCAGAATCTGACCCTGATGAAACTCTGGTTCCCCTTCCCGCACACTATACCACCTTACACGGTGACAAAGAGGAAGGTGCAGATGAAAGTGCAGGTTCCTTGAGCAGGTGGGGGGGACATACTCATGGGCGATGGCACTGGCACAGGGCCCCTCATAGTACGCAAAAGTGTCTCTGCCGGTGGGAGGGCCGAGGGTCCACCCGTGGGAGGGCCTACCCGCCTTCAGACACACCGCCATACTATGAGGGGCCCTGTGCCAGTGCCGTCACCAACGAGTGGGCCCCCCCTACTTGCTCAGGATCACAGCACTTGCAAAGTTGAAATACTTACCTCTCCCTGCTCCACCGCCGTGACGTCTTCCGCGTTTCCTGACAGTGACATTCTGGTCAGAGAGCGCGATGACATCACGTCTGTACACCCTCTGCCTAAACAGTCCAAGTGCAGTGAGATGGAAGATGGGGACGACGAGGAGTCCGGACTAGTACAGGGATTCCCTAAGGAGGAGAATTATTTAATTGTTTTCAATGTTGGGACAGCTATTTTTGGGGAGCACTATACTCTGGAGATTGATATATGGGGCCCACCATACACTGGAGCATTCCAAAGGTGGACATCAGACACTGGAGCAGCATTTACAGGGCCCATTATGCACTAGAGCATTAGAAATGGGGCCCATTATATATGGAGCATTATTTGGGCCCATAAGACAGTGGAGCTTCATCCATGGGGACCAACATATACTGTAGCATTATGTGGAGCTCATCATATACGGTTTCAAACATTATATGGGACCAATGATTCTGTATGGAGAAATAGATGGGCCTCGTCATGAGATGTAAGGAGTGAAGTATTTTTCATTGTACTATACCGCTATTTCTCTGCCGTATCAGAGGATCATGAATTGTGGCATGTGTTAAAGGAGCCCACTGACACTCTTTGGCCCTGGGCCCACGAAAATCTGGAGCCAGCCCTACCCCCCCAACTTTAGCCAAATAACCCCCAGTTTTCAGTGCGTAACTATTATTATAAAGTAAATTAAGGTTGACAAGCTTCAGTAATAAGAATTGATGTTTTTGGCATTAAAATGGGCACTGTAGGTGTGTTTCCTGTCCTCCACTCCCTGCCGACCTTGGTTCCCCATTGACTTGCATTGGGTTTCGTGTTTCAGTCGGCCTTCGACTTTTCACGTTAATCGGTCGATTTCGTTCAACCTAACTTTTGAGAAAGTCGGGTTTCATGAAACCCGACTCAACCCGAAAAAAGGCAAAGTCGCTCATCTCTAGTCCTGATGTTTTCCCACCACTCAGTGATCCAGTATACTGCTTGTTGCAGGTAGGTCAGAAAAGTTGGTGGATATGTATATGGGCACAAGACTATGGGATGGAGGATATGTATGATGGGTATATGGGCATGGGACTATGAGATGAAGGATGTATGATGGGTATATGGGCACGGGATTATGGGATGGAGGATATGTATGATGGGCATATGGGCACGGGATTATGGGATGGAGGATATGTATGACGGGTATATGGGCACTCAACTATGGGATGGAGGATATGTATGATGGGTATATGGACATGGGACTATGGGATGGAGGATAATTATAATTTGCTATAACTAACCACAGTTAGTTACTATGACCGGGCAGCGCCGGGCTCTTTGGCTAGTATATATATATATATATATATATATATATATATACAATGCTGAAGAACATATAGCAGTATCAAATCAGTATATATACACATTACATACAAACATGTAGCAGAAATAGGTACATCAAAATACACACATTAACCGGGACGGACTTAAAGGAGTAGGGGCATGCAACAATTTCTGCACCCCCCTTACATATACACCACATGAGGCTGACACTGGGGTATATACATCACATGAGGCAGACACTGGGGTATATACATCACATGAGGCTGACACTGGGTTATATACATCACATGAGGCAGACACTGGGTTATATACATCACATGAGGCTGACACTGGGGTATATACACCACATGAGGCTGACACTGGGGTATATACATCACATGAGGCAGACACTGGGGTATATACATCACATGAGGCAGACACTGGGGTATATACACCACATGAGGCAGACACTGGGGTATATACATCACATGAGGCTGACACTGGGCTATATACATCACATGAGGCTGACACTGGGGTATATACACCACATGAGGCAGACACTGGGGTATATACACCACATGAGGCAGACACTGGGGTATATACATCACATGAGGCAGACACTGGGGTATATACACCACATGAGGCAGACACTGGGGTATATACACCACATGAGGCTGACACTGGGCTATATACATCACATGAGGCTGACACTGGGGTATATACACCACATGAGGCCCACACTGGGGTATATACATCACATGAGGCAGACACTGGGGTATATACATCACATGAGGCAGACACTGGGTTATATACATCACATGAGGCAGACACTGGGTTATATACATCACATGAGGCAGACACTGGGGTATATACATCACATGAGGCTGACACTGGGGTATATACACCACATGAGGCTGACACTGGGGTATATACATCACATGAGGCTGACACTGGGGTATATACATCACATGAGGCTGACACTGGGGTATATACACCACATGAGGCTGACACTGGGGTATATACACCACATGAGGCTGACACTGGGGTATATACACCACATGAGGCAGACACTGGGTTATATACATCACATGAGGCTGACACTGGGGTATATACACCACATGAGGCTGACACTGGGGTATATACACCACATGAGGCAGACACTGGGGTATATACACCACATGAGGCAGACACTGGGGTATATACATCACATGAGGCAGACACTGGGGTATATACACCACATGAGGCAGACACTGGGGTATATACACCACATGAGGCTGACACTGGGCTATATACATCACATGAGGCTGACACTGGGGTATATACACCACATGAGGCCCACACTGGGGTATATACATCACATGAGGCAGACACTGGGGTATATACATCACATGAGGCAGACACTGGGTTATATACATCACATGAGGCAGACACTGGGTTATATACATCACATGAGGCAGACACTGGGGTATATACATCACATGAGGCTGACACTGGGGTATATACACCACATGAGGCAGACACTGGGGTATATACACCACATGAGGCTGACACTGGGGTATATACACCACATGAGGCTGACACTGGGGTATATACACCACATGAGGCAGACACTGGGGTATATACATCACATGAGGCAGACACTGGGGTATATACACCACATGAGGCTGACACTGGGGTATATACACCACATGAGGCTGACACTGGGGTATATACATCACATGAGGCAGACACTGGGGTATATACATCACATGAGGCAGACACTGGGGTATATACACCACATGAGGCCCACACTGGGGTATATACATCACATGAGGCAGACACGGGTTTATACATCACATGAGGCAGAGACGGGTTTATACATCACATGAGGCTGACACTGGGGTATATACATCACATGAGGCTGACACTGGGGTATATACATCACATGAGGCAGACACGGGTTTATACATCACATGAGGCTGACACTGGGCTATATACATCACATGAGGCTGACACTGGGGTATATACATCACATGAGGCAGACACGGGTTTATACATCACATGAGGCTGACACTGGGGTATATACACCACATGAGGCTGACACTGGGCTATATACATCACATGAGGCTGACACTGGGGTATATACATCACATGAGGCTGACACGGGTTTATACATCACATGAGGCTGACACTGGGCTATATACATCACATGAGGCTGACACTGGGGTATATACATCACATGAGGCAGACACTGGGGTATATACATCACATGAGGCAGACACTGGGGTATATACATCACATGAGGCAGACACGGGTTTATACATCACATGAGGCTGACACTGGGCTATATACATCACATGAGGCAGACACTGGGGTATATACATCACATGAGGCAGACACTGGGGTATATACATCACATGAGGCTGACACTGGGGTATATACACCACATGAGGCCCACACTGGGGTATATATATATCACTGGGACTGACACTGGGGTATATACACCACATGAGGCAGACACTGGGGTATATACATCACATGAGGCAGACATTGGGGTATATACATCACATGAGGCTGACACTGGGGTATATACATCACATGAGGCTGACACTGGGGTATATACATCACATGAGGCTGACACTGGGGTATATACATCACATGAGGCAGACACTGGGGTATATACATCACATGAGGCTGACACTGGGGTATATACACCACATGAGGCTGACACTGGGGTATATACACCACATGAGGCAGACACTGGGGTATATACATCACATGAGGCAGACACTGGGGTATATACATCACATGAGGCAGACACTGGGGTATATACATCACATGAGGCAGACACTGGGGTATATACATCACATGAGGCAGACACTGGGGTATATACACCACATGAGGCTGACACTGGGGTATATACACCACATGAGGCAGACACTGGGGTATATACATCACATGAGGCAGACACTGGGGTATATACATCACATGAGGCAGACACTGGGGTATATACATCACATGAGGCAGACACTGGGGTATATATATCACATGAGGCTGACACTGGGGTATATACATCACATGAGGCAGACACTGGGGTATATATATCACATGAGGCAGACACTGGGGTATATACATCACATGTGTCTGACACTGGGGTATATACATCATATGAGGCAGACACTGGGGTATATACATCACATGAGGCAGACACTGGGGTATATACATCACATGAGGCTGACACTGGGGTATATACATCACATGAGGCAGACACTGGGGTATATATATCACATGAGGCAGACACTGGGGTATATACATCACATGTGTCTGACACTGGGGTATATACATCATATGAGGCAGACACTGGGGTATATACATCACATGAGGCAGACACTGGGGTATATACATCACATGAGGCTGACACTGGGGTATATACATTATATGAGGCAGACACTGGGGTATATACATCATGTGAGGCTGACACTGGGGTATATACATCACTGGCACTGACACTGGGGTATATACATCACATGAGGCAGACACTGGGGTATATATATCACATGAGGCAGACACTGGGGTATATACATCACATGTGTCTGACACTGGGGTATATACATCACATGAGGCAGACACTGGGGTATATATATCACATGAGGCAGACACTGGGGTATATACATCACATGTGTCTGACACTGGGGTATATACATCACATGAGGCAGACACTGGGGTATATACATCACATGAGGCAGACACTGGGGTATATACATCACATGAGGCAGACACTGGGGTATATACATCACATGAGGCTGACACTGGGGTATATACATCACATGAGGCAGACACTGGGGTATATATATATCACATGAGGCAGACACTGGGGTATATACATCACATGTGTCTGACACTGGGGTATATACATCATATGAGGCAGACACTGGGGTATATACATCACATGAGGCAGACACTGGGGTATATACATCACATGAGGCAGACACTGGGGTATATACATCACATGAGGCAGACACTGGGGTATATACATCACATGAGGCTGACACTGGGGTATATACATCACATGAGGCTGACACTGGGGTATATACATCACATGACGCAGACACTGGGGTATATATATCACTGGGACTGACACTGGGGTATATACATCACATGAGGCCCACACTGGGGTATATATATCACTGGGACTGACACTGGGGTATATACACCACATGAGGCTGACACTGGGGTATATACATCACATGAGGCAGACACTGGGGTATATACATCACATGAGGCTGACACTGGGGTATATACATCACATGAGGCAGACACTGGGGTATATACATCACATGAGGCTGACACTGGGGTATATACACCACATGAGGCCCACACTGGGGTATATATATCACTGGGACTGACACTGGGGTATATACATCACATGAGGCTGACACTGGGGTATATACATCACATGAGGCAGACACTGGGGTATATACATCACATGAGGCTGACACTGGGGTATATACATCACATGAGGCTGACACTGGGGTATATACATCACATGAGGCAGACACTGGGGTATATACACCACATGAGGCAGACACTGGGGTATATACATCACATGAGGCTGACACTGGGGTATATACATCACATGAGGCTGACACTGGGGTATATACATCACATGAGGCTGACACTGGGGTATATACATCACATGAGGCTGACACTGGGGTATATACATCACATGAGGCTGACACTGGGGTATATACATCACATGAGGCTGACACTGGGGTATATACATCACATGAGGCAGACACTGGGGTATATACATCACATGAGGCTGACACTGGGGTATATACATCACATGAGGCAGACACGGGTATATACACCACATGAGGCTGACACTGGGGTATATACATCACATGAGACTGACGGAGGCGGCGGCGGCGACATAAGTGCGCACTAGCTTTCTCTTAAAGGGCCAATGGCCAAAAACCGGGGATGGCGGCCCGATTTACAGCCCAGTGCTGCAGCCCAGCGGGCATTTGCCGGGCCTGATTGTAATTACGGATTAGCAAATTGATTCACAATTATTTAAATTCTTAACTAGAGATGAGCGACTTTGCCTTTTTTGGGGTCGAGTCGGGGTTCACGAAACCCGACTTTCGCAAAAGTCGCATCGAACAAAATCGGCCGTTTATCGTGAAAAGTCGAAGGCCGACTGAAACACGAGACCCAATGTAAGTCAATGGGGAAGAAAAGTCGGCAGTGAGAGGAGGACAGGAAACACACCTACAGTGGCCATTTCAATGCCAAAAACATAAATTCTTATTACTTAAGCTTGTCAACCTTAATTTACTTCATAATAATAGTTACGCACTGAAAACTGGGGGTTATTTGGCTAAAGTTGTGGGGGGGGGAGGGCTGGCTCCAGGTTTTCATGTGCCCTGGGCCAAAGAGCGCCCCTTTAACACATACCACAACTCATCATGCTCCGATACGGCAGAGAAATAGCGGTATAGTACAATGAAAAATACTTCACTTCTTACATCTCATGACTGATATCGATTTTAAATTCTCCAATAGCTCCAAAAACGGACAGTATATAACTCCATACAGTATTATGGCCACCGCATAGTGCACTATACAGATTAATGAGGCCCATCTATTTCTCCATACAGAATCATTGGTCCCATATAATGTTTGAAACAGTATATGATGAGCTCCACATAATGCTACAGTATATGTTGGTCCCCATGGATGAAGCTCCAGTGTCTTATGGGCCCAAATAATGCTCCAAACATAATGGGCCCCATTTCTAATGCTCTAGTGTATAATGGGCCCTGTAAATGCTGCTCCAGTGTCTGATGTCCACCTTTGGAATGCTCCAGTGTATGGTGGGCCCCATCTATCATTCTCCAGAGTATAGTGCTCCCCAAAAATTGCTGTCCCAACATTGAAAACAATTAAATAAGTCTGCTCGCTAGGGAATCCCTGTACTAGTCTGGACTCCTCGTCGTCCCCATCTTCCATCTCACTGCACTTGGCTGTTTAGGCAGAGGGCGTACAGACGTGATGTCATTGCGCTCTCTGATCAGAATATCACTGTCAGGACACGCGGAAGACGTCATGGCAGTTGAGCAGGGAGAGGTATTTAAACTTTGCAAGTGCTGTGATCCTGAGCAAGCAGGGGGGGCCCACTCATTGGCGACGGCACTGGCACAGGGCCCCTCATAGTACGGCGGTGTGTGGCGGTGTGTCTGACGGCGGGTGGGGGTCCGGTTGGGGTCCCTCCCCCTCCCACCGGCAGAGACATTTTTGCATACTATGAGGGGTCCTGTGCCAGTGCCATCGCCCATGAGTATGTCCCCCCCACCTGCTCAAGGAACCTGCACTTTCATCTGCACCTTCCTCTTTGTCACCGTGTAAGGTGGTATAGTATGCGGGAAGGGGAACCTGTGCTTCATCAGGGTCAGATTCTGGCTGTGTAGAGTGCGAGGGGAATGTAGTGGTCTGGGTCAATGTACCAGCAGAATCATCTAGCAGTGGCTGGGCCTCAGTGTACTTGTGGCGCCCCCAGGAGTATGGTCACCACAGTGGCATTACCTTCCTTCTAGGGAGTGTGATGTCATGCTTGGGAGCAACGAAGGATCACTCTAGCAGTGAGACCAACACACAACACATTTCCCACTCCAGGCCAGCAGGGAGACCTCTGAACCTGACTGCTGAGGAGCTGCTCTCTGTGGTCGGGAGGAGGTAAGTTAGGGCACTCTGTGCAGGGAAGGGGAAGTGTGTGGACGTGAGAAGGGGAGCTGGAGGATGAGCAGAGTTAAGGCTCTCTCCTTGCTGCAGCGCATGGTCCAGATTCCGGTCTCCGAGTTTGTAGGGACACTGATGTTCCTGCAGCAGAAATCAGAGGAAGTAGCAGCTGTAAATGCTCTGTACCCAACTAAGGCTCGGAGGCCCCAGCATCGACATGTGGGAGCCAGAAGGAAAAGACTACGGCTGCCTGCCATACGAGAAAGTTCCAAAAGAGAGTCAACAGGGGGAACTTCATTGAACTCAACATTGCGAGTACCTCAGATAAGCGCTAGAACAGAGGCCACACTACCTATCTGCAGAGAGAAAATTCCAAATTGGCTTCCAGACTGACCAACTCCTTCGCCATCTGTACTCTGGGTCCTGGACGGCACTTACCAAGTACAGGTAAAGGAACTGCACGACTGTCTGTCATCTTTCTCCTGCGCCTGGCGCACGGCTCTGCTATATCCTGCACTGCACACCATCTACCAACTCTTCCATCTGCCCTGCGACTACGGCCCTACCTGTGGAGGACTTCTACATCTTAGCTGCACCACAACATCTGTCCCAGAGAAGCGACACTGCAGCGCTGGTCAATCTAATCAGAAACCACAGGTGGCGTCACGTATCATTCACCTATAAACGTAATTCACCCCTTTGCATGGACGCCCAGGGCCACGGAACGGGTCACCACCACCGTGACACATCCCTATGAGACACCGGCCCGGTACCGATTAACCCCACTGCCCTGGCTGGCCACCCACACTCCATGTCAGATTCATCTTAGACTTGGGAATTCACGATTTGACTTGATAACCCCGGCATGGTATGATAGAAAGAGCTACATGGACTAATGTGAAGTGTGGCCTGCTGCATCATTCACTTTTGGTGGGGGTGAAGGACACAAGGGAAGGGGTTCTTCCTGACCAGGAGCCAGCACTTGACGACTCAGTGCTTCAGTGCTTGCATTTTTTAAAACTTCAGAAGAGGAGGGCATATTTGCTGGAGTCTGTTTTGGCAATGTAAGCCAAAACCAGTACCTGATGCTCCGGCTTTAAAAGCGGTTAACCTACTCCCAGAAAAGGTAGCCTTCCAGGCATTCCAGAGCCAGACCATGACGCAGGCTCAACACCTCCTGCCTTAGCTGCTATTGTGCTTTTGCCACTACCAGCAGATGCACCACCACCATCAGCACCAGCTGGCCCCCCCACGCCCACGTCTGCGGCCTCTTCCACCAAACTTCCAAATTTTGCATAAAATAGACCCAAAATAACATCAGATATATGGCACTGTATCACAAGCGTACAGCTCTATTCAGTCAAAGGATAATTGTCAATCTCCCTATATATTCCATCAGTCACACAGAGACGCTCACAGGCTCAGTATGGATTAGACAAGAATATAAAAATTAGACAAAGTGTACAGTATCATCAGATAGCATGTATATATAGTATAGTTTCAACATTCTAAATCTCCGTAGATATTTGAGGAGGCAGACACAGACGCTCTCAGGTTCAGTATTGGATTACAACACAATCTAAAAAGCCGTAAAACGGTAATGGATCTCAAGAGTACAGCTGTACACAGTGTAGGTGTCATTGTTGTCAATCTCAGTATTTATTTCCACAGTCAGAAAATAACTCTCACTTGGTCAGTTTTGATTAGACCAGAATATAACAAGCAGTAAATGGGTAATGTATTCCAAGCGTAGAGCTGTATACAGTGTTGGGGTAATTTTTAAATGTACATCTAAATTGCAGGAGTAACCCATAGACACTCACACGCTCAGGATGGATCACACCAAATATAACAAGAAGATCCGCAAGAAATAATCACACATGTGGGACAATGTTCCAAGTGTCAATGATACACTTAGAGTGTTGGTTGGAGGAGGACTTCCTGGCAGAAAGGGTACAGTGTCACCAGATACCAAGTATATATAGCATACTCTAAACATTAACAATGTACATCTATATATCAGGAGTAGTGTTGAGCCACCCCGCTAGTGTTTTGGTTCGTCGCACAGGAGGCAAGTTCATCGAATGTTCGTCCGTCGAACCCCATTGAAAACAATGGCAGGCAAACACAAACACATACAAACACATAGAAAACAATTACAAAACACCTTTAAAGGTGTCCCAAAGCAGACAAAATGCTCAGAATACAAAAATAACATATGGAAAAGGGCAACTACATTTAGAAAAAACACAGATATAGGCTTGTCCTGCCTTTATGAAGTCAAGAAAGGCTGGAATAAAAATGTAAAATACAAACCAAAAAAAAAAAAAAAAGTTCTGAAATCGAACACGATCACATACCGTCGGACTTCCCACCAATAAATTATGCCAACTGCCGATGGGGCGGCATTATTCCCACGAACCACCGAACAGCGTCCATGAAAGCAAAAGTGTTTGCTTTCCGGGGGCTGTATGATTGCAAAGCTGAACCTTAAAGGAATGTCCAAAAGGGCACCACCAGGAGTGGAGCCTGTGGCTTAATTGGACTCCACCCGGGAAACCACAACCATACAAGCTACAGAAAAGATGGACAGATTGCAAGCTTTGTCGATTCAGTTGGTGGTGGTGGATGTCCGTTTGTAGTTGTGCTAGCGATTTCTCAGCTTTATTCCGTTAACAACCGAGACTCCGGCATGCCCCCGCGGTACGCGTCAAGCTTACTAGAGGGACACGCGAGGCTCTGGCACGCAAGATCGAGCAATAACAGGTCTGTCATGCCCTTACATGTCCGGGGCTGTATGCGCGCTACACTGAAAGGACCAGCTTTTGTCGCTTACAGGTGCTGATAACCCACTGAACACCGTTAGTGATGGGGATCTGTGATTCCAATTATTCCCCGCGAACAATGATTTCCCAGTAAGTGCAGGTCAACAGCAATTACGGAATTAGGCCTAACCGGCATTCCTGAAAAAATTAAGTGTCCAAACCACAGGTGCTGTAGCTTGCTTAACAGCTCGGCAGCCGTCCTCAGGCCCAGTATGGATTCGACAACATTGATGAAAGTTGATAAAGGGTACAGTTTCACCGGATAACACGTATATATGTAGCCTAGGTTACACATTAAAAACCTATGTCTATAGATCAGGAGGCAGGCTCAGACGGTCTCAGGCCCAGTATGGATTAGACGTGATTGGACAAAGGTGAGAAAGGGTAACGTATCACCGGATTACAGGTATGTATAGCATAGTTTACACATTAAAAACCTATGTCTATAGATCAGGAGGCAGGCTCAGACGGTCTCAGGCCCAGTATGGATTAGACGTGATTGGACAAAGGTGAGAAAGGGTAACGTATCAGTGGATTACAGGTATGTATAGCATAGTTTACACATTAAAAACCTATGTCTATAGATCAGGAGGCAGGCTCAGACGGTCTCAAGCCCAGTATGGATTTGACCAGATTGGACAAAGGTGAGAAAGGGTACATTATCACTGGATAGCAGGTATATATAGCATAGTTTAAACATTTAAAATCTCCATGTTCTCAGTATGGATTAGACAACAATCTAAAAAGTAGAAAAAAGGAAATGTATTTGAAGCGTACACCAGTATACACTTTTGGTGGTATTTTTAAATCTTCATATATATTTCTGTCTCGGTAAGACAGTCCAGCCTCTCCACAATAGGAAATGAGATGCATGCAATTACTGACATAAAGTCTAGTGATTGTAGAAATCTAGGAATTAATAATCACGGGAAAAACTTCCGTCACAATTCTTAGAGGCGATGCTGACCCTCAATTAATTTGTGTGTGGAGACAGTGAAAAGTTTCTTTGTGAAGAAAGTGTTGCTGTATCGCAGTACCGTTGATCCCATCAGCGTTACTCATCTCCATCAAATTTTTATCACAGGGAGAGATGTAAACATGGTGCTCACTGCCTATCATGATCTGTCACGTAACTTTGGAGTGCAAAAGGCATAAGCCACAGGCCGTAGGCGATTCTGTGGGATTGGCATGAGAGGGCACATTTAAATTTGTGCGCCGGAATGTCACACGTCTGTGAGTAGGAAAACTGTGAAAGCAGATGATAAACCACCATTGCATGTCTCTGTGAGTCGACGTCCTTAAGAAATGGAAGCCATTGATCATCTGAAGCTAGAGCCCGGCCAGCGGGACAGGGCATAGCTACGTCTTAACCATCATCTATCAGTTCAACAAATTAGTAGTGGCACTCCCAGTGAAGGATTTGACAGCCCAGACTACACAGCGGAGGAGCAGGGAGAGAGGTAAACATTGCAAATGCTGTGGCCCTGCCCAAGCAAGGGGGGCACACTCGTTGGCGTCGGTACTGGCACGGGCCCCTCATAGTACGGCGGTGTGTCTGACGGCGGGTGTGCACCCCCACCGTCAGAGACACTTGATTGCACTATGAGGGACCCTGTGCCAGTGCCCACGCCCAAGAGTTGGCCTACCCACCTGTCCAGGGCAACGGCACTCGCATGGTTGCGTTCGCTAGGTGGTGACCCCAGCCATGGGGGGGAGGCAGCACAGTTAGGGAGGTTTACAAAATGGCATATGTTGATGTGGGACATTCAGCTGCTGCTAAAGGTGAAATAGGTCAAGTCCGAGGAAGAGGAGGACCAAAGCAAGCCATTTTTCTGGCAACCTATGTGTCATCAGGGTAAGGTGGGACAAAATACTTGGAAACCCATGCATGGCTCATTTTAATGAAGGTTAGATCATCCACATTTTCGGTCGACAGACGGGTCCTTTTTTCTGTCAGGATTGATCCAGCTGCACTGAAGACTCTTTCCGATAGCACACTTGCAGCTGGGCAAGCGAGCTCCTGTAAGGCATATTGTGCCAATTCTGGCCAGGTGTCCAGTTTAGCGGCCCAATAGCCAAATGGGAATGACCTGTGAGGGAGAACATCGATATGGGAGGAAAAGTAGTTTGTAACCATAGTTGACAACTGCTGTCTCCTGTCACTTTCCATCGATGCAGTATTACCAGTTGTGTGAGTGGGACTTGAAAAATCAGTCCACAACATGGTCATGAAACCCCTGTCTCCAACGTCAATTCTGCTGTGTGCACCACGAACTACTCTTCCAAGCTGCCCCCGGCCCCTACGGCTCGTGGGAGAACCATCACCACTGCTGTGGGCTGGGAATGCCTCAATCAACCGGTTTACCAGAGTTGCTTGTTTGTTAGCCAATATTAGGTCAAGGTTCTCCTGTGGCATGATGTTTTGGAATTTGCCTTTATAGCGTGGATCCAGGATGCTGGCCAACCAGTAGTCGTCATCGTTCATCATTTTGGCAATGCGGGGGTCCCTTTTTAGGATCTGCAAGGCTTAATCTGACATGTGGGCCAATGTTCCCGGTGTCAATGATGCACTGTGAGTGCTGGGTGGAGGAGCACTTTCTGGCAAATCCACATCCCTCCAGTCATGCACAAACCCTGTACCAGACCTTGCCACGCCAACATTTTCTCTTGCCCCACGAGAAGCATCCTCCTCCCCTAAATAATCATCCCCATCATCATCCTCCTCCTCATCCACGAGACTTCCCTGACCAGACAATGGCTGACTGTCATCAAGGCTTCCCTCCTCCTCAGAAGCAGACACATAAGTGGGAAGCTCATGCTTATGATGGCATCGTCTGCGCTTACCAGCCATGTGCATTCCTCAAAACACTGAAGGACTTTACAGAGGTCTTTCAGCTTCGACCACTGCACACCTGTCAACTCCATGTCTGCCCTCAAAGTGCTTGTCCGTGTATCCTCCCACAAATGCATTACGGCCTGCCTCTGTTCGCACAGCCGCTCAACCATGTGCAGGGTGGAGTTCCACCTTGTTGCAACGTCGATAATTAGGCGGTGGTTGGGAAGGTGGAGCAATTGCTGCAGCTTCTGCATACGACTGGAGTGTACCAGCGACCGGCGGATGTGCAAGCACAGTCTTCGAACCTTATGGAGCAGGCCTGTTAACTCCGGATAATTGTTGAGGAAGCACTGCACCACCAGGTTCAAGGTGTGAGCCAAGCAAGGTATGTGTCTGAGTTTTGAAAGGCCTATGGCTGCCACAAAATTCCTGCCGTTATCACTAACTACCTTGCCTGCCTCAAGATGTAGACTGTCCAGCCATGACTCAGTTTGTCACTGAAAGTAGTCGGCCAGTACCTCCTGTGTCTGTCGCCCAAACACATCATCTTCAACACAGCCTGCTGACGCTTTCCACTAGCTGTTCGATAGGGGGACACCTCATGTGCAACACTGGCAGCTGCGGATGGAGTGCTCGTGCGACTGTGCTCTGTGGACGATCTTTTGCTTCTGAAGGAGGAGGGTCGAACGCCTACAGGCAACTGTTTCCTATACCGTGGGCTAGGCAGCACTGTCCCACCACCGCTGTCCCCTGAGGACCCTGCATCCACCACATTAACCCAGTGCGCAGTGATGGACACGTAACGGCCCTGGCCATGCCAACTGGACCATGCATCAGTTGTGAGGTGCACCTTTCCACTCACTGACTGCTTGAGTGCATGGACAATGCGGTCTTTCACATGAAGGTGGAGGGCTGCGCTTTCAACCAAGCGATAGGGCATCATCTCTAACGAGATTAGTTTGGCAATGTGGGCGTTCAAACCCAGTGTACGCGGATGAGAGGATGAGTACCTTCTTGTCCTACTCATAGGCTCTGGTACGGTGAGCTGGACTTGAGAGCTGCATATGGTGGAAGTAGCGGTGGACAGGGCGGACTGAGAGAGGGTTGATGATGGTGATGGAGTTGGTGTTCTTTCTGATGGCCTAGATTCAGTCTTCCGCTGTTACAACATTGTGATTCCCTGACTGCTTTGGCCTTGCGACGACACCTCAACATTTGCTGCTGGTGGTGTGCTAACCCGTGGGCTTACAGTGGGGGAAAACAATGTAGCTTTGCTGACAGGCCCGGATTGGCAATATAACCAACCGGGCATTTTCCCGCTGGGCCGCTGTCACGTGGGCCGCGGGCGGCAGCGCCCGATCATCTGGCCGCTTGCCAGCTGCTGCGGCCACTGTTGCTCCTGCCGCCGGCCCTCTGCGGGCACGGCAGTGATAGTTTCCAAGTTCCTCCCGCACTGCAGGGAGATAAGCCGCCACGCCCCCCCATCCTCGCCCCCCCATCCTCGCCTTAGCATGAGACCCCCTCCGCCCCCGCCCCCGCCCCCGCCCCCGCCACTCACAGCGTTGCACTCGCTTGCCTGCTCGCTCTGTTCGCAGGACCTGTGATGAGGTCACAGGAGAGGAGGAGTCAGGGGGGTCACATGATCAGGAGCCTTTGTCCAGACCCCGATCATGTCACCCCTGACTCCGCCCCTCCTGTGACCTCATCACAGGTCCTGTGCGCTCAGCCTTGCCTCTACCGTCTGCAAGACTCTGCTTTGCTGTTGTCATGGTGCTGGTTGAGGTAAGTATGTGTGGGGTCAGGATCTACAGTGTTGATGTAGCAGAGCTGTGTGTGTACGAGGTGTACGGAGCGGAGCCGTGTGTGTACGAGGTGTACGGAGCGGAGCCGTGTGTGTACAAGGTGTACGGAGAGGAGCCATGTGTACGAGGTGTACGGAGCGGAGCCGCGTTTGTACAAGGTGTACGGAGAGGAGCCGCGCGTGTACGAGGTGTACGGAGAGGAGCCGTGCGTGTACGAGGTGTACGGAGAGGAGCCGTGCGTGTACGAGGTGTACGGAGAGGAGCCGTGCGTGTACGAGGTGTACGGAGAGGAGCTGTGTGTGTACGAGGTGTACGGAGAGGAGCCGCGCGTGTACGAGGTGTACGGAGAGGAGCCGCGCGTGTACGAGGTGTACGGAGAGGAGCCGTGTGTGTACGAGGTGTACGGAGCAGAGCCGTGTGTACGAGGTGTACGGAGAGGAGCCGTGTGTACGAGGTGTACGGAGAGGAGCCGCGCGTGTACGAGGTGTACGGAGAGGAGCCGTGTGTACGAGATGTACGGAGCGGAGCCGTGTGTGTGTACGAGGTGTACGGAGAGGAGCCGTGTGTGTATGAGGTGTACGGAGAGGAGCCATGTGTACGAGGTGGACGGAGCGGAGCCGCGCGTGTACGAGGTTTACGGAGCGGAGCCGCGCGTGTACGAGGTGTACGGAGAGGAGCCGCGCGTGTACGAGGTGTACGGAGAGGAGTCGCGCGTGTACGAGGTGTACGGAGAGGAGCCGCGCGTGTACGAGGTGTACGGAGAGGAGCCGCGCGTGTACGAGGTGTACGGAGAGGAGCCGCGCGTGTACGAGGTGGACGGAGTGGAGCCGCGCGTGTACGAGGTGGACGGCGTGGAGCCAAGTGTGTACAAAGCATACAAAGCGGGCTTTTCCCACGGACACAGGAGTACATGGCGGAGCCCCGAGGAGCATTTTAAAACACACACATGACGTTCCACCTGAAGTGATGTGCTGGAAGCTGACCGGAAATGAGATAATTTCTTGAGGAGATTGTGACGGAACCAGGAATGCTTCAGATCCATCACCGTGTCCTCCTCCGACAGCGCAGTCAGCAGGATCACCTTGGAATCGGGGATGCCGGCCATGTGAGCGGATCATGATAGGTCCTGCACCGGGAGGCTCAGGTGGGCATTACAATGGGAGCCGGGCTGCTATAGTATCTTTGTAGAATCTTTCTTTATTTCTTTCTCTCTTTTTCTTTCTTTCTCTGTTCTTTCATTCTCTGTTCTGTCTTTCCCTCATTTTCTTTCTCTCTCTGTTCTTTCTTTCTCTCTCTGTTCTTTCTTTCTCTCTCTAATCTTTCTTTTTTCTCTCTCTGTTCTTTCTTCCCCTCTTTCATTCTTTTTCTTTCCCCTCTTTCTTTCTCTCTGTTCTTTCTCTGTCTCTCACTGTTCTTTCTTTCTTTCCCCTTTCTTTCTCGCTCTCTCTGTTTTCTTTTTTCTCTCTCTCTCTGTTTTCTCTCTTCCTTAGTGCCAGTCAGTGTGCCCATAATGCCAGCCACTGTGCCCTCAGTACCAGTCAGTGTGATCAGCAGTGCTAAATGGGTGCGATTAGGAGTGGACATGGGTGTGACTAGTTGTGAAATGGGTGTGGCTGGGCGTGGCCAAAATTTGCAGCGGCGTCTTTGTCCATCTTTCCCTTCTTCAAAAGTTGGGAGGTATGATAGGGGCGGCTATGACCAGGGGGTCTGGTTGCCCAATAGAGAGCAGTTCTGCCAGGAATTCTGTCACCGTGCGTACAAAAGGGGACAGAGATTTGGGAGGAGTACTGCAACTAAAATCAATAAATAGCACTGAGCTGAAATACTGGGCACAGCTATGACTACATGTTATATAGTCGTGTTAATCTCCTCTCACCGTGTGACTAGTGGGCCTGTGTAACTTCAAATGCCAGGGCTGAATTTTAGTCCCAGTCCGGCCCTGGTTGCTGACTACCTTCTTTGGGAGCAGTTTCACATGTGGTACGTGAGGTTTGGTAGTCCGTCCACGCTTGCAAGTGCATGGTGGTTAAATGTCTAAGCATGCAACTGGTATTCAAATTTCTCAGATTTTTCCCTCGGCTAAAGGTCTTTGCGCACTTCTTACAGATAACCTTGGCCTGATCATTAGGATTTTGTTCAAAAAAGTGCCACACTGCACTCTTCCTACTTTGGCAGACATTTTGCGGCCTAGCACGCTGTGATGTTTTGACCCTCTGGACAAGCTGTCCAGCAACTCTTTTGATTTTTGGAACCTGTCTTTGGAGTGCTCCGGGCCTGCCAGATAACAGCTGTTGCGATGTTGATGCCTTCTGCGGATGCTCCTCCTCCTCTTCTGAGCTATTGGCAGCGGCACCCTGTTCCCCCAATGGATGCCAATCTGGGTCAACAACTGGGTCATCCATCACCTCCTCTTCAATGTCATGTGCACCTTCCTCTGTGTCACCGTGTATGGTGGTATAGTATGCGGGAGGGGGCACCTGAGTTTCATCAGGGTCAGATTCTGGCTCAGTACACTGCGAGGACAATGTATTGCTCTGAGTGAATGTACCAGCAGATAAATCTAGCAGTGGCTGTGCATCAGTGGACTCCATGTCAGATTCATCTTGGCCTGGGTAATTCACGATTTGACTTGATAACCCAGGCATGGTGTTGTGAGTTCATTTTCCCCTTCACTACTGAAGCCCGAGGAACTCCCTCTTCTGGTAAAGAAAGGTAGTGAGCCTGATTATCAAACACCTGAGCCTAATGATGATGACTGGCTGAGTGGAGTTACTGACTGGATATAAGGCTGCCAACGCCCTTCTGCCCTGCGGGTGATTTCTCTGTGGGATCCTTGGAGACCAGTCTGAATTCCTGCTCTTCTAAAGCTAAGTTTTCTGTTCGGCTTTTTGCATTTGTGCTTTGACTTTGTTTTGCTTTGTTTTTCTGGATTTCTGCCATTCCCTGCTGGGGTGAGCTGAATTCCTTTAGCTCTGTCTTCTGAAAATACCTGAGTGCTGATTTAGTTTTTGAAGCCTAGCTGCTTCAGGGTCTTTTTCCATATCAGCTTGTTGGCTTATGTCTTTGATAGGGTTTTGGCAGATTGCAGACAGCAACCTTCCTTTCCTGTTCTGTTTAGTTAGCTTGGGCCCCATCGTTTGCTCAGCCTATCATTCTATCTGTGTGAGTGTTTTTTCATCTTGCTTCACCGTCATTATATGTTGGGGGCTGTCTTTTACTTTGGGGTCTGCTCTGGGGCAGTTTAGATTTCCTTTTCTGTCTTTAGGCTATTTAGCTCTCCGGCAGTGATCGAGGGGTCTAGGGCACCGTAGGAACCCCCCACGGCTACTGCTAGTTGTGTTGATAGGTTCAGGGGTCTGCAATCTGATAGTTGCCAACTTCTCTGGTTTTCTGGACGTAGCTTTTATTTTTGTGTCTGCCTCCTACGGTGACTCAATCATAACAGAATCACCCGCCATACCGCAGATCCTAGGGTACTCAATAGCAGGAAAGAATTGTAAAAAAAAAAAAAAAAAAGTGTATATTTTTTCCTCTATATCTCTGAGGCCGTAGGGGGAATTTTTTTTTCTCTCAATGGAGATAAAGCAATTGTCTGATCGTGTGGAGCAGCTCGCTGCGGAAGTGCGGGGAATTTCCGCCTATCTTGCTCATTCACATGCTGCTGAACCAAAGATTCCTACACCTGATGTATTTTTTGGGGATCGGTCTAAATTTTTGAATTTCAAAAATAATTGTAAATTATTTTTTGCCTTGAAGCCTAACTCGCCAGGGAGCTCCGCGCAGCAGGTTAAAATTGTCATCTCTTTGCTGCGTGGCGATCCCCAGGATTGGGCGTTTTCTTTGAAATCAGATGATCCTATTCTGACTAATGTGAACGCATTTTTTCAAGACTTGGGGTTGTTGTATGACGAACCTAATGCCATTGTTCAGGCTGAAAAGACCCTGCTGGTATTGAACCAGGGTCGAGATTCTGCAGAATTGTACTGTCAAAAATTCCGAAAGTGGGCAGTACTTACTACCTGGAATGATAATGCCTTGGCTGCTCTCTTTCGGAAGGGGTTGTCAGAAGCCGTAAAAGATACTATGGTGGGATTTCCTGTTCCCTCTGGTCTTGACGATTCTATGTCATTAGCTATTCAGGTTGATCGGTGTTTGCGCGAACGCAAAACTGCACGAGAGGTGTTGCCACCTGTTGAACAAATGTCTGAACCTATGCAATGTGATAGAGTTTTGTCCAGAGAGCAGCGTCAGGAGTTCAGAAGGCGTAATAAGTTGTGTTTTTTCTGTGGAGATGCCTCGCATATTATTTCTGTCTGTCCTAAATGAGAGAAACGCTTTGCACACACGTTTTCTGTTGGTGGTGTTCAACCTAAGTTTCTTCTGGCTATTACTCTGATCTGCTCCCTGTCCACATTTTCCGCCAAGGCTTTTGTGGATTCGGGAGCAGCCCTAAACCTAATGGACTTGGATTTTGCTAAACGTTGTGGATTTCCGATGACACCTCTGCAGACGCCTATCCCTTTGAGGGGGATTGATGCTACTCCTTTGGCTAAAAATAAACCTCAGTTTTGGACCCAGGTGGTAATGCGGGTCGCCCCAGACCATCAAGAAAATTGCAGATTTTTGGTGTTGCATAATCTGCATGATACTATTGTTCTGGGGTTTCCCTGGTTACAAATTCATAATTCAGTTTTGGATTGGAAATCTGTGTCTGTGGTGAGTTGGGGTTGTCGGTGTGCCTTTAGTGAGGCTCCGGTGTTTTCCACCTCTCCTCAGTCGCATGATGTTCCTGATTATTTGGCGGACTTTTATGATGTATTGAGTGAGAATGAGTCTGCGTCTCTGCCTCCTCATAGGAGTTATGACTGTGCAATTGAACTGAGCCCGGGGTGTAAATTTCCCAAGGGTCAGCTCTTCAATTTATCTGTACCCGAGCACGAGGCTATGCGATCCTATATTAAGGAGGCGTTGGAGAAGGGTCATATTAGACCATCCTCGTCACCCTTAGGTGCCGGGTTTTTTTGTAGCCAAAAAGGATGGATCATTAAGACCATGTATTGTCTATCGTGCCCTCAAAAAAATTACTGTTAAATATCAGTATCCGTTACCCCTGATTTCTGATCTAGTCTCCAGAGTTAAAGGTGCTTGCTGGTTTACCAAGCTTGACCTCAGGGGGGCGTATAATCTTATTTGCATTAAGCATGGGGATGAATGGAAGACGGCGTTTAATACTCCGGAGGGACATTTTGAGTACCTGGTGATGCCTTTTGGGCTCACTAATGCCCCTTCTGTCTTCCAGTGCTTCATGAACGATATTTTCCGAGATTTTGTCGATAAATTTTTGATTATCTATCTGGATGATATTTTGATCTTCTCCAAGGATTGGGATTCTCATGTGGAACATATTCGGACTGTGTTCCGGATCTTGAGGGAGAATTCCCTGTATGTCAAAGGATCTAAATGCCTTTTTGGAGTACAGAGGATTTCTTTTTTGGGATTTATTTTGTCCCCGTCAACTATTGAAATGGACCCGGCCAAGGTACAGGCCATTTACGATTGGGTTCAGCCCACTTCTTTGAAGGCCCTCCAGAAGTTTTTGGGTTTTGCTAATTTTTATCGGAAATTTATAGCAAAATTTTCTAGTATTGCCAAGCCATTGACTGATTTGACTAAGAAGGGTGCTGATGTGTTAAATTGGTCTCCGGAGGCTGTTTCTTCCTTTCAGGAGCTGAAGTGAAGATTCACCTCTGCCCCGATTTTGCAGCAACCTGATGTCTCACTTCCGTTCCAGGTAGAGGTGGATGCTTCTGAGATTGGTGCAGGAGCTGTTTTGTCCCAAAAGGATCCTGTAACATCTAAAATGAATCCCTGTGCTTTCTTTTCCCGAAAGTTCTCTCCATCTGAACGTAACTATGATGTGGGGAATCGGGAACTGTTGGCCATGAAATGGGCATTTGAGGAGTGAAGACATTGGTTGGAGGGAGCTAATCATCAAGTCGTGGTCCTCACTGACCACAAGAATTTGATTTACCTAGAGTCGGCTAAGCGCTTGAACCCTAGACAGGCTAGGTGGGCCTTGTTTTTTACACGTTTTGATTTTGTGGTTTCTTTTCTTCCTGGAACTAAGAATGTCAAGGCAGACGCCCTCTCTAGGAGCTTCTTTGCTGATTCTCCTGTGGTGACCAAGCCTGCTACCATCTTAGGCGAAGGGGTAGTTCTTTCTGCCATCTCGCCCGATTTGAGACGTGCTCTGGAAGAGTTCCAGGAGGACTAACCTGAGTGTTGTCCCAGTGGAAAGTTGTATGTTCCTGACCAGTGGAAGAAGAGAGTGATGTCTGAAGTTCATTGCTCTGCTTTGGCTGGTCATCCAGGTATTTTTGGTACTAGAGATCTGGTGAGTCGGTCTTTTTGGTGGCCCTCCTTGTCTCGTGATGTCAGGAATTTTGTGCAGTCCTGTGGGACGTGTTCCCGGTCTAAATCGTGTTCTCGCTCTAGTGGGTTGTTGATGCCTTTGCCGGTGCCAAGGAGGCCATGGACCCATATTTCAATGGATTTCATCTCTGATATGCCTGTCTCTCAAAGGATGACTGTTATTTGGGTGATTTGTGATAGGTTCTCTAAGATGGTTCATCTTGTACCACTCCCTAAGTTGCCGTCTTCCTCTGAGTTGGTGCCCCTGTTTTTGCAACAGGTGGTTCGCTTGCACGGGATTCCTGAGAACATTGTATCTGACAGAGGAGTTCAGTTTGTGTCTAGATTTTGGAGGACTTTCTGTTCCAAGCTGGGAATTCAGTTGTCCTTCTCCTCTGCTTTTCACCCTCAGACCAATGGGCAGACGGAGAGAACAAACCAGACCTTGGAGTCGTATTTGAGATGTTTTATTTCCGCTGATCAGGATAATTGGGTTTCATTTTTGCCCTTGGCCGAATTTGCTTTAAATAATAGAGCTAGTTCTGCCACTTTGATGTCACCTTTTTTTTGTAACTTTGGGTTTCAACCTCGATTTTCTTCAGGGCAGGTGGAGCCCTCTGCCTGCCCAGGTGTTGACACTGTGGTGGAGAGAATGCACCAGATCTGGGACCAAGTGGTGGATAAGTTATCCCTCTCCCAGGAAAAGGCCCAGCTGTTTTCCAACCAACATAGGACCATTAGTCCCCAGTTTAAGGTTGGTGATATGGTGTAGTTATCATCAAAATATATTGCTATGAAGGTGGCTTCTCCTAAGTTTAAGCCTAGATTTATTGGACCTTACAAGATTTTGGAGATTATTAATCCGGTCTCTTTTCGTTTGGCTCTTCCTGTCACATTTAAAATCCATAATGTGTTCCATAAATCTTTGTTGAAAAGGTTTGTTGAACCTGTTTTACCGGGGGTGGCACCTCCAGACCCTGTATTGGTTGAAGGTAACATGGAATATGAGGTAGAGAAAGTACTGGATTCCCGTCTGGCTAGACGGAGACTCCAGTATTTGGTTAAGTGGAAGGGTTATGGTCAGGAGGATAATTCCTGGGTCTCTGCCTCTGATATTCATGCCAAAAGATTGGTGCGTGCCTTTCATCGGGCTCACCCTGATCGCCCTGGTGGCGTGGTTGAGGGTTCGGTGACCCCTCCTCAAGGGGGAGGTACTGTTGTGAGTTCATTTTCCCCTTCACTACTGAAGCCCGAGGAACTCCCTCTTCTGGTAAAGAAAGGTAGTGAGCCTGATTATCAAACACCTGAGCCTAATGATGATGACTGGCTGAGTGGAGTTACTGACTGGATATAAGGCTGCCAACGCCCTTCTGCCCTGCGGGTGATTTCTCTGTGGGATCCTTGGAGACCAGTCTGAATTCCTGCTCTTCTAAAGCTAAGTTTTCTGTTCGGCTTTTTGCATTTGTGCTTTGACTTTGTTTTGCTTTGTTTTTCTGGATTTCTGCCATTCCCTGCTGGGGTGAGCTGAATTCCTTTAGCTCTGTCTTCTGAAAATACCTGAGTGCTGATTTAGTTTTTGAAGCCTAGCTGCTTCAGGGTCTTTTTCCGTATCAGCTTATTGGCTTATGTCTTTGATAGGGTTTTGGCAGATTGCAGACAGCAACCTTCCTTTCCTGTTCTGTTTAGTTAGCTTGGGCCCCATCGTTTGCTCAGCCTATCATTCTATCTGTGTGAGTGTTTTTTCATCTTGCTTCACCGTCATTATATGTTGGGGGTTGTCTTTTACTTTGGGGTCTGCTCTGGGGCAGTTTAGATTTCCTTTTCTGTCTTTAGGCTATTTAGCTCTCCGGCTGTGATCGAGGGGTCTAGGGCACCGTAGGAACCCCCACGGCTACTGCTAGTTGTGTTGATAGGTTCAGGGGTCTGCAATCTGATAGTTGCCAACTTCTCTGGTTTTCTGGACGTAGCTTCTATTTTTGTGTCTGCCTCCTACGGTGACTCAATCATAACAGCATGGTATGTGAAAACAGCTCCATGGAGTAATCTGTAGTGTGGCCTGCCGCATACATTTCATTGTGCATTCAGTGCACATATGGGTGTGACCGCCCTCTTTCTGAGCTGGGAAAGCCATCCAGTCTGGCCTAAGCTGTTACAAGTGGTTCAGCCGCTCGACCCTTATTCACATTCACGCCACTTGGCAAGTGAAAAGGTTTTAAATACTAGAGTAGGGACTGTCCCACAAGGGTTGCCGTGACGTGGCGGGATGGCTTGTTCATTATTTTGATCAAAATTATGTTTACTAAATACCCTTATTATTATTATTACCTTTATGCATTATTTGCAGTATATTTTTTACTTTTAGTTCAGGATATTTGTGTTTTTTGCTTTTTGTTTTCTCTGGTTAATGGTCATGTGTTAATATGCACTTACATTGTGCATACACATTAACTTACTTTTCTCAGTTCAGATTTGTTTTTTATTCATTTCATTGTGCATTCAGTGCACATATGGGTGTGACCGCCCTCTTTCTGAGCTGGGAAAGCCATCCAGTCTGGCCTAAGCTGTTACAAGTGGTTCAGCCGCTCGACCCTTATTCACATTCACGCCACTTGGCAAGTGAAAAGGTTTTAAATACTAGAGTAGGGACTGTCCCACAAGGGTTGCCGTGACGTGGCGGGATGGCTTGTTCATTATTTTGATCAAAATTATGTTTACTAAATACCCTTATTATTATTATTACCTTTATGCATTATTTGCAGTATATTTTTTACTTTTAGTTCAGGATATTTGTGTTTTTTGCTTTTTGTTATCCTTTAGTTTTGGTAGGGGTGAAGGACACAAGGAAAGGTGTGGCTCCTGACCATGTGCCTCCAATGATGACTCAGTGCTTTTATTTTTTGAAAGTTCAGAAGAGGAGGCAATAGAGCTGGAGGCTGTGTCAGCAATGTAAGCCAAAACTTGTTCCTGAAGCTCCGGCTTTAAAAGCGGTTTACCTACTCACAGAAAAGGGAGCCTTCGAGGCCTTGTGGAGCCAGTCGATGATGCAGGCTCAACACCTCCTGCATTTGGTTCTATTTTGCTTTTGCCGCTACCAGCAGATCCACCACCAGCACCATCATTACCAGCTGCCAACACCCGCCCACTTCCACCACACTTCATTTTTGGGGAAAATGTACCCAAAATACCACCAATTATATGGTACAAGGTGTATATAGAGGACTGGGGAGAAATGGAATCTCTCTGCAGACTTCAGGACACAGTTAGATTCTGTCAGGCCCTGTGTATATTACACCTCAAAGTAACAGGCTGATTCTGGATGGTGTAAAAAAGTTGTATAGAGGACTGGGGAGAAATGGAATCTCTCTACAGACTTCAGGACACAGTTAGATTCTGTCAGGCCCTGTGTATATTACACCTCAAAGCAACAGGCTGATTCTGGATGGTGTAAAAAAGGTGTATAGAGGACTGGGGAGAAATGGAATTTCTCTACAGACTTCAGGACACAGTTGGATTCTGTCAGGCCCTTTGTATTTTACACCTCAAAGTAACAGGCTGATTCTGGATGGTGTAAAAAAGGTGTATAGAGGACTGGGGAGAAATGGAATCTCTCTACAGACTTCAGGACACAGTTGTTTTCTGTCAGGCCCTGTGTATTTTACACCTCAAAGTAACAGGCTGATTCTGGATGGCGTAAAAAAGGTGTATAGAGGACTGGGGAGAAATGGTATCTCTATACAGACTTCAGGACACAGTTGTATTCTGTCAGGCCCTGTGTATAGTACATCGCAATGTAACAGGCAAAAATTGCCTAGTGTATGACAAACTACAAGGTGTATATAGAATTGGGCAGAATTGGAATCTCCCTAGTAAGAACGGACAAACTCCTTGGCTTTTCCTTACAGAGTCACACACAGATAGCTTCAATTTGGCCGTGATACCAGCCGGTACACGGTACTGTGTGAGGAGCGTACACGTACACCGCTGTACGGTGTGTGTGTGTGTGTGTATGTAAAATTGTCAAGCTCCGTGTTTTTGTATACGGACTGACACACGTTCTCTCTGGCTTTGAATGTAATCAAACAGCAAATATACGAAACTGTTTGAAAAATGGACAAAACTCTAAGGTGTAGGTCTGTAAGAACGGACAAACTCCTCGGCTTTTCCTTACAGAGTCACACACAGATTGTCAAGCTCCGTGTTTTTGTATACAGACTGACACACGCTGTCTCTCTCTAGTTTTGAATGTAATCAAACAGCAGATATACGAAACTGTTTGAAAAACGGACAAAACTCTAAGGTGTAGGTCTGTAAGAACAGACAAACTCCTCGGCTTTTCCTTACAGAGACACACACAGATAGCTTCAATTTGGCCGTGATACCAGCCAGTACACGGTACTGTGTGAGGAGCGTACACGTACACCGCTGTACGGTGTGTGTATGTAAAATTGTCAAGCTCCTTGTTTTTGTATATGGACTAACACACGCTCTCTCTAGTTTTGAATGTAATCAAACAGCAATTATACGAAACTGTTTGAAAAACGGACAAAACTCTAAGGTGTAGGTCTGTAAGAACGGACAAACTCCTCGGCTTTTCCTTACAGAGACACACACAGATAGGTTCAATTTGGCCGTGATAACAGCCGGTACACGGTACTGTGTGAGGAGCGTACACCAGTGTACGGTGTGTGAAAAAATGAACGCTCAGTACCTCACCAGGACAAAACAATAAAATTTGGATTGCTTTTAAAAAAGCAGTTTGAACACCAGTGTGCACACAGCAATGCAGGTAGCCTTAAAAGGCAGGCTAATCACCGCCAGTGCTGCTGCATAAAAGCAAAAATCTTCACCTTTCACTGCACACTAACTGCAGTGAAAATCACTATCAGCAGAAGCGTTTTTTTTTTCTTTTGGCCTTCCTAACGCTCTCCCGACAGAATCAGCAGCAGCTCTCACTATTCTGAGATTAGCATAAGTAACATGGCGGTTGGCATGCACGCCCTTTTATACCCCCTGTGACGCCCCACAAAGCAAGCCAATCACTTGCATGCCCTTCTCAAAGATTGTGGTGACCGCTGCCTATGTCATCACGTTGCCCACAGTGTCTGTTCTTTCTGATTGGCTGAAAAAGGGCGCTAAAGCATCTTTTGAAACACGACTTTGGCGCGATGGTCACCGACCTCGTGGCCGACCTAACGCTAAGGTCGGGTTTCGTTTCATGAAACCCGACTTTAGCGAAAGTCGGCGACTTTTGAATTTTTTTCGACTCGTTTCGCTCAACTCTACCCATGGTACATAAGCATGGCTATTAAAGGAGTTCTTCGGGCAAAAGGTGCTCTCTACGTGAGGCTTGGGTTCTACAAAAACAATTCGTACTTGCCTTCCATAACCACCCTGGATCCAGTGCATGCCTGCCTTGTGCTCTGCCGCAGCACTAGAAGCAATGACTTCACAGTTCGACCAGCTGCAGGAACGCTGTGGCTTGTGATCAGCTGCAGCGGACAGGTCATTTGTACCATGCACCATTGGAGAAACATCCAATGATGAGCGGTTCAAGTTGCATGACTGCTGCGGCCAATTACAAGCAAGACCTGATTGCTTCCGGTGCTGGCGCGGTGCAGACCAGAGTGGTAAGACCACACACACAGCTGGCCGCACCCAGCCAAAACTCTGCACACCTGCAGTTGCCACCGCGAAGCGGAGAGACTCTGCGAGCATGCCGTCTAACACATATATTATGGATCAGCCCCCATGTTGTACCCATCACCACCATGTGATACATCAGGAAAGCTCAGCAGATAGTTAAAAAAGGAGGAAAATTCAATAAGTCTGGCTCTACCTAGGTCAGTCTTGATCAACATCCCCCCCGTTATAACACGTGCATACCTCTTAATGAATAAAGTTGGAGTACACTTCTATAATTTCCACCACTTTCTGGAGTAGAGTACAGTGAATCTCAGAGGTCAATATTGACCACACCCATATATATTTTTTAAAAGTCAAAGGAGGCAGGATAAAATCTACATAAAACAAATTGCTTTCCACATACGGCAATTTACTGTTGTAAAACTAAATTATTAAATCCCCCCCATATAGGATTGTGAAAAAAATAAAAAAATTCAGTATAACCTGTTAATTTAGTAAGCAACTGCTTAGTTTGCAGTTAGGGGGTCCAGTGGGCGGTCCTATTTAATGCTTTGGAAAGTGTGTACAGAGGTGTTGTGAGTTCATTTTCCCCTTCACCATTGAGGTCTGATGAACTCCCTCTTCTGGTGAAGGAAGGTAGTGAGGCTGATTACCAAGCACCTGGGTATGATGATGATGACTGGGTGACGGGAATTGCTGACTGGATATAAGGCAGCCGACGCCCTTCTGCCTTGCTGGTGATCTCTCTGAGGGATTCTAGGAGACCAGTCTGATTCCTTCTCCTCAAAAGCTAAGTTTTCTGCACTGCTTTTTGCATTTGTGTTTTGTTTTGTTTTGCCTTGTTTTTCTGAATTTCTGCCATTCCCTGCTGGGGTGAGTTGAATTCCTTTTTGCTCTGTCTTCAGAAAATACCTGAGTGCTGATATAGTCTTTTTGAAGCCTAGCGTCTTCTGGGCCTTTTTCCCTATCAGCCTGTTGGCCCTTGTTTTGATAGGGTTTTTGGCGGATTGCAGACAGCAGCTTTTCTATCCTGTCCTATCTAATTAGCTTGGGCCCCATCATTTGCTCAGCCTATCTTTCTATCTGTGTGAGTGTTTTTTCATCTTGCTTCACCGTCATTATATGTTGGGGGCTGCCTATTGCTTTGGGGTCTGCTCTGGGGCAGTTTAGATTTCCCTTTCTGTCTTTAGGCTATGTAGTTCTCCGGCTGTGATCGAGGGGTCTAGGGCACCGTAGGAACCCCCACGGCTACTGCTAGTTGTTGTTGATAGGTTCAGGGGTCTGCAATCCGATAGCTGCCAACTTCTCTGGTTTTCTGGACTTAGCTAGTATTTCTGTTTTTGCCTCCTACGGTGACTCATTCAGAACACAGAGGGCTTTTCAGGATAGGTTGTCAATCATTGCTGACAATGATAGTATACACTTTAGTATAATATGAACTACCACCTTCATTTTAAAAGGAAAGTGCGAGCAATAAAAAGAATAAATACATTTAAAGGGGACTCCATTTTCTGTTGCCTATCGATATGACCAATCACAGTGTCACAATGATTCCCAAGATAAATACTGAAAGATAATAAAATTAGACTCTGCTTAAAATACTTTCTTTTACTAGTTTTTCCTTTTGTTTTCCTTCGGGGAGGAGCTTTGTCCTGTGTTCATGGTCGGCCCCTACGGAGTAATGGACATTATAAAAATATATGGTTTTATACAAAGTACTGGCCCAGAACAGACAGTGGTTCCCGCTTTTCCAGGTGAACCAAAGTGGTGCCGGATTTTCTAGTATAAGAAATATTTGAAATTTTGCTAAATTTCTGGACATACACTTTTTTTTTACAACTTATTTTTATGCCAGTACGGTCAGTCTCCGCCAAGCTTTTTAAAAAGCACATTAGTATTTTGCATGCCAGGCTTGATGACCAATCTTGAGGCAAATATTGTTCAGAAATGGGTAGCAAATTTTAATATCTAATTGGATTTTTCAAAGTCGTACAAAACTGCTTGGGTCCAAGAAACGGTTACGGACGACCAGAGTATATTTTTCTGTCTGCTGGTTGTAAGTCAGTTTTAGGTAACAGCGAGTATAGCGATCCCTTCACCCTAAACTTCTTTCAGAGCCTCTGCAGCCGCTTGCACCGTAAATGTGGCAATAGCAATTTGCCTTTTGACTTCTTCCCAGGCCGCTCTCTGATCTTCTTTGTTTTCTATGTCGAATAAGGCGCCGTATATACCCGGAAATGATTCTCCAGCGTATTTGTTATGGCTGCTTGGTGCAAAGATGATGTGTCTGTGGAAAAAAAAAAATGCTTTCTTAAAAAGGGCCCCATTATCCACATGTAGCTTGGGCAAAGTCATATCATTGCTATTTCAGCCCTGAACTGCAAAAAATGCTTCTCAACACCCAATCACAGGATGAGATTAATCAGCACTGGCCCAATTTTGGTGAAGATCGCTAGATTTCAGACTTTTCTTTGTTTTTGCCTGTTGAGACTCAAAAAGCAGACGGGGATTTTAGTTACTTATAAAGATCCAAAACGCCTGCTGGAAGTCAGGTGGGATGTGGGGTTCATTCTGAGGACCATGGTGGGTCCATTCGAGACCCCATTATAGTACAAAGCACAGAAAGAGCTGCTTTGGTTGTTTCTACCCTTCTGAAGGACAGTTGACAGGGACAGTTAAAAGCACAAGTGTTGTGTCCTCTTCATGCTCTGGAGCATTGAGGGTTCCTAAGGTTGGATCTCCGTGGATCATCAAATGATTGCTAGATAAGTGGATATCAAGGTGTCCAACTAGGGCTCCAAGAGATCGGTTGAGATCTGTAGGAGAAAGTATGTAGCTCCACTGTAGGGCAAATGAAGTCTTACACAGATACCATTAAAATCAAAGGGCTCACACACAAGTCAGGTCCCTCAGAGCTATGGTACTTTTCAAGCTAAAAGATGCCAAAAAATAGAAAAAGGTTACCCCTACCTGTAGAAAGGTCTTCCCGGGAGACCCAGAGGATTGGTGAGTGCCCTCTCTGCAAACATCAGTTGGTCATTTAGGATGCGAACGGCCATTGGACTAGAAGAAGACATCTTTAGTTAATAGCGGAAAATTTACAGAAAATATATCTTTTCCTGGGGCATGTGAGGGGTCTGATCTTAAATAGACATTGTGCTAAATGTTTGTTTGCCAACAGAAAGTTTATCCTACTGGCGCCAACTGCTAAGTTTATCACCTAACGGAAAAGGAAGTTACGGTCCTTGCGATGTTGGGGTACCTAAAACACTGGAATAAGGTGCAGATACAACAGATTGTGACCACTACAGGCACCAGGTACAAGACTTTGAGCCAATGCCTCTTATGACCAGTGTATTATATGGAAGATATTCCGAAGGTTCAAGGAGTTGGTCAATGAAACACTTGATTTATACATCAATCACACATTGGCATAGATATGAATTTTAGGCTTTTTAGTTTTGTTTTTCCATTTGGTACATTTCTAAATCAGAGCCAAAGGGGTTTGACAGCTTTATAAAGCCCATTCAGTCCTAAAATGAGTATTGCTTGGAGATTATGGTCTTCACCAAAGTGAAATTACCAATGGCATCAGAACATCATTTCACCTGGATTTCCCAACTTACTTATTGAGATCAACGTTTTTAATACGTTGGTGAAGTCCTGCAGCGGAGTTGGTAAAATTTTCAATGGCACCAAATAAGTGGTCTACGAGATACAAGAAAAAAGGTGTTAGAAAAGCCTAAGCATTGTGTGTCTGCACATTGTGAGTGTCATGATCACGTGTGTCAGGTCGCAGATGTTTCCGCAAGGCGGACCCATAACACACGTGACCCTGGATACACCGCCTCCAGTGGGGCGCATTTAAATAATAAAATGTGCAGGTGGATACGCCGCCTCCACCTGGCGAATTTAGGTATTACACGTTATACATACAATAATCAAATAATAAAGGGGGAACCTGGGAAACTTTAACAATGGTGGGCCCTGCGATAGGGAATGGGGACATGGAGACCTCCTAAGCTCCCCTGAGCCAGTGTCCCTGTACTCCTTACATTCCCTAAACAGGCTCCACACCTGTCGCCGCACGCGTACCTTAACGCCCTTGCTCACCCTGACCCTAAACCCTCACTAGGGAATGGGTCGGTGCGGAGACTAATCCCACCACTGCACTAATAACACACATGAGGAAAGAGACAATACAGGGGAAACACCACTTAGCTTTGCTCTGTTGCGTGCGCTCCTAGCAACAGAGCCCTCCACCTGAGTGCATCTTCTCCTCCACCTGGATCCATCACCATAACAGGATCCTCCACCTTAGTGCAGCCTTGGAGCAGAGTCCAACACCAGTTGCAGCTGCTTAGTACCAGAGTCCCAAGGAAGTGTTCAGCTTCTGCCACGAAGTCAAGCATGCTTGAGTCCAGCTCAGCGGCCAAGTCCCACATGGTGAGTGCCACTCTCCATAGTAGCCACTCCACCAGACCATGCAGACACTTCCCGCTGACTCCATCACTGCGACCCCACCACGCCATGCGAGCCCTTCGTCCAGACACCATAGCTGCAACACGTCCCCCCTGGCTAAGCTGCGCAGGACTCCTCACCAGCTCCATCCTTCCTCCAGGCTCTCCAACTCAAAGTGAAAGCAATCTCACAATATCACAGGCAGTGAGTGAACACCCTGAGCACGCCTTTATCGGGTTTCACACCTGATCCATAATTAAGTGCAAAAAACCCTAAAGTGCAATACCACTCACCACCACCGGGGACAGTCAAGACACCTTGGAACTTTCCAAAGTAAAAAAAGTTCACCCAGTGCAATTTAAAACTGTCAGATCACTTCAGATCATGACAGTGAGATGTTAAAACAGCATGGTATACCTTTTGGGACTGGGAATTAATATGGACTAATCCAATTTACAGAGGCCAAAAGGATAATCTTTGGCCTCAGTTGGGTAAATGGTAGTCTGGGTAGATTTTTAGGACAATGTCAAGTCAAATACAAGAGTAGTCTCACATACATCACTGCAGCAAAATCTATGTGGACTCCTCAATATCTCATCCATGTGTCACTGTTGAACATCTCATTCTAACTCCAGGAATTTTAAAGTTCCCTCACTTCTTTTTACTCTTCTGTAGAGGCTTCCCACTTCTGGCATCGACAAGATTAGTGAGGTTGGGCACTGAAGTCATCTCAAAAATGTCCCAGGTTCTATACAGTTGGGAAACGATCCACACCTCTCATTTCAAACCATCAGGAGTGGTCCATACTCTTGAAATTTCCACCTCACAGTTGAAAGCAAAGGATTCTTAGGCTAGGGTAACAAGAGCAAAATCGGTCCAATTTTGCTAATCACACTCTGATCAGATTGGGATTAGTTTTTCTTGGATTTGAAGAATAAAAAAAGTTGCAGAATGGAGAAAATCAGACCAAACGCAGACCCAAAGACTTGAGTAGACCGTGACTGCTGTACATACGAGGGGCGATCCAAAAGTAATGATAATCGGTTATTTCTATTGCACACAGAAATTAAAATAAAATGTTTTCTTCTCTCTTAGGTACCCACTAGTCCAGGAAAAAAAAATCACTTAAATAGGCCACGATTCCCGGGAGCTGCATTCATTTGAATATGAACTGCCAAGGAGTGAACATCAAAATGGAAAAAAAACGAGCTCAGAGCTGTCATCAAATACCTCTGCTTGAAAAAAATGTCTACCAAAGACATACACAGCGACTTGGTGGAAACATTGGGGGACTCTTCTCCTCCATATTCCACAGTTGCATGTTGGGCCAAGGAATTTAAGCTGGGAAGAACATCGACGGAAGATGAACATCGCGAAGGACGCCCATCCACGTCCCTCAATGAAGAAAACGTGAAAAAAGTTGAAGAAGTTGTGTTGGCAGATCGAAGAGTGACTATCAGGCATGTAGCTGAGGTCACAGGGATCTCATATGGCAGTATTCAAAGAATCCTTGTAAAAGAATTGCATATGAGAAAGGTCTCCGCGCGTTGGGTGCCAAAAATGTTAACCGACGAGCAAAAGAAGAAACGAGTTGACATTTCAATAGCAAATCTCGAAAAGTTCCAAGCAGACTAGGAGAATTTTTGGTCACGTTTTTTGCCCATGGATGAGACCTGGATCCACCACTTTGATCCCGAAACGAAACAACAATCGATGACATGGAAACAAGCCGACGAACCGACGCCGAAGAAATTCCAAGTGTCAAGCTCAGCAGGGAAGGTTATGGCGTCCTTTTTTGGGATGCTGAAGGAATTGTTATGGTGGACTATTTGGAGAAGGGAGCCACTATTCCGGGGTCCTACTACGCAGAACAAATAAGAAGATTGCGGGAGGCTATCAAGGAGAAAAGGCGCGGCAAACTGCGGGCTGGAGTGCTGTTTCACCAAGATAACGCACCGGCTCACAAAGCTGCAGTTGCCATGGCTACCATTCAAGAAGCGGGCTTTGAACTGGTGGAACACCCCCCCTATTCACCAGATCTAGCCCCCAGTGACTTCTTTCACTTTCCTCGGCTCAAGGAACACCTTCGGGGCAAGAAATTTGACAACAATAGCGACGTGATAACCGCTGTTGGGGAGTTTTTTGAGGGTCAAGATCAAGAATTTTTTTCGAAGGGAATTCTAAGTTTAGAAAAGAGATGGGCTAAATGTATAGACTTGTTAGGAGACTATGTAGAAAAATAAAAATTTTTTTTGACTATATTCATTGTGTTTATTATTGATTATCATTACTTTTGGATCGCCCCTCGTACATTACATGGGTGACATTGAGACTGCTGTATATTCACCACAAAGAAGACACAAAGACTGCAGTATATGCATCACTTAGGAGACACCGAGACTGCTGCATATAGATTACATAGAAGACAGAGAATGCTGTATATATACATCACATAGGAGACTGCAGAATATACATCATATAAGAGACAGTGGGGATGGATTATATGCATCACATAGGAGACACCGAGCAAGAGCAGATATATCACAAGTGAGGCTAGAGCAGATACATCACAGAAGACTCTAGCTCAGGAGTGGATACATTCATAGGAGACACAGGGGATGTCGCTGCTTACTTTATCTATGGAATGGAATGCCCGCAAAGAAAATCCTGATACTGGTATTAGCAAGGGTCAGAAGGTACTTCTGCCCTGAATGAGTTTTTAGTGCATCTTCGCTGCGAAAACGCACCAAAAACGCATTGAATATGCAAATGATTATGTCAAGTTTTGTCAAAACCAAATACCAGGTAACATCAAAAACAAAAAAATGCACTTAAAAAACCCAAGCATAATAGGTGAAGTTCTGCAACATCAAAAGCTCATCGTGGGGGCGTAGCCTTGGAGTATATTCACACAGAGATTTTTTACATGGTTTATGGCACAGATTCCTTGTAAAAATCCTCACCAGGGTATGTTCACACTCAGTCTCTTTAACTGCATTTTTTTTGCGCGGTAACGCCACGTTTTTGAGAGGAATTGGAGAATTCCTGCTCAGTGGCTATGTGCATACAATGTTTTTTTTAAATTCAGGTGAACACAGGTGAGTTTTTCAAGCAGGAATCTCGAAAAAAAATTTTTTTTCACAAAGCGTCTTTTATGTCCTTTTATTCAGTTATTTCCGGAGCATTTTTCGGATGGTTTTGGTTAGTAGTGGTTTTTCCATGGTTTTTCCGATGTCTTTTTTACTGTTGTTTTCTGGTCATTATTCAATGAAGAGAAAAAAAAGGAAGCCGCTAACATATAAGTAAAACAATGACAAAGTGCTTTAAAAAATGTCCAGTTGACTTTTGACCTTTCCTATTGACTTCTCTTAGTAAGTACAGGTCGTCTTCCAGGTGGAAAACACGAGAAGAATGGACTCTTATTTTAATTGCATGGTGTTTTTGGAGCCCTGAAGTGGCTGACAGATATTCAAAAGCCTGAACGTACAGTTGTGGCCGAAAGTATTGACACCCCTGCAATTCTGTCAGATAATACTCAGTTTCTTCCTGAAAATGATTGCAAACACAAATTCTTTGATATTATTATCTTCATTTAATTTGTCTTAAATGAAAAAACACAAAAAGAATTGTCCTAAAGCCAAATTGGATATAATTCCACACCAAACATAAAAAAGAGGGTGGACAAAAGTATTGGCACTGTTTGAAAAATCATGTGATGCTTCTCTAATTTGTGTAATTAACAGCACCTGTAACTTACCTGTGGCACCTAACAGGTGTTGGCAATAACTAAATCACACTTGCAGCCAGTTGACATGGATTAAAGTTGACTCAACCTCTGTCCTGTGTCCTTGTGTGTACCACATTGAGCATGGAGAAAAGAAAGAAGACCAAAGAACTGTCTGAGGACTTGAGATACCAAATTGTGAGGAAGCATGAGCAATCTCAAGGCTACAAGTCCATCTCCAAAGACCTGAATGTTCCTGTGTCTACCGTGCGCAGTGTCATCAAGAAGTGTAAAGCCCATGGCACTGTGGCTAACCTCCCGAGATGTGGACGGAAAAGAAAAATTGACAAGAGATTTCAACGCAAGATTGTGCGGATGTTGGATAAAGAACCTTGACTAACATCCAAACAAGTTCAAGCTGCCCTGCAGTCCGAGGGTACAACAGTGTCAACCCGTACTATCCGTCGGCATCTGAATGAAAAGGGACTGTATGATAGGAGACCCAGGAAGACCCCACTTCTTACCCCGAGACATAAAAAAGCCAGGCTGGAGTTTGCCAAAACTTACCTGAAAAAGCCTAAAACGTTTTGGAAGAATGTTCTCTGATCAGATGAGACAAAAGTAGAGCTTTTAGGGCAAAAGCATCAACATAGAGTTTACAGGAGAAAAAAAAGAGGCATTCAAAGAAAAGTACACGGTCCCTACAGTCAAACATGGCGGAGGTTCCCTGATGTTTTGGGGTTGCTTTGCTGCGTCTGGCACTGGACTGCTTGACCGTGTGCATGGCATTATGAAGTCTGAAGACTACCAACAAATTTTGCAGCATAATGTAGGGCCCAGTGTGAGAAAGCTGGGTCTCCCTCAGAGGTCATGGGTCTTCCAGCAGGACAATGACCCAAAACACACTTCAAAAAGCACTAGAAAATGGTTTGAGAGAAAGCACTGGAGACTTCTAAGGTGGCCAGCAATGAGTCCAGACCTGAATCCCATAGAACACCTGTGGAGAGATCTAAAAATGGCAGTTTGGAGAAGGCACCCTTCAAACATCAGGGACCTGGAGCAGTTTGCCAAAGAAGAATGGTCTAAAATTCCAGCAGAGCATTGTAAGAAACTCATTGATGGTTACCGGAAGCGGTTGGTCGCAGTTATTTTGGCTAAAGGTTGTGCAACCAAGTATTAGGCTGAGGGTGCCAATACTTTTGTACAATAGTTTTGTGTGAAATGATCAATGTTTTGCTTTTTGCTTCATTCTCTTTTGTGTTTTATCATTTAAGACAAATTAAATGAAGATAATAATACCAAAGAATTTGAGTTTGCAATCATTTTCAGGAAGAAACTGAGTATTATCTGACAAAATTGCAGGGGTGTCAATACTTTTGGCCACAACTGTATGAACAGCAAATCGTTTTTACACAGAAATGTTTATGTTCGTTCTTTTGAATGGTTTTTTTGACAGGTTTTCCAGGCTGTTTCCACCTGAAAAATACGTTGTGAGCACATAGTTTTTCGGAAAAATTTTGGAACAGAAATTGGCTCAGTGGCAACACCCCATCAGAATCCACTATATATCCAGAATCCAGTATAGGCTGTTATTATTTTACATGGACAACCCCTTTAAGAACCCGATTGACATGTGTGCTGGAGATAGTTGTGTTTGTCGTCTTGTTTCTTGAGGGCACTCACCGAACGTCACATTGCAGCTTTCCATTTGCTCCGTGTGTTTTTTTGCCAAGTTGGAAATGCCATCGGCAAAGTTCTTCAGCTCCTCTCCATAATCCAGGGCGTTAAAGGGTATAATGGTGGAGTCTGCCAGCTCGTACACAAGGCTTCCCCTCACTTGGGCTACTGCAAGCTGCTTCTTGAATGATGGGTCATAAAAACGCTCCACCAGCTCAAAAGTCTAATAGACTGTGTGGTAGACTGGATAATTGCTGTATTTGTCGGTTTTCTGAAATATAAAATTTGACCTATGTTTATTTGGTAACGAATCTGATGTATGTACATGTTCCATTTGATTACATAAAGTCTTGCGATACAAAAAAAAATCCAGTTACATTCAAGTGTTATGAAGAAAAATAAGGTCACTGTCTGCAACAAGATCAGCACACTCTTCTTCTGCTGCGCTCCTCATTCCTATCATCCAATGGTCTACAAATTGTTTGTATTCCTGATTAGCTCAAGGCACCATCTCTATTACAGACAGACATATTTATAACTAACAATCTCAATAATTAAAAAGTCACTGTCCCCACAAAATCAGCACAGTCCTCTTGTTAGGGTCGGCGGAACGCACCAGATATAAATAATAGGAGGTGCGTTCGCCGCCCGGGGTCCACCGTGCGGTAGGTGACAAGACCGCTGCTGAGTAATGGCGGACGCACCAAAAGGTGAGGTACTGCGCTCGGGTTAACGTCACCCGAACGCTAAGAGCGGCTCTGTTCACACAAAGAGTCGCCAACACAATAGAGATGTAAGAGGACGCTGGCCCTGGTCGCTTCACAGGATACCCAGCGAGTGACGTTGCAACCGCAGACGCCAAGGACGCTGCTACCGCAGCGCGGCAATAACTATGGCTGCTGAACGACGGCGCCAGAATGACCGAGCCCCGTCGGACGCTAGTGTGCAGTGCAGGAGGCACAGTGGCGTGCAGCTTGCCACAATCTGGAGCTGACTACCCAACAATCTGTCACCATTCGTATTAACCGAGGGAAGGGGTTTCAAATGAGTCAGTCACCAGTCCATGCATCCATCACCATACACACACAGCATAATATGCTACACTAGCGCATGGCCGAGCCGCCATGCGGGCTTTTTATAGCCATGCGCTTCCGGGACCTTCCAGTACTATAGGAAGGACCAATCAGATCCGACATAGGACCTGCACATGTGACCCCTGCTTTCCACTGAGAGGACAAGTTGCGGGCATGCCCAGTAGCACGGCATGAGGACTTAGCCTCTGGAGCAGTTCCCTGCAAAGCAGGTTGCGTCACCATTGCTGCACCAGAGGTGGCAGCAACATCCAGGCTCACAGAACGAGTCTGAGGGAAATGCCTGACTAGCCGAGATTGCTGAGCAGGAGCCCGAGCGGTCGGAGGAGAATGGGAGACCGCAGGATGTCTGGCTCTGGATTCCCGCTGTGCAGTGCCAGGAATCCGGCGCCCAACATCACCCCCCCCCCCCCCCCCTCTGAGCCTCACTGCGCTCAAAAGTCGCGATCAGGAGCGGTGCGTGAATGTTTTCCACCGGCTCCCAGGTCCAAGCCTCGGGACCATGACCCTTCCAGTCCACCAAATAAAATTATTTGCCACGGACAAACCTGCGCCCCACGATGGCGTTAACCTCAAACTCGTCAGACGATAAGTCTGAAGACCCGGCAGATGGCTCGGAAAACCGGGCCATGTGAACTGGTTTGAGGAGGGACACATGGAACACGTCCGAGATGGCCAAATGTGGGGGAAGAACCAGGCGGTAGACCACCGAGCTAAGTCGCTCAAGGACCTTGAATGGTCCAATGTATCGTGGCGCGAACTTGGGCGACTCAACCTCAAAAATTGTGGAGGGCACCACTAAGGGATCACCAATTACATGCTTAAGACCAATATCATAAACCAGAAAAGAGGCATGTAAAGAGGAGGGATCACCAATAAGGTATAACAAAGAAGGGTTTGTGCAGGGGTTATTGTGTTAAATGAACGCGATTGTGCGGTTTTAACTGTTTTTATAATTGCACTGCATGTTGTTTGTTTTGGATGATTAATAAAAAGTTTATTATCTTGTATTTTGTTATACCTTATTGGTGATCCCTCCTCTTTACATGCCTCTTTTCTGGTTTATGAACTTGGGCGACTCAACCCGCAGTTTAATGTTTCGGGTAGAGAGCCATACCATGTCGCCAGGGGAGAAGCTTGGAGCAGGACGCCGGTGTGCGTCAGCGGAGATCCTCATTCTCTACTTGGAAGCTCGGATAGCATCCTGGGTGCGATCCCAAATGTCACGTGCCTCCACCGCCCAGTCTGCCACCCTGGAGTCGGTGGAAGACACGGGCATGGGCACAGGGACGCGCGGATGCTGACCGTAATTTAGGAGGAATGGGGTTTGACCGGTGGAGTCGGCCACAGCATTGTTCAACGCGAACTCTGCCCACGGCAGCAAGGATGCCCAGTCGTCCTGCCTGGCCGAGACAAAATGTCGAAGATATGTTATCAAGGTCTGGTTGGCTCTCTCTACCAACCCATTCGTCTCGGGATGATAGGCCGAGGAGAGATTCAGCTCAATGCTGAGTAGAGAACAGAGCTCTCTCCAAAACCGGGAGGCAAACTGAGGGCCTCGGTCACTGACAATCTTGTCCGGCATGCCGTGCAGGCGGAAATCGTCCTTGATGAAAAAAACTGCCAGGCCCCGCGCTGAAGGTAACCGGGAGAGAGGTACCAAGTGCACCATCTTAGAGAAATGGTCGGTGACAACCCAAATGACCGTGCAGCCGCTGGACTTGGGTAGCCCCACCACAAAGTCCATACCGACCATCTCCCAGGGCCTGTCTGCTATCGGCAGAGGGAAAAGAAGCCCAGCGGGCCGCTGCCGAGAGGACCTATTCCGGGCGCAAGAGACGCATGCCTCAAAATAGTCCTTGACGTCACGGGCCATATGTGGCCACCAGTACGTCCTCGCCAAAAGCTCAGAGGTCCGTTTTGTCCCAAAATGTCCACCCACTCTGGACGAGTGAGCCCAAGAGAGGACCTCCGGTCGCAGATGGGCAGGGACAAATGTCTTGCCCGGAGGTACTGACTCAAGGGCAACCGGAGCCACAGTCCTCAGGCTCTCGGGTGGGACGATCAGCCGAGGTTCCTCCTCCTCTTCCTCCGATGACACTACGGAGCGGGAGAGAGCATCGGCCCGGACGTTCTTCTCCCCGGAGAGAAAGTGGAGGGTGAAATGGAACCGGGAAAAGAACAAAGACCATCTAGCCTGGCGAGAGTTTAGCCGCTGGGCTGTTTGTAAATACACCAAGTTTTTGTGCTCGGTGAACACCTGGAAAGGGTGGCGAGCCCCCTCCAGGAGGTGTCTCCACTCCGAGAAGGCCAACTTCATCGCTAGCAACTCCCTGTCCCCGATGGCATAATTCCTCTCCGCCGGTGTGAAGGTCTTGGAGAAAAAGAAGCATGGATGCTTCCGACCTTGCGTGTCCTTCTGGAACAGGACCGCTCCAGCACCGACGGAAGAGGCATCCACTTCCAGAATGAAGGGCTTGTCTACATCGGGGCGATGTAGAATGGGAGCGCTAGCGAAATGGGACTGGTGGCGAAATGGTGGAGAAGGCCTTGGAGACCGGTTCCGACCACAACTTGGGATTTGCACCCTTCTTGGTGAGGGCTACCAAGGGTGCTACCAAAGTCGAAAAGTGGGGGATGAATTGGCGATAATAATTTATGAACCCCATAAAGCGCTGCACCGCTTTGAGAGAATGAGGTTCCTGCCAATCCATCACTGCCTGTAGCTTGGCAGGATCCATGGCCAATCCCTGGGCGGAGATGATATAGCCCAGGAAAGGCAAGGACTCCTGCTCAAACACACACTTCTCCAACTTGGCATAGAGGGAGTTCGCCCGCAGGCGATCGAAAACTTTGCAAACCTCTCTCCGGTGAGAGTCAATATCTGGAGAGTAGATGAGAATATCATCCAGATAGACTACAACCGAGGTGGTAAGCATATCCCGGAAGATATCGTTCACAAAGTGTTGGAAGACGGCCGGGGCATTGCAGAGGCCGAAGGGCATCACCAGGTATTCATAGTGCCCGTCTCTGGTGTTAAATGCCGTCTTCCATTCATCCCCATCACGGATGCGAATCAGGTTGTAAGCCCCCCGCAGATCAAGTTTGGAAAATACCCTCGCTCCTCGTAGCCTATCAAACAGTTCTGATATCAGGGGCAGAGGATACTTATTCTTAACGGTGATGGCGTTAAGACCCCTGTAATCAATGCAAGGACGTAGTTCCCCACTCTTCTTCTGGACGAAGAAGAATCCCGCCCCCGCTGGTGACACTGACTTCCTAATGAATCCTCTTGCCAGATTCTCCCTGATGTACTGAGACATGACCTCAGTCTCCGGGAGAGATAGGGGATAGACTCGACCCCGGGGAGGCTCAGCACCAGGCAAGAGGTCAATAGGACAGTCATAGGGGCGATGCGGTGGAAGGGTCTCCGCCGCCTTTTTGGAGAACACGTCTGCATACTGTCGATAGTGTTTGGGGAGCGAGGAGAGATCAGCGGGAACCTCGGTGGAGGCAACCTGAACGCACTCCCTCCGACATCTACCCTCACATGATTTACTCCACCCAATAATCCTCCCTGAGGACCACTCTATATGGGGGGAGTGATACCGCAGCCAGGGAACCCCTAGAAGTACCTGGTCAATACCCTCGGGCATGACGAGGAGGGATATCGTCTCTGATGAGACGGAGCCACTGAGAGTACCAAGGGGACGGTCTGGTGAGTTATCTGTGAGGGTAGAGTGGTGCCGTTCACCACTCTGACGGTGACTGGTGTAGACATCATAACCAGGGGTATAGCGTGCCGTTGGGCGAAGGCTGACGACATAAAATTGCCCTCCGCCCCGGAATCCATGCAAACCTCCACCGCCAGAGTGGAAGAATCAAACCCAAGAATCCCCTTAAAGGACAGCTTGGAGGAAAACGTTGCTGACTCTAGTGCGCCGCCTCCTACGGCCACTAGACGCGAGCGTTCTCCCTGCTGCTGTGGGCACCGGTTGGCAAGGTGACTGGACTGCCGACACATATGACAGCTCACAGGAGCTCGAGCGGACCGGAGCCTAGATCCCTCACGGGAAGCCCCCTGACGCTCGGACGCCCGATCGGAAGATTCCAGAGGTTTAGAAAAACAAGGTGCCAACCTAAACCTCTGCCTACACTGGTCCCGTTCCAACCTTCGCTCGGTGAAGCGAAGATCTATTCGGGTGGAGACAGTGATAAGCTCCTCCAGTGTAGCGGGAATCTCCATGGTGGCCAGAGCGTCCTTCACATGGCCAGCCAAACCTCTCCAGAATGCCGGAATGAGGACCTTATCTGGCCACTCTAATTCTGAGGCCAGCGTCCGGAACTGGATGGCGAAGTGACTGACCATGGACGAGCCCTGTGACAGTGCCAGCAGCCGGAGCGCGATGTCATGGGTGACTCGTGGTCCCAGGAAGACCTGTTTCAGAATGTCTAAGAACCGCGAGACACACTGCACCACATGATCACCACGCTCCCACAGCGGTGTGGCCCACTCCAAAGCCCTGCCCGACAGAAGGGAAATAATAAATCCCACTTTAGCCCGCTCAGAGGGGAATCGGGCGGCCAGCAGCTCCAGCTGTATAGAGCACTGGCTTACGAAACCCCTACAAGCTGCACTATCACCCGAGAACTTTTCGGGCAGCGGGAGGTGGGACAAAGTCGGGGCAGGGATGGCTGTGGTCACACGGGAGACAGCCTCTGTGGCTGCCTGAACAGTGACTGCAGTAACATCCGCCGCTGAGGCTGAACGCTCGAGAGCCGCCAACCTGCCCTGCAGCTGCCGAATGTACTGCAGCAGTCGCTGTTCATCCGCCATTACTAGCCAGACCCTGGCGCTAGTGTAATGTTAGGGTCGGCGGAACGCACCAGATATAAATAATAGGAGGTGCGTTCGCCGCCCGGGGTCCACCGCGCGGTAGGTGACAAGACCGCTGCTGAGTAATGGCGGACGCACCAAAAGGTGAGGTACTGCGCTCGGGTTAACGTCACCCGAACGCTAAGAGCGGCTCTGTTCACACACAGAGTCGCCAACACAATAGAGATGTAAGAGGACGCTGGCCCTGTTCGCTTCACAGGATACCCAGCGAGTGACGTTGCAACCGCAGACGCCAAGGACGCTGCTACCGCAGCGCGGCAATAACTATGGCTGCTGAACGACGGCGCCGGAATGACCGAGCCTCGTCGGACGCTAGTGTGCAGTGCAGGAGGCACAGTGGCGTGTAGCTGGCCACAACCTGGAGCTGACTACCCAACAATCTGTCACCATTCGTATTAACCGAGGGAAGGGGTTTCAAATGAGTCAGTCACCTGTCCATGCATCCATCACCATACACACACAGCATAATATGCTACACTAGCGCATGGCCGAGCTGCCATGCGGGCTTTTTATAGCCATGCGCTTCCGGGACCTTCCAGTACTATAGGAAGGACCAATCAGATCCGACATAGGACCTGCACATGTGACCCCTGCTTTCCACTGAGAGGACAAGTTGCGGGCATGCCCAGTAGCACGGCATGAGGACTTAGCCTCTGGAGCAGTTCCCTGCAAAGCAGGTTGCGTCACCATTGCTGCACCAGAGGTGGCAGCAACATCCAGGCTCATAGAACGAGTCTGAGGGAAATGCCTGGCTAGCCGAGATTGCTGAGCAGGAGCCCGAGCGGTCGGAGGAGAATGGGAGACCGCAGGATGTCTGTCTCTGGATTCCCGCTGTGCAGTGCCAGGAATCCGGCGCCCAACACCTCTCTTACTGCCGTCACCGTTCTCTTTAGCCGATGGTCTACATGTTGTTCTATTCATGCCAATATTATGGCTTTGACCATCTCACATGTAGATCGTTCTCAACTGAAGTAATCACAGGAATGGACGGGTCACTGTCTCGGGCACGATCAACACACTCTTCTTCTGCTTTTACAATTACCATCATCCCCATGGTCTACAAGTTGCTTTATCCCGGCAATCTCCATGTTTACAAATTATCTTATGGATGAGTGATCAACATGTTAGTAAGGGACAAGCCTTTTAATGACATAAATGTACGAGTCACTGTCTCAGTATGGATCAACACAACCTTCTACTTGTGCTACTGTAGTGTCGGTGGTGGGGTGCCGAGCTGGGGGGGGGGTGGTCCTACTTTTGTACCGCGCAGAGATGATACAGAGACAATTGGAGGCAGATTCTGGGTGCAACAGGTCCAAGTTTATTTCTTCACTTGCTGTCCGACTGACGGCACACCTCGCGGCCCTCCGTTTCCAGAGCCGCTTCTCACACCGTACACTGGAGATGTGTCTGCACACACCGTCCCCTCCTTTACTGTCGACGTTCCTGACAGTTCCGTCACTGTGGCCGCCTTAGGCCCATTAACCAACAGCGCTTCTACTGCTCAGTCGTCGTGTCACATACGGTGTCTTACACCCAGTACCTCGTCTCAACTGCGGTCCTTCCCTGTCAGGACCACCCCCTGACGTTTCCTCTCCTCAGTCCCCCTGGTCGGATTCTCCTCAGGGCACACAGACTGGCGAAGTCCTCCTGTCACCTGGGCTCCCCCTGGGGACTGGAATCTTCTGGAACCCTCCCTCAGAATTTATAACTTCCCCGGTTCCTTGAAACTGTCACTAACTGTCACCACGCCCCCCATGACCAACGGTTTCTAAAGCCCTAAGCTGCTGTAAAGTCCTTTGCTCACACTCCACCCTGCCATCTAATGGTCATCCCAAGGTACTGCATGTCCACTACACTTTCCTAGTTGTTTCCCCACTGTAATCACTGACTCCTACCTACACTGTGCAAACCTATCTTTCTTCACTCTGACTAGTCCGTCCGTCCGTCAGGTCACCTTCCCTACACTCCCCCTTCCTTTGTCCATTGTCGTCCTCGACAATCGTCATCCCTGCCTTCGTCGTTCTGAATCTACACCTACATTCTGTTGTCGGACCAGAAGTTGAGCCAAACCCACTATCTGCGGGGGCCGAACCACACTGGGAGCACTATGCTCTGAGCAGCCTACTGCTACTCACCAGCGCGCACGCCACATGACAACGTCTTTCAAATTGGGCAAGGTACACCCGTATTCTCTCTACGGCGTGTATCTTTCCCCTACTCTCCCCTACTGTTACCTTTCACTATCCGGTACGCCATGATCGAGGCCACTCACCTACCAGATCATTGCCGGCGCCCGCCTTTCCTTCTTCAGGGGTGTCCGTGGTGTTGGGGACCTGACCTAGGACGGCTGTCTTTCTCACGTCTTCCCATTCATTTTCCTTTCTTTCAATAACATGTCATGGTCGGCGTCCCGGTCTCCCAGACCTCAACTCTTAGATCCCTACCGGATCTCACACTTTCCTTTGGTCCCGCAGACCTTCCCTTACCCGGACCTGTTGCATTTTACTTTGGCATATTATACAATAAACAACTTTATAATAGCATAAGTACCCCATTTTTTTTTATAATTTTTTTTTTTCCATTTTCTCTTACTTTTAAAACCAAAATATAACATAACATTGCATTTCCTCTTTTTTCCTCCCCCCTTCCTTGGACCTGGACACTCCCTCTTGTCTTCGTATCCCCGTTCTGTCAGGTAAACATATTTTCGTATATAAAGAACATAGAAAGAAGAAAGAAAGAGAGAGAGAGAGAAAATAGTTGCATCAGTTAAACAACAACAAAACTTTTTTCTAAATGCAACTGTCCTTATAATCTGCACAACGGTGCATCGAACTCCTGACAGTCTATACCACTCTCAATGGACAGAGGTGAGGGCTCCACGGGGATACTGAGGGTGTCCATTCAAGTCCTCTTCTTTTCCATGACGGCCTCTCCTTGAGTGTGGAGCAGGTTCCACACTTCCTGCTCCCGGGCCTTTTTCTTCCTGATCACCTCCGCTTCCCACACGGAGGGAACAGCACGGGCCCTGGAGTCCGGTGGGCGGGACTCCGCTGAAAAAGACCGCAAGACAGAAACGGCCGAAGATTTCTGCGGCCCAGCAGCCGCTGGGGTCAGGTGGCAAATGGGGAGAACCGGGTCCTCGGGGGCTGGAATCACAGGGCCCGCTAAATCGGTCGCAGCCGACTCCAGCAGCGGCATAACCGCGGCCTCAGGACAGGCCGCATCCACTACTTCCAACGGAGTCGGAGTAACGGCCGATTTCAACAATGCAGCTGCTATTAGCAGGGAAAGCGCAGCAGCATCTTCTTTGGGTGAGCTCTGCACTGGTGACTCCGGGCGGGGTAGTTCGGGGACATGAGCGGGGACCTCGCTCAGCTCTGCATACACCACGGGGCCCGTGGTAACTAGGCCTTCCGGTGCGCAGGGGGCCGCGTGCTGCAGCAGAATGGTGGGGGCCGCTTGCGGAGGCACTGGTAGGGCCGGGGGTACTCTCACCTTCCCTGGCGCTGCGGCCTCCGTTCCATCATCACGCGGTTTCCCCCGCAGCCTCCGTTCCTTGCTCCACTGTCCTGCGGGCCTTCCCTCCGGACTCGGGGGCTCCGCTGAGAAGTCCTCTGCTGGTATTGGTGGCAGCCGTTCTCGCTGACTCCCCTCAGGCTCCGCTCCCCGGCTCAGCATCCCGCTGCCTGCCCGTAAATCTGAAGATGACTTCTGGTGCAGCTCCATCTCTCGCCGCCATTGCCACTCTAGGCGGCCGATGCCCCGACACCCGCAGCATCTCATACCGTCCGTTGGGCAGCACTCGAATGGCGTCAGACAGCCGCAGCCAAGTTTTTCTTCTGTGCCACTACTCCTGCTGGGTGGGGCGTTGGCAGACCTTTCCATCCATCTGCCAGGGTCCAATATATGGAAACGTCGGTCTCCGGGCATATACTGCTTCCTTTTGGGGTACGTTGGAGGGGGTCCCAGTCCATTCTGAACAACTGCAAACACCCGGACCTCTCCTCTGCGCTGAAGTAATACCGCCATCTTGGGCAGAATCAGCTACTGCCTTGGATCCTCTGCAAGCAACACAGATCCGACACAGCGTCCCAATTTGTAATCCACAGGTCAGTAATTTTTAGTCCACAGGTGTTTATAATCCGAAATAGAGCAGTCCAAGTTTTCCTCAGTCCTTCAGTTGCAGGCCTGCCGCAGAAGATAGCGTATTAGTGGCGGCGATCCTGCCGACTACGCCAAATGTAGTGTCGGTGGTGGGGTGCCGAGCTGGGGGGGGTGGTCCTACTTTTGTACCGCGCAGAGATGATACAGAGACAATTGGAGGCAGATTCTGGGTGCAACAGGTCCAAGTTTATTTCTTCACTTGCCGTCCGACTGACGGCACACCTCGCGGCCCTCCGTTTCCAGAGCCGCTTCTCACACCGTACACTGGAGACGTGTCTGCACACACCGTCCCCTCCTTTACTGTCGACGCTCCTGACAGTTCCGTCACTGTGGCCGCCTTAGGCCCATTAACCAACAGCGCTTCTACTGCTCAGTCGTCGTGTCACATACGGTGTCTTACACCCAGTACCTCGTCTCTGCTGCGGTCCTTCCCTGTCAGGACCACCCCCTGACGTTCCCTCTCCTCAGTCCCCCTGGTCGGATTCTCCTCAGGGCACCCAGACTGGCGAAGTCCTCCTGTCACCTGGGCTCCCCCTGGGGACTGGAACCTTCTGGAACCCTCCCTCAGAATTTATAACTTCCCCGGTTCCTTGAAACTGTCACTAACTGTCACCACGCCCCCCATGACCAACGGTTTCTAAAGCCCTAAGCTGCTGTAAAGTCCTTTGCTCACACTCCACCCTGCCATCTAATGGTCATCCCAAGGTACTGCACGTCCACTACACTTTCCTAGTTGTTTCCCCACTGTAATCACTGACTCCTACCTACACTGTGCAAACCTATCTTTCTTCACTCTGACTAGTCCGTCCGTCCGTCAGGTCACCTTCCCTACACTACTTATTCTCATCTTAAGGCCGGGATCATGGAACATGCGAGAAACATGACCGAGTCTTGCATGTTAATTCTCGGTACTGCCGCCGGCACTCAGGAGTGGAGTGTGTGGCTCCATGTATTGCTATGCGGCCGCATGCTCCGATCCGAGTGCCGGGTATTAACATGCGAGACTCAGCCGTGTTTCTCACATGTGTGATCCCGGCATAATATGGTACATGTTCCAACCCCTCCAATTTCAAGACTCTGACTTGACTAAGTACAGACCTATCATAATTACAGAGAGTGAATCACATGAATGGAAAAGTCACTGCCTCCCACAAGATCTGCACACTCCTGTTCTAGTGTTGGCTTAATTCCCATCAACCGATGGTCTACACGCCATTCTGCTGCTGCAAACGTCATGGCTCTACCTGTATCTCATGTAGATCTGATGTAACTAGCAATGTCATAGCTCTGCCTCTATCCCATGTAGATCTGTAGTAACTAGCTCATGTGAATGGACAGGTCACTGTCTCCTGCAAAGTCAGCACACTCTTCTCTTGATGCCATCGTAAGATAGTCAACTTCATGGCAATTCATCTAGACATATAGGCCCCAAAGAAAAGTGGCAACTCTAAAAAGAATCTATACAGTCGCTTTGTCTCCTTCTCACTTTGGTAGCTGGACACTTGAACCTACTGGTGAGGAACCGTATGAGGTCCCATGAGTGGTCCACTAAAGGGGTTGACCAGTAACACTGCCACACCTGTCTATGTCTGGTATTGCAGCTCAACTGCCTAGAAGCAAATGGGAGTGATTTGTAGCACCACACACAGCCTGTGGATAGATGTGACACTGTTTTTGGAGGAAAGCAGACAGGTTCACGTTTTACCAGGTAATATAATAGCAGTATAAAAGGAAGCACACTGTAGCGCCATAACATGCAAATATGAAAAATGCATCACTGCATTAGAAATATGAAAAATTGAGAAAGTTTAACACATAAAATGGCCAAGTTATGTGTACCTGGAAGCCAACGTTAAGGCATTTCTCGTGTTCCAGGTCCCTATTCTATACCAATCCTCACTAAGACTGAAGTCTCCATCTGAATGGGAACCTATGAAAAATCCTCTGTCTAGACTGAAGTCTATATCTCTGTGGAGGGGAAGTGGCCCTGGTTTGATTAAAAATGCCTGCGGCTAACAGGTGGAGTGCTCAGTCAGAAGGTAAATGAATACAAATTTCAAAAACTGACTGTCACATCCAAGCATAAACATTATGTGAACAGGTGCTTAACCTAGAGTCACCAACTCATATACATGCAAGCAAAAAAGGAAGCACACTGTAGCGCCATAACATGCAAATATGAAAAATGAATTGCATCACTGCATTAGAAATATGAAAAATTGAGAAAGTTTAGAGCATAAAATGGCCAAGTTATGTGTACCTGGAAGCCACGGTAAGGCATTTCTCGTGTTCCAGGTCCCTGCCTATGCCAATCCTCGCTAAGACTGTAGTCTCCATCTGAATGGGAACCTTTGAAAAATCCTCTGTTTAGACTGAAGTCTATATCTCTGTGGAGGGGAAATGGCCCTGGTTTGATTAAAAACGCCTGCGGCTAACAGGTGGAGTGCTCAGTCAGAAAGTAAATGAATACAAATTTCAAAAACTGACCGTCACATCCAAGCATAAACATTGTGTGAACAGGTGCTTAACCTAGAGTCACCAACTCATATACATGCAAGCAAAAAAGGAAGCACACTGTAGCGCCATAACATGCAAATATGAAAAATGAATTGCATCACTGCATTAGAAATATGAAAAATTGAGAAAGTTTAGCGCATAAAATGGCCAAGTTATGTGTACCTGGAAGCCACGGTAAGGCATTTCTCGTGTTCTAGGTCCCTATTCTATGCCAATCCTCACTAAGACTGAAGTCTCCATCTGAATGGGAACCTATGAAAAATCCTCTGTCTAGACTGAAGTCTATATCTCTGTGGAGGGGAAGTGGCCCTGCTTTGATTAAAAATGCCTGCGGCTAACAGGTGGAGTGCTCAGTCAGAAGGTAAATGAATACAAATTTCAAAAACTGACCGTCACATCCAAGCGTAAACATTGTGTGAACAGGTGCTTAACCTAGAGTCACCAACTCATATACATGCAAGTGTGCTTCCTTTTTTGCTTGCATGTATATGAGTTGGTGACTCATATACTTACTCATTACTTTTTTGAAATTTATAATAGCAGTATACTCACCCGGCTTTTGGTATAGCGAGCTCTTCCAGACGCAATTCCTAGACGTTGGAAATAGGCCTCAAAGTCACTGCCGGATCCAAGTTTATTAATTCTGCACAACAGAGAACAGTATAAGCACGGTACGTCAGTCGTTAGCAGTGAACGGACCAAGACACAAATAATTTTGCAGGAAACTATTAGTATTGCCTGCAAACCTTTTATTTAATTCATTGCTCTTGCGCATGTTTTTTGTGTAGTTTTGCGCCTTTTTTATTTGCACCCATTTCATTAATCTATTTGCGGATTTTTTAAGTCTATTTTTTATATGCTCTCCTTTTTTTTAGGTTTTCCCCTGATTCATGAATTGCAACTCTTTAAAAAGTTGTAAAATTTCTTGCAACTCTATTCCCATCCCCCTACATGATGTCTTTTTGAAAACACCAGTATTTTGGCATAGTTGTTGCAACATTTTTGTGTGTGACTTTTTGAACTAGAAATGTTAAAAAGTTTTACGTTTAAGACAGGGGGAAAAAAAACACCATTTTTGACATTGAACCACTTTCGCCATTTTGAAAAAAATTTTGCACCTAGTATCGGCGACTAATATCACAAGACAAAAATGGAAGGTAAATTTAAAAAAAATATATATATATTAATTTGGAATGACAATTTACTTTACTATAAAATGAACTGAGAAACAGGAAAAAAAAAATCTACGTGTGTTGAAAAAAAAAAAAAAAACAATTCCGTAATTTTTGGGGGGGATTATGGTTTACGATTTTCTTTGTGCAGTAAAAATGCCCAGTTTTATTAATGCATTTATTTTTAAGCGGTGAAAATAAAATCAGAATTTTTTTTTTTTTAAAAATTCTCATTTTCTGAGACTAACACTGTAATTTTTATTTTTTTTTCAATCGATGTAGCTGTGTGACATTATTTATTTATTTTTTTTTTTTTTGAAGGTTGAAAATTACAGTAGTTCAAACTAGTATGTTTTGTGTTTTTCTATAATATTATTTGTACTTATCACATCATAGGGGATATGAACTTGCAAACTTCTGATCACTTGTAGGAGCTTAAGGCTAAGTGCACACGTACTGGAACTCTTGCGGAAATTACCGCGAGAATTCCGGAATTCCATTCCGCGGGAAAATCACATTTTAAATTCCCGCGATTTTCCCACGGAAAAACTAGCATTTTGCAAACGTAATTAGCTTGCAAAATGCTAGCGTTTTCCAAGCGATCTGTAGCATCGCTTGGAGAACTGATTGACAGGTTGGTCACACTCGTCAAACATAGTGTTTACTACAAGTGTGACCAACTTTTTACTACTGAGGCCACCTATGCAGCATCAGTAGTAAAAGTTAAAATGCAAAAAAAAAAAAAATGGTGTTATTCTTACCTTCCGACGTCCCGCGCAGCCGTTCCCAGTAATCCTTTGCAAAAATACCCGCGATGACGTACGTTCTCGCGGGATCGCGATGTCTCGCGGTAATTCGCGATGAGGTCGCGCGAATGACCGCAAGACTTCGCGATCCCGGGAGTACGGATGCCATAGCGGGCATTTTCGCAAAAGAATTACTGGGACTGAGAGCGTGGAGAGAAGCGGAAAGGCTGCGCGGGACGCCGGAAGGTGAGAATAACAATATTTTTTATTTTAAATTCTATTTTTTACAGGGATATGGTACCCAAAGCCCGGAGGACAGTCTCCTCTCCTCCGGACCGTGGGTACCATCCGCAAATGTTCTGCTTACATTCCGCATGGTGTGCACAGCCACATGTGGGAAGTAAGCGGAACAATGCATTCCTATGGGTGCGGGATCGCCGCGATTCCGCAAAATTAATGAGCATGCTGCGTTTTTTACCGCGAATCGATTCCGCCGCGGTAAAAACCGCAGCATTAGCACAGCATTGCGGAATCCCATAAGAATGCATGGGATGTTTATTTTTCGCGGCAAAATTGCGCGGTTAAAACCGCCGCAGAAACGCGAAAAAAACGCCACGTGTGAACTCAGCCTAAGAGTATTAAGGTGGCAGCCATGGACACCTTCAGTTGGCCTCCAGCTATTATGGCATCCCACCAACTCCCTGAGATCATGTCGCAAAGAGAAGGCGATGGCAATGGGCAGCAGAACAGCCTTAAATGCCTTTGTCTCAGATTAACCACGGCATTTACGGGGATTAACAGCAGCGATCAGAGTTAGGTTCATTCAGTCACTGCTGTTTGAGACGGATGCTGGCTGTATAACACAGCTCGCATTGGCCATGTTTGGAGCATGCTTAGTTTCCGAGCTCGCTCCAAACACCTGCACCTGATGTGTAATACAGAAGTAAAAGGGTTAAAGAGGTTCTCCACTTTTGGAAATCCCCTTTTCTTAGACATTTCCCAAAGTATATGCTAATCCCATTGGTGGGAGCCGCAGTGATCACCTGCTTGCATGTTGCCACAAATAAAAGCTGTTCAATTTCCCTACCGCGCCACCACAGGGAAAATTGAATATTACACATTTGCCACTGAAATTAATCGTTCTATGTGTAATGCATGTGTGTAATAAGTATGGAACACGTCACCGGTTTACTAAGTAAATATATTTCTAAAGGGGCTATTGACATGAAATTCTCACCAGTTGTCGTTAACGACCCTTCCAATCCACACAGGCAAAAGAAATCAAACCACAGATGTCCATAAATTATCTGTAATAATGAGAAATGACACAGGGAAAAGGTACTGAACACGCTTACTGAAATTTATCTAATGCTTGGTACAAAAACCTTTGTTGGTGATGAAGCTTCAAAACGCCTCCTGTATGGAGAAATTAGTCGCAGGCATTGCCCAGGTGTGATTTTGGCCCATTCTTCCACCCAAACACTTCACATCCTGAAGGTCCCATCGGCTCCTTTTATGAACTCTAAGCTTTAGTTCCTTCCATAAATTTTATATTGGATTCAGGTCAGGTGATCGGCTTGGCCATTCTAGCAGCTTTATTTTATTTCTCAGAAATCAGTTGAGAGTTTCCTTAGCTATGTGCGTGTTTGAGATCATTGTCTTGCTGTAATGTCCACTCTTGTTTCATCTTCATTATCAAGGTAGATGGCAGCAGAATTTTATTAACAATTTCTCGGTACGTTTGTCCATTCAACCTTCTTTCTATTATATGAAGTTTGCCAGTGTTGTATGCTGAAAAACAGCTCCACACCATGATGTTCCCACCTCCAAACTTTGCTGGTGGTATGGTATTTTTGGGGTCATATGCAGTGCCTTTTGGCCTCCAAACATGGTGTGTATTATGACATCCAAAGAGTTCAATTTTGGTCTCATCTTTCCGGACTATAGTCTTCCAGTATTTCACTGGCTTGTCTAAATGTTGTTGAGCAAACTGTAAACACAATTGAGAATGTTTTTTGCTCAGCATTGGAGTCTTGCGTGGTGAGCGTGCATACAGGCCGTGGAGGTTGAGTGCAATATTATAGTTTTCTTTTGAAACAATGGTAACTGCTGATTCCAGGCCCTTCTGTCGCTCTCCACAGGTCGTTCTTGGCTCTTGGACAACTCTTCTGATAATTCTTTTCACTCCTCTGTCTGAAATCTTGTGGGGAACGCCTGGTCATTGGTGGTTTACAGTGAAATCATGTTTTCCACTTTCGGATTATGGTCCCAACAGTGCTCACTGGAACTTTCAATCGTTTAGAAATTCTTCCATAACCAATGCCATCAGTATGTTTTGCAACAATAAGGTTGCAAAAGTCTTGAGACAGCTTACTGGTTTTACTCATCATGAGATGTTTCTTGGGTGGCATCTTGGTAATGAGACATCTTTTATAGGCAATCATTTGAACCAGCTGCTATTTTTCACTAAGTGTCAGGATTGCTTTCTAATTACTGATCATAGTAACATAGTAACATAGTTTTGAAGGCTGAAGGAAGACCTTATGTCCATCTAGTTCAGCCTATTTTTAGTGCAGCTCTTCTGCATTGTTAATCCTGGGGAAAGCAAAAAACCCACAGAGTAGAAGCCAATTTTCTCCATAGGGAAAAAAATTCCTTCCCCTAAGCTGGGTCAATCATCTACCTATAATATTATGTTATTCGTAACCTTCTATATTGTTACTTACAAGAAAAGCATCCATTCCTTTCTTAAATTCATTCAGTGAGTTGGCCATCACCACTTCCTCAGGAAGAGAATTCCAGAGCCTCACTGCTCTTACCGTGAAGAACCCTCTTCTATGCTGGTGCAGAAATTGTCTTTCCTCCAAACGAAGAGAATGCCCCCTTGTTCTTGTCACAGTCCTTGGTACAAACAGTTCATTTGAGAGATCTCTGTATTGCCCTCTGATATACTTGTATATATATATTAGGTCTCCCCTAAGTCTTCTCTTTTCTAGAGTAAATAGACCTAATTTTGATAACCTTTCTGGGTATTGTAGTGAACCAACTCCATTTATCATTTTAGTAGCCTTGCCTTTGAACCCTTTCAAGTTCAGTAATGTCTTTCTTGAGCACCAGCCTCCAAAATTGCACACAATCCTCCAAGTGTGGTCTGAAGAGTGATTTGTACAGAGGGAGAATTATGTTTTCATCTCGTGTCCCCAGACCTCTTCTAATGCATCCCATGACCCTATTGGCTTTGGTGGCAGCTGCCTGACACTGGGCACTCCAATTTAGCTTCTTATTGACTAAGATGCCTAAGTCTTTTTCCATGTCTGATTTCCCCAGCAGTTTCCCATTTAGTAAGTAATTGTAGCATCTGTTTCTCCTTCCCATGTGCAGAACCTTACACTTATCTGTGTTAAACCTCATTTGCCATTTTTCAGCCCAATTCTCCAATTTACTCAAATCTGTCTGTAGTTGCAAACTGTCCTCCTTTGTGTTAACTGCCTTACATAGTTTTGTATCATCTGCAAATACTGATATTTTACTGTGTAAGCCATCCACTAGATCATTAATAAGTACATTAAATAGTAGGGGGCCTGTTGTGAGTTAATTTTCCCCTCTGTCACTGAGGCCTGGTGAACTCCCTATTCTAGTGAAGGAAGGTAGTGAGCCTGATTATCAGGCACCTGGGACTAATGAAGACGATTGGCTGAGTGGAGTCTCTGACTGGATTTAAGGCAGCCTACGCCCTTTCTGCCCTGCGGGTGATTTCTCTGTGGACTCTTGGACACCAGTCTGATTCCTGCTCTCCTAAAGCTAAGTTTTCTGTTTTGCCTTTTTGCATTTAAGATTTGTTTTTGTTTTTCTTGCTTTTTGGATTCTGCCACTCCCTGCTGGAGTGTGCAGTGTTCCGTGAGCTCTGTCTTCTGAAAGTACCTGAGTGCTGATTTAGTTTTTGAAGCTTAGTTACTTCAGGGCCATTTTTATATCAGCTTGTTGGCTTTTGTCTCTGATAGGGTTTTGGCAGATTGCAGACAGCAGCCTTCCTATCCGTTCCTATCTAGGTAGTTTTTGGGCCCCGTCTTTGCTCAGTCTGTCTTTCTGTCTGTGTAAGTGTTTTCATCTTGCTTCACCGTCATTATATGTGGGGGGCTGCCTATTGCTTTGGGGTCTTCTCTGGCGCAGTTATATTTCCCCTTTCCTTCTTTAGGCCTATGTATCTCTCCGGCTGTGATCGAGGGGTCTAGGTCATCGTAGGAACCCCCCACGGCTACTGCTAGTTGTGTTGATAGGTTCAGGGGTCTGCAATCTGATAGTTGCCAACTTCTCTGGTTTTCTGGACTTAGCTAGCATTTCTGTTTTTGCCTCCTACGGTGACTCAATCATAACAGGGGCCCAATACAGACCCCTGTGGTCCCCCACTAGTAACCCTGGCCCAATCTGAGGATGCCCCATTAATAACCACTCTTTGTTTTCTCTCACTCAGCCAGCTACCTACCCATCTACACACATTTTCCCCTAGCCCGAGCTTTCTCATCTTACTTACCAATCTTTTATGTGGGACAGTGTCAAATGCTTTAGAGAAGTCGAGATAAATGACATCCAATGATTCTACTTGGTCCATTTGAGAGCTTACATCCTCATAGAAGCTGATCAGGTTAGTCTGACAGGAGCGATCCTTCATAAATCCATGTTGATATGGAGTTAAACATTTATTAACATTGAGATATTCCATAATCGTATCCCTTAGAAACCCTTCAAAAATTTTACCCACAACAGATGTTAAGCTTACCGGCCTGTAGTTTCCAGGTTCCCTTTTACACCCCTTTTTGAATATTGGTACCACATTTGCTTGCCGCCAATCAAAAGGAACAGACCCTGTTTCTATAGAGTCGTTAAATATAAGGAATAGAGGCCTGTCTATCACATTACTTAACTCCCTTAATACCCGAGGGTGAATGCCATCAGGGCCTGGTGATTTGTCAATTTTAATCTTACTAAGGCGGTTCTGCACTTCTTCCTGGGTTAGGCAGGTAATACTTAATGGGGAGTTTACATTATCACTCTGCATTTCCCCTGGCAAATCCTTTTCCTGTATGAACACTGTTGAGAAAAAAGTATTTAAAACATTTGCTTTTCCCACATCGCTCTCTATGATTTCACCCTCATTGTTCCTTAAAGGGCCGACACCATCAATTTTAATCATTTTGCTGTTTATATCATTAAAGAATAGTTTGGGGTTTGTTTTACTTTCCTTAGCAATGAGTCTCTCAGTTTCCACTTTTGCTAAATGTATTTGTTTTTTACACATTTTATTTTTTTCTCTATAACTTTTTAATGCTTCTTCATTGCCTTCTTGTTTTAGCTTCCTAAATGCCTTGTTCTTGTTATTTATTGCCCTTTTTACATCCTTATTTAGCCACATTGGTGTTCTCCTGCTCCTAGTCCTTTTATTTCTGTACGGTATGGCTAGCTCGCAGTGGGTGTGTAAAACTGATTTAAATATTTCCCATTTATTTTCTGTGCTCCTATTTTTGAGGACATTGTCCCAATCAATTCGGGGAAGGTCCTCTCTAAGCTGATCAAACTTTGCTTTCCTGAAATTCAGCGTTTTTGTAACCCCCTTCCAGGGCACCTTACTGAAGGACAAGTGGAATTGTATTATATTGTGGTCACTGTTCCCTAGGTGCCATTGACTCGGACTTCTGTTATTCTATCTGGCCTGTGGCTTAACATTAAGTCCAGAAGGGCTGTCCCTCTAGTTGGGACCGGCACAAGTTGTGACAGATAATTATCCTTGGTGACTGACAGAAATTGGTTTCCTTTCTGAGATCCGCAGGTTTCGGTTTCCCAGTCTATGTCGGGGTAGTTGAAGTCCCCCATAATAATCACCTCATTGGGATTTGCTGCTTTGTCTATTTGTTTCAATAATACATTCTCAGTGGTGTCTGTTATATTTGGTGGCTTATAACAAACCCCTATGAGGATTTTATTACTTTTCTCTCCTTGTATCTCCACCTGTTATGAATGAGTCACCGAAGGAGGAAAAAACAAAAATACAAGCTAAGTCCAGAAAACTAACAGTAGCCGTGGGGGGTTCCTACGATGCCCTAGACCCCTCGATCACAGCTGGAGAACTAAATAGGCCTAAAGAAAGAAAGGGGAAATCTAAACTGCCCCAGAGCAGACCCCAAAGCAATAGGCAGCCCCCAACATATAATGACGGTGAAGCAAGATGAAAACACTAACACAGATAGAAAGATAGGTTGAGCAAACGATGGGGCCCAAGCTAACTAAAAAGGACAGGATAGAAAAGCTGCTGTCTGCAATCTGTAAAAAACCCTACCAAAAAATGTCCCAACCGTCTGATAGGAAAAACAGGCCCTGAAGTCGCTAGGACTTCAAAAAGACTATATCAGCACTCAGGTAAATTCTGAAGACAGAGCAAAGAGACAAACTGATCAGAGACAAAAATGGAACTCAGCACACCCCCGACCGGGGATGGCTGAACTCCAAAAAACAAGGTAAACAAAACAAAACTAATAAGTTCAATAGAAGAGCAAAAACTTATCTTTGGGAAGCAGGAGTCAGACTGGTCTCCAAGAATCCAGCAGAGAAATCACCAGTGACTCAGAAGGGCGTCGGCTGCCTTATATCCAGTCAGAAATTCCTGTTACCCAGTCATCATCTACCAGATCAGGTGTTTGGTAATCAGCCTCACTACCTTCCTTTACCAGAAGAGGGAGTTCATCAGACATCGACGGTGAAGGGGAAAATGAACTCACAACATCCACCCATAGAGACTCCACCTCTTAATTTCCCTCTTGTATATCTTCTCTTAGTGTGGGCTTTAAAGTGGACTTTATCTATAGACAGACTCCGCCCCCTTTCCTTTTTTTTACAATCCCTCCTAAACAAAACATATCCTTGCAATTTAGCTGCCCAGTCCTAGCTGTCATCTAACCATGTCTCAGTTATTCCTACTATGTCGTATTTTTCCTCATACATTACCAACTCCAGATCTTCACTCTTATTGGTCAGGCTTCTTGCGTTGGTCAGCACGCAGGAAAGAAGTTTTGCTTCCTTTTTCTTAGCTTCCTTCTGAGTACCCGGTCTTGGGTCCTCTGTACCACATCTAGTGTCCTTGATTAGTTTGTCCTTCTGCTGCATGTTCTTGTCGGCTGTTTTTCCTCCCATCCCCTCTTCTTCTAGTTTAAAGCCCTCCTGATGAGTGTGGCAAGTCTTCTGGCGAATGTGTGTTTCCCAGGTTTTGTGAGGTGTATCCCGTCTCTTGCGAGAAGTCCATCGTAGAGGTAATTCACGCCATGGTCCAAGAATCCAAATCCTGCCTGCCGGATCGATTTCAGCTGCCGCCATCATGACTTTTCATAGCTTTTTGCACCACTCTATGTGTTCAATACAGTACTTTCCCCCTGTGTAATTTCTCATTATTACACATAACTTAATTTATGGACATCTGTGGTTTGATTTATTTGCCTGTATGGATTGGATGGGTTGTTACATACATCTGGTGAGAATTTCATGTTAATAACACATTTAGAAATATATTTACTTAGAAAATTTTTTCACGTGTTCAATACTTATTTCACTTGTGGTATACACAGCTTCATTAATTATAATACCTTGGTAGATCTTTCTTTTGCGGAGATGGATCTTTCTGTAGCCAGCTGTCATATAGGGAGCTGCCCACATTGCCTTCATCTGGACTAGTGATCTGCAAAGAGAAAATGTGACCAATAAATTCACCAGTGATATGAAATCTGATTTCCAGCTCGTAGTTGCTAAAATGTATAATAAAATATAATAAAAAAAAATATTTATTGCTGTATTATTTGTTCCCAACTTTTCCACATGGGGCACTATTTTATAATGAATATTTTGATCAAACAAATCAGTTTACAGATCTACTGGTTACATACTTAAAAATGGAACCGTACTTTCATCAAATCGTGCATACATCAATAGTATAGGGGAATATGAGAAACTTTGCAATTGTTTTATAACGAGAATTCTATTGCTTTCTCCACTCTTTCAAGCCTTGAATTCCCCTTCCCTCTGCTTCCTGAGCTCACCATCGACTCTGAAAAACTCCCCCAGCTCAACTCGATCTTGCTCAAGGCAAGACAAATTTCCAGCACAGTAAAGTGTTAAGTTAAACATCTTATAATATTCTCTGGAGAGAGGAGTTAGAGTGAGGTTCAGAGTGAGAAAACAAGCAAAGGGAGACACAGAAAGACCGTGCTGAGCTTTCTAGTAAGTCTTGTATCTCACCCTAGAGATGGATTCACATCTACACTGATCATTACTGCTACATAATTTACTTAGTGCTACTGCTGTGTGCTGACTAAGGAATGAATAAAAGGAATCTATATCTGTGTGCTATGATAGCAGACATTTCCACCCACTAGCTCAGAGACAACTGAAAATTAGAGACAGAGTCTGTAGAGAGGAAAACTGGTTTAAATGCAGTCATATGCTGGTCAGAATAGTTTTATTCCTCCTGTACACACATACATTCTGAAAAGTTACCTGAAAGTACGGTTAACCTTTAAATAATGAGTGCAAATTGAGGGGGATGTATTTACTATGGATACATTCATGTAAATTCATTTTCAATTTGGATTAAAGAGAAAACTGAATATTTGTATTTTTCTATAATATCACATTTAGTTACTTATTATTTAGCTGAAGATGAAAATAAAACTACTAGAAGATAAGAGATTATATTAAATCATAAAGTCTGTGTGCATAGAACCGGCACGGTTTCTTTTTTTTGTGATTTCCCCCAAATAAATCTGATCTATTTGACTGGCTAACCGTGGCCGTCTGATAAAAAGGAAAGCTTTTCAGACGCTGCCATCTTGGGCACGGCTCACATAACATCATGAGAAAGGAATAAAGAACCCAAACAGTGTCCGTCAGGGACCTCTGATGCTTCCCTTGATTTTAACCAGGCAAATCATAAGATTATCCAAGAGACTTAACCCTTTTCCACATATTTCACTTATAAAATAAAAAGAAACAGAACTTTTATAGTGATAGCAAAACAAAAAAAATCCAAATTTTGTAAAAAAAAAAAAAAAATTGTAGTTTGGGACGCCATTTTCTGAGACCTATAACACTTATTTTCCAGGACATCCCTACTGACAGCACCATGGAGGTCGTCCTTCTCCTCCTCCTTACAGGGACAGGAAACATGAGAGGTTAAAAGGCCCCTCCCCACCCGCCTCCCTCAGTGTTTTTCCTGTCCCTGCATGGAGGGATGCAGGAGAGAGCAAGCAGAAGCTTACCGGATGGGCTCAGGGGGGATCATGCGGCACAGCCAATCCTTCCCCGTCAAGAGGCCAGAGGCAGACACTCTCCAGAGGGGATTCCCTCAGCCACAGAAATGGTCGAGCAGAGGTCCTGGATTGAGCCGCTTCCTCCCGATGGGGGGCTCTTGGGTCCGGCGCTGCCCGGCAGGGTGCTCCATCTTCCGGAAGATGCGCAGTGTGCAGGTCCGCCGCATTTCCAGTGACGTCAGAAAGGTGCCGGGTTCCAGGGTCGGCTTGGGTTCCAGGGTGGAATGCGGAAGTGATGCAGAGACAGGTAATAAACCATTACCTGAGTCTTGGGAGGCACTCGGCATGCACGGGGTCACTATGGAGGAAGCGGGCAGAGGAGACCAGGACTGCGTGGTAATTGTGTTTTACACAGTTCCACCTTCTTTTTCAGCAGCCTGACTATCCCTTCTCTCGATACTAAATAGGATAAGGGAACCACAGCTATGTCCCTCCCTACGCCTAAGAGCCCTGGCAAGGCCTCTGCAAAGTTCAGGCGATGTCCTATATGCAATATAAAATTGCCGGAGACAATGCTGCTGTCTGAAATGAGGTCCCTAATTTGTGAGGAGGTCCAGGCCTCTCTATCAGACCTCACCCTGCCACAACCTTCCAATCTAGGTCCAAGAGCTGAGACCTCGATGGGAGATGGAGCTAAGCTCGGACGAGGAGGCCCTGTTTCCTGGTTCAGACCAGGAAGAAGAGGGTGAATTAGTGATGAAAAATCCACAACGGGGCAGAAGATATTTATTTGCCTCCGAGGATACCGACGACCTAGTCCAGGCAGTCAGAAATCCGATGCAGGTGGAGGAGGTCCCAAAACCGCAGTCCATACAGGATGACATGTTTGGGGGTCTCAGAGCACAGAAGCAATGGGTTTTTCCGGTGAATGACCATATCCGGGCTATGGTCCTGGAGGAATGGGAGGATGCGGAGAAACGCTTGGTGGTACCACAAGACTTTAAAAATCATTTACCCTTTGATTCTGAGGACATTAAGATCTGGGAGGAAGTTCTCAAGATAGAAATACCGGTGGCTAAAGTAGCTAGGAAGATGTCTATACCCTCTGAAGACTCATCGAGGCTGAAAGACCCTATGGACAGAAAGGCTGATAATCTCCTGAAGCGGGCTTGGGAAACATCCGCAGCATTGATCAAGATTCAAGACCAATATAACTGCCACTGCAGTTGCCAGGTGTCATGATCCAGGACGGGATTTCGCTTTGACCCGTCCTGTTTAGACTATGGGTTAATTGTGCTGCCTCTCTCTGGCAGCAGGAGGCTATTTAGTGCTCACTGGACCTGGGTCCGGTGTCAGTTATACTCCTGCCCTCGGCTGAGTTAAGTGACCTCTTGTATACGTGTGCCTTGTGCCTGATATCTTGCTTGCTTGTTCGGTTGTGATCCGGTTCTGTCCCTGTTACGAGTTCTGCCTGACCCTCTTGTACTGCGCTACCTCTCGTGTATGACTCTCTGCTTGTGACCCGACTTCTCTCTGGTTGTCCCCTTGGTACCACGTCGCCCTCTTGTGTATGACCTTTGGCTTTGTCTGACCTCCCGTCTCTTTGTCCCTCCTGTGCCTCGTTTGCCCGTACTGTTGTGACCTCCGTTTTGCCTGACTCTGAGTTGTTGTATGGTGTCCTGTCCTATCTGAAAACAGGACGCTAAGCCCCGCCCCCTTGCAGTCACATGACCATAGGTCCCGTGCCAGATTATTCAGTTTCAGTGTCCGCAGGTCCCGTGCCTCTTTACCTTCCAGCGCTGACTGGACCCTGACGCTATTAGCCTGAAGCACGCCTGGTCACCTCTGCTGCCCTTCTCCACAGGTATCTTTTAGCACTGCTTCTGTACTCAGGACACGCGCACTAGCTCTATGAGTGCAGTGCGGTGTCTCTGACACCAGGTCTATGTTTCTATGGATGGGGCAACTGGAGGAGCATTTGAATAGTAAGACTCCTAGGGAAGATATCATAGCCTCCCTCCCACTGATGAAGACGGCCACAGCCTTTTTGGCGGATACATCCACCAAATCAGTAAGGTTCCCAGTTAGTAATCGTTATTTAATGTGGCCCATAGAGCCATTTGGATGAAGACCTGGTCTGAGGATAACGTCTTTAAAAATAAAATTATGCTCTATTCCCTTCTCAGGGTTAAGGGTGTTTGGGCCGACCTCGAACTTTTAGAGAAAGTGTCGGATAAAAGGAAAGGGTTACCCAAAGATAGGACTGAGTCCTTTTAAAAACCTGGGCCGTCTCGGAGACCGTCAGATTATAGGGGCCAGGGGAAGTTCAGTAGAGGATCCTACCACAAAGGAGGGAAAAGGGATCCCTATTTGGGTAAGGTTCAAGATCAAGGAGGCAATGACGCCATCCTGGTCGGGGGGTGACTCAGGCAGTTCCAAAAGGTTTATTGCTCCCCATACCTTGTCGGTAAATTCGCTTATGGTAGCAGACATAAGAGAGCTTGTCGAGACAGCTGTTTTCATTCCGATCCCCTGGTCGGAAGAGGGCAAAAGACACTATTCAGCATTATTCACTATCATAAAGCCATCGGGCGAATCCTGCATTATAATAAATCTAAAGCCCTTAAACTTCTGGGTAAAATACAAAAGATTCAGGATGGAGTCAATAAGATCTACGGTTCCCCTTATAGACAGGGATGCATTTAAGTGCACCCTGGATCTAAAAAGTACATATTACCAGGTCCCGATACACTCGGCGACCCAAAAGTTTTTGAGATTTGCAGTAAAAATCCAGAATCGAACCTGCCACTTTCAATATCAGTGCCTTCCATTCGGCCTAGACTCAGCTCCTCGGGTCTTTACCAAATTGGTGTCAGAGATCATAGCCTACTTAAGAAAAAAGGGGATAATTATAGTGCCATATCTGGACAATTTCCTCCTGGTGGCGAGTTCGGTGGAAAAGCTACGGTTCCACATAAAGAAAACCATATCCATATTGGGGCACCCAGGATGGATCCTCAATCGGCGGAAGTCGGACTTGGTGCCGGGAAATAGGAAGATTTTCCTGGAAGTTCTGTTGGATTCCAGATGTAGAGCATCCTTCCTGCCAGAAGGAAAACAGGAAACCGTGAGAAACAGAATCCGAGAGTTCCTGATAAGTCAGGTTTCAATTAGGTCGGCGGCGATGAAGATTCTAGGCTTCCTGATAGCTTGCATCCACTGTGTCCGGTGGGCCCAATTCCACTCGAGAACTTTGCAGAGAGAAATTATGTCCGTCTTGGACCGGAGCCAGACATCACTTGACACAGGAATGTCCTTATCCCCTGCGGTGAGAAAATCGCTACTTTGGTGGACTCGGACAGAAAATCTGCAATTAGGCATTCCTTGGATCTCCTCATCTTGCATAGTCATCACTACGGACGCCAGCAAGGAGGGAAGGATTCTGCAGCACGGATGGCCAGCAGAGATCCGGTCCAATTCGTCAAACTACAAGGAGCTCTACGCTGTGTGGGAAGCTCTAAGGCGAAATTAGTCGTGACTACAGGGACAACATGTCAAAATCTTATCGGACAATGTAACAAAGGTGTATTTCTTGCGACACCAGGGGGGGTCCCAGACACCATGCTCTCCAGGATCTGGCGTACAGAATCTTTTCCTGGGCAGAGATGACTGTCTTTTCGGTGGCGGCAGTTCATCTCGAGGGATCCTAAAAATGTAGTGGCGGATTACCTGAGCAGACAATAGGTCTGGGCGACGGAATGGGAGCTAAACAAGGAGGTGTTCCAGCACTTGTGCCATCTCTGGGGTATACCTCAAATAGACCTATTCGCAACCAGAAAGAACTCAAAGGTCACTAGATTCTACTCCCTGAATCCCACGGACAATCCAGAACAGGTCAACGCATTGAGTCAGAGGTGGGACAAGTCTCTGGTCTTATGCTTTTCCTCCTGTGGGTAGCTAGGTTCGTCAGGGCAATACAAAGGTTGCGATTTATTATAAGGCGGTCGGTGCCCCCTTGGGATTTGAATCTGGTACTTAAAGCCCTTTGTAAAGATTCTTATGTACCTGGGTTGAATACGTCCATCTCATATCAGACCATCAAAATGGCGTTTTTACCGCAAAGACTTTAGGAGAGATTCAGACCCTGTCCACTCGGGATCTGTATCTTGAGATATGGGATGATCGCATAGTCCTTAAATTAGATCCTGCTTTTCTACCAAAGGTAGTGTCCATGCAAAATGTAAACCAGTCAATTATCTTACCTTCCTTTTGTGAGAATCCGTCAAATCAAAGACTGCAGGTCTTTCACGCGTTGGACGTTAGACAGGCAGTCATCGAATATCTAGAGGCCACTCGTAGTTGGAGGCAGGATCCTAATTTGTTTATTTTATTTTGGGGAATAAATAAGGGGAAAAAAGCCCTCAAAAACCACTATTGCAAGAGGGATCACTTTGGCAATTTTCCTAGCTTACCTTTCAGAAGGGATTATTCCCCTGAAGGATTAATAGCCCACATGACGAGAGCAGTCTACACCTCCTGGGCTGAGAGGGTGGGGGCATCAGTCGAGGAAATTTGTAGGGCCACAACCTGGGCCAGATTAGATATGATTTGCAAACATTATAAATTAGATGTACTATCTAGTCAGAAACTGCCTTTGGGAGAAAGGTTCTCCAGGCAGTGGTCTCACCCTGAGGAGGTACTTTGGTATTCTCCATGGTGCTGTCAGGAGGGACATCTTGGAAAATAGGTATTAGACCTACTGGTAGTTATGTTTCCAGGAGTCCATCCTGACAGCACGGTTCCCTCCAGGTTTATGTTGTTTCATGATGTCTTAATATGATATCGGTTGAAATAAATTTGTTAAGTTGCATCAATCATGGTGTGGTGCTTGTTAAAACACTGAGGAAGGTGGGTGGATTAATACTCCCATCAGCAGCGCCTGCTGTCGCTGTTATCAGCATGAGAACCGCAGCTCTCTGACCAGCGGTAATAATCTTACCACTGATCAGAACCGTCGATGTTTCTTGCGCTGTCATGCAGATGACAGCATGGGAAACACCTGATATTTGAGGTGCCGAACCCTTGACTGTAACACCCGTTAATAGTTCACTCAACAATACACACGTTTAAATAAAGTCTTTAGAGTAATGGCTTTGCAGTGTCCACACTTCATTTTATACAGCCGGCAATTAGCAGGTGGTGAAATCACTATCCCAACACAGTCCGATTTTCATCTTGACTATCAAGAATCGAGTGAAGTTACCATGACGTGGTGGAGCAGCTTGCTATACAGTTTTTGCAAAAAATGTATCGACTAAATACCCTGTATTAGTTATCCAGCACTTGCTGATTACTGTCATGTTTTTTACTGCAGAGTATTTTTGCAAATTTGTCATTTTTTTGCTTTCTTGTTGTGTTTCAGCCAGTGGGTGGCGTGAACATTGTCTGACCGACTTGTTCACACTTGTGCATGTCACATATGTTTTTAAGTGTATGGGGGTGAGTCCGTTCCTCCTCGTGGTGCCCCTGGAAAATGCCTGCTGCTGCAGGCCAAACTGAACGCGGACAAATCCTGTTGTAAATCTTTTGTGACAGGCAAAACGGAAGGTGTAATCTTCAAACTTTTATAGATAACAACTACAGGAATGCCTGTCACAAATAAGAATATGATGAAGAAGAATAGGAAGAAGATGAAAAAGTAGAATATGAAGAAGAATAGTTGAATAAGAAGAATATGAAGAATGTAAAAAAAAAGAATAATAGGAAGAAGGTGAAGAAGAAGATGAATAAGGTGAAGAAGAAGATGAATAAGGTGAAGAAGAAGTTGATGAAAAAGATGCTGCTGCTGCTGCTGCTGCTGAGGATGATGAAGGAGAAAGTGTGGGAGAAGTAAGAAGAAGGTGAAGAGCATGGAAGTTGTGAAACATACATATCTGACAAAATATAAAAGAGGTTAACATAGTCAATATCTTTGCAACTCCGAACGTCTTTAAAAAAAAAAAAATTATTCCTGCTATTCCATTTCATTGGGCTAAACCTCTATGGCTTTAATGTCTCCTCCACCTCCCCCAATACATTCTACATTATTATTAGTTGTTTTTCTTCATGTAGAATTAACTTACAAGGAAAGAAAGGGGTTTTTTTATTCCGATATTTCTGTCCCATTGACTTGAATGGGACTTCCGGGATCGGAATCGGCGATACCCGATACTTTTTGGGTATCGGGTCGATCCAATCCGATCCGATATTTCTCTATATCGGATGGTATCGCTCAACACTAGTAGGTGAAGTGACACTTAGATGGTGTAGTGTCGGGCGCAGGGGAGGTAGCAGTGCCAGGCATTTTGACGCTGGAATAAGTGGAGGACACCGGGGCATGTAGCTCCAAAGCTTTACTCACAGTCTGTTGTGGCACAAGAGCCCGCATCCGTGCCGTGTCCTCTGGGTCAGGAGCTCAGCCAACTTCCAGGCAAGATGAAGTACTCCTTTCCAACACTCCGCCAACATATGTGCCTTTTCTGAACGTCTCCCTCTTAGCGCCTTTAGTGAAGTACTCACAGTACTGAGTTACACTGGAGTTCCTCCGGTCAGATGTTCCTATGAACTCTACTTGTACGGCAGACAGCTGTAGCCTGCTTCGGGGACTCTTCACTACCTAGTCCCGGCTCACTATAGATGCTGTTGTGCCCCCAAGTCTGGTGTGGGAATAAAGTGGTGACAACTTCTATTCCTCCTGTGTCTGCTGCAGGACCATTAGTATCCATACAACCTCAGGGACCGGACCCCGGCCTTGCGCTTAGAACTTGGGAAGGGTTCTCCTCTAACCCTAATCCTTAGTTCTCTTCTTCTCCTCACGTTCCGTACTAATTCTTCCCTTCTTATGGAGAGTCAGGCTTTCTATCAATATTCCTCTCCTGTGCCAGCGGACCCAGGTCACTGAGGTCGGCTGCAGCACTTCCTTCATCCATCCCACTCAGGTGATCTTCTCTCACAGACTGACCTCTTCAGAATCCTGTGACAAACTGACTGAATCCTAAATCCTTCCTGCTCTTTTGTGCAAAAACCAAACTCCACCCGCCTCCCAGCACGCTTCGTGTTCCAAGCAGGGAGCCACCAAAGGGTGCTTTGCTACACTACTATGTTGTGTGGGATGCAGGTGTTGGAGTGTGGTCAGATGTCTGCACCTTACCTGAATGGTGGGGTACCACACCTCAGGAGGAGGTGCAGTACCTCTGTGGCGACTGAACCCTCAGGGGCACCACACTTCAGCTAAGGTTATATTTCATGTAGAGTTATGCTTTATGTAAGGTTATGCTTCAGGTAAGGTTATATTTCATGTAGGGTTATGCTTCATGTAGGGTCATGCTTCATATAAGGTTATATTTCATGTATGGTTATGCTTCATGTAGGTTTATGCTTCAGGTATGGTTATGTTCAGTGTAGAGTTTTGCATAATGTAGGGTCATGCTTCATGTAAGATTATACTTCACGTGGGGTTATGCTTCACGTAGGGTTATACTTCATGTAGGGTTATACTTCATGTAGGGTTATACTTAATGTAGGGTCATGCTTCATGTAGGTTTATGCTTCATGTAAGGTTATGCTTCATGTAGGGTTATGCTTCATGTATGGTTATGCTTCATGTATGGCTATGCTTCATGTAGGGTTATGCTTCATGTAGAGTTATGCTTTATGTATGGTTATGCTTCATGTAGGGTTATGCTTCATGTAGGGTTATGCTTCATGTATGGTTATGCTTCATGTAGGGTTATGCTTCATGTAGGGTTATGCTTCATGTAGGGTTATGATTCATGTATGGTTATGCTTCATGTAGGGTTATGCTTCATGTAGGATTTTTCTTCATGTAGGGTTATGCTTCATGTAGGGTTATGCTTCATGTAGGGTTATGCTTCATGTAGGATTATTCTTCATGTAGGGTTATGCTTCATGTAGGGTTATGCTTCATGTATGGTTATGCTTCATGTAGGGTTATGCTTCATGTAGGGTTATGCTTCATGTACGGTTATGCTTCATGTAGGGTTATGCTTCATGTATGGTTATGCTTCATGTAGGATTATTCTTCATGTAGGGTTATGCTTAATGTAGGGTCATGCTTCATGTAAGGTTATGCTTCATGTAGGGTTATTCTTCATGTAGGGTTATTCTTCATGTAGGGTTATGCTTCATGTAGGGTTATGCTTCATGTACGGTTATGCTTCATGTAGGGTTATGCTTCATGTATGGTTATGCTTCATGTAGGATTATTCTTCATGTAGGGTTATGCTTAATGTAGGGTCATGCTTCATGTAAGGTTATGCTTCATGTAGGGTTATTCTTCATGTAGGGTTATGCTTCATGTAGGATTATTCTTCATGTAGGGTTATGCTTCATGTAGGGTTATGCTTCATGTATGGTTATGCTTCATGTAGGGTTATGCTTCATGTAGGGTTATGCTTCATGTACGGTTATGCTTCATGTAGGGTTATGCTTCATGTACGGTTATGCTTCATGTAGGGTTATGCTTCATGTATGGTTATGCTTCATGTAGGATTATGCTTCATGTAGGGTTATGCTTCATGTACGGTTATGCTTCATGTAGGGTTATGCTTCATGTATGGTTATGCTTCATGTAGGATTATTCTTCATGTAGGGTTATGCTTAATGTAGGGTTATGCTTCATGTAAGGTTATGCTTCATGTACGGTTATTCTTCATGTAGGGTTATGCTTCATGTATGGTTATGCTTCATGTAGGGTTATGCTTCATGTAGGGTTATGCTTCATGTACGGTTATGCTTCATGTAGGGTTATGCTTCATGTACGGTTATGCTTCATGTAGGGTTATGCTTCATGTATGGTTATGCTTCATGTAGGATTATTCTTCATGTAGGGTTATGCTTCATGTACGGTTATGCTTCATGTAGGGTTATGCTTCATGTACGGTTATGCTTCATGTAGGGTTATGCTTCATGTATGGTTATGCTTCATGTAGGGTTATGCTTCATGTAGGGTTATGCTTCATGTAGGATTATTCTTCATGTAGGGTTATGCTTCATGTAGGGTTATGCTTCATGTATGGTTATGCTTCATGTAGGGTTATGCTTCATGTAGGGTTATGCTTCATGTACGGTTATGCTTCATGTAGGGTTATGCTTCATGTACGGTTATGCTTCATGTAGGGTTATGCTTCATGTATGGTTATGCTTCATGTAGGATTATGCTTCATGTAGGGTTATGCTTCATGTACGGTTATGCTTCATGTAGGGTTATGCTTCATGTATGGTTATGCTTCATGTAGGATTATTCTTCATGTAGGGTTATGCTTAATGTAGGGTTATGCTTCATGTAGGGTTATGCTTCATGTACGGTTATTCTTCATGTAGGGTTATGCTTCATGTATGGTTATGCTTCATGTAGGGTTATGCTTCATGTAGGGTTATGCTTCATGTACGGTTATGCTTCATGTAGGGTTATGCTTCATGTATGGTTATGCTTCATGTAGGATTATTCTTCATGTAGGGTTATGCTTAATGTAGGGTTATGCTTCATGTAAGGTTATGCTTCATGTAGGGTTATTCTTCATGTAGGGTTATTCTTCATGTAGGGTTATTCTTCATGTAGGGTTATGCTTCATGTAGGGTCTTGCTTCATGTAAGGTTATACTTCACATAGGGTTATGCTTCAGGTCTGGTTATATTTCATGTAGGGTCATGCTTCATGTAGGGTTATAGTTCATGTAAGGTTATACCTCATGTAGCCTTATGCTTCAAATGGGATTATGCTTCATATAAAGTTATGTTTCATGTAGGGTTATGATTCATGTAGGGTCATCCTTCATGTAGGGTCATGCTTTATTTAGGGTCATGATTAAGCAGCTGGCACTTTCTTCCTGACCTGAAGGATGTTGGACATAAGTAACTTCAGACTTGATATTGACATGAGATTGACAAGCAAATAATCCAGAATGGGACAAGGAAATTGCTGAGAAAAACAAATTGAGTCAGTGACCACAGAGTATATTGTGGTTTATTGATGTAAGGCGGCGATTCTTGCAGAATGGAATATGCCAGACGTTACATGGCACCACAAGACCAACTCATTATAAAACCATAACAATCACTAATAAAAGAATAAACTGAAACAAATGTTGGATAAAACAAGCCATGATGTGTTATTAAGAGTTAATAAAAAAAATTTAACACGAGCCAACCAAGAAAACCAACTTTAAATAATAAATAAACATCAGAATCACTGAATGTCCAAATCCACCCATCCTAATCCGTGCGATTGTCCATATGCCAAGGCTCAAAGAGACTCGGCCCCCCCCACAACACCACAGCCACTTCTCTATAAGGTTTGAAAACCCAAATTAAAAATGTCCAATCCAATATCCAAAAAATGAAGATCGTCGTTTCTGTATAAGCCTGGAGTAAATCCCTCCAAATCAACATGCCTGAAAGAAAATCTACCTAATACAGGAGGGAATTTCTCCAAGGCTCTATTAATCCTTTTCCGAATTTTCTCCACAAACAAAAAACCATTTGAAGCCCAAACTAGTCTTGGAACCACCTCAGAAAAGACAAATGTAGCATTTGAAAATTGGCAAGAAAAAGAGAAATATCTCTGTTCATAGCCCAAAGAAGGTCCAAAGTTCTACATTTGCCTAGGTCGTTACCACCTACATGAAAAATAACCAAATTAGGCAGGGCCGGACTGGCCATCTGGCAATTCTGGCAAATGCCAGAAGGGCCTGTCTAGTCGTGGGCCGTCTTGTCTGCTACATTGTTATCAGAATTCACTGTTGTGAAGGAGCACAAAGTAACTGGTTCCATCACTCCAGCAGGCAACAGGCGTCCCTTCTGTCTGCGACCTGTCGGAGGTCAGCACCAACAGGAAATGTCGGCAGTGTAATGGCATCACTGTATCGCACTGCCAGCATCCATTGTGAGAATGGATAGAAGAGGGGTCAGATGCTGTAGTGGACCAACACAATATATAGGGCGCTGTGAGTTACAATACCCAGAGAGATTAGCAAAATTAGGATTATTTAGTCTAGAAAAAAGACGACTGAGGGGCGATCTAATAACCATGTATAAGTATATAAGGGGACAATACAAATATCTCTCCGAGGATCTGTTTATACCAAGGAAGGTGACGGTCACAAGGGGGCATTCTCTGCGTCTGGAGGAGGGAAGGTTTCTCCACCAACATAGAAGAGGATTCTTTACTGTTCGGGCAGTGAGAATCTGGAATTCCCTGCCTGAGGAGGTGGTGATGGCGAACTCAGTCGAGGGGTTGAGGAGAGGCCTGGATGTCTTCCTGGAGCGTAACAATATTGTATCTCACAGTTATTAGGTTCCTTAGAAGGACGTAGATCTGGGGATTTATTCTGATGGAATATAGGCTGAACTGGACGGACATATGGCTTTTTTGGGCCTTGCTAACTATGTTACTATGTTACTATGAGTTGGACCATAATAGTATATAAGGGGCTGTGGGGTGGGACACCATACTACATAGTGTACTGTTGGGGACCATCATACTAAATAGGAGGCTGCTGAGGGGAACATCATACTATTTGGGAGACTGTGAGGTGGACCACCATACTATAAAGGGGGCTATGACATGAACCATCACACTATATGAGGGTCTATTGGGGGTACCATCATACTACATAGGAGCTGTGAGGTGTGCCATCTTAATATGTAAGAATAAGTGGGCTGTACCATCATACTATATGGTGGGGAATTGGGGGACCATCATACTATATGGTGGGGTGTTGGGCGACCATCATACAATATAGTGGGTTGTTGGGGGATCATCATACTAAATGGGGGTCTGTGAGGTCGATCATCATGCTATATAGGGGGCTGTGATGTGAACCATCATACTATATAGATGGCGGTGGGGGAACCATCATACAGTATTGGGGCTTTGGGGGATCGTCATAGTGTATGGGGTATCTATCATCCTGTGTGGGATAGCTGTGAGGGGATCATCTTACTGTCTAGGGTGATTGTGGTGGGCATTATACTGTCTGGAGGTTTATTAGGTATATTATACTATGTTGGGGGCTGTGGTGACCATCATACTGTATGGGATGATAATGGAGGCTTTGATGGACATCACACTTTACATAGGGGCCTGTGGTCTACCATGGCACGGTAGACTCTTTTGGCAGCACCCTACTCTACTCTATCCTTTTAAATATTTCCTAAAATATCCAATACTCTTTTTGGGTATATTTCTATGTATTTTTCTATAAGGGAATGAGTCACACACATTTTTTTTAAATGACCATTAATACCACATACAAGAAACAAATACCACCACACCATGACCAGATTACATATTACCACCACATAGTGACCTATAATACCACATACATGGAACAAATACCGACACACCATGACAAGATTACATATTACCACCACATAGTGACCGAATAATGCCACATACAAGGGACAAATACCGCCACACCATGGCCAGACCACATATTACCATCACATAGTGACCTATAATACCACATACATGGAACAAATACCGACACACCATGACCAGATTACATATTACCACCACATAGTGACCGAATAATGCCACATACAAGGGACAAATACCACCACACCATGGCCAGACCACATATTACCATCACATAGTGACCTATAATACCACATACATGGAACAAATACTGACACACCATGACCAGATTACATATTACCACCACATAGTGACCGAATAATGCCACATACAAGAAACAAATACCACCACACCATGACCTGACCACATATTACCATCACATAGTGACCTATAATACCACATACATGGAACAAATACCGACACACCATGACCAGATTACATATTACCACCACATAGTGACCGAATAATGCCACATACAAGGGACAAATACCGCCACACCATGACCAGATCACATATTACCACCGCATAGCGAATGAATAATACCACAAACAAGGGACAAATGCCATCACGCCATGACCAGATCACATATGGATCGTCTACACAAACGTTCTCTACTGTTCTGGGGCGGATATACCGACAGTAAAGCCGATGCAACTGTACCAGGGGAGGGTGCCCTTATAGGCAGAGGCGTACTGCGCACAGCAGCAGAGTATGCTGCCACTATGGGGCCAATGAATCAAGATTATGGGCGAAAGAGAGAGGGGCCGGATGTCATGCAGCATCGGGCCTCTCTCACTTACTCCCGTAATCATGCGGCTACCCAGAGCCGGGGAGATAGTGCTGGAGTTCAAAAAGGGGGCGTCATGCACACAGAGATGCTGGCCAATGAACGCTTTTCCCACCAGACTGAAGAGAGCGCTCATTGTATGTATGTGTATGTATGGTATATGTAGAGCAGATACCAGATGATACAGATACCAGACATATAATGTAATATGATATACAGTGGGTACGGAAAATATTCAGACCCCTTTAAATTTTTCACTTTTTGTTTCATTGCAGCCATTTGGTAAATTCAAAAAAGTTCATTTCTTTCTCATTAATGTACACTCTGCACCTCATTTTGACTGAAAAAAAACAGAAATGTAGAAATTTTTGCAAATTTATTAAAAAAGAAAAACTGAAATATCACATAGTCATAAGTATTCAGCCCCTTTGCTCAGACACTCATATGTAAGTCACATGCTGTCCATTTCCTTGTGATCCTCCTGAGATGGTTCTACTCCTTCATTGGAGTCCAGCTGTGTGTAATTAAACTGATAGGACTTGATTTGTAAAGGCGCACACCTGTCTATATAAGACCTCACAGCTCACAGTGCATGTCACACCAAATGAGAATCATGAGGTCAAAGGAACTGGCCAAGGAGCTCAGAGACAGAATGGTGGCAAGGCGCAGATCAGGCCAAGGTTACAAAAGAATTTCTGCAGTACTCAAGGTTCCTAAGAGCACAGTGGCCTCCATAATCCTTAAAAGGAAGAAGTTTGGGAGAAGAGCCTTGGTGAGAGAGGTAAAGAAGAACCCCGAGATCACTGTGGCTGAGCTCCACAGATGCAGTATGGAGATGGGAGAAAGTTCCTCAAAGTCAACTATAACTGCAGCCCTCCACCAGTCGGGCCTTTATGGCAGAGTGGCCTGACAGAAGCCTTTCCTCAGCGCCAGACATATAAAAGCCCGCATAGAGTTTGCTAAAGAAAACACATGAAGAACTCCCAGACTATGAGAAATAATTCTAAGCGGTATGTGTTGAGAAAACCAGGCACTGCTCATCACCTGCCCAATACAATCCCAACAGTGAAATATGGTGGAGGCAGCATCATGCTATGGTTTTTCAGCTGCAGGGACAGGACGACTGGTTGTCATTGAAGGAAACATGAATGCGGCCAAGTACAGAGATACCCTTGATGAAAACCTCTTCCAGTTGCTCTGGACCTCAGACTTGGCCGAAGGTTCACCTTCCAACAAGACAATGACCCTAAGCACACAGCTAAAATAACAAAGGAGTGGCTTCAGAACAGCTCTGTGACCATTCCTGACTGGCCCAGCCAGAGCCCCGACCTGAACCCAATTGAGCATCTCTGGAGAGACCTGACAATGACTGTCCACCAACGTTCACCATCCAACCTGACGGAACTGGAGAGGATCTGCAAGGAAGAATGGCCGAGGATCCCCAAATCCAGGTGTGAAAAACTTGTGGCATCATTCCCAAGAAGACTCATGGCTGTACTAGCTCAAAAGGTGCTTCTACTCAATACGGAGCAAAGGGGCTGAATACTAATGATCATGTAAGATTTCAGTTTTTCTTTTTTAATAAATTTGCAAAAATTTCTACATTTCTGTTTTTTTCAGTCAAGATGGGGTGCAGAGTGTACATTAATGAGGAAAACATGAACTTTATAGAATTTACCAAATGGCTGCAATGAAGCAAAGAGTGAAAAATTTAAAGGGGTCTGAATACTTTCCGTACCCACTGTATACATGGTTGGGCTCTGGCGGTTCTGGCAATTATTACGTAACCAGGAGGAGACACTCTGCACACTTGCTGTCATGTGCCGACTATAGTGTCAGCCACATCTGCAGTGTTCTATTCACTGACAGCCGACACTAGTTGCCAACCTGACTACAAGTCTGAAAGCACTGGAGCCAGCAGAACCAAATGCTTATTACACACATACAGTATATACATATATATATCCATCTCTGTTATAAAATGTAAATGAGAGTTGTGCTCAAAAGTTTACATACCCCAGCAGAATTTTTGCTTTCTTGGCCTTTTTTCAGAGAATATGAAAGATAATACCAAACCTTTTTCTCCACTCATGGTTAGTGGTTGGGTGAAGCCATTTATTGCTAAACTACTGTGTTTTCTCTTTTTAAATCATAATGACAACCCAAAACATTCAAATGACCCTGATCCTGGTGATTTTGACCTGATAACATGCACAGAAGTTGACACAATTGGGTTTGAATGGCTACTAAAGGTAACATCCTCACCTGGGACCTGTTTGCTTGTAATCAGTGTGTGTGCATAAAAGCTGAGCGAGTTTCTGGGATCCAGACAGACTCTTGCATCTTTCATCCAGCCACTGACGTTTCTGGATTGTGAGTCATGGGGAAAACAAAAGAATTGTCAACGGATCTACGGGAAAAGGTAGTTGAACTGTATAAAACAGGAAGGGGATACAAAAAGATATCCAAGGAATTGATAATGCCAGTCAGCAGCGTTCAAACTGTGATTAACAAATGGAAAATCAGGGTCTCTGTAAAAACAAAACCACGATCAGGTAGATCAACAAAACTGTCATCCACAACTGCCAGGAAAATTGGTTGGGATGCAAAGAAAAACCCACAATTAACATCAGCTCAAATATAGGACTCTGAAAACTAGCGGTGTGACTGTTTCAAGATGCACAATAAGGAGGCACTTGAAGAAAAATGGGCTGCATGGTCGAGTCGCCAGAAGAAAATCATTACTGCGAAAATGCCACAAAGTATCTCGCCTACAATACGCAAAACAGCACAGAGACAAACCTCAAAACTTCTGGAACAAGGTAATTTGGAGTGATGAGACCAAAATTGAACTTTTTGGCCACAACCAAAGAGGTTGTGATGGTGTGATAGGCTATGTGGATATCATTTTGAGTATATTTCTATTTCACTGATTTTCATAATGTTTACTTGTTGCCTTGTATAATTTCGTGTATTCCCCATATTGTCTGGAGTCTCAATTACCTTCCAAAAGGCTGATAATTGAATTAACTCACTTAAGGCCCCGTCACACACAGCGAGATCACTAGCGAGATCGCTGATTTTGTGATGCAATAGCAATCTCGCCAGCGATATCGCTGTGTGTGACTTGCATCAGCGACCTGCCCCCCCCCCGCCGGGTATCGCTGATCGTGCAGAAATGTCCTGGGCCATTTTTTGATCGTTGTCTCCTGCTGGCCAGCGCGCATCGCTGCGTGTGGCAGGGTGAGACCAATGATCAGCGAGCTCCCAGCGCTGTAAGCAGACGCTGGGAGCTGGTATCCAAGGTAAATATCGGGTAACTAAGCTCGTGCGTTGCTTAGTTAACCACTGTGTACCTTGGATACCTGCGTGCTCGCGCAAGTACATATTCTCTGGAAAAAAAAGCCAAGAAAGCAAAAATTCTGCCGGGGTATGTAAACTTTTGAGCATAACTGTATATTTTTAGAGGTGTGGGGGCCCAAATAGAACTTTTGCTATGGGGCCCTGTGATTGCTATGGGGCCCTGTGATTGTTATGTACGCCCCTGCTTGCAGGGCAGTAATAATGAGGGCAATCTGGCTTGTTTCTCGGAGCCTGAGGCTCAAAGGGGGTCCCATTGCCAGATTGCCCTCATCATAAGTAGCGCACCGGACAGGGACAGGGGCCCAGACACATTTCTTGCACAGGGGCCCCAAGCTGTCAGTGTCGCCCCTGTTCCTGATCACCAGCCATCGTCCGGGCAGAAGCCCGGTGATACGTGTAGCCTGATAAGTGACGATGTCGGCGCTCGTTCCCGGCGGCTCTGGGGCGTGTGTCTACCTGATAATTATGAGTATTTGTAAATGATAAGAGCGCAGAGACGTCCTCGCTGCGGAGTCTGATCATGTCCTTGTGTAAATACCACGGAATCATATCTCCGCTTCTTGCACCACCGCATTACAGCAGCCGTTATGTCACATGCTGTCTTTTTTCGGGATGACTTCTATTTGTCAGTCGCGGCACTGTCACTTATTTCCCATCTTTCATTAAATTTTTATGGGAAGAAATTGAAAAAAAAAACCAAACAAACAGCAATTCTGTTATTGTTTTTTCTACATTTTATATTTTCCCGTGCAGCACAGATACGGCGTTACCTTTTCTCCGTGCGTCATATGTTTGGGCATTTGTAGATCACTTTCTATTCCGATTTATGGGAGGCAGAATGGACAAAAATCAGCAATTCGGGAATAGTTTTTTTTTTATGCCATTCACCATATGGTAAAATTGGTAAGGCAGCCTTATTCTTTGAGTCAGTACGATGGCAGCGATGACACAGTTAAATGGTTTTTTTTTTATGTTTTGGCATTTTTTATACAATAAAAATTATTTTATAGAAAAAATAATTATTTTCGCATTGCTTTATTCTGAGAGCTATAACATTTTTATTTCTCCGCAGACGGAGCTCTATGGCGGCTTGTTTTTTGCGGGAGAAGATGGCGTTTTCACATATACCATTTTTATTTACATGTGACTTTCTGATCGCGTTTTATTCCACTTTTATTTGGCAGTAGGATGATAAAGCATCGCTTTTTGCCACATTTTTTATTTGTATTTGTTTACGGAATTCACTAAAGGGGTTAAATAGTTTGACAGTTTTATAGTCTTTTTTTGTTTGTATTTTTTTTGTTTGTATTTTTTCTTTGTTTATTTTTTTTACAGAAATATACTTTTTTTTGGTATAAGATTTTTTTCTTTTTTGTATTTTATGATTTTTTTCTAATACATTTTTACAATTTTTTTTAAACTTTTTTTTTTTTACTCTGTCTTTACCTTTTATTACTCTGATCACTAGTATAATACATTGCAATGGTTTATACCTGTCTGTGCTGTACTGACAGAAGCCTCTTAGACCATGCTCCGAGAATGGTCTAACAGGCTTGAAGAACTCAGGTTGCCATGGCAACGATCGAGCCCTCGCTATGACGTCACGGGGGTCATTGATCGTAAGGGAGAGGGACCCCCCTTCCTTTTTCTGCCTTGCATTCAGGGGGTTAAATGGCCTGCGGCGTTGCGGCACCGCACCTGGCAGTGACAGCCGAGGCTCACCTTCCACATAAGCCAGCCTGTGACCTGGCTTCACATGATGCCATGATTTGTACATCTCTGTATATAGCACAAGTGAACGTCACTTAAGGGAATGAATGAAAACAATGAAAAGTTAAAAAAATGTAAAAATATGAAAAAAATAAACCTAAAAGTCCTAATTCATCCCTTTTCCCCCATTAAAAATAAAAAGACAATAAAACATTTTTTTAAAAATACACATATTTGTTATCGCCGATTTCAGAAGAGTCCGATCTATCAAATGATAACGATAATTAACCCGATCGGTAAACACCGTAAAACAAGGAAAATTCAACAACTCCAAAATGTTTGGGTTGCTCCAATTCCACAAAAAATGCTGCAACAGGCGATCAAAACAACACAACAATCCCAAAATAAACAATGAAAATGTTGTGTCGCCCTGCGAAAAATAAGCCGTCACACATCTCTATTGGCCCCAAAAATGAAAACGTTACGAGCCTCGAAAAATGGCGACACAACCCCCAAATTATTGTTTACAAACTTCGGATTTTTTTTTTCCACCACTAAAACAGTAAAAAAAAAACTGGACATGTTTGGTATCGTTGTAATCGTACTGATGAGCAGAATCACACTGCAAGGTCATTTTTACCATAAACTCTACACCGTAAAAACAATTCCTAAAAATGATGTCAGAATTTAGGGGTTTTTTCACAATTTTTCCCCACTTGGAATTATTTTTTACCCCATTTTCCAGTACACTATATGGTAAAATGAATGGTGAATCCTGACAACGTGCACATAGAGTAACGGCTAAGATGTCATGTTACGCCGGACAACCCCTGTAAGTAAGAAGTGGGTGGACGATGGTGATCTCAGTCTACGGGGGCAGTTGCTATATTGCTGGTCTGTAGGTTACGCTTTGTGGTCTTCATGCTCTGACTCCTTCCTGGGGCCTTTCCTGAGGTTCAGCTGTTGAATCCTCTTTAGGAGACGGTTCTGGCGCTCGCTGGACCTTCTCGGGATCCCTGAAGCCTTTTCCACAGCAATTGACTCTGATTCTGCCAACTTTGTGAAAACCAAAATTTGTGTCAGTCTCAAAACTTCGGCCACGGCTGTAGAACGGCCCGACCTATACCGCCATTATACCGCTATACTGCAGGGCACAGCTAGTATTGTTAGGAGGACATCTTGTGGTGGACAGATGTACTGCGCGCAGCAGTGATACATAGTCATCACGGCAGAAGGCGTTAAAGGAAACTTGTAGCGATGATCGAGCCGTAAAATCATCGAATGCTCGGTTCTCGAATCAAGCAAATTGGACGCTCGGAAAGGCTCAGCTTGTGTACCAAGTATAATGAAAGCCAATGGGAAACACCTCCTCTGCCTCCATTTTTCAAAAAAGGCCCTAACAAGAGGGCTGGGGGGGGCACAAAAATTGCTGAAAAGGATGGAAATAGTGCTGAAATGACATGGGACCAGCATGGGGATGACCCCTGGAAGCATCTCTGACTCCCAGGTCTCCGCTGGGAACAATGTTGGCAGAGTATTACCCCACTTTTACAGACTGACAATAAAACATACAAAACCGAAGATAAAATGGATTTTACAGGAAAAAAGCTAGGAAACATTATTTCCAGTATAATGACTTGTAGATAAGGTAAAATTAAAAAGGAGGAAAAAATAAAGCCTCTGCCACCCCTTAGGCTATGTTCACACGTAGAGTTTTTGCTGCATTTTTATACTTTCTCATTTCTTTTAGCGGTGAAAAAACACTGCAAAAACTCTGAAAGAACTGACATGCCGCTTCTTTCACAAACGCCGCCAGCTTTGTCAGATGGGAATATTTGTACTAATTCTTCAACTATCGCCTTCTGGTATTGCACCATTTTAGTAGCCCTCTCGGCCTCAGGAAGGAGAGATGGAAAGTTCTTCTTGTACCGTGGGTCTAGAAGGGGCACCAACCAGTAAGGCCATGTTCACACGTTGAGCTTTTGCTGCATTTTTTTATGCAAAATTTCAGCTGCGTTTTACAGTAGCGGCAAAGCCTATGAGATTTCAGAAATCTCCCGCAAGCACATTGGGTTTTTTTCCTGACTGATTTGGAAAACTGCTGCGTTTTTGCAAACTGCAGCGTGTCACTTCTTTCAGCGTTTTTTTCAGCATATTTGCAACACTTTTTCGCCCATAGAAAACTATGGGTAGTGCAAAAAAAAGCAGCAGAAAAACACAGATATCAGGTTTTGCTGCGTTTTCGGTGCAAAAAACATTATAAACACGCACAAGAGAAAATAAAAATGCAGAAAAAACTCAACAAATAAGCAGCAATATCTCAGCAAATCCTGCTTTTTGTAAGCAGCTTCTTTACTGCCAAGAGAGCAGGTTTTGCCTACAGAAACAAAAAAGGAACGTTTGACCATAGCCTAATCAGTGTTGGCCAAAATGTGTATAACGCGAGGGTCACGGGAAAGGCATTGGGACATAAAATCAACCATGCACGCCAAACTCCCAACACGAAAACCTTCCCTGTCCCCACCAGGCATACGACTCTCCATCTCCTCCTCTTCCTCCTCCTCCTCTTTAGGAGGAAGCTGATGTGGGTAGTAGCCTCTGCGGCGCAGGCGACCATCTCCTGTTCCTCCTCCTCATTATCACCCAATCCACTCTGAGGAGATGAGTTGAGAATTGACTTGGCAGCATCATCCTGTCTACTTTCTCCCATTTGTTCCACCCACAAAGCTTCCTCTTTAACTGTGAGCAGCGAGAGTTTGCATAAAAACAGAAGCGGGACAGTGACGCTGATTATGGCGTCGTCAACGCTCACCATCTTAGTTGATTCCTCAAAGTTTCATAGAACCTCAAAGATCTGAGAGCCGCATTGCCGAGTCAGTGCTGCAGAGCTTCCAGGTTCTGACTGATATGGAAGACATTCGGAGATGGAGGATGAGCAGGAGGTGGTGCAGGAACTGATGTAGGAAGTTGGGGAAACCCTGATGGAAATAGGTCCCACAATTCTAGGCGTCAGGAACAAATGTGCGTGGCAGGGTACAACTCGGGCCCGGCCTCCATAATGTTCGCCCAGTGAGCTATCAGAGAAATGTAGCATCCCTGGCCACAAGCGCTTGTCCATGTGTCGGTGGTTAAGTGGACAACTAAATTAACTAAAAAAGCCTAGGAGAGGGACATCAGAGGTGTGCGGCGGTTATCATGGCAGTCTGATGCAATCTAGAGTAGAGAAGTCGCATGGAGGGACAGGAGAGAAACAAACAGTTACAAACTATCCAGGAAGTCACTCAAAATACATTGAATCATTTGTAGAATTTTTTTTACAGGAACGGTAAAAAGTCCCAAACCATCATTTGGGGGCTCATGGGAAAAATTAATTTTGTATGAGAGTAGAGAAACATGGCTGTTTTCTTCTAGAAATGGTGCTCATGGGTTGTGAATGGCGCTGCCACACCAACCAGCACTGTCAGATGTGCAGCTAACCTTGCAAGAGAGCTGTACACTGGTGATGATGACCGTTACATGATGATCAACGATGATGACTATTGCATGATGATCGATGATGGTCATGACGACGAAGATGATGTACAGCAGCAGTTACCAAAGAAGAAAATAAGAACAGCCATATATGAGGTGCCTGTTGGTGAAAGTAATGAAATTCCAAGCGTTGACTAATCCCTGACCTCTTTAGTTATAGGCAGTGATGAAGCTAGCACATTACCCCCTCAGAAGGAGGACCGGTGTGTTGCGCCGGCATCTCACATGCTTTGCAAGCACCATCCTACTGACCGTGTGTTCAGCTCTGCTTCAGCCAGTACCAGACCATCACTCTGAGCTGCCTTTTGCAACACTTGTAGCTCTGCTGTTTCTGCATGTTGCTGTGAGTCTCCTCCCAGCTATGCAGAGGCTCTGCAAAATTCTGTATCCACGCCATCCTGCAGACATCTGCTTCCCTGGACTGTCACCTGCCAGCAGAGGACACATCAGGCACCATCCACTCTCCTGAAATCATAAAGGGTGTCCAAATAATGTGGCACCATACATAAATGAACATCATAAAGTGGCCTCTATATTGTCCCTAGGAGAGAAGGGTGAGCAGCCACATAATTTACCACTTCAACAGATTATTATAAAAACAATGTATTTTATTGAATAAACTTACTAAAATAAACACGACACCAAATATAATACTACAGGGGCCTCTTGTGTGAATGACCACACAGCGAACAGTCTGATGAGTATAGAGGAAATAGAGACTTTTTAGGAAAAAAGTTTTTTTTCCCCTTTCTAGAGAGGATTCGACATTTAACAGGTGGTATAAGAGTAATAGGGAGGGACCTAATTGCATATTTCAGAGCTATGCATTTTCAGATAAAAAATGCAAGTGCATAAGGACAGATATATACCCCTCAAAAATAAGCCACGTGGTCTCAATAATGTTTCTATACTAGTAACTGCATGTGTGGCGCCCCCAGGAGTATGGTCGCCACAGTGGCTTTGCCTTCCTCCAGGGGAGGGTAATGCCAGGCTTGGAGGCAATGATGGGTCTCTCTCGCAGTCAATCCATACATGCAACACAGTTCCACTCCAGGCCAGCAGGGGGAACTCTGAACCAGGATTAAGGGGAGGGGGTGCCCTCTGAGGGCCAAGAGGAAGGAGTGGTCAGTTAGTCTGCGGAGGGTGAAGTGTGCAGACGTGGAGAGAGAAGCTGGAGGTTGAGCTAGGAAGGAGAGCTCCCTCAGCTTGAGAGCGCATGAACTGGAGCCTGGTCTCCACGGCTGTACAGATACTAAGGGTACTACAGCAGATACCAGAGGAGTAGGAGGCTGTAAATGCCCTACTCCCATCTAAGACTTGAGGCACAACAGCAGCTTAAATAGAGAGCCAGGACTCAGAGAAGGGAGTCCCCAAGAGAGGCTACAGCTGTCTGCCGTGCAAGTAAGTTTCTTGGGAACATCTGACAGGAGGAACTTCAGAGTAACTTAGTACTGGAGTGCTTCATTCAAACATGACCACATATGGTGCGTTAGGAAGGAGACTGCACAGCCCGTCTGCTGAGAGAGAATCCCTGAGCTGCTTCCAGGCTAGCCTGCTCCGTTACCATCTGTAATCAGGACCCTGGACTGCAGTTATCAAGTAAAGGTACAGAAATTGCACCCCGCTGTGTCTTGTCTGCTTCCTACCTTTCCGGCAGTGCTACATCCCCGTGCCAACCACATCTACACTGCCCTGGGACTAAAGCTTCACCTGTGTGAAGCTACTACATCTTTGCTGCACCCTACCATCAGTCCCAGCGGATCTGTCTGCAGCGTCAGCTTAACATCTCCCTTGCCGAACACCACAGGTGGCGTCACAAACTATTCCATTACACCATTACATTTCCCCATTACTTGGGCGCCCAGGGCCACGGACCGGGTCACCGCTGCTGTGACACATCCCACTGACACCGGCCTGGTACCGAGTACCGCACAGCCCTGGGAGGGCGACCCACATGCATATAAGTAACCAAGTATGGACCATTTTACCTACTGATGTCAGGAGTGAAGTGTGTCCAGAGCTGTATCTATGTCCGGCTGTGCTTCCCTTGGCCCCAACGTACGATTCGTGTATACTTCTTCAGGGGTCGTTTAGAGAGGGAAAATGGCTGGTACTTTAAATGTCATGCCGGCCAGTGAGATCCCAAATATTGTGTCATGTGATGAGGATAAGTGTGATGGTGTGATATGCTATATGGATATCATTTTGTGTATATTGCTATTTCACTGATTTGCATAGTGTTAATCTTGATGCCTTGTATGTCTGCAGCCCGACTTTTATCTATGACTCTTGATGACCCCCTGTAGTGTCATAATCCCCCAGGCACCTTTTGTCAAGTCTCCGAGGCCTGAAAACCGCCAAACCGGTTTGACTCTCCCTGGACATAATGAGGGGGCTGGGGAGGACAGGGGCTGGGCTAGTCAGTTGCTGTGTGCAGAGCATGGTGTGAAGACAGGACTTCGGAGAGAAAGAAGAATATATGGAACATGTTATCACTGTCAGCTGGATTTTGGACTCTCATCTCCCTGGACATGTTATACTGTTACTGAACTGCATTCAGATTCTGGACTATCTATCCTTTGTGTGGTGGACTGAATATGGACCTTTCATATTTTTGCCTAAATAAATGTCTTGGAATTGTTCACTCTCCTCTTGCTCTGTTGATTGTGTGATACCAGAGAAGGACCCCGTGACAATAAGTAACGCTGTGTAGCCGGGTTTTGGATGGGTGTATCTTCTCGGTAATGTCCAGTTTATGTACATCACTCTAAAGGTAGCAGATATTGGATGAGCCTTCCTTCTGGTTGGTTCTTCTCCATACTTAAGTTTATATTTCTTCTCCATTTTCTGAAGGCAAATACAGTGTGAAAGAATATTCGTCATCTTCAAGCCATGGGCATTAACTGCAACCCAAAACGATCTCAAGAGCCATGACACCAGGCCTACGTCCGGCACAACCCATCAGCAAGAACATCAGCGTCATCAGGAAATGCCAACGTGATAGGTAAGTAGCCATGGTTGTGAAAATAGAGCACATATAAACCAAAATCTAATCTAAAAACATAGAGAGTATCATTAAAAAACGAAACATATTAACCCCGGCCTAAAACCTTTAGAAATGTTCCCTTGTTGAAAGAGTGTGCTATAAAGAGGCACTAAACCCAAACTCCAAACTTTTCATTAAGACCACAAGAAGCAATGCTTCATAGTCAGAAAATCCACTTGCATTCCATTTGGGCTAGGAATTTACTGAGATTACCCCCTAATGCCCAGGGACACCATATTGATACCTTTGACATGTAGCAGCTTTGCATTACTCTGATGAGGAGTGTAGAAGTGTCTTGGATTTGAGAAGTGTTGGATCTTCCATTGTCGAACCTTTCCCCATATCCCTTATACAGTGGAGGGAAAAAAGTCTTTAGTCAGCCACCAATTGTGTAAGTTCTCCCACTTACTTATTTTCCACCATAATTTGCACAATAAATATTTCCAAATCAGACAAGGTGATTTTCTGGATTTGTTTTCTCATTTTGACTCTCATAGTTGTGGTCTACCTATGATGTCAATTACAGGCCTCGCTCATCTTTTTAAGTGGGTGAACTTGCACAATTGGTGACTGACTAAATACTTTTTTCCCCCACTGTAGATATAATCTATGTAATCTGGATAGCAGTGATAATATACTATCCTGCCTATGTAAAAGTAAAGCCTGGATAATGCAAGACCCCCTCTGGTAACGATTAATCAACTAGGCGAACAATAAACGGTATATTACCTAAATCCTGGAAGCCACATAAATCCTTAAATCTAACATCAGGGAGCCGGAGAGGCCACTTATGACGTCATGCGCCGGCACGCCGATGTTAGATTTAAGGATCGCAGTAATCCACCCTCCCTTGGTACCCACCCTGTGTGATGACAGTCTGGAACTTAGAGACAATGATATTCCTTCTGCAGCCTCATCTGCTTCCTCCTCTACTTCTGGGACCACCATCTCCTCCCGCAGGCTATTGAAAGTCTGCTCCAGCATATAGATGACCGGAATAATGATGCTGACGATGGCGTCGTCAGCGCTAACCATCTTAGTAGTCATTTCAAAACTGTGCAGAAGGGAGCAGAGGGCCTTAGTCTGTGCCCACTGTAAACCTGATATACGCCACCTCCGTACTGCATTAGCCCAGGCTATATGACATCACATAATGCATCAGGGCTCATTGCTGCTGCCACAGTCGCTGCAACATGTGCAGAGTGGAATTCCGCCGTGTTGGCACATCACATCAACCTGTTAACTGGCATGGACAAAGGCCTCTGTATCGATGCAAATCGATGAGCAGAGGGGTGCTAACGGCGGAAAAGCTTACTTGCTTTCTGGAGCAGCTCACCCAGGCCAGGATAGTGGCTGAGAAAACGGGGTTCGCTATGCACTGTTGGAACGTGTGTCTCGTGAAGGCAGAGGTTGAGGGCGCAGGTGGATGCTGTCAGGGATTTATTTGTCTATCCCACCGCTAACACCAATATGTCAGGGATTTGGGAGAGAGGAAATTTGCCCCTCCAGTTGTCAGGAATTTATATATTATATATGTGGTCGGAACTTACAGCTCTCTGGCGCCCCCCTTACCCTCAGCTCAGTCAAGGAACTGCATCTAGGTTAAGTAGTTGCTGGAAAGGCCGCCTGGTCGCGTACTGGCTATCGGGAACTCTGCAGTGAGGACGGTATGCATATCACCAGTCTCAGGCAGGAAATACACACATAAACCTCCAATCCGTCACTGCCAGGATTCTCCCATACCACCAGGACACTTTACTGCCACCAGTTCCTCGTTTGAAACTAAGCTTATATCGGGTCAGGCACCAACCCAATAGGTAGTATAATTTGTCACGGAGGACATGTCGGTTCGATCAAAGAGCCAAAAGAACGAACTAGTAAATTTATAAGTTTACTCCAGAAAAAGAGTTTCCAAAAATACAAAAGATATTACAAAAAGAGACAAAATACAATATATACAGAAAGTTACAAATAAAAAGGGATTAGAGTAAGTTTCTTTCTTTAATATCTCAGTCACAGATAGGACGTGTTGATAAAGGGAAGGGGAGTTCCCAAAGACAAGGATTCAGTACACAGCATGGATGTTCGCAGTTGTCCCCAGGTCTGAACACCTCCCTGATGGAGCGTCCGAACTTTATGCTTTTTTTCTTGCTGACCTCACTTGGAGCTGAAACAGAAAATTAAAATCACATGAGACATGCACAAAAGTGAACAAGTCGGTAGGACAGTGTTCACACCACCCAAAGACTGAAACACAGAAAAAACACAGTATAACAAACGTGCAAAAATACTCTGTTGTAAAAAATATATATAACAGTAAACAGCAAGTGCTAGTAAAAAGATGATGAGAAAAACAGGGTATTTAGTTGATACGTTTTTTGCAAAAAATGTATACTAAGCCACTTCACCAACGTCACGGTATACCCATCTCGGAGCAGTTCTATCTAATGTATTTAAAACCTGATCATGTGAACAGTACCTATATAAGCAGGATTAAGAAAGGTGCTGCACGGTATGGGCACGCAGGGCAAAATGGCTTTTTATGTGCATGTCTCACAAGAAAGAGGCGGGAATCTCCCAAAACTTGCATAAGCAAGAAACTAATAGGTTAAAAACACATGAGACATGCACAAAAGTGAACAAGTTGATAGGACAGTGTTCACACCACCCAAAGACTGAAACACAGAAAAAAAACACAGTATGACAAACGTGCAAAAATACTCTGTTGTAAAAAATATATATAACAGTAAACAGCAAGGAGCGTCCAAACTTTATGCTTTTTGCTTTATGCCATATCTCTGGCTGGGGGGGCTCATAGAGTGACGGGCAGGGGGATTATATTTTCTCTTACGAAATTATTTTTTATTTAAGACCAAACATGACATCTCTGTGTGGTCCTGGAGGGCAAAAACCCTTTCCTCGGCTTCTGGTGACCCTAGAAGTTGCAAAATGCTGTCGGGCATAGCTTTAATTATACTGATTCTGAAAATATATTTTTCCTGCCTCTAGGATTATTGTGTGTTATTAAATTTGAGTTTCAATAGACAAAAGAGAGTTTAAATCCATGACGGGAAGAACTGCTTTTAACTAGTCAGGGCCATAAAATGACCATGTGTTGAATGGAAAAGGGAAGGGATAGTTTCTGACAGAGCAGGGAGAGGGAGTGGGGAAGCTGCGAGGGGGATCGTTTGTGAAGCATGTCATTCACAAACCAAGGAGATGCAACAGGAAGCCCTGGATGGGTGCTTCAGTTATTTAGGCAATAACTCATATTTTTCCTGACAGAGGCCCTAGAGGAGCTACAGGAGGCAGAAACAGAGGAGGAAGTGTTAAATGTAGAGGTTTGGCCTGTAAGCCTTGGGGATTCCAACACTTGTGGAGCAGCAACTTTCCCCACAGCCACCAGAGTCACCAAGTGCCTAGTCAGCGAGATGAAACGCCCTTGTCCATGATTACTCATCCAAGTGTCTGTGGTGAAATGCACCCTGGCAGACAAAGATTTTGTCAAGGAATGGGTGATGTTGTCTGCTACATGCTGGTGTAGCTCAGGCACAGCGTTCTTAGAAAAGTAATGATGACTGGGTAATTGGTACTGGGGGACAGCGATGGTCATCAGCTTTCGGAAACCATCTGTATCCACCAGGCGGAAAGGCAGCATTTCCGTGGCCAACAAACTGGAGATAGTGGAGCCCAGCCTCAGCTTTGTCATGCGTAGGAGGAAACAATCTTTTCCTTGACCACAACTGCAAAACCATAGGCTGGCTGCAGTGCTGAGAGAGGGAGGAGTACGGTGAACCGGACAAACTGCTGGACCATGACAGAGATGTTACTGTGGATTGAGAAACTTGTTGTGTGATCGTTCTCTGAGATCGGTCAAAAACAGCAGGCATGTCCACTTCCGTTACAGCTGAAGGCGGCCTCTCAGTCAGCATGATGCGATGGGGTAAAGAACCCAAGGTTCTGCAGTTAAAGACCTGCGTTTCAATAGTTGGCACGGTAACAGAGGAGGAAGAAGCAGCCAATGCGATTAATGGGGCGGCTGATGGTGGTTGATGTCCGCTGGTCTGCATTTTTGTGCAGTGGGATTCTCACACTAAAGAATGATGATTGCGCATGTGAAGGTTCATACATGTAGTAGTCAAATTATTGCACTTTTTACCTCAACTCAGTTTTTTTTTTGCAAAGTTGGCAGATTACGTGAGTTGGCTCATCCTTTGCAGTGTCAAAAAAGGCCCAGGCTAGGCAACCCTTGCCACCCCTGCGAGCTGCAGACCCGCGGATGCTGCTGGTCAGAGGCACAGTTGTGGCCGAAGATGCACTGCTCCTTGTGGCTGCATCACAATGTGTCTGCGATGGACGGCGCAACGTAACCTCCTCGTCTTCCTCCTCAGATGACCTACTCAGCTGTGTGCCTCTATGTTCACGCCAACTGGGATTTAACACCTCATCATCATCCTCTGTGTTATCACATTCCTCGCCATTGGAGTCACCCTCCTCCTCTTCTTGCCCTGACAGAACAGTACATTCCGCGTGAGCTTCAGATATCTGAGTCTCATCAGGATCACCTCCCCCCCCGGGGTTAACGTCTGATGACGAGGGTCAGGATGTTGTTCGGACCGTACTTCGTCCTGCCCCGGATCCAAGCTAAAAAAAATTTTGTGAATTGGTGCAGATTTCCTCCTCTTGACTCTGTGAAGCTTTTGAGTACACGTCTGATGAACATGGCATAGAATGTGTGAACAGCTCTTCAGACTCACCTATCTGTGGTTCCATACAATCAGTTGAACGGTTGGCTAGTTGGGACGCGGGGGGAAGCAAAGAGAATTTGGGTGCCACATCTGTGGACGGTGCTGGATGTGATGTTGAGATGGAGGAAGAGGAGGAGACGCCACTTGAAGCTGCGTTTGCCATCCACTCAAATACTCATCGAAAAGGCCTACCGCTGTGCGAATGCCAAAGAAAGGTAGTGGTGTAGCCTGTCCAGTAACATAAGTTGTCAGTTGTCTTTGCATAGGACATTGGTTCACTAGTGCTTTCGCAAACATAACCACCTACCCCAAGTACACCTTGCACACCAAGCCTAATTCCCCTGCCACCACGGCTTTGCTTTTCCCAGTCATGTTGCTCAGATAGTGTGGTAGGAGCACAGTATTAGCAACCAAAAATTAGATTTTAAACTCTGCACCACCTCTGCAAACAGCTGAATGTCAGTGACAGTAAATTCAAAGTTGAAATATTGCGTGCTGTATTGGGTTAGTCACAGAAGAAAGAATTGTTTGAGTGTAGATGAGGCCTGTATGACAGAGAAGTTATGCTACAAACAGTTTTAAAGTCAGGTCCCCAACTGTATGACGTTAGTAACAGAAGACTTTTTTTGGCCTCTGGATCAGGCCTCTACAGCTTAATTTCAACCCAAACAGATTACAAAGTGTGATACGTTGGGTTGTCTAACTTTTTGCAACTGAAAAATTATAATTTATTTTTAATGTACCTTAGGTCTGCAGACAGGTTCATATCACCGCCACAAAATGACAAGGTGGGATACAGCAGACTGCTTAATATTTTTTTCACTAGCTACATGTGAATTAGAATGCTATACTCGAGCAGGGATCACAATAGAAGCAGTGTTTGTGCCCTGCTGGCTTTCTTTGTGTACCTCAGTATTGCCAAAAAAGAAAAAAAATAAGTGCTGGAACGTAAATTTAACAGCCACACTGGACACTAGCTACTGTGAGGGGTTGACTCACTCCGCTGCTTCCTCAGGTAGACACAAGAACACTTTGGTGGTGAAGCTCCTGCTGGTTTATTGGAGTCGGCATACACCAAGGAAGGGTTCACAAAACAAAAACAGCGTCTTTCTGGGCTTAACAGGAAAAACAAAACAAATAAAGGGTAACAGAGTCCAGGTCTCAATCTGTAGGCATCTGCCAATGTCCTCAGCTCCTCCTTGAAGCTACGTCGGAGTACCTCCTCTCCCAAGACACCACCCAGACTGAACCACAGGTCCAGGTAGATATCACATGTGCTGGTCACGTGATCATGACCTCACTGCAGGTCCTGCAGGGGAAAAAGGGGACGGTGAGCACCCTCCCGCCCGCACTTCGGGTGCTCACATGAAACTGGCCCATTGAACTCTGAACGTGGCCACTCAGTACCTAGTGTGCTGGAAATACAAAAACACTCCGTTTTCACATCACTTATCGCTGCATGCATAGTGACACGTACCCCCCTTCCTCTACATAGCCAGTGACTGTCCCACTACCTACAGTATCTAACTGATATACAACCGCCTAGCTAACTAGCTATAATGTGGGATACAGCAGGCTTTTTCACATTTAGCTAGTGAAAAAATATTATTTAAAATGCTATACTCGTGCATGGAGCACAATAGAAGCAGTGCACAACACATGTAGGACATGTGCCCTGCCGGCTTTGCCTGAGAACCTCAGTAATGACCCCAGAAAAAAAAAATTCCTGTAGGTAAATTTGACAGCCACACTGGACACTAGCTAGCTACACTATCTGACTGATATACAACCGCCTGGCTAACTAGCTATAATCTTGCTGCTAACAGTTCCAGCATCAGGAGCAGCCGCTCTCCGCTGTTACTGTGTCAAAATGGCGCTACAACAAGATATCCGCTATTTATATTCAAAGGGACATGTGATTTCAGAAGCCAATGACACAAGCCGTTGTCAGGACATTGTGGGTGTTTCCTGCGCCCTGATTGGCCAACCGCAATGTGCACACATAAAGTTAGGAAAAAAAATGGCTGCTCTGTTGTGCTTACAAGCACGCCGCACCTCTGAGCTCTGCAAACCCCCTCCCCTCATCAAACACGTGCCAAACGCTCATGATACACCACCATTATCATTGCTAAAGGGCGGAAAATATTTTTGCGTCAACGCATTTTCCCGCACTTTTACCGATTTTATAAAATTTTGCTCGTGTTTCCGATCACAAATCCGAATGTGCCATATTCGTGCTGAATGTCTCTGCACATCAATACTGTACAACGGAATTCAACTGAAATAAAGCGCCGCAGTCGGCAGACCCCTGGATCGTCCAAGGGTCTACAATGCTTGTGGGCCACCTGAAGCAGCCTCAGGGGTAGCACGCAGCCCACAGGCTGCATGCTTGAGACCTCATGGTCTAGTGAATACCCAGTAATCACTTAGTCACGCCCCTCTAGGGTAAGCCTGACCCGTGACGCAGCGGGTCCACACCCACCAGTGTTACTTGGTGCCATATACAAGTGCCATTATAGAGCATTTATAGCCCCGGATGTGGGGACATCCCCCTACTAGGGTGCACAGTAGAAACAGGCCGGAGTAGGGTAAGGAGCCAGAAGTAGTGAAAGGGACCCCAAGTTGAGGGTGGGCCCAAATATTCAGGAACATAGGTGTGAGGAGTGTAGACCCTGTATATCTGAAGATCTCAGGTGTGTGCACGTGGGAGATGGGTCGCCCTCCCAGGGCTGTGGGGTACTCAGCACCGGGCCGGTGTCAGTGGATGTGTCACAGCAGTGGTGACCCGGACCGTGGCCCTGGGCGCCCAAGCAATATGGAGATATGCTAATGGTGATTAGTTTGTGATGCCACCTGTGGTGTTCGGCAAGGGAGGTGTTAAGCCGATGCTGCAGACAGATCCTCTGGGACAGATGGTGTGGTGCAGCAATGATGGTATAGCCCTGCACAGGCAGGGCTGTTGTCCCAGGGCAGTGTAGATGTGGGGACACTTAGGTAGAGTAGTGTCCGGCGCAGGGGATGTAGCAGTGTCAGGCAGACGGACGCAGGAAGGAATGGAGGACACCAGGGCATGTAATTCCAAAGCTTTACTCACAGTCAGTAGTGCCCGCTTCTGTGCCGTGTCCTCCGGGTCAGGGACACAGCCAACCTCCAGGCAAGATGGAAAACTCCCTTCCAAACTCCGCCAACTTATGTGCCTTTCCTGAACGTCTCCTCTATAGCGCCTGTAAATGTGAAGATCTCCAGCACTGTGGTACGCTGGAGTTCCTCCTGACAGATGTTCCCAAGAACTCTACTTGCACGGCAGACAGTTGTAGCCTGCTTCGGGGACTTTCTACTCCTAAGTCCCGGCTCTCTATCCGTGTTGCTGTTGTGCCCTCAAGTCTTAGATGGGAGTAGTGCATTTACAGCCTACTACTCCACCGGTGTCTGCTGCAGAACCACCAGCATCCACACAACCTCGGGGACTGGGCCCCGGCCCCGCGCCCAGAACCTCTAGGCAGGGCTCTTCCTCTAACCCACGTTCTCTGTGTTCCCTTTACTCCCACGTTCCGTACTTGTCTCTCCCTCCCATGGAAGCTCAGGTTTCAGTTCTACGTCTTTCTCCTTCTTTCCTTTCCTTTCCCGTGCCAGCCGGCCCAGGTCACTGAGGCAGCCGCAGCACTCCCTCCTCCATCCCTTATTCCAGGGATCCCCACTCCTCCCGAGTGGCTTCCTTCCTCACTGACCTCCTATCAGACTGACCTGTAATCCTAAACCATCCCGCTCTTATATATGGAATATTGTGTCCAGTTTTGGGCACCACATTTTAAAAAAGACATCAACAAACTGGAGCAAGTTCAGAAAAGAGCGACCAGAATGGTGACTGGTCTGCAAACCCTGTCTTATGAGGAAAGGTTGCAGGATTTGGGAATGTTTAGTTTGCAAAAGAGAAGACTGAGAGGAGACTTAATAGCTGTCTACAAATATCTAAAGGGCTGTCACATTGTAGAAGGATCAACTTTATTCTCATTTGCACAAGGAAAGACTAGAAGCAATGGGATGAAACTGAATGGGAGGAGACACAGATTAGATATTAGAAAAAACTTTTTGACAGTTAGAGTGATCAATGAGTGGAACAAGCTGCCATGAGAAGTGGTGAGTTCTCCTTCAATGGAAGTCTTCAAACAGAGGCTGGACAGACATCTGACTGGGATGATTTAGCGAATCCTGCTTTGAGCAGGGGGTTGGACCAGATGGCCCAGGAGGTCCCTTCCAACTCTACGATTCTATGATTCTTTTATGTATCCTAAACTCCACCCGCCTCCCAGCATGCCCAGTGCTCCAAGCAGGGAACCACCAAAGGTGCTCCGCTTCTTTCTAAGCAAGCAATGTGGTTATGCTGAACCACTCTATTGTGTGGGGTGTGAGTGCCGGAGCGCTGTCAGGAGCTCCCAACCCACCCGGATGGTGGGGCACCACACCCCAGGAGAGAGGAAGGTGCAGCACCTCTGCGGCGACCGAGCCCCAGGGGCGCCACAGAGACTCTCCACTAGATACCCAATGGACAGTAATAGGTAGCTATCATGGTGCAGAAGAACTGAAGTAACGATCACCACTGCTACAAACAGCTACAGAACTAAAGTCTGTCTGCATCGAATGATAGGCCGTGGAATGGAGATCACAGGAGGTAAGGGAGTCTCCATTCTACGTGTGAGATGACCATGTCAAACCTGCCCAGGCTGAGCAAAAGGGGATACCAATGCACATTGCACCCAGTCAGCCCAAAATGAGGCCTTACTGATGGTGGAGTCTATTGCCTAATGAGTCAGTGACTCTCTGGGTCTAACATTGTCCAAGGGCCAGCGCCAAAGAGAGGAGATGATGGAAGAACAGAACCAGCTGAGGGTCCGCTCTAAGAATAGGGGCGCAACGGGAGAGGTTGTACCCTGGTTCTTGAGGGGCCTAAAGTTGAGTCTGACTCTCGGGAAGTCACCGATGTTGTACATGACACATGGTAAGTAGGGCCCTGCTTGCTCTGGGGCCCAGGAGTCTGATTTACACCTCTGCCTGCTCCACAGTCAGGACTCCAGATTGATTTCTACTGACAGAAGACGCGGGTCGGGGTGTTGATAATCCGGTAATCCTCCTTGAGCCGCTCCGGCTGTAATGTTATAGGCCCAGCGTCAGGCTGTTGTCCTACAGTAGCCTCGCTGTTATCAGGAGATGGAGGTTGTAGAACAAATAGCGAAGTGTAATGTATCCTCCGAACACGATCAGTCTCAGCTAGAAACACAATCTCCTGAGCCCTCACCACCAGACCAGGTGGCCGGTCCTGCAGATCTTGTCGGAAGGTCCAGGCTCTCATACAGGGCTCTCCCTGGAAAACCACATTGATATGGAAGACGGTGAAGCATCGGCAAACACTGAATATCGGTGACTCATTTCTGTGTCACTGCTACTACGATAAGGGTGTGTTCACACTGCGCCTTTATATAGCGGTCAAAAACTTCCGGTTTTTCAAGCAGATGACGCTTCCGGAATCGCTCTTTTCTCTGGAATTTTCTAAACCTGAAGCCTCTTTTTTCACTAATTTTTGCTCGTTTCCTGAGCACTTTTGAATGTTTTTCTCTGTCGATAATATTTTACCGTTTTTTTCAGCAGATGTTGGGCTTTTTTTCACTGTCATTTTCCGGAGGTTTTTTTTTTCTTCATTTCACTTAACAATAAAGAAATCTCTAGAATCTTTTTAAGACAAAATGTTGATAAAATTTCTAAGCCTCTGTTAGATTTTTTCTGTTCCTTCTTTAAACTTTTTTTTTGCCTTTTGAACACCAGAAGTGCGAAACCTATGAAAAACAGTGGATTTCCCATACAAATTAGTATTAATCTTCTGAATGTTTTGTTAGCTCATTTTTCGCGATTTTTTTGCTCGATTCTGTTCCAAAAACTGCTGGAAAAGATGCAGTGTGAGCGTGGCCGAACGCTTCAATGCAGAGATGAGTGAATCTGTTGAACTTCGCATCCGGCAGATCGCTCGCATTTAGCAGCAAAATTCAATGTCAATCAAAGTTCTTCATTGTGAATCGAAAGTTCCTTGTTGAGCTCCGGGGTCGGCAAAGAGGCAGAGAGACACAAGAAGGCGCTGCTGCGTGGCCGAGCAAAGGCCTTAGAATTTTGAGAGTTGTTCACTTTTTATCCCATAATAAACAAGCCCTTGATGGAAAAAAGAAGAAGTTCTGGCTCTTGGGAAAAAGCAGAGTAAAAAAGTAAAGCACAACAATGAAGCTGCAGATTCTTAGCGTTTTTGCCGCTGCATAAACACAAAAAATCCGCAACCCATTGTAGTCTATGGCATTCCGCACATGCTGTGCTAATGCTACGTATCTTTCCGCGGCGGAATCGCATCACGGAAAAATACACAGCATGCTCATTCTTTTTGCGGAATTGCGAAGATTCCGCACACATGGGAATGCATTGTTCCGCTTACTTTCCGCATATGGCTATGCCCACCATGCGCAAAGTAAGTGGAAAATGTGCAGATGGTACCCACGGTCCGGTGGAGAGGACACTCCATGCCCTGGGTACCATATCCCTGTGAAAAAAAGAATTAAAATAAAAAATCGTGATATTCTCACCTTCCGGCGTCCCCCGCAGCGTTCCCAGGCCTCAGCGATGCTCCCGCCAACTCCCGTTCCCAGTGATGCCTTGCGACAATGACCCCAGATGACGTAGAATCTCGTGAGACCGCTACGTCATCACAGGTCATTGTCGCAAGGCAATCGCTAGCAATTCTGCAAACTAATTACGCTTGCAAAACGTTAGTTTTTCACCGGAATTCCGCATGCGGATTTCCCGCGAATTTCACGGGGCAGGGAGTTGCGGAATTGCCGCGGAAGTTTCCACAGCAATTCCGCACGTGTGCACATAGCCTAAGAAGTGAGATTCCGGCTCATGATGGGCCGACAGGTGTCCGCGGCTGCATTTTGGATATCCTGCTTGGCTGTTCCTGTTGTCGGTAAGCAACAGAAAACCTGACGGAAAGGAGAAAGCTCAGGTGTGATCGGAAGGTAATGATTAGTCGTCTGCTGTTATCTGAGGTCACAGATCAGATAAGAAGTGTCACAGCAGAGATAATCCTGGGTAATGGCTGTGATTGAAGCCCTGTACTGATAACGAGACACACAGTGGCTCAGGGTGTGAGGAAACATCCACACTAGAACCTGAGCGCAGGTAATCCGCAGCTTGTCTAATGTACCATCCATCATCACATCAAAGGGAGAAATGTGCGAAACGCGTCACCTGAATCTGCTCTCATCTCATGGCTATTGTCTTTGGTGACCGCTTCAATACTTATTTCTCCCGCAACAGGGGCCGAAATTATCAACTAAAAATGGGAAAAATATCTAAACTATATACAGTTAGGTGCAGAAATATTTGCAATTGGCCAAATCTTCGTGATTTCAGCTCTGCAGGACGCTATTTTGGATTTAAAATTAAACAACTGAGATACAATTGAAGTGGAGACTTTTAGGTTTAAAATGAAATGAGCTGAATAAAAATATCCTGAGAAACGTTTAGGAATTGCGGCCATTTCCCTATAAAGCCTCCTCATTTCAGGGGCTCAAAATTAATTGGAAAAATTTAGCATAACTAGAATGTTGACTTTTAACCCTTTATAGAGAATCCTTGGCAGCAATCACAGCCTGAAGTCTGGAGGCCATGAACATCACCATCACTGGTTCCTTCGCTGTGAGGCTTTGCAGAAATAACAGCTGGAGTCTGGAGGCCATGGACGTCACCATAGCCGGTTTCCTCTGCTGTGAGGCTTTGCAGCAATGATGGCTTGAAGACTAAAGGCCATAGCCATTCCTATCACTGGCGTTCTCTGGTGTGAGACTTTGCAGCAATGACAGCCTGAAGTCTGGAGGCCATGGCTGTCACCATCACTGATGTGCTCTGGTGTGACACTTTGCAGCAATGATGGCTTGAAATCTGGAGGCCGTGGATGTCACCATTGCCGGTTTCCTCCGCTGTGAGACTTTGTAGCAGCGACGGCCTGAAGTCTGCAGGCCATGGACTTCACCATTGCTGATTTCCTCCTCTGTGAGGCTTTGCAGCAATGATGCTTTCAAGTCTGGAGGCCATGGACCTCACCATCTATGCTTTCCTCCAGTGTGAGGCTTTGCCGCAATGACGGCCTGAAGTCTAGAGGCCATGTCTGTCACCATCACTGGTGTCTTCTGGTGTGAGGCTTTGCAGCAATGATGGCTTGAAGTCTGGAGACCATGGACATCTCTATCGATGGTTTCCTCCGGTGTGAGACGTTGCAGCCATGATGGCCCGAAGACTGGAGGCCATGGACGTCACCATCGTTGGTTTCCTCCGGTGTGGGGATTTGCTGCAATGGCGACTTGAAATCTGGAGGCCATGGACATCACTATCAAAGGTTTCCTCCGGTGTGGGGATTTGCTGCAATAGCGGCTTGAAGTCCGAAGGCCATGACCGTCACTATCGATGGTTTCCTCCGGTGTGAAGCTTTGCTGCAATGACGGCTTGAAGTCTGGAGGCCATGGACATCACCATCGCTGGTTTCCTCTGGTGCAAGGTTTTGCAGCAATGATGGCCTGAAGTCTGGAGGCCATGGACGTCACCATCGCTGGTTTCCTCTGGTGCAAGGTTTTGCAGCAATGACGGCCTGAAGTCTGGCGGCCATGGACGTCACCATCGCTGGTTTCCTCTGGTGCAAGGTTTTGCAGCAATGACGGCCTGAAGTCTGGAGGCCATGGACGTCACCATCGCTGGTTTCCTCTGGTGCAAGGTTTTGCAGCAATGACGGCCTGAAGTCTGGAGGCCATGGACGTCACCATCGCTGGTTTCCTCTGGTGCAAGGTTTTGCAGCAATGACGGCCTGAAGTCTGGAGGCCATGTATGTCACCATTGTTGGTTTCCTCCGGTGTGAGGCTTTGCCGCCTTTACTGCAGTGCCTTCAGTTCTCACTTGTTTGTGGCTCTTTCTGCCTTCAGTTTTGTCTTCAGTTGGTAAAATGCGCCCTATGGGCTGAGATCTGGTGAGGACTCAATTATTGCAGAATATTTCACATTTTTGTTTTGCAGGGTGTTTTCGGTCATTGTCCATCTGTCTCATGAAGTGCTGTCCTTGCTGCATTTGGTTGGATCCAAGTAGAAAGTCTCGCCCTGTACACACAGGATTCATCCGGCAGCTTCTGTCTTCAGCCACATCATCAATAACCACTAGTGACACAGTGCCACTGGAAGCCATACACGCCCGCGCCATGACACCACCTCCATCATGTGTTACACAGGACGTGCTAAGGATCAGGAACCGCTCCAGGTCTTCTCCATACTTTCTTCTTCCCATCATTCTGGCACATGTTGATCTTAGTTTTGCTTTTCCAGAATTGGGCGGCTTCTTTATATTTTGTTTTTTGGCAATGTCTAATCTGGTATTCTATTTCTAATGCTGATTACTGGCTCGCACCTTGTGGTGACCCCTCTGGATTTGCTCTCGTGAAACCTTCTCTTTATGGTAGACTTAGATAATGAGGCACCGACTTTCTGGAGAGTGGTCTACACTTGGGTGGATGTTGTGACGATGTTCTCTTTACCATAGAAGAATTCTATGATAATCCATCATGGCTGTCTCTGTAGACATCCAGGCCTATCAGAGTTCCGAGCTCACCAGGGCGCTCTATTTTTGCAGAATGTACCAAACTGTCGATTTGGTCGCTTCTAACATTTCCGCTGTCTCTCTGATGGATTCCTTCTTTCTTTCAGCCCAATGATGGTCTGTTTCTCTTCCAATGAGAGCTTCTTTGGCTGCATGATGTGGGTTCACAGCAACAGCTTCCAAAGGCAAATGCCACACCTGGAATTAGCCCCGGCACTTTTACCAAACCTAATTGATGATGGATTAATCGGGGAAAAGCCCATTAATGAGCTTCTGAGATGACAGCCAATGAATTTTGGTCCAGCTCCATATGACAGAGCTGTAATTCCTGAACCCTTCCCCCAATCAGGACACGAATCCCCTCAGATTACAGCTGAGAGTCATCACTGTAAGCCCAGATTGATTATAGAACTGGATATGGCAAACATTTAGGTAAAAGGCTAAAATGGCAAAACTTGTACCAGACCTCCCTGTGTATACATAGATAGATAGAAAGTTAGATATTAATGTCTACCATATTTGTTATTGCTGTGTCCGATCTAATCACGTGCAAAAAAAAAGACCCAGGAGGGCAAAGATTAACCCCTTTCCTACATTGGACATAATATTCCGTCCATGTGACCTGGGCCCTAAGTCCCATGGACGGAATATTACGTCATAGCGATCAGCGGCGCCCACATGGTGAGCGCCGCTGATCGCGGCCGGGTGTCAGCTGATTATCACAGCTGACACCCGGCACAATGTATCAGGGGTGGTCACGGACCGCCCCCGACACGTTAACCCCTTGCACACCGTGATCAAACATGACCGCGGTGTACCGGGGGTTAAAGGGAAGCATCGGCAAGGAGGGGGCTCCCTCCGTGCTTCCCTGAGCCCCCCATGGCAGCTCAATGTGCAGCGCTACTGTGGGGGCTCTTTCCCTGCAGGTCCCCGGATCCAAGATGGCGACAGGGGCCTTCTGGGGCCTGCAGGAAGCTGGCATGAGGAAGCCTTCTGCACTTCCTGTGACAGATCAGCGATCTGTCACAGGACATTGATGTCCCCCCTGGGACAATGTAATAAAGTTAAAAAAAAAAAAGTGTAAAAATAATTTTAAAAAATCGCTAATTAAAAAAAAAAAAAAATTCCCTAATAAATTCATTTTTTGGAAATAAAAAAACAAACAAACAAACAATAAAAGTACACATATTTGGTATCGCTGGGTCCATAACGACCCGCCCTATAAAACTGTCCCATTAGTTAACCCCTTTAGAGAACTCCTTAAAAAATAAAAATAAAAAACGAAGCAAAAAATAATGATTTATTATCATACCGCCAAACAAAAAGTGTAATAACACGCGATCAAAAAGACGCATATAAATATCCATGGTACCGCTGAAAACGTCATCTTGTCCCGCAAAAAACGAGCCACCACACAGCATCATCAGCGAAAAAATAAAAAAGTTATAGCTCACAGAATAAAGCGATCCAAAAATAATTATTTTTTATATAAAAGTTTTCATTGCATAAAACCAACAAAACATAAAAAAAGACATAAATGAGGTATCGCTGTAACCGTACTGACCCGAAGAATAAAACCGCTTTATCAATTTTACCGCACGCGGAACGGTGTAAACGCACCCCCCCAAAAGAAATTCATGAAATGCTGGTTTTTGTTCATTCTGCTTCCCAAAAATCGGAATAAAAAGTGATCAAAAAATGTCACGTGCCCGAAAATGGTACCGATAAAAACGTCAACTCGTCCCGCAAAAAATAACACCTCACATGACTCGGTGGGTCAAAATACGGAAAAATTATAGCTCTCAATATGTGGTGATGCAAAAACTATTTTTACAATAAAAAGCGTCTTTTAGGCTGTGTGCCCACGTAGTGATTTTTAAGCGTTTTTGCCGTGATTTTTGATGCGAAAACGCTGTGAAATCGTTTAAAAATCGTGTACAGAACGCCCCCCATGCATTCCTATGGTATTCCGCACATGCTGTGCTAATGCTGCGCTTTTTTCTGCGGCGGAATCGCAAAGAATTGCCGCGATTCCGCACCCATAGGAATGCATGAGAACCGCTGACTTCCCACATATGGCTATGCCCACCGTGCGCGAAGTTAAGCGTCTCATGTGCGGTTGGTTCCCACGGTGTGGAGGAGAGGAGACTGTCCTCCAGGCCCTGGGTACCATACCCCTGTAAAAAAAAGAATAAAAAATCGGGGTATATTTACCTTCCGGCGTCCCGCGCTGCATTCCCGGCCTCAGCGTTCCCAGTAATGCCTTGCGGCAAGGCCCTGTAATGACGTGGTCTCGCGTGACTCTAGTGGTCTTGTGAGATCGCTATAGCAACGCGAGACCAACGTCATCACAGGTCTCGCAAGGCATCGCTGAGACTGCGCGGGACGTCGGAAGGTAAATATACCCCGATTTTTTATTTTTTTATTATTTTTTATATTCTATCTTTTACTACTGATGCTGCATAGGCGGCCTCAATAGTAAAAACCTGGTCACACTTGATAAACACTATGTCTGACGAGTGTGACCAACCTGTCAATCACTTTCCAAGCGATGCTTCAAATCACTTGGAAAGTGCTTGAATATCGCCCGCGAAAATCGCGAACAGAATCGCGGTGAAATCGCGCGGGGAAAAAAACGCGCAATTTCTGGGAAGGAGTCTGGTTTTTAGTGTCCGGAATAAAACGCTACATGGGCACATAGCCTTAGCGTGCGACAGCCGCCAAAAATAAAAACCCGCCATAAATAGTAAATCAAACCACCGTTATCACCCCCTTAGTTAGGGAAAAATAATAAAATTAAAAGAAAATGTATTTATTTCCATTTTCCCATTAGGGTTAGGGCTAGGGTTAGGGTTAGGGCTCAGATTAGGGTTAGGGGTGTGTTGGGGTTCGGGTTGGAGTTATAATTGGGGGTTTCCACTGTTTGGGCACATCAGGGGCTCTCCAAACGCAACATGGCGTCTGATCTCAATTCCAGCCAATTCTGCGTTGAAAAAGTCAAACGGCGCTCCTTCCCTTCCAAGCTCTGCCATGCGCCCAAACAGTGGTTTACCCCCACATGTAGGGTATCAGCCTACTCAGGACAAATTGCAAAACAACTTTTTTGGGTCCAGTTTCTCCTGTTACCCTTAGGAAAATAAAAAAAACTGAACCTGAAGTATTTTTTTTTGTGAAAAAAAGTTAGATGTTCATTTTTTTTTTTTAAATGTTCAAAAAATTCCTGTGAAGCACCTGAAGGGTTAATAAGCTTCTTGAATGTGGTTTGGAGCACCTTGAGGGGTGCAGTTTTTAGAATGGTGTCACTTTTGAGTATTTTCTATCATATAGACCCCTCAAAGTGGCTTCAAATGTGATGTGGTCCTAAAAATAAAATGGTGTTGTAAAAATGAGAAATCGCTGGTCAACTTTTAACCCTTATAACTCCCTAATAAAAAAAATTTTGGTTCCAAAATTGTGGTGATGTAAAGTAAACATGTGGGAAATGTTAGATATCAAGTTTTTTGTGTGCCGTATCTCTGTGATTTAAGGGCATAAAAATTCAAAGTTGGAAAATTGCGAAATTTTAAAAATTTTCGCCAAATTTCCGTTTTTCCCACAAATAAACGCAAGTTATATGAATTAAATTTTACCACTAACATAAAGTACAATATGTCACGAGAAAACAATGTCAGAATCACCGGGATCCATGGAAGCGTTTCAGAGTTATGACCTCATAAAGGGACAGTGGTCAGAATTGTAAAAATTGGCCCGGGAGTTAACGTGCAAACCTCCCTTGGGGGTGAAGGGGTTAAACTGCCTGGTTGCTATGGGCAACTTCTATAGTAACCAAGGTGGAAACAGAAAGCAGAGCTCTGATTGGTCAATTTCTGCTGCTTCAGGTGAATTACCGTATAATTCTCCCCTCCATTCACTGCGAGCAGGGGAGGACGGCAGATCTGCGCATGCCCAAGCCGTCCACAGCCCCCCTCCCATAGGCAGCCGCGTCACATGACCCGTCCCGCGCCTCCTGACAGATAGAAAGGTGACGGGTAGTGTGTGGGCGTGGCCCGGTGGAGAAACAGCCGATCCATCAAGCCCCGCCCCTCTATCACTATGCCCCGCCCCCGACTCGTCTACTACGGACGTGACGTCACTGCTCGGTGTCTCCGTGCTCCGGTGCTCAGCAGCCGGTGTCCTCAGCCATGTCCCGGTGCTGGGAGTACGTCACTGCTGAGCAGCTCAGCGGCTTTGACCGCTACAAGGTGAGTGAGACCCTCGGCAGCAGCAGGCGGAGGGTCGGACATGTGGGAGGCGCTGACAGCTGCTGTGGGGACACGCGGTCTCCAGGGAGTGTGGACCCCGGAATAGTCCGCGAGGGGGCGCTGCACTGGGGGCCAGATGGGGGAATGGTGGCGCCCCCCGGTATCTAGGTGTGACGGCCCCCCGGTGTGAATGGTGGAGCCCCCGGTATCTAGGAGTGACGGCCTCCCGGTGTGAATGGTGGAGCCCCCGGTATCTAGGTGTGACGGCCCCCCGGTGTGAATGGTGGAGCCCCCGGTATCTAGGAGTGACGGCCTCCCGGTGTGAATGGTGGAGCCCCCGGTATCTAGGTGTGACGGCCCCCCGGTGTGAATGGTGGAGCCCCCGGTATCTAGGTGTGACGGCCCCCCGGTGTGAATGGTGGAGCCCCCGGTATCTAGGAGTGACGGCCTCCCGGTGTGAATGGTGGAGCCCCCGGTATCTAGGTGTGACGGCCCCCCGGTGTGAATGGTGGAGCCCCCGGTATCTAGGTGTGACGGCCCCCGGTGTGAATGGTGGAGCCCCCGGTATCTAGGTGTGACGGCCCCCGGTGTGAATGGTGGAGCCCCCCGTATCTAGGAGTGACTGCCCCCCGGTGTGAATGGTGGAGCCCCCGGTATCTAGGTGTGACGGCCCCCGGTGTGAATGGTGGAGCCCCCGGTATCTAGGTGTGACGGCCCCCGGTGTGAATGGTGGAGCCCCCGGTATCTAGGTGTGACGGCCCCCGGTGTGAATGGTGGAGCCCCCGGTATCTAGGTGTGACGGCCCCCGGTGTGAATGGTGGAGCCCCCGGTATCTAGGTGTGACGGCCCCCGGTGTGAATGGTGGAGCCCCCCCCCCCCCCGGTGTGAATGGTGGAGCCCCCCCCCCCCCGGTGTGAATGGTGGAGCCCCCCCCCCCCCGGTGTGAATGGTGGAGCCCCCCGTATCTAGGTGTGACTGCCCCCCGGTGTGAATGGTGGAGCCCCCGGTATCTAGGTGTGACGGCCCCCGGTGTGAATGGTGGAGCCCCCGGTATCTAGGTGTGACGGCCCCCCCCCCCGGTGTGAATGGTGGACCCCCCCCCCCCCCGGTGTGAATGGTGGAGCCCCCGGTATCTAGGAGTGACGGCCCCCGGTGTGAATGGTGGAGCCCCCGGTATCTAGGTGTGACGGCCCCCCCCCCCGGTGTGAATGGTGGACCCCCCCCCCCCCCCGGTGTGAATGGTGGAGCCCCCGGTATCTAGGTGTGACGGCCCCCCCGTGTGAATGGTGGAGCCCCCGGTATCTAGGTGTGACGGCCCCCCCGGTGTGAATGGTGGACCCCCCCGGTGTGAATGGTGGAGCCCCCGGTATCTAGGTGTGACGGCCCCCCGGTGTGAATGGTGGAGCCCCCGGTATCTAGGTGTGACGGCCCCCCGGTGTGAATGGTGGAGCCCCCGGTATCTAGGAGTGACGGCCCCCGGTGTGAATGGTGGAGCCCCCGGTATCTAGGTGTGACGGCCCCCCCGTGTGAATGGTGGAGCCCCCGGTATCTAGGTGTGACGGCCCCCCCGTGTGAATGGTGGAGCCCCCGGTATCTAGGAGTGACGGCTCCCCCGGTGTGAATGGTGGAGCCCCCGGTATCTAGGTGTGACGGCCCCCCGGTGTGAATGGTGGAGCCCCCGGTATCTAGGAGTGACGGCCCCCGGTGTGAATGGTGGAGCCCCCGGTATCTAGGTGTGACGGCCCCCCCGTGTGAATGGTGGAGCCCCCGGTATCTAGGTGTGACGGCCCCCCCCCCCCGGTGTGAATGGTGGACCCCCCCCCCCCCCGGTGTGAATGGTGGAGCCCCCGGTATCTAGGTGTGACGGCCCCCCGGTGTGAATGGTGGAGCCCCCGGTATCTAGGTGTGACGGCCCCCCGGTGTGAATGGTGGAGCCCCCGGTATCTAGGAGTGACGGCCCCCGGTGTGAATGGTGGAGCCCCCGGTATCTAGGTGTGACGGCCCCCCCGTGTGAATGGTGGAGCCCCCGGTATCTAGGTGTGACGGCCCCCCCGTGTGAATGGTGGAGCCCCCGGTATCTAGGTGTGACGGCCCCCGGTGTGAATGGTGGAGCCCCCGGTATCTAGGTGTGACGGCCCCCGGTGTGAATGGTGGAGCCCCCGGTATCTAGGAGTGACGGCTCCCCCGGTGTGAATGGTGGAGCCCCCGGTATCTAGGTGTGACGGCCCCCGGTGTGAATGGTGGAGCCCCCGGTATCTAGGTGTGACGGCCCCCGGTGTGAATGGTGGAGCCCCCGGTATCTAGGTGTGACGGCCCCCCGGTGTGAATGGTGGAGCCCCCGGTATCTAGGAGTGACGGCCCCCGGTGTGAATGGTGGAGCCCCCGGTATCTAGGTGTGACGGCCCCCCCGTGTGAATGGTGGAGCCCCCGGTATCTAGGTGTGACGGCCCCCGGTGTGAATGGTGGAGCCCCCGGTATCTAGGAGTGACGGCCCCCGGTGTGAATGGTGGAGCCCCCGGTATCTAGGTGTGACGGCCCCCCCGTGTGAATGGTGGAGCCCCCGGTATCTAGGTGTGACGGCCCCCGGTGTGAATGGTGGAGCCCCCGGTATCTAGGTGTGACGGCCCCCGGTGTGAATGGTGGAGCCCCCGGTATCTAGGTGTGACGGCCCCCCGGTGTGAATGGTGGAGCCCCCGGTATCTAGGTGTGACGGCCCCCCGGTGTGAATGGTGGAGCCCCCGGTATCTAGGTGTGACGGCCCCCGGTGTGAATGGTGGCGCCCCCCGGTATCTAGGTGTGACGGCCCCCGGTGTGAATGGTGGAGCCCCCCGGTATCTAGGTGTGACGGCCCCTGGTGTGAATGGTGGAGCCCCCGGTATCTAGGAGTGACTGCCCCTCGGTGTGAATGGTGGAGGCCCCCGGTATCTAGGAGTTACTGCCCCTCGGTGTGAATGGTGGAGCCCCCGGTATCTAGGTGTGACGGCCCCCCGGTGTGAATGGTGGAGCCCCCCTTATCTAGGAGTGACTGCCCCTCGGTGTGAATGGTGGAGCCCCCCGTATCTAGGAGTGACTGCCCCTCGGTGTGAATGGTGGAGCCCCCGGTGTGAGTGGTGGAGCCCCCGGTATCTAGGAGTGACGGCCAGGGCTGTGGAGTCGGAGTTGGAGTCGGTATAAAATGGACCGACTCCGACTCCTAAAATATATAATAAATTGGGTACAGTAATTCAATGCAGGATGTGCTGAATATTTTTTCATAGGAGTTTGGGAAAGTTATGAAATGTCCTATAAATGACTGTTATATTCCTGATCTAAGGCTACATTCACACACAGCGTTTTTCCTGTGTTTTTTGAGGATACGTTTTTCAGCTGCAAAAGTTGATCATCTTTTTAAAAAACTGCATCACCTGAAAGGTTTTTGAGCTCATAGATAATGTTTTCAATAGCAAAAGCAGATTAGAAATCTGCTCTATCTATCCATTTATCCATATCTGTCTATCCATATCGTATCTGTACCAAAAAGAATGAAAACCGGGTAGCACACCAATATATATTCTGTTCTATCTAAATATCTTGATTATTGGATCATAAAAATGATTAAATGTCTGAGGTTCACATTGTACTACAATACATTTTTCACTTAAATATAAGCAATATGTGTGGGAGTCGGAGTTGGAGTCGGAGTCGGTGTAAGGGAAATTGAGGAGTCGGAGTCGCAGGTTTGGCTTACCGACTCCACAGCCCTGGTGACGGCCCCCCGGTGTGAAGGGTGGAGCCCCCGGTATCTAGGAGTGACGGCCCCCCGGTGTGAGTGATGGAGCCCCCGGTATCTAGGAGTGACTGCCCCCCGGTGTGAATGGTGGAGCCCCCGGTATCTAGGAGTGACTGCCCCCCGGTGTGAATGGTGGAGCCCCCGGTATCTAGGTGTGACGGCCCCCCGGTGTGAATGGTGGAGCCCCCGGTATCTAGGAGTGACGGCCCCCCGGTGTGAATGGTGGAGCCCCCCGGTATCTAGGTGTGACGGCCCCCGGTGTGAGTGATGGAGCCCCCGGTATCTAGGAGTGACTGCCCCTCGGTGTGAATGGTGGCGCCCCCCGGTATCTAGGTGTGACGGCCCCCGGTGTGAGTGATGGAGCCCCCGGTATCTAGGAGTGACGGCACCCCGGTATGAATGGTGGAGCCCCCGGTATCTAGGAGTGACGGCCCCCCCGGTGTGAATGGTGGAGCCCCCGGTATCTAGGTGTGACTGCCCCCCGGTGTGAATGGTGGAGCCCCCGGTATCTAGGTGTGACTGCCCCCCGGTGTGAATGGTGGAGCCCCCGGTATCTAGGAGTGACGGCCCCCCGGTGTGAATGGTGGAGCCCCCGGTATCTAGGAGTGACGGCCCCCCGGTGTGAATGGTGGAGCCCCCGGTATCTAGGTGTGAAGGCCCCTCGGTGTGAATGGTGGACCCCCCCCCCCCCCCGGTGTGAATGGTGGAGCCCCCGGTATCTAGGTGTGACTGCCCCCCGGTGTGAATGGTGGAGCCCCCGGTATCTAGGAGTGACGGCCCCCCGGTGTGAATGGTGGAGCCCCCGGTATCTAGGAGTGACGGCCCCCCGGTGTGAATGGTGGAGCCCCCGGTATCTAGGTGTGAAGGCCCCTCGGTGTGAATGGTGGACCCCCCCCCCCCCCCCCCCCCGGTGTGAATGGTGGAGCCCCCGGTATCTAGGAGTGATGGACCCCCCCCGTTGTGAATGGTGGAGCCCCCGGTATCTAGGAGTGATGGACCCCCCCGTTGTGGATGGTGGAGCCCCCGGTATCTAGCTGTGACGGACGACCCCCCCCCCCCCCCCGGTGTGAATGGTGGAGCCCCCGGTATCTAGGAGTGACGGCCCCCCCGGTGTGAATGGTGGAGCCCCCGGTATCTAGGAGTGACGGCCCCCCGGTGTGAATGGTGGAGCCCCCGGTATCTAGGAGTGACGGCCCCCCGGTGTGAATGGTGGAGCCCCCCGTATCTAGGAGTGACGGCCCCCCGGTGTGAATGGTGGAGCCCCCGGTATCTAGGAGTGACGGCCCCCCGGTGTGAATGGTGGAGCCCCCCGTATCTCGGTGTGACGGCCCCCCCGGTGTGAATGGTGGGGCCTCTAAGTGCTTGTCTGGGCGTAGGGGCAGCAGTGCAGGCGGCCCCTTCTCTATGGAGGCCGCCTGTCTGAGTGGGGATGGTGCTGGGTCACCTGCGCTGCCACCCTCCATAGGAGCCGGAGCATACTGGGGTGTAGGAACACTCGGCACTCGTGTAGGTGCGCTCAAGAACTTATTTTTTGAGTGAAGAAATTCCAGAATAATGAGACGTATCAGTCATCTGGATGGAGGGTCTGCAGTGTCCACTGCTGCGCTGTGTGAGGGTCTGCAGTGTCCACTGCTGCGCTGTGTGAGGGTCTGCAGTGTCCACTGCTGCGCTGTGTGAGGGTCTGCAGTGTCCACTGCTGCGCTGTGTGAGGGTCTGCAGTGTCCACTGCTGCGCTGTGTGAGGGTCTGCAGTGTCCACTGCTGCGCTGTGTGAGGGTCTGCAGTGTCCACTGCTGCGCTGTGTGAGGGTCTGCAGTGTCCACTGCTGCGCTGTGTGAGGGTCTGCAGTGTCCACTGCTGCGCTGTGTGAGGGTCTGCAGTGTCCACTGCGAAGATAGGCAGCGCTTCTCACGCATCACGCTGCCGCACAGAGTACGTCACAGCTGACGGATTTCATTATCCTACTCTTGCACCACCAGAATTCCAGAAGTGCCGAGTTTTCCTAATTACTGGAACATTGCTGGGGGTCTTTCATGTCACTACCGCTTCCCTACCTAAAGAGGGGGTCCCCTACCAGAATAAGTGGGCTCTCGGTGATCTGGCAAGGGACCCCCACTCTCTCTGTGGAGGGTGGCAGCCCCAGGGACCCCCACTCTGTGGTGGAGGGCGGCGGCGCAGGGGACCCCCATTCTCTGTTGGAGGGCGGCGGTGTCAGGGGACCCCCGCTCTGTGGTGGAGGGCGGCGGTGTCAGGGGCCCCCCATTCTCTGTGGTGGAGGGCGGCGGTGTCAGGGGCCCCCCATTCTCTGTGGTGGAGGGCGGCGGTGTCAGGGGCCCCCCATTCTCTGTGGTGGAGGGCGGCGGTGTCAGGGGACCCCCGCTCTGTGGTGGAGGGCGGCGGTGTCAGGGGACCCCCGCTCTGTGGTGGAGGGCGGCGGCGAAGGGGACCCCCATTCTCTGTTGGAGGGTGGCGGCGCAGGGGACCCCCGCTCTCTGTGGTGGAGGGCACCTCTCTAGTTTCTGTCTGTCGTGTAGTAGATGATCCAGTACATAGAGCCGCCCCCATCCCTAATTGCTCCTGTGAGAGCTGTGACCCTCGCCCCTTGTGATCCCCTGAATGGAGAGCGGCACCTGCTGGTTTTCTGGCTCTGCTTTTAGCTCCTGCCTCCCTCCATGCCTTCCTTCAGGGCTGGGTGTCACCCTGTTACGGCGTGCGTCTGCTCGTCTGTGACCCATTTCTGTGTTCTTCTGTGACTTGCCCCTGTTTGGTCTTTTGTTCCCTCTGTGTTCCCTCCGTGCCCTCCTGGGTGAGGACTGGTTTTTGTGGATATTGTTCCCCATTGTCAGCTTTGGGGGGGAGCGTGTCCTCGGCTTCCAGGGTGAATGTGACCTCTTGTGTTTGACCCTTCCAGACCGGGAGGTGCGGGACGTTTAGGATGTGTGACCCCCGCAGTGTCTGCCCCCTACAGGCCTGGCCGAGTTTTAGATGGATCCGGAGAATGAAGGGTCTGCAGCGCTCCTCTGCACGGTGGTCAGAGCTGCTGTTCAATCATCACTGTCCCCATTGGGGCTCACAATGGACATCATCAGTATGTGTAGTGTGTGACACCCACGAGAGCCTGTGATTGGCCGGGTCTGTGGGGCCATGGTCCCATGTGCTGCGTAAATTATTGTGGGTTTTCCACTGCGTTTTCTTGTATTTGGTAAATTGGCTGCAATTTCACAACAATAAACCGTGATGTAACCGCGGGGATGCACGGGATGATGGCGCCTCACGTGATGCCGGCGGTGACTTTACCGCGCTCCCGTGCAGCGCTGAGCTGTGATCTGTGTATTACTGATGATCTCCGGGAATTACTGCCGCCATCTGCAGTCTGATCGATGCCAAGCTCCACATTAACCATCTCAGGTCTGGCTCCGATTGCACTTTCTTCACGTGACTATAGCGGGTTTATTTTTTGTTGCATAATGGCACCACGTCTTCTCCTCCTGCACAGGGAGTCACTGTGATATCATTAATGACGACATCAAGGGGTACGTCAGGGAGTGGGGTCGCTTGGATGGTGTCTCTGGACCGTACTGGGGGGGGGGGTAGTCAGATGGTGCCTCTGGACCGTACTGGGGGGGTAGTCAGATGGTGTCTCTGGACCGTACTGGGGGGGGAGTCAGATGGTGCCTCTGGACCGGAGGACGGGGGGGGGGGGGGAGTCAGATGGTGCCTCTGGACCGGAGGACGGGGGGGGGGGGGAGTCGGATGGTGCCTCTGGACCGGAGGACTGTGGGGGGGGGGGGGGGAGTCGGATGGTGCCTCTGGACCGGAGGACTGTGGGGGGGGGGGAGGGGGGGAGTCGGATGGTGCCTCTGGACCGGAGGACTGTGGGGGGGGGGGAGGGGGGGAGTCGGATGGTGCCTCTGGACCGGAGGACTGGGGGGGGGGGAGGGGGGGAGTCGGATGGTGCCTCTGGACCGGAGGACTGGGGGGGGGGGAGGGGGGGAGTCGGATGGTGCCTCTGGACCGGAGGACTGGGGGGGGGGGAGGGGGGGAGTCGGATGGTGCCTCTGGACCGGAGGACTGGGGGGGGGGGAGGGGGGGAGTCGGATGGTGCCTCTGGACCGGAGGACTGGGGGGGGGGGGAGGGGGGGAGTCGGATGGTGCCTCTGGACCGGAGGACTGGGGGGGGGGGAGGGGGGGAGTCGGATGGTGCCTCTGGACCGGAGGACTGTGGGGGGGGGGGGGGAGTCGGATGGTGCCTCTGGACCGGAGGACTGTGGGGGGGGGGGGGGGGAGTCGGATGGTGCCTCTGGACCGGAGGACTGTGGGGGGGGGGGGGGGAGTCGGATGGTGCCTCTGGACCGGAGGACTGTGGGGGGGGGGGGGGGGAGTCGGATGGTGCCTCTGGACCGGAGGACTGTGGGGGGGGGGGGGGGAGTCGGATGGTGCCTCTGGACCGGAGGACTGTGGGGGGGGGGAGGGGGGGAGTCAGATGGTGCCTCTGGACCGGATGGGGGAATCTGGTGATGTCACGGGGTAGGATGTCAGTGTGCGGGAGAGACCAGGCTACTGACCTAGCTGCAGGAATCTTTGCGGTCAGCGCGGTCTCTGGGCTGATGTAGGGTTAATGGTCATAAAGGTCCTGTGATGAGGGGGCCGGAGAGCTGCTGACAGAGGCGCAGGAGGTGGTTAATGGCGGCCTTTGTGCCTTCGCTGCTGTCGGCTGTGATCTCCTGACTCCATTACTAAGAAGCCTCGCTGCCGTCCCCTTCCCACTTTCAGGCTCTGCTTGCTGTCTGTGAGTGAGGACGCCCTTACTCCATTTACTTAGTTTCAGGGGATGGGAGCCTGTAGCGATTTATGGTGCTGGACTCGTTAGTGTGTCAGCGAAAGGATTCTTCTAGGATTCATCACATTTAGCGGTAATATTACTGCTCCACGGACGCCTACAGCGTGTCTACAGTGGAAGTGCCGAGGTGTGACCATTGCCCGAGGCTGCGGAGCTCGTGAGGTTCCTCCTGACGGCTGGAGCAGAGCCGGCGTCTGTAAATCTTACGGACACACTGATTTTCCGTCATTACTTTTCCGATCACTTCTTTTTCCCGTGGCCAGTAAGACCGGACGAACAGGAGCCGCTGTAAAGTGCAGGGTGGTGGTCGGTAACCACGGAGACGCACGGCTCTGCATTGGGGGCTGTGAATGAATATTACTATCACATCCAATACACTTTGTTACATTGCATCTGATCTAAAGGATCTTACATTGTAACATAATCATGGAAGGGGATTGTATCAGTCTGGAGTCAGGACTGTTCTGCTCATGGAGACTTCTCTAGGTCGGATACAACTGTACCAACCCCTCAGCTGTGAGCACTATTAGGACAAGAGGCAGAAATGTAACATTTCCATTTGGTGCCAACACACAGACTCCTCTTCATCACGTAATGGGTGACGCGGACCGGACTTGTCTCTTGTTATTTTTGCGTTTTCTCTAGTCACGTCCAGAGCTGCATTCATAGTTCTGCTGCTACTCTCTGCGCCTGAAACAGTGAATTGCTGTCGTAGGCTGCCACGATGCATTGCTCTGCGGTAATTGGAAGCTCCCTGAGGCCTATGGGAGCTTCTGTCAGACAAAGAAGAATTATTTTACCCCTTTTAATGTTGCCATAATCTGTACAGATCCATTGAGAAACTGAAATCATAAAACTAAAATGAGTTTGCATAAGTGTGAGCGCCCTCTTATAATTGGGGATGTGGTTGTATCCAGAATTCCCCCCCCCCCCCCATGTTACCTAGTAGTCAGCGCTCGGCCGCCGTCATTTACAGTGATTCTGATTAGCCCCAGAGAAAGTGTCGCTGCTCTAGTAGGAGTCTCCTGACATTTTCTGGTCTGTAAACAGCCGACAACACAACAAAGGATCTCAGTGTGGAAAGTAGTCAGTAGGAGATGTAAAAATGTTTCCCAGGCGTTAGATCTACCATGGACACTGTGAAGGCGTCGCAAGAAGGGGCTTGGATTTGACCGACAACTGGACATCCCTCAAAAATTGATGAAAAAATGAGAAAAATTTTCCCAGGAAGCTGCCCAGTGGCCAGCAGCAACATGAAAGGAGCTGCAGGAATTTCTGGCCAGTTATGGTTGTGTCTGGCATGTATCAACAATCTCCCATATTCTTCATATGTCCAGCCTGTGGGGTTGAGTGGCTTGTTGGGGTCGTGTCTGCCAGAAGCAGGAAACCTGTTATGTTTGAGACTCAGCGCATCACCATAAGATCACCATCCACACAGTGAGGCATGGTGGGGGCAGCATTGTGCTTTGGGGCTGTTTTTTAGTAGCTGGAACTGGGGCTTTAGTTGAGGTGGATGGAATTATGAATAATTCTGCATCAAAACCTTCAGGCCTCTGCTAAAAAGATGATTAGTTTGACCTTTCAAAACGACAACGACCCTAAGTGACCGAAAGACTAGCTTCTCCAGAAGATGGAAGTTCTGGAACGGCCTAGACCTGAACCCAAGGGGCAATCTGTGGTTACCTCAAGGGGGCGCTGTACTCAGGAGATGACAGATGTGTAGCTACAGCAAGGAGGATCGGGCAAAGATCGCCTATTCTAGATATGCCGAGCGATCGACCCCCGACCCAAAGACTGAACGCTGCCATTATTTTACTTTACTTTTATTTTTCGACCTGAAAAGATTTCAGTTTTTCTCACCAGATTTCTACATGTTATGGGTGACATTAAAGGGGGAATGATTCTTCTGGGATTTCCATCAGGACTTCTCCTATCCATGGGGCATAACATGTGAAGCCCCCTCTAATCGTTCGTTACCCTTCGTATGTCCTGGTCATTCACCCTGAGCTCCGCCGGCCCCTCTAGTCATCACCGGACAGGTGGTGTGTGGAGCTTGGCAGAACCTTGGGTGCAGAACGTGTGCCAGCGGGTCAGTGTCCTCCATCAATCTTTAATGATGGATTACTTGAAAGGCTGAGATCTGATTCCTGAGCGCTGCTCACAGGATCCGATTACCCTGCGCCCGCTCCATAGGAGACGTCTCATCTACAGGCAGCGATGGGAACGGGAGCTCAGGGGACAGAACAATCTGTGGGGAAACGACACTGCTCAGACAGCCATGAGCATCACCGGGAAACACAGAATGCCCAAAGCGTGTATGTAGAGGAGACCCTGTGCTACATCCTGTATTATGCTCCAGAGCTGCACTCACTATCAGGGTGGATTTGATTTAAATGTAACTGATTTAAATCACTAGTCAGTAAGGCTTGATTTAAATCAGTGATTTAAATCAAAGTTTCTACCTAAACTAGTTCTTGCTACTTTAACATGCAAGTAGATGAAGATTTTTAGAATCACTTTTTATATTACTTTTTTCGCCCCAGTTTAATGGGTTAATCATTCATATTTGGACACCACTGTTCTGTTGTACTTAGGAAGGAGAAAAATAATCCTGACCTTAATAACAATTTAAATTTATTCAACTGAAACAATAACAACATTACAGTATAAGTTATTTGCTTAAACAAACATCCATGTTTGTTAACTAATTTGGCTAAACAAAATATATATATACAGTCATATGTAAAAGTTTGGGCACCCCTATTAATGTTAACCTTTTTTCTTTATAACAATTTTGGTTTTTGCAACAGCTATTTCAGTTTCATATATCTAATAACTGATGGACTCAGTTATATTTCTGGATTCAAATGAGGTTTATTGTACTAACAGAAAATGTGCAATCTGCATTTTAACAAAATTTGACCGGTGCAAAAATATGGACACCCTTATCATTTTCTTGATTTGAACACTCCTAACTACTTTTTACTGACTTCCTGAAGCACTAAATGGGTTTTGTAACCTCATTGAGCTTTGAACTTCATAGCCAGGTGTATCAAATCATGAGAAAAGGTATTTAAGGTGGCCACTTGCAAGTAGTTCTCCTATGAAGAGTGGCATCATGGGCTCCTCAAAACAACTCTCAAATGATCTGAAAACAAAGGTTATTCAACATAGCTTTTCAGGGGAAGGATACAAAAAGTTGTCTCAGAGATTTAACCTGTCAGTTTCCACTGTGAGGAACATAGTAAGGAAATGGAAGAACACAGGTACAGTTCTTGTTAAGCCCAGAAGTGGCAGGCCAAGAAAAATATCAGAAAGGCAGAGAAGAAGAATGGTGAGAACAGTCAAGGACAATCCACAGACCACCTCCAAAGACCTGCAGCATCATCTTGCTGCAGATGGTGTCACTGTGCATCGGTCAACAATACAGCGCACTTTGCACAAGGAGAAGCTGTATGGGAGAGTGATGCGAAAGAAGCAGTTTCTGCAAGCACGCCACAAACAGAGTCGCCTGAGGTCTGCAAAAGCACATTGGGACAAGCCAGTTACATTTTGGAAGAAGGTCCTGTGGACTGATGAAACAAAGATTGAGTTGTTTGGTCATACAAAAAGGCGTTATGCATGGAGGCTAAAAAACACAGCATTCCAAGAAAAACACTTGCTACCCACAGTAAAATTTGGTGGAGGTTCCATCATGCTTTGGGGCTGTGTGGCCAATGCCGGCACCGGGAATCTTGTTAAAGTTGAGGGTCGCAATGATTCAACTCAGTATCAGCAGATTCTTGACAATATTGTGCAAGAATCAGTGACGAAGTTGAAGTTACGCAGGGGATGGATATTTCAGCAAGACAATGATCCAAAACACCGCTCCAAATCTACTCAGGCATTCATGCAGAGGAACAGTTACAATGTTCTGGAATGGCCATCCCAGTCCCCAGACCTGAATATCATTGAACATCTGTGGGATGATTTGAAGCGGGCTGTCCGTGCTCGGCGACCATCAAACTTAACTGAACTGGAATTGTTTTGTAAACAGGAATGGTCACAAATACCTTCATCCAGGATCCAGGAACTCATTAATAGCTACAGGAAGCAACTAGAGGCTGTTATTTTTGCAAAAGGAGCATGTGCAAAATATTAATGTCACTTTTATGTTGAGGTGCCCATACTTTTGCACCGGTCAAATTTTGTTTAAATGCAGATTGCACATTTTCTGTTAGTACAATAAACCTCATTTGAATCCAGAAATATAGCTGAGTCCATCAGTTATTAGATATATGAAACTGAAATAGCTGTTGCAAAAACCAAAATTGTTATAAAGAAAAAAGGTTAACATTAATAGGGGTGCCCAAACTTTTACATATGACTGTATTTTAAGAAACTTAGACTGTCAGCCCAGCCGACACATGAAAAACTTAAATACTACTGTCCCTGCTGTCCTCTGTAGCTCACTTGTCATCTTCATCATCATCATCTTCTTCTTTGTTCCTATTTATAATCTGGAAAAGAAAAACAAGCTTTCCTGCTTTATTGGGTCCCAACCGATTTCTCAATTTAGAATGAATGAGTCCAAAGGAAGAGAATATTCTTTCAACGCCTGCAGAAGAAGCTACTGCTGTTAAAAGTGAAATCATTACTTGAACAGTCTCTAAATCCAAGCGCTTAAGTGACTTCCACCAGTTTACTGGTGTGACCTTCCTTAAAATATCTTCAGCAAACATATATTTCTTGAATGGTTCCCCCTTAGCTCTGAAGTTTATTATAGTTGGCATTAAAGATGGATGATTGCTGGATACTACCCATGTCATAGCTAACTCCTCTTCCTCAGCACTTAGGTTTTGACCCTGATATTGGATATTGACAATATTTGCCAAAAAATGAGCTGGAGTCAGTTCTTGTCCCATTAGTTTGTTTACTGCTTGTAATTTAATTCTGTCCATGTGTAGTTCTGTTTTTAAGTGTTCACTCAGTTCCTTCCAAATTTCAACAGCATCCGCAATAAAACAGCTATTTTTCTGTATTTTGTTTAAAGCTTGAGAGATGGGTTTCAGGAAGCTCAGCATATGTTCAACATTTCTCTTAAGCCCAATGTTGAGGATTTTGGCTGTGACAGTGCCATCTATTTTATCTCGATTTTCTTCACAAAGTGTCATCAGAATAGGCCAGTTTTTGATATACTGCTCAAAACAGTCCACCACAGAGTTCCATCTAACATCTTGTGGGAGCGTTAGCTTGGTTCCACCCATCCTTTTCAGAGCTGCTGCAGCAAAATGATTATTACGGAAGTATTTAGCAATTTCAACAACATTAGCCTTTATTTCTGGAACACTTAAGTCTTTGGCTAAGAGGTGCAGCAAATGAGCGCTGCAACCATATGTTATTAGCAGCTTTGTATTCCCTCCCTGCTCTTCTAAATCTCTTCTCATCTTGGATACGTTTGCAGCATTGTCAGTGACCAAACTGCGTACTAGACATTTGAATTTTTGTTCACATGTCGTTATAGCTTTTACTGCCACTTCTTGTAAGTATTCTGCTGTGTGTGCATTTCCTGACGTATCAGTTGTTTGTGCAAGGAAGACTTTACCTTCTTCTGTTGTTATACAAGCACATACAATAGGATCATTGTGGACATTACGCCACCCATTAATACTTACGTTAACAATTTTACCCTCCAGAGCTGTTGCACATTGCTCCATTTCTCTGTCATACACTTGATCCAGCAGTTTCCCTGCAACATCAGCTCTGCTGGGTGGACTGTATCCTGGTCTCAGTGACTGAACCATATTAATGAAATGTGGGTTCTCAGTCAGACGGAAAGAGTTCGTTGCATAAATAAACTGGGCAATTTTTTCATCAATCAACTTTTTCTAATCTGCTAGTTCTTATCACAAACCTATCTATGGTGGTTCCAGGAGGTAAAGGTTTTTTCTCCTTTTGGGTGATGGTGATATGTGGCTGTGGGTGTCTGATGATGATGCTGCTGCTGCTAATGAAGCACTATCCTGGATGGATAACTCTGAAACTGTAGAACAGGATGATGGTGATCTTGGAGGTGGATAGTTTCCAGAATCCATGAATTCCCCTTCACAAAAAAAAGTCAATGCTGTTATTTTATTGTTTATACAATTTCTGCTTATTGTACACAACACATCACTGCCCCTGCCCCAAAAGGAATATTTGTTTTTCTTCATAACTGTACCAAATGACAGTAACATGCAGTAATAATAAGAAATAGAATTTTTCTCACACATGACAGTTCAGTCTTTACAAATAGGATTCAATAAAAATGTTTACCAACCTGAAGATCCTGCCTGTTCAGAAGTGTTTCTTTGGTCATCTTCATCACCGCACTTCTCATGATGTTGCCTCATTCGCGCCACCAGGCCTTGCATCTCTTTGTTGCATCGTTTGCATTTTGCACGCATGCCTGCCTTACCGATAGGCGAAGGAGCTTCATTAAAATATTCCCAAACTGGGTCTCTTTTACTGCCTGCTGCCATTATAAGGAAAGAATGTAATAAACCTCAGATCATACACACAAACAGATCCAGACCTGTCTGTGGCTATGCTGCAGTATTGTGCTCAAAGTTTCACTTTCATTTTCTTGTCTGCTTGCCCTTCCTCCTCCTCACACTTAGATTCACATTCTTCTTGTGTTGTGCAGATCTATTCCACTCCAAACAATCAGAAACATATTGTCTAACTTCTTGGACTTGGCACTGAAGGGGTTGATTCTGTATTCATAGGTTTGTAGAACAATAGGATTAAGGTCTTTTTCTCAACTCTGTTCATGTTGTAACATTTTTGCCGTGAAGAAGAGGCTGGGACCTCTGCGGAGTCAAATTCAGTTTTGAGAACTGCGTAAGTAAAGCGAGCGTCTGTGATAATATAGGAGAAACTGCCCACTAATCCTACAGAAACCTCTGGAAGAGCATGGCATTGTGAATGTTACACATATACAGCCTTTATTCTACTGAGTTAAACAACTCAGCTTTATCTCATGATGGAAGAACCTTTGGATGGTAAAATATTTTCCTCAAAAAGCAATTTATTGAAAAAAAATCTGATTTAAATAAAATAAAATCCGATTTAAATAAAAAAAATCCGATTTTTGATTTTTTTTAAAAAAAACATTGATTTTTATCCACCCTGCTCACTATTCTGCTGGTGCAGTCACTGTGTACATACATTACATTACTGATCCTGAGTTACATCCTGTATTCTACCCCAGAGCTGCACTCACTATTCTGCTGGTGCAGTCACTGTGTACATACATTACATTACTGATCCTGAGTTACCTCCTGTATTATACTCCAGAGCTGCACTCACTATTCTGCTGGTGCAGTCACTGTGTACATACATTACATTACTGATCCTGAGTTACATCCTGTATTATACCCCAGAGCTGCACTCACTATTCTGCTGGTGCAGTCACTGTGTACATACATTACATTACTGATCCTGAGTTACATCCTGTATTATACCCCAGAGCTGCGCTCACTATTCTGCTGGTGCAGTCACTGTGTACATACATTACTGATCCTGAGTTACATCCTGTATTATACCCCAGAGCTGCACTCACTATTCTGCGGTCACTGATCAGTATGTGTGGGTGGTTGGTGTATGATGGGAGTTCTAGTGGTTACCCAGTGTAAAATAACGTGTTTCCTCTGGGCTGTGATCTTCCCTTCCCCCTCTTATCTCTGCTGTCCTCTTCTCCTTTCCCTCTGGTGACCTTGCAGCACTGGAGTTTGGACCTCTGCTGTGTGGTAACTTTGTACTTGGTTGTGATTATGTAACACTCATCACTGTGATCATTTATAGGTTATCACAGACTATTAACTCTTTACTGTATTTACCCTGGAAGCTGCTGCAGAACTTCATGTTAATATTTGTGATGTCTGTTCAATTTAGGCACCAGCTGCTCTCTGCCCCCTCCTCCTCTGTCCCGTTGCGCCGCCGCCCCCTCCTCCTCTGTCCCGTCGCCGCCCCCTCCTCTGTCCCGTTGCGCCGCCGCCCCCTCCTCTGTCCTGTTGCGCCGCCGCCCCCTCCTCTGTCCCTCTGCGCTTCCACCCCGCTAGCCCATGTTATATTACTGACGTGTCCATCTGTCCAGCATGTAACGCTCCTGTCCTCTCCTCCATTTCCAGTACAGCGCGGTGGACACCAACCCCCTGTCCCTCTATGTCATGCACCCGTTCTGGAACTTCATAGTAAAGGTGAGTGGTCCTTCCGTTCCTCCGGCAGCCGGTAATGTGACCTGCGGTGACGTATCCTCCTGAGTCGGAGGTGCTCATCTGTGTCTCTTCAGTTTTTCCCCAGATGGTTGGCGCCAAATCTGATCACATTTAGCGGTTTCCTGCTGCTCGTCTTCAATTTCTTCATGATGGCGTATTTTGACCCGGATTTCTATGCATCAAGTGAGTTGCCGCCGTCCGATACTTTCCTGCCGTCCGGCATTTGTTTGTTCCCCGTTGTCTCTGTCCTCACCCGTGTCCTTCTCATGCAGCCGCCGGTCATGAACACGTCCCCAGCTGGGTGTGGATTGTAGCCGGTCTGTTGAACTTCACAGCCTACACCCTTGGTGAGTCGGCCATGCTGTGATCGTCGCTACAGTGCGCTGATCTCCACCTTACCTGGCTCTTGTTACAGTGTGTGTTTATATATTGTGGCCCCAACACTGAGCCCGATGCCTGCGGGGGCCATCTTCTGGCTCCTATCACCCTCCTCCATCACTGGGTGCTGATAAGCTGCCTGAAGAAAGCCCCTGTCATGGCCATCTTGGTGCACTGCCACGGGTGGGCCTCCATCGTGAGTTCATGTCCTTTAGGAGGACAAATTAATATTCCAAAAATGTAGAAAAGTAAAAAATGTACAGTGGGTACAGAAAGTATTCAGCCCCTTTGCTCAGTCACTCATATGTAAGTCACATGCTGTCCATCTCCTTGTGATCCTCCTTGAGATGGTTCTACTCCTTCATTGGAGTCCAGCTGTGTGTAATTACACTGATAGGACTTGATGTGGAAAGGCGCACACCTGTCTATATAAGACCTCACAGCTCACAGTGCATGTCACACCAAATGAGAATCATGAGGCCAAAGGAACCGGCCAAGGAGCTCAGAGACAGAATTGTGGCAAGGCACAGATCAGGCCAAGGTTACAAAAGAATTTCTGCAGTACTCAAGGTTCCTAAGAGCACAGTGGCCTCCATAATCCTTAAAAGGAAGAAGTTTGGGACCACCAGAAGTCTTCCTAGACCTGGCCATCCAGCCAAACTGAGCAATCGTTGGAGAAGAGCCTTGGTGAGAGAGGTGAAGAAGAACCCAAAGATCACTGTGGCTGAGCTCCACAGATGCAGTAGGGAGATGGGAGAAAGTTCCACAAAGTCAACCATCACTGCAGCCCTCCACCAGTCGGGCCTTTATGGCAGAGTGGCCTGACAGAAGCCTCTCCTCAGTGCCAGACATATGAAAGCCCGCATAGAGTTTGCTAAAAAACACATGAAGGACTCCCAGACTATGAGAAATAAGATTCTCTGGTCTGATGAGGCGAACGTTTTGGTGATAAATAGTGATGAGCGAGTATGCTCACTGCTCGGATTTCCTCGAGCATGCTCAGGTGGTCGGATATGTTGGCGTGCTCGGAGATTTAGTTTCTGTTGCCGCAGCTGCATGATTTGTGGCTACTTGACAGCCTGAATACATGTGGGAATTGCCTGTTTGTTAGGGATTTCCCACATGGAATTAAACTAAATCTCCGAGCACGCCAAAATACTCGGGAGACCACCCAAGCTGTGAGCATACTTGCTCATCACTAGTGATAATTCTAAGCTGTATGTGTGGCGTAAACCTGCCATTGCTCATCACCTGCCCAATACAATCCCCACAGTGAAACGTGGTGGCAGCACCATGCTATGAGGGTGTTTTTCAGCTGCAGGGACAGGACGACTGGTTGTCATTGAAGGAAATATGAATGCGGCCAAGTACAGAGAGATCCTGGATGAAAACCTCTTCCAGAGTGCTCTGGACCTCAGACTTGGCCGAAGGTTCACCTTCCAACAAGACAATGACCCTAAGCACACAGCTAAAATAACAAAGGAGTAAGTTTTTTTTTCAATTTACCAAATGGCTGGAATGAAACAAAGAGTGAAAAATGTAAAGGGGTCTGAATACTTTCCGTACCCACTGTAGATATCACCATATTCGATATCGCCGCATGTATACATGTCCATTCTATTGAAATATCAAATTAATCCCAAAAGTCAACAAAAATAAAACAAAATGCAGTAAAAAAAAAAAAATCCCTCCAAAAATGCAGTTAGTGATCAAAAATGTTGTACAGGCCAAAAAATGGTCCGAATAAAAACAGCTCTGCGGGCAGAAATACAATGCCTCATTGGAAAGATAAAAAGTTGCCGCTTCTCCAAAATTGGAGGCTAAAATTACTGTATTTATTGTTTTGTATTTTGTTTATCATTAAATAATGATCATAAAACAAAAAGCTGTTTGATACCGAGGTTCACGCTGACTTGAAATTTCATTTTCATAAGTAGAAAAGCGATCCGCACCGCTAACACTTGTGAAACATAATAATAGATTGGTATGTGATCACGCTGCCGACGTAGAAACATGGACCCTCGGGTGCCTACTTGAGAAACAGTACTTGAAGTCCTTGTAAAAAAAAAAGAATAGGGGGCACTCACCCGTCTGTAAAGTCTAATTTTATTTGAGACGGTTAAAATATCTTAAACGGGAGAATGGGAAATGAAATGTGCGAGCCGCGACGGCCGTTTCGCGCTATTGTGCTTCTACGGGTCATAAGGTCAGGGGAAATGGCGGAGGATGAAATACCTGTGTGTGGGTATTGCTCTTCTCCCAAATTCCCTGAACACCGAATTCACGAAATATACAAAACAAATTCCTTCACAGGGGGAGACTTGCACAAACTCCTCCTTAGAAGAGAAGTCGGGTGGATGATGCGCACCCGTGCAGTAGAATCCACCAGCTTCAGCAATAGGATCGATATGTCTATCGTCCTGTAATTCTATACGTCTGCTCATGATATTTTGCTTTTAATCACTTATGTTGTATTATAGCTACATGATTTATTAGTTTTGTGAATTTAGTGTTCAGGGAATTTAGGAGAAGAGCATACCCACACACAGGTATTTCATCCTCCGCCATTTCCCCTGACCTTATGACCCGTAGAAGCGCAATAGCGCGAAACGGCTGTCGTCGCTCGCACATTTCATTTCCCATTCTCCCGTTGAAGATGTTTTAGCCATCTCAAATAAAATTGGACTTCCCAGACCCCGGTGAGTGCCCCCTAGTCGTCGTCTTTTTTACAGGAACTTTATGAAATATCATTTTACTAAGTAATTTTTTTTTTTTCTTTCCCCCACACATGGATGTGGATGATGTAAAAATTAAAAACCCAAAAACGAATGGCGCAATATATATATATATATATATATATATATATATATATATATATATTATATAATTTTTTTTTTTTTTTTTTTTTTTTTTTTTTTTTTCATTATTTCACCTCACCTGCAAGAAAAACAAAAAAAAATTTGCCTCTTGGAAGAAAAAAACACCCAAAAAATAAATGTATCCAGTCAGGAAGGGGTTAGTGTCCTGAAGATCGGTGCGATCCGTGTCCTGAGACCCCCACGGACTGCAGAAGTGCTGCACTCCTGCGTGAGTCGGCCCGTCCACCACTGCGTGAGCGGCAGAGAGGCTGTGTACGCCACTGTATGCACGCTCATGAGGCTGAATGATCGATGGAAAGGGAGGGTCTCGGGAACTGGACCCCCAGAAGGAGTTTTGCAAAATAGTAAGTTACCTGTAGGGTCGGACCACAAGGACTTCCTCCAGAGCTGCAATCAGAGTCCTGGGAATGTCATCCACCCTATGAGCATGGCAGCGTGCTGCACAATGCTGTGTTGTATTCCTGCCCTGTACAGGGCAGACGTCTTGCTGCAGCTCCGAATGTGAGCAGAGGATGGTTGTGCTGTGTAGGGACGGTGTCATTATTGCTCTCCTCCCTTACAGACGGCGTGGACGGTAAGCAGGCTCGCAGGACCAACTCCAGCACTCCGCTGGGGGAGCTGTTTGACCACGGCCTGGACAGCTGGGCCTGTATATACTTCGTGGTGACCGTATATTCCATCTTTGGCCGCGGGGAGACGGGGGTGAGCGTCATGGTCCTCTACATCCTCCTGTGGGTGGTGCTGTTCTCCTTTATCCTCTCCCACTGGGAAAAATACAACACTGGAATCCTGTTCCTGCCGTGGGGGTACGACCTGAGCCAGGTGGTAAGTGTGCCTCACCTGCCAGCACCGCTGACTGCAGGGATAGTGCCATGGGGAGAAGGGCAAAAACAGTCGGGGTCTGCATCAGGAGGGTCTGTGGCAGCTGGTGGGGCCTACGTTGCGAGAATCTATGGCAGCTGGGGGGGGCCTGTGTCGGGAGGGTCTGTGGCAGCTGGGAAGCTGCATCGGGAGGGTCTGTGGCGGCTCGGGGGCTTCGTCTGGAGGGTTTCTGGGGGGCTGCGTTGGGAGGGGCTGGGGAGGATGCGTCGGGAGGATCTGTGGCAGCTGGGGGGGCCTACGTTGCGAGAATCTTTGGCAGCTGGGGGGGGCCTGTGTCGGGAGGGTCTGTGGCAGCTGGGGGGGCCTACGTTGCAAGAATCTATGGCAGCTGGGGGGGGCCTGTGTCGGGAGGGTCTGTGGCAGCTGGGAAGCTGCGTCTGGAGGGTCTGTGGCGGCTCGGGGGCTGCGTTGGGAGGGGCTGGGGAGGATGCGTCGGGAGGATCTGTGGCGGCTGGGGGGCTGCGTCGGGAGGGTCTGTGGCAGCTGGGGGGGGCTGCGTCGGGAGGGTCTGTGGAGGCTGGGGAGCTGTGTCGGGAAGGTCTGGTGGCTGGGGGGTCTGCGTCGGGAGGATCTGTGGCAGCTGGGGGGGCTGCGTCGGGAGGGTCTGTGGAGGCTGGGGAGCTTTGTCGGGAAGGTCTGGTGGCTGGGGGGTCTGCGTCGGGAGGATCTGTGGCAGCTGGGGGGGCTGCGTCGGGAGGGTCTGGAGGCTGGGGGGGCTGCGTCGGGATGGTCTTGGGGGTGCTGTGTTGGGGGGGCTGCGTCGGGATGGTCTTGGGGGGGGGGGGGTATGCGCTGGGAGGGCCTGTGGCGGTTGGTAAGGGGGGTTTTGGGGGTGTCCGCAGTAAAGTGTATGTTTGTGTGTGGGTTGGTGGGAGTTATACCGCAGTAATGCATACCAAGACCGCACTGATGGGTCACTGATCCCCTCTCTTGCAGACCATCTCGTGTGTGTACCTGGTGACGGCCATGGTCGGGGTCGAGGCCTGGTATAAACCAGTCTTTTACACCGTGCTGTACAGAGACCTCTTCACCTCAATGATTGTCGGTAAGACGTCGCCTCTTCTCGCTTCCTAGTTAGTTTTTCACGTTTTCTTGTGTTTGCCCTCGTTCACACCTCGCCGTACTGTCAGATATCTATAGACCTGTCCTCGCTGGTTGTTGCCTCCGTTTTGCGGTGCTGTCCTGTTCTTTCTCAGCGACGCCATCTTTGTTTTGCAGGTTGCGCGCTGACCGTGACTCTTCCCATGAGTCTGTACAATGTTTACAAGTAAGTTCACAAATCGGGCGATCGCCCTATGGTCCGACACATCCACTAGGCGCAGAGCCTTAGAGGGGATAGCCTGCTGATTGTTGGGGTCCAATCCCAAGTACACAGCTCTGACATGCACTCTTAGGCCAGAGCAGAGGTCACGCATGCGCACCCCCTCTACATGTGAGGTCTGTGACTGCTGGAGAGGCCGACTGCTATCATTGGTATTTAAGACTCAGCTGTAGGAGGAGGTGAAGTTGGGACCCAACATCCTGCACCACTGTGGCCACAATTGCACAACTCTCCGTTCACTTCTACAGGATTTCTTAACACCCATTGACATAAATGGAAGGGGTCGCACCCTTCTGCCTCCGCTCACGTGAACAGCACCCATCTACACCCACCGCAGCGACAAACCCCCTTACTTTGAAGATGATAATCCACCTCTGTCCGCCATCTTCATTGTAGTTGATCTGGTACCTACGTTACCCATAATGCATTGTCTAGACATTAAATAAAAGGATATGACTATAGTTATGTATATACAGTATTCCCCAGCTGTGATTAGGAGGTTGAGAGAGAAAGACCCAGGAAAGGCGAAAGACTATACAGCATGTCACCGGCAAGGAAAGGCAAAAGACTGCACAGCTTACAGCATGTCACCGACAGGGAAGTGCCCAGGAGAGGCAGAAGACTGCACCACATACAGCATTATCACAGGCAGGGAAGGGCCCAGGAGAGGCAGAAGACTGCACCACATACAGCATTATCACAGGCAGGGAAGTGCCCAGGAGAGGCAGAAGACTGCACCACATACAGCATTATCACAGGCAGGGAAGTGCCCAGGAGAGGCAGAAGACTGCAAGAATACAGAATGTCACAGGCAGGGAAGGGCCCAGGAGAGGCTGAAGATTGCACAGCATGTCACAGGCAGGGAAGGGCCCAGGAGAGGCTGAAGATTGCACAGCATGTCACAGGCAGGGAAGGGCCCAGGAGAGGCAGAAGACTGCAAGAATACAGACTGTCACAGGCAGGGAAGGGCCCAGGAGAGGCTGAAGATTGCACAGCATGTCACAGGCAGGGAAGGGCCCAGGAGAGGCAGAAGACTGCAAGAATACAGAATGTCACAGGCAGGGAAGGGCCCAGGAGAGGCTGAAGATTGCACAGCATGTCACAGGCAGGGAAGGGCCCAGGAGAGGCTGAAGATTGCACAGCATGTCACAGGCAGGGAAGGGCCCAGGAGAGGCAGAAGACTGCAAGAATACAGAATGTCACAGGCAGGGAAGGGCCCAGGAGAGGCTGAAGATTGCACAGCATGTCACAGGCAGGGAAGGGCCCAGGAGAGGCTGAAGATTGCACAGCATGTCACAGGCAGGGAAGGGCCCAGGAGAGGCTGAAGATTGCACAGCATGTCACAGGCAGGGAAGGGCCCAGGAGAGGCAGAAGACTGCAAGAATACAGAATGTCACAGGCAGGGAAGGGCCCAGGAGAGGCAGAAGACTGCAAGAATACAGAATGTCACAGGCAGGGAAGGGCCCAGGAGAGGCTGAAGATTGCACAGCATGTCACAGGCAGGGAAGGGCCCAGGAGAGGCTGAAGATTGCACAGCATGTCACAGGCAGGGAAGGGCCCAGGAGAGGCTGAAGATTGCACAGCATGTCACAGGCAGGGAAGGGCCCAGGAGAGGCTGAAGACTGCACCACATACAGCATTATCACAGGCAGGGAAGGGCCCAGGAGAGGCAGAAGACTGCACCACATACAGCATTATCACAGGCAGGGAAGGGCCCAGGAGAGGCAGAAGACTGCAAGAATACAGAATGTCACAGGCAGGGAAGGGCCCAGGAGAGGCTGAAGATTGCACAGCATGTCACAGGCAGGGAAGGGCCCAGGAGAGGCTGAAGATTGCACAGCATGTCACAGGCAGGGAAGGGCCCAGGAGAGGCAGAAGACTGCAAGAATACAGAATGTCACAGGCAGGGAAGGGCCCAGGAGAGGCTGAAGATTGCACAGCATGTCACAGGCAGGGAAGGGCCCAGGAGAGGGAGAAGACTGCAAGAATACAGAATGTCACAGGCAGGGAAGGGCCCAGGAGAGGCTGAAGATTGCACAGCATGTCACAGGCAGGGAAGGGCCCAGGAGAGGCAGAAGACTGCAAGAATACAGAATGTCACAGGCAGGGAAGGGCCCAGGAGAGGCAGAAGACTGCAAGAATACAGAATGTCACAGGCAGGGAAGGGCCCAGGAGAGGCTGAAGATTGCACAGCATGTCACAGGCAGGGAAGGGCCCAGGAGAGGCTGAAGATTGCACAGCATGTCACAGGCAGGGAAGGGCCCAGGAGAGGCAGAAGACTGCAAGAATACAGAATGTCACAGGCAGGGAAGGGCCCAGGAGAGGCAGAAGACTTCAAGAATACAGAATGTCACAGGCAGGGAAGGGCCCAGGAGAGGCTGAAGATTGCACAGCATGTCACAGGCAGGGAAGGGCCCAGGAGAGGCTGAAGATTGCACAGCATGTCACAGGCAGGGAAGGGCCCAGGAGAGGCAGAAGACTGCAAGAATACAGAATGTCACAGGCAGGGAAGGGCCCAGGAGAGGCTGAAGATTGCACAGCATGTCACAGGCAGGGAAGGGCCCAGGAGAGGCTGAAGATTGCACAGCATGTCACAGGCAGGGAAGGGCCCAGGAGAGGCTGAAGATTGCACAGCATGTCACAGGCAGGGAAGGGCCCAGGAGAGGCTGAAGACTGCACCACATACAGCATTATCACAGGCAGGGAAGGGCCCAGGAGAGGCAGAAGACTGCACCACATACAGCATTATCACAGGCAGGGAAGGGCCCAGGAGAGGCAGAAGACTGCAAGAATACAGAATGTCACAGGCAGGGAAGGGCCCAGGAGAGGCTGAAGATTGCACAGCATGTCACAGGCAGGGAAGGGCCCAGGAGAGGCTGAAGATTGCACAGCATGTCACAGGCAGGGAAGGGCCCAGGAGAGGCAGAAGACTGCAAGAATACAGAATGTCACAGGCAGGGAAGGGCCCAGGAGAGGCTGAAGATTGCACAGCATGTCACAGGCAGGGAAGGGCCCAGGAGAGGGAGAAGACTGCAAGAATACAGAATGTCACAGGCAGGGAAGGGCCCAGGAGAGGCTGAAGATTGCACAGCATGTCACAGGCAGGGAAGGGCCCAGGAGAGGCAGAAGACTGCAAGAATACAGAATGTCACAGGCAGGGAAGGGCCCAGGAGAGGCAGAAGACTGCAAGAATACAGAATGTCACAGGCAGGGAAGGGCCCAGGAGAGGCTGAAGATTGCACAGCATGTCACAGGCAGGGAAGGGCCCAGGAGAGGCTGAAGATTGCACAGCATGTCACAGGCAGGGAAGGGCCCAGGAGAGGCAGAAGACTGCAAGAATACAGAATGTCACAGGCAGGGAAGGGCCCAGGAGAGGCAGAAGACTTCAAGAATACAGAATGTCACAGGCAGGGAAGGGCCCAGGAGAGGCTGAAGATTGCACAGCATGTCACAGGCAGGGAAGGGCCCAGGAGAGGCTGAAGATTGCACAGCATGTCACAGGCAGGGAAGGGCCCAGGAGAGGCAGAAGACTGCAAGAATACAGAATGTCACAGGCAGGGAAGGGCCCAGGAGAGGCTGAAGATTGCACAGCATGTCACAGGCAGGGAAGGGCCCAGGAGAGGCTGAAGACTGCACCACATACAGCATTATCACAGGCAGGGAAGGGCCCAGGAGAGGCAGAAGACTGCACCACATACAGCATTATCACAGGCAGGGAAGGGCCCAGGAGAGGCAGAAGACTGCACCACATACAGCATTATCACAGGCAGGGAAGGGCCCAGGAGAGGCAGAAGACTGCACCACATACAGCATTATCACAGGCAGGGAAGTGCCCAGGAGAGGCAGAAGACTGCAAGAATACAGAATGTCACAGGCAGGGAAGGGCCCAGGAGAGGCTGAAGATTGCACAGCATGTCACAGGCAGGGAAGGGCCCAGGAGAGGCTGAAGATTGCACAGCATGTCACAGGCAGGGAAGGGCCCAGGAGAGGCAGAAGACTGCAAGAATACAGACTGTCACAGGCAGGGAAGGGCCCAGAAGAGGCTGAAGATTGCACAGCATGTCACAGGCAGGGAAGGGCCCAGGAGAGGCAGAAGACTGCAAGAATACAGAATGTCACAGGCAGGGAAGGGCCCAGGAGAGGCTGAAGATTGCACAGCATGTCACAGGCAGGGAAGGGCCCAGGAGAGGCAGAAGACTGCAAGAATACAGAATGTCACAGGCAGGGAAGGGCCCAGGAGAGGCTGAAGATTGCACAGCATGTCACAGGCAGGGAAGGGCCCAGGAGAGGCAGAAGACTGCAAGAATACAGAATGTCACAGGCAGGGAAGGGCCCAGGAGAGGCTGAAGATTGCACAGCATGTCACAGGCAGGGAAGGGCCCAGGAGAGGCAGAAGACTGCAAGAATACAGAATGTCACAGGCAGGGAAGGGCCCAGGAGAGGCAGAAGACTGCAAGAATACAGAATGTCACAGGCAGGGAAGGGCCCAGGAGAGGCTGAAGATTGCACAGCATGTCACAGGCAGGGAAGGGCCCAGGAGAGGCTGAAGATTGCACAGCATGTCACAGGCAGGGAAGGGCCCAGGAGAGGCTGAAGATTGCACAGCATGTCACAGGCAGGGAAGGGCCCAGGAGAGGCTGAAGACTGCACCACATACAGCATTATCACAGGCAGGGAAGGGCCCAGGAGAGGCAGAAGACTGCGCAGCATGTCACAGGCAGGGAAGGATCCAGGAGAAGCAGAAGACTGTGCTGCATACAGCATGGTAGTGGCAGGGAAGGGCCCAGGAGAGGCAGAAGACTGTGCCGCATATAACTTGTCACAGGCAGTGAGAACCCTACAATATACAGCAGTGATATCAGATGACTTGATGTCTGGGGGGGGGGGGGAAGTCACAGAGTAATTGTTTACCCTATGCTGCCTGCTGATGGTTTCCTTGGTTGTATTTCACCCTTTTTTTCCTCGCTCGTCAGGAGCTATCGGAACAACACACTGAAGCGCACAACGCTGTACGAGTTCATGCTGCCGCTCATCTCCCCCGTGCTGCTCTTCATACTGTCCACGCTGTGGGTGTTCGCCTCGCCCTCTCACATCCTTGAGGTACACCCCCGGCTCTTCTACTTCATGGTGGGGACCACCTTTGCTAACATTACGGTAAGTGTTTCCACGCACCTTCGTTTCTACTCCACCCTCCTCCCGCTCATTATAAGCCTCATGTTACCTCCCCCTAGTGCCAGCTGATCGTGTGTCAGATGAGTAACACCCGATGCCAACCTCTCAGCTGGCTCCTCGTTCCACTGACGCTGGTGGTGCTCGTCGTGGTCTCGGGGTTGGCTCCAGACACTGAGTCTCTGCTGCTCGCGGTGTTGACGGCGCTGGTTACCATCGCACACTTACACTACGGAGTAGCAGTGGTGAGTAACATATGCACCTCTGATGGGGGACCGAGTCCTGAAACTCAGTTCTTCAGCTCAGACCACAAAGTGTTAAGGACCGCGGCACAGTTCTTGCACTTTAGAGGCCAGAGATGTTCTTGTACACAAGGAGCTCGGACTAGCGGCCTCCGTGCGGGGAGCGAATGAGCCACCGATGGCGCCTCAACTGGCAACTTATTTCCTGTAAAATCTAAAGGACTGGGCATATTGGAATCCAACATGCCCGATCTAATCGTCATTTTTCTCTCTATTGCTCTCGCAGGTGAACCAGTTGAGTAAACACTTCAACATTTACCCGTTTTCCCTGAAGAAGCCGAGCGTGGACTGACTAGAGGAGGAGGAGAAGATCGGCCTGCAGTCTGCGGAGGTTCTGTAAGACGGAGCAGCACCTACCGCCAACCTTGTCCATCACCACCCAGGAAAACCGCTGCTGCCAAGCGTGCCGCAGACCTGGTGGGGGGAACCTGCAAGACTCTGCTGTCCAGAATAATAGACCGACTGAATGTCCTCACCCGGACCGGCCCCGTCCCCCCCACTGTACTTCTATTTTTTACCTTACCCCATGAAGCGTTACTGGAGATCTCCCGGGTGCAGCACAAGCCCCCGATGAAGCAGCGCTGACCAGGACCACGCGTGTTACGCGGAGCGCACCGACACCCCGCCAGCTACTCTAATTTATTTTTAGTAATCATTTTTACTGATTTGCGTAACGGTAACGTTTTAGTTTCTTGTAGTGGTCATGTGATCTTACCTCATCCAATCGCTGCGCAACGTCCCGCCGTAGAACGCGTCCGGTGTCTCCTGAACCGTTTCTTTAACTTCCCCGTCCTCCCTCCATTCTCCCCGGTACAGCGCCAGGTACTGTGCGTCCTCTTCAATAATGTCACGTCATCTCGTAGCGTAAAGTTCTGCCATCCTAGATCTGCTTGCGGTCAGTGAACGGAAGCTGGTCTTCACTGAGAGCTAGCCGTGATGATGGGGGGGGTCCCTGTTTTCAGGACCACTTACTACTGAGGGAGTCTAAAGGTCTCCTCCCACCCCCCAAAACCTCAGCGGAGTAAGTATTACTGGTGTTTGACGTCTTCCACGTGAGCGTATTTCTAGAAAGTCTGATAGTGCAGCCGCGTGCGGATGGAGTCACGTGACTGCCGCCAGGATGCTCCTCCCACACAACTACCGCTAGGATGCTCCTCCCACACAACTACCGCCAGGATGCTCCTCCCCCCACGACTGCAGTCAGTCCATCTCATAACTGCACAGTCCTGCTTGGTTGTGTCACTGGGGTGGGGTTGTTTCTCGTATTACTCAGGTCTTAAGCTTAAAGGTAGAAGCCCCAGGAGACCGGGCAGGACGTATCCTGCCTTTTATAAATTTAAGTTTTGGGGGGGAAAAAAACCCAAAAATTGGTTAGAAGACATCCATTTAGACCGCTGCGCCCACCCTCATCTCGGCCCCCCCCTTTGTCTGGTGCTAACTTTTCTATTGTTGGTTTCCCCGTTTTTGGTGGTGGGAAAAGACTTGCATGCCGATTTTCTTTTACTTTTTTTTTTTTTTTTTTTTTTTTAATATATCTGAAACCTTCTTCCCGTGCTTGAATGAAGGGTGTATCTAAAGCCGTCTGTTTCCTGATGGACAGGGTACACTTGGAGGTCCCAAGTGCGCGGTCAAGTGGTGTCACGTGTAACATAAGTGTCGTTATAATGTCTGTCATTTTTGTTTGTTTTTTTAATTATTTTTACATTAAGGGGATCGGATTCTGATTTATACCATGAGATGCAGTTGCCAACTTTTTTTTTTTCTACAATGTGTCCTCAGATTTCATGGTGAAGATACTTTTTATTTTTTTTCTATATTAATGTGCACAATTTTTAATTTTTTTTTTTTTTTTTTTTTTTTAAGGGTGACACTGTTTTTGCCATCAGATTTAATATATAAATCACTTTGGGGCGGTTGGTATACATAATTGTTGTAGGATTTTATGGTTTACTTTATCATCTTGGGGTCTGGAAGGTGAAATCATCGGCGATCAGATCTTAGGGAAAGCCTCAGCTATATCTATACGTTTTCCCTGCAGTGGCCACTACAGGAGAATTGTGGTATTGCACCAATCTGCATTGATATGAGTAACCATGCGGAGTCCTCCAGAACCCCGGCGAAACGGCCTCCTTTTCCATATGACTTTGAAAATGAAGGATTATTTGGCAAATTTGGGGCCAGAAAATCAGAATTTAAAGACTTATTGGATTGGAAGTGATAGGAATTTGATGGCTGCCGTGTCATCGTCGTCCCCCCCATCGTCTAATAGCAGGAACATTGGCTCAGGCTTTCTATGACTGGAAGAATAATCTGAATCCGCTCTTACCCTTACGTGTTTTTTTTTTTTTGTTTTTTTGCAGCTAACCCTAAATCCCTGTTGTAACCCGCTGCAATTCCAGACTGAGAAATATTTAAGTGTTTTAGGTTTTGAAAAAAAAATCGACGTCAAATGTGAATTTCTTTTTTTTTTTTCTTTTTATGGTGTTTTTATTTCTTGGGAAAACTTCTGTAAATATATTTGAAACAACTTCAGGATTAAAAAAAAAAATCCTGACTTTCTACTGACATAATTTGTTTATTTTTTTTTCTACAGCTTTTAGTTTTTGTTTTTGTTTTTTTTTTTTTTCTGGGATTTGACCAAAATTTTTTTTTTCCACTTTTTTTTTTTTTTTGTTCACTTTTTGTTTTACTAAAAAATTGCAATTTTCTCGGATAAAAGATACAATTCTTTTTGTTTAAAAAAGAAAAAAAAAATCATGTTAAATGTAAAGCCTCAGCTCGGCCTTAAAAGCATGAAGTGTAATGGACTGTATGCGGGTCGGGACCAAATCCATCCATCCATCGCTCGCTCCTGCGTGCCGCATCGGATGTGCCATACGTATCTGTGCTCGTGCGAATGTCGATGGTGTCATTTAATATATTTGTTTTAGAACTTTTTTTTTTTTTTTTTTTAATTTAAATATTTATCTGGTCATTTACGGTATTTAACCCTGTGTAGGACACTAGAGGGGGCCTGACGCCTCCACACCCCAAAACTGAAAATAAAATCGAATGGTTTCCATCTCTCGTGTCGTCTACAGTCTTTAGGGGGGGGGGGGGGATTAGTTCTGGATTTCGAGAGTATGATACTGCATGAAGATGAAGAAGTGATCATCTGTGAGATGTAGACCTATGAATGAAGCTATTATTCTTGAGGGGGGGGGAGAAATTAGACAAATACATTACCGTGATTACTTAGCGGGAACAGTAATTTCTGGAACCCATGATGGTGCACCTACAGAATAAAAAAAACAAAGCAGCCTCTCCCAATCCAGATGGGTTGTTTACCGTCATCTGGTGAGAATTTCACGTCAATAGCGCCTTTAGAAATAGATTTTTAGAAAATTGGTGGTGTGTTCAATACTTCACCCGCTGTATATGTACATTTATATATTTATCCTCTTACGAAAAGACCTTTTAAAATTGCGTCACAAGGTTTGGAAACCCATTTTAGTTGTCCGCTGTCTTCTCTAGGATGTCCTCTTCCTCTTTGGCCAGGTATGTAACAGTCTGGCTTTAGACTATGTGCCCCGACCGGCACATTGCACGCTGTGCCACATTCAACAGTGATGATGGTAGAACCGCTAACAGGACTGTGTCTGCTGAGGGGTCCGCTAAATAGACTAACCCTTGAGGTTCTAGTACTACATTGAGCTTCCCGGTGGTCCAGCCATATCACGAACGACCTGATCCTACAGGTATCCACTATGGCCGGCTTCAACAACTTGTAGAAGACTCCTCGCTTCTTCTCTAGAGGCTATCCACCTTATCTAGTGGGTCCTTAAACGCCTCCACACCATCGAAAGGCAATAATGATCATTTGTCCACAACTACATCCATTTTTTTTTTTTTTTTTGGAGCCCTGCCTCAGAAAGGTCCTGTTACCCTAGGGCAGTCGACACATGCAGACGTTCCTCATTATGTTAGGGGTAAGTCATAATGTCCCATATGTATCAGATGGTCGGACGGCCCCTCTAAACACAGTAGGGTTTGGCCTCACTTGTCCAGAAGGTGATCCGGTCAAGGACTGGGTAACAAATCCTTCATCTTCCTGGACATACGCCATTGTACAGGTTCCTTTTTCAGGGACAGGAAACCATCCATGCTATTGCACAGGTTGCTCCTTTTCATCCCGTAGGTTTTCTTTCCTTGAAAGGTGGAGTTCCTCTTTTGGGTGTGCCATCATGGGTGAAAGGAAAAAAAAAAAAAACTTTTTCAGTAAATACTTTTTAAGTGATGGGAAGAATTGGGGAAAAGAAGGCAAGTGAAATGTAATTTCTCTACGCACTGACACCGTGCGGCTTTAAAATTGTCCGATTTTCACCCCCTGGTCGGATTTGATCAACAGTTTAAAAAATAATAGAATAGACTAAATGCACTTTTTTATGTTAATAATTGCAATGTGGATGTAAAAAAACGGATGTAATACGGATGATCCTTGTGAGATCGCTCTTTCTCCGCACCCTCAGACTTGAATGGTCGCGTCTCCTCCAGAAAAAAGACCCTAGTGCGCGCAGCGATAACTCAAATTGCCCGCTTCTTCCCAATCGGACTGTTTGACTTTTCATTTCTGGGAATTCACCTTATGTCAGAATCTAAAATGAATTAACCCATATCAGACTTTTATGGTCAAAGCGACACCCATTTTTTGGAGGGGTATGAAAATGGGCATTAAAACTTTTATTTTATAGACTTTATTAATTTTTTTTTTAGTCCCTCTAGGGGACTTGACCCTTGTGATCGTTTGATTGCTTGTACCATGGTGTGGGTGTGGCATTACAGTCTGTGTATGAAGCCCAACCACAAGTGAGGCGTCACGGGAGTACAAAGATGGCGGCCTGCAGTTTGCATCCAGCTGCCTGTTTTCTCCCCACGATTCCATCACATCAGGTGCCAGAAAGTTGGGGCGCACAAACTGAAAATGTACATTTAGCTGTCAGAGATGGACTTCAATATTTAAGTGGTTAAACAGCAGGGTTTGTAGGTCACCCCTGGTGCTGAGGTTAGAGGCCGGTGTCATCTGTGTGATACAGCTGGTTCCCGCCATATACGGAGGTGAGTTGAAGTATCCAAGAGCGGCCACAGTGGTCAGAGCTCCGACCACTCCTTACATCTGGCCAGCGACCTAACGAAGGTATGTGAAAACGCGCGTCGGGGTGGAGGCATACTGGAGATCCTGCTGTGTATATTCTATCAGGTAAATGCACCTCGCATATCCTGTTTCACATCAACATTATTTCTTATTGTATGAATAGCACTGGATGTTACCTTGTATCAGTAATTGTCAACATTCTATTACACCCATATCTTTGTTACTCATTTATTATTTATATAGCACCATTGATTCCATGGTGCTGTACATGAGAAGGGGTTACAGACATCACTTACAGTAAACAAACTATCAATCAGACTGATATAGTGGGGAGATAGGACCCTACCCTTTCGGGCTTACATTCTACCGGATGGTGGGGAAGGAGACAGTAGGTTGGGGGGGTTGCAGCAGCTCCAGTAGTGGTGAGGAGGCAGCGGGGATCATTGCAGGCTGTAAGCTTTCCTGAAGAGATGGGTTTTCAGGTTTTGTCTGAAGGATCCGAATGTGGTTGATGGTAGGACTTGTTGGGGCAAAGAATTCCAGAGGATGGGGGCTATTCGGGAGAGGTCTTGGAGGTGGTTGGGTGAGGAGCGAATAAGTGTGGAGGAGAGAAGGAGGTCTTGGGAGGACCAGAGATTATGTGAGGGAAGATATCGGGAGATTAGTTCAGAGACATATGGGGGAGACAGGTTGTAGATGGCCTTGTAGGTCAGAATTAGTCATTTGAACTGGATACGCTGAGGGAATGGGAGCCAGTGAAGAGATTTGCAGAGGGGAGAAGTGGAGGAGAGAGATGAATTAGGCAGCAGAGTTAAGGATGGACTGGAGAGGTGTGAGGGTGTTAGCAGGGAGACCACAGAAAAGGATGTCGCAGTAGTTGAGGCGGGAGATGAGGGCATGCACAAGCATTTTAGTAGATTGAGGGTTGAGGAATGGATGGATTCTGGAAATATTTTTGAGCTGGAGGCGACAGGAGGTGGAGAGAACTTGGATGTGCGGTTTGAAGGACAGGGCACAATCGAGGGTTACGCCGAGGCAGCGGACCTCTGGTACGGGGGAAGGCTCCCCTTCAGTGATGTTGGAGAGGGAGGTTATGGGGTTTGGGCATTGGTCTGGTATACAAAGGGGTTGTGGTGGTTGAGTGATGAAGACTTGCCTTGTTTGGTCGATCTTGTTTTTGAAGTGTGTGGCAAAGTCCTCAGCAGCGATGAGGGAGGTTGGAGGGGGCAGTGGTGGGCGGAGGAGGGAGTTAAGTTTTGAATAACTGTTTGGGGTTGTAGGATAGGGAAGATACGAGGGTTGTGAAGTAGGCCTGTTCAGCAGAGATGAGGGCAGATTTGAAATCGAGTGTTGCCTGTTTGAATGTGGTGAAGTCGTCTTGGGAATTTGTTTTCTCCCAACGCCTCTCTGTAATCCGGGACACTTGCCGGAGCTTTATAGTGGTGTTATTGTGCCCGGGTTGTCTATCGATACGTCGCACTCTCCTATGAACAAGAGGGGCAACCGTGTCAAGAGCTGATGTGAGAGTGGCACTGTAGAAAGCAGTGGCACCGTCTGACATTTTCTATTTCAGCCCTTTGCTCTTTACATGGACCTATGTGGTCAGACTGATAACTAAATAAATACATAATTTAACACAATATCTAGTGGTTGTTCACAGTTTATTCCACATAAATACGATGCATCATGTGAACACCTGCATAGATTTTGCTCTATTGCACTTTTATATTTTAATATTTTTTGTGTACGGTGCTTCATGTTGTAACGTCTTGAGAGTAATTTCTTCTATGTAAATTGGATATCTAAATGTATCATAACCTTACTTCAACAATATTCACACACATGGGTTCTATCCTACTTTCTGCAGGTTCTGTTGCTATTTAATTTTGGCATTTGATTTTTCACATATATATACACTCACTGGCCACTTTATTAGGTACACCATGCTAGTAAGGGGTTGGACCCCCTTTTGCCTTCAGAACTGCCTCAATTCTTCGTGGCAGAGATTCAACAAGGTGCTGGAAGCATTCCTCAGAGATTTTGGACCATATTGACATGATGGCATCACACAGTTGGCGCAGATTTGTCGGCTGCACATCCCTGATGCGAATCTCCCGTTCCACCACATCCCAAAGATGCTCTATTGGATTGAGATCTGGTGACTGAGGAGGCCATTTGAGTACAGTAAACTCATTGTCATGTTCAAGAAACCAATCTGAGATGATTCGAGCTTTATGACATGGCGCATTATCCTGCTGAAAGTAGCCATCAGATGTTGGGTACATTGTGGTCATAAAGGGATGGACATGGTCAGCAACAATACTCAGGTAGGCTGTGGCGTTGCAACGATGCTCAATTGGTACCAAGGGGCCCAAAGAGTGCCCAGAAAAAATTCCCCACACCATGACACCACCACCACCAGCCTGAACCGTTGATACAAGGCAGGATGGATCCATGCTTTCATGTTGTTTACGCCAAATTCTGACCCTACCATCCGAATGTCGCAGCAGAAATCGAGACTCATCAGACCAGGCAACGTTTTTCCAATCTTCTACTGTCCAATTTCGATGAGCTTGTGCAAATTGTAGCCTCAGTTTCCTGTTCTTAGCTGAGAGGAGTGGTACCCAGTGTGGTCTTCTGCTGCTGTAGCCCATCTGCCTCAAAGTTCGACGCACTGTGCGTTCAGAGATGCTCTTCTGCCTACCTTGGTTGTAACGGGTGGCAATTTGAGTCACTGTTGCCTTTCTATCAGCTCGAACCAGTCTGCCCATTCTCCTCTGACCTCTGGCATCAACATGGCATTTCCGGCCACAGAACTGCCGCTCACTGGATTTTTTTTCTTTTTCGGACCATTCTCTGTAAACCCTAGAGATGGTTGTGCGTGAAAATCCCAGTAGATCAGCAGTTTCTGAAATTCTCAGACCAGCCCTTCTGGCACCAACAATCATGCCACGTTCAAAGGCACTCAAATCACCTTTCTTCCCCATACTGATGCTCGGTTTGAACTGCAGGAGATTGTCTTGACCATGTCTACATGCCTAAATGCACTGAGTTGCCGCCATGTGATTGGCTGATTAGAAATTAAGTCTTAACACACAGTTGGACAGGTGTACCTAATAAAGTGGCCAGTGAGTGTATATATATATATATATATATATTTTATGTCCTCATTATGTATGCGTCCCCTTTTTTGCTAGTTGTTTCATTGTGAGATACCGTGTTTTCATTGTCCTCCAATTAAATAATATATTTTGTATTCTTTGGTCGCCATCTCCTGTTTTTCAGGGCTGAAGATTGGAGAAAGGCAAATATTGTCCCCATCTTCAAATAAGAGAAAGAAGGCGGATCCAGGAAATGACAGGCCAGTGAGCCTTACTTCTAGACCAGGAAAGATCTGTTAACAAATGTTTAAACAGCATGTAGTATAGTGGCTTGCAAAAGTATTAACCCCCTTGACATTTTCCATGTTTAGCTACCACACAATCTGGAATTTCAGTGTTTTTTTTTTTTTAGGGTTGGCATCAGTTTGTGTAAAGAACATGCTGACAACTGTGAATATTTGTTTGGTTTTTTTTGTGAAGCAAACAAATAGGACTAAATACCTGAAACTGTCAGTGTGCATAACTATTCACCCCCCTAAAGTCAGTACTTTGTAGAGCCTCCTTTTGTGGCAATTACAGCAGAAAGTTGATCTGGATCCGTCACTATGAGCTTTCCACATCTGGCCAATGGGATGTTTGCCCATTCAACTCTGAAGAATATCAATGTATTTTGCACTATACATCTTCCCCTTGACTCAGACCATTTTCCCTGTCCCTGCTGCTGAAAAACACCCTCCCACAGCATGATGCTGCCACCACCATGCTTTACTGTGGGGATGGTATTCTTGGGGTGATGAGCTGTGTTGGTTTGGCACCATAGAATTTACCTTGCTGGCCAAAAAGTTCAATTTTGGTCTCTGAACACAGCACCTTCCTCCATACATTTGGGCAGTTTCTCACCTTTTTTTTTTTTTTTTGGCAAACTCAAAACGAGCCTTACAATTTATGTGTGTAAGTGAAGGCCTTTTTGTGCCCACTCTTTCATAAAGACCACCTCTATATAGTGTACGGCTTATTGTGGTCGTATGGACAGATACTCCAGTCTCTGCTTGGGACCGCTGCAGCTTCTTCAGGGTTACCTTTGATCTCTGTGCTGCCTGATTAATGCCCTTCTTGCCCAGGCTGAGAGTTTAGTGGGCAGCCCTCTCTTGGCAGGTTTGTTGTGTACCATGGTTTTTTTTTTTTTGCATTTTATGATAATGGATGGTGCTTTGGGGATCATCAGAGATTGGGAGATTTTTTTTTTTTTTAACCTAACCGACATGTACTTCCCAACAACTTTGTCCCTGACTTGTTTGGAGACCTCCTTGGGCTTCATGGTGTTGTTTGGAGACCTCCTTGGGCTTCATGGTGTTGTTTGGAGACCTCCTTGGGCTTCATGGTGTTGTTTGGAGACCTCCTTGGGCTTCATGGTGTTGTTTGGGGATCTCCTTGATCTTCATGGTGGTGTTTGGAGACCTCCTTGGGCTTCATGGTGGTGTTTGGAGATCTCCTTGGGCTTCATGGTGGTGTTTGGAGATCTCCTTGGGCTTCATGGTGGTGTTTGGAGATCTCCTTGGGCTTCATGGTGGTGTTTGGGGATCTCCTTGATCTTCATGGTGGTGTTTGGAGATCTCCTTGATCTTCATGGTGTTGTTTGGAGACCTCCTTGGGCTTCATGGTGTTGTTTGGAGATCTCCTTGGTCTTCATGGTAGTGTTTGGTTAGTGGTGCCTCTTGTTAATGGTGTTGCAGCCTCTGTGGCCTTTCGGAAAAGTGTATATACTGACAGACATGTGACACTTAGATTGCATACAGGGGAACTTGTGTAGGGAATTGCTGGCACCAGAAATTTTTAGGGGCTTCATAGCAAAAGGGGTTAATACATATGCACATGCCAATTTTTAGTTATTTTCTCCCATAAATTTAATTTATGCCTATATTTTTCTCACTTCACTTTACCAACTTAGACTATTCAGTACTGATGCATCACACACAAATCGGATTGCAAAAATATTTAAACACAGGTTGATAAAAAGCCAAGCAGAAGTGAATACTTTTGCAAATGCATGTATGTACCTACTTGGATACGAATACATTAATCAGAGCCAGCATGGTTTTATGGCACACAAGTCATTACAGACTAATCTAAGTTCCTCCTATGATGGAATCACTGACTGGGTGTATCAGGGAAATGTGGTAGATATACTATACCTTGATTTTGGCAAAGCATGTAATAAAGTATCTCATACTATACTTATTGAAAGAATGACCAAGTATGTGATTGAGAAGGCTACGGTTAGCTGGCTCAGTAATTGTACTTAAGGACTGGCAATAAATGGCTGCACATCCAATTGGAAAAGTGTCAAGTGGGGACCACAGGGCTCTGTCCTGTGCTGTTCAACATTTTTATAATTATCTAGATAAGGGAACTGAAGGTAAGCTGATCAAATTTGCAAATATTGCAAAGTTAGGAGGGATAGCTAACACTAGAAAAGACTGAGACAGCATGCAGAAGGATCTAGATAAGCTTGAACAATGGACAGTGACTAACCGAATGGTATTTAACAGGGAGAAATGCAAGATTCTACAGCAGGGCAAGAAATAAGAAAATTACATCTACAGAATGGGAGGAATAGGCCTAAGCAACAGCACATGTGAAAAAAGACTTGGGTATACTAATAGATCACAGACTGAATATGAGTCAACAGTGTGATGCAGCAGCAAAAAGGCAAATGCAATTCTAGGATGTATTAACAGAAGCATACAGTCTAGATCACGTGAAGTCATTATTTCCCTCTACTCCTCTTTGGTCAGACCTCATCTGGAATATTGTGTCCAGTTTTGGGCACCACATTTTAAAAAAAGACATCAACAAACTGGAGCAAGTTCAGAAAAGTGCGACCAGAATGGTGACCGGTCTGCAAACCCTGTCTTATGAGGAAAGGTTGCAGGATTTGGGAATGTTTAGTTTGCAAAAGAGAAGACTGAGAGGAGACTTAATAGCTGTCTACAAATATCTAAAGGGCTGTCACATTGTAGAAGGATCAACTTTATTCTCATTTGCACAAGGAAAGACTAGAAGCAATGGGATGAAACTGAATGGGAGGAGACACAGATTAGATATTAGAAAAAACTTTTTGACAGTTAGAGTGATCAATGAGTGGAACAGGCTGCCACGAGAAGTGGTGAGTTCTCCTTCAATGGAAGTCTTCAAACAGAGGCTGGACAGACATCTGACTGGGATGATTTAGCGAATCCTGCTTTGAGCAGGGAGTTGGACCAGATGGCCCAGGAGGTCCCTTCCAACTCTACGATTCTATGGTAACAGCAGACGCGGGGGTCCGGCGGTGGGGATCGCACTGATCTGAGATTCATGCCAGCGACACATCAAGGCGGCATCATGAATACAAGCTGTCACCTGCACACAACGCCGGCCTCTGTGATCTCACACCGTATGTCGGAGATCGGCTGCAGCGGAGATGTCCCACACGCCTCGTGTGACCGCTGCAGCCAATCACTGGCACCAGTGATCTCACACTTGTTGTGGGATCCTATCCTATGGGGGGAGATATGGACGCGGCAGGAGGACAGGGGGGGATTAATTAGGTGACGGACTGCGGTCTCCGCGGAGTTCATCAGACCAGGCCTTGTTACCATGGTGACCGCACATCCTGACACTGGCGCTCTGAGCGCTCTCCTTCCCCATAGACTGCATTACACAGAGTGCACAGCCTGGACAGGTCATGTGACTGTTAAAGGATTTGTCCAGGTCACCCTCTAAACCACACAAGGCGGCAGCACTCCACGCGACACACCCACGACACGTCACGCCCGCCGTCCTCCTCAGCAGTGACTGTGGACCCGACCCTTGGTCCTCGCCAAAGAAAGAAAAGGACGCCGCGCAAGCGCAGACGAGACCGGTCCACCTGCTCATGCGCGTCACTCAATGCGCTCTGGAAATGGGGGTGGAGTTTCAGGCGGCGCGCTGTGATTGGCTGTACGGCGTCTCCTAGTAACAAGACGTAAACAACGCCGGGAAGATCAGCTGACGGCAGCGGGTGAGGAGATAACCGGTCGGGGACCCCAGAATACCGCGCTATTAACCCCTGGTACCCCGTGAGCCCTGTTACCACAGCGGCTCCATAGTAGCATGTCCCCCTGACTGCGGAGCCGTGTGTAAAGACCCCAGTACCCTCTGCCCCCGCCGTGCGCCCCTTGATCACAGCCTCCCCCCGCAGAGCCCCGGTATAGCTGGGCAGCGTGTGATCCCGGGATACAGAGCCCAATATGGGGGATCCGAGGGTCCCAGCAGCAGCGGCCGTCAGTGAGCAGCGCCCTCTCCTGCAGCCTCACTTTATTACAATATCCATTTAAAAGGGTTTTCACCTGACAGGAGCCGCAGAGTCCGATACCCGGGGGCTTCACTCCCCTCACACACAGCGAGACCCCCGACTGTGACGGGCTGCCGCCATTAGAGATGTCTGTTAGCTGCTATAGAGCCCAGCCTGAGCGAGAGGCGGAGTGTGCGGGCGAGAGAGAGCGGTGGAGTGTGCGGGCGAGAGAGAGCGGTGGAGTGTGCGGGCGAGAGAGAGCGGTGGAGTGTGCGGGCGAGCGAGAGGGGTGGAGTGTGCGGGCGAGCGAGAGCGGTGGAGTGTGCGGGCGAGCGAGAGCGGTGGAGTGTGCGGGCGAGAGAGAGGGGTGGAGTGTGCGGGCGAGAGAGAGCGGTGGAGTGTGCGGGCGAGAGAGAGCGGTGGAGTGTGCGGGCGAGAGAGAGGGGTGGAGTGTGCGGGCGAGCGAGAGCGGTGGAGTGTGCGGGCGAGCGAGAGCGGTGGAGTGTGCGGGCGAGAGAGAGGGGTGGAGTGTGCGGGCGAGAGAGAGCGGTGGAGTGTGCGGGCGAGAGAGAGCGGTGGAGTGTGCGGGCGAGAGAGAGCGGTGGAGTGTGCGGGCGAGAGAGAGGGGTGGAGTGTGCGGGCGAGCGAGAGCGGTGGAGTGTGCGGGCGAGCGAGAGCGGTGGAGTGTGCGGGCGAGAGAGAGGGGTGGAGTGTGCGGGCGAGAGAGAGCGGTGGAGTGTGCGGGCGAGAGAGAGCGGTGGAGTGTGCGGGCGAGAGAGAGCGGTGGAGTGTGCGGGCGAGAGAGAGGGGTGGAGTGTGCGGGCGAGAGAGAGCGGTGGAGTGTGCGGGCGACAGAGAGCGTTGGAGTGTGCGGGCGAGAGAGAGCGGTGGAGTGTGCGGGCGAGAGAGAGGGGTGGAGTGTGCGGGCGAGCGAGAGCGGTGGAGTGTGCGGGCGAGAGAGAGGGGTGGAGTGTGCGGGCGAGCGAGAGCGGTGGAGTGTGCGGGCGAGAGAGAGCGGTGGAGTGTGCGGGCGAGAGAGAGCGGTGGAGTGTGCGGGCGAGAGAGAGCGGTGGAGTGTGCGGGCGAGAGAGAGGGGTGGAGTGTGCGGGCGAGCGAGAGCGGTGGAGTGTGCGGGCGAGCGAGAGCGGTGGAGTGTGCGGGCGAGAGAGAGGGGTGGAGTGTGCGGGCGAGAGAGAGCGGTGGAGTGTGCGGGCGAGAGAGAGCGGTGGAGTGTGCGGGCGAGAGAGAGCGGTGGAGTGTGCGGGCGAGAGAGAGGGGTGGAGTGTGCGGGTGAGCGAGAGCGGTGGAGTGTGCGGGTGAGAGAGAGCGGTGGAGTGTGCGGGTGAGAGAGAGCGGTGGAGTGTGCGGGTGAGAGAGAGCGGTGGAGTGTGCGGGCGAGCGAGAGCTGAGAGCGGTGGAGTGTGCGGGTGAGCGAGAGCGGTGGAGTGTGCGGGCGAGAGAGAGGGGTGGAGTGTGCGGGTGAGAGAGAGCGGTGGAGTGTGCGGGCGAACGAGAGCTGAGAGCGGCGGAGTGTGCGGGCGAGCGAGAGCGGTGGAGTGTGCGGGCGAGAGAGAGCGGTGGAGTGTGCGGGCGAGCGAGAGCTGAGAGTGGTGGAGTGTGCGGGTGAGCGAGAGCGGTGGAGTGTGCGGGCGAGAGAGAGGGGTGGAGTGTGCGGGCGAGAGAGAGCGGTGGAGTGTGCGGGCGAGCGAGAGCTGAGAGCGGCGGAGTGTGCGGGCGAGCGAGAGCAGTGGAGTGTGCGGGCGAGAGAGAGCGGTGGAGTGTGCGGGCGAGCGAGAGCTGAGAGCGGCGGAGTGTGCGGGCGAGCGAGAGCGGTGGAGTGTGCGGGAGAGCGAGAGCGGTGGAGTGTGCGGGTGAGCGAGAGCGGTGGAGTGTGCGGGCGAGAGAGAGGGGTGGAGTGTGCGGGCGAGAGAGAGCGGTGGAGTGTGCGGGAGAGCGAGAGCTGAGAGCGGAGGAGTGTGCGGGCGAGCGAGAGCGGTGGAGTGTGCGGGCGAGAGAGAGCGGTGGAGTGTGCGGGCGAGCGAGAGCTGAGAGCGGTGGAGTGTGCGGGTGAGCGAGAGTGGTGGAGTGTGCGGGCGAGAGAGAGGGGTGGAGTGTGCGGGCGAGAGAGAGCGGTGGAGTGTGCGGGCGAGCGAGAGCTGAGAGCGGCGGAGTGTGCGGGCGAGCGAGAGCGGTGGAGTGTGCGGGCGAGAGAGAGCGGTGGAGTGTGCGGGCGAGCGAGAGCTGAGAGCGGCGGAGTGTGCGGGCGAGCGAGAGCGGTGGAGTGTGCGGGCGAGCGAGAGCGGTGGAGTGTGCGGGCGAGAGAGAGCGGTGGAGTGTGCGGGCGAGCGAGAGCTGAGAGCGGCGGAGTGTTTGGGCGAGCGAGAGCGGCGGAGTGTGCGGGCGAGCGAGAGCGGCGGAGTGTGCGGGCGAGAGAGAGCGGTGGAGTGTGCGGGTGAGCGAGAGCGGTGGAGTGTGCGGGCGAGCGAGAGCGGTGGAGTGTGCGGGCGAGCGAGAGCGGTGGAGTGTGCGGGCGAGAGAGAGCGGTGGAGTGTGCGGGTGAGCGAGAGCGGTGGAGTGTGCGGGCGAGAGAGAGGGGTGGAGTGTGCGGGCGAGAGAGAGCGGTGGAGTGTGCGGGCGAGCGAGAGCTGAGAGCGGCGGAGTGTGCGGGCGAGCGAGAGCGGCGGAGTGTGCGGGCGAGCGAGAGCGGTGGAGTGTGCGGGCGAGAGAGAGCGGTGGAGTGTGCGGGCGAGCGAGAGCTGAGAGCGGCGGAGTGTGCGGGCGAGCGAGAGCGGTGGAGTGTGCGGGCGAGCGAGAGCGGTGGAGTGTGCGGGCGAGCGAGAGCGGTGGAGTGTGCGGGCGAGCGAGAGCTGAGAGCGGCGGAGTGTTTGGGCGAGCGAGAGCGGCGGAGTGTTTGGGCGAGCGAGAGCGGCGGAGTGTGCGGGCGAGCGAGAGCGGCGGAGTGTGCGGGCGAGAGAGAGCGGCGGAGTGTGCGGGCGAGCGAGAGCTGAGAGCGGCGGAGTGTGCGGGCGAGCGAGAGCGGTGGAGTGTGCGGGCGAGAGAGAGCGGTGGAGTGTGAGGGCGAGCGAGAGCTGAGAGCGGTGGAGTGTGCGGGCGAGCGAGAGCGGCGGAGTGTGCGGGCTAGAGAGAGCGGCGGAGTGTGCGGGTGAGTGAGAGCGGCGGAGTGTGCGGGCGAGAGAGAGCGGCGGAGTGTGCGGGCGAGAGAGAGCGGTGGAGTGTGCGGGCGAGAGAGAGCGGTGGAGTGTGCGGGCGAGAGAGAGCGGTGGAGTGTGCGGGCGAGAGAGAGCGGTGGAGTGTGCGGGCGAGCGAGAGCTGAGAGCAGCGGAGTGTGCGGGCGAGCGAGAGCGGCGGAGTGTGCGGGCGAGAGAGAGCGGCGGAGTGTGCGGGCGAGCGAGAGCGGCGGAGTGTGCGGGCGAGAGAGAGCGGCGGAATGTGCGGGCGAGCGAGAGCTGAGAGCGGTGGAGTGTGCGGGCGAGCGAGAGCGGCGGAGTGTGCGGGCGAGCGAGAGCGGCGGAGTGTGCGGGCGAGAGAGAGCGGTGGAGTGTGCAGGCGAGCGAGAGCTGAGAGCGGTGGAGTGTGCGGGCGAGCGAGAGCGGCGGAGTGTGCGGGCGAGAGAGAGCGGTGGAGTGTGCGGGCGAGCGAGAGCTGAGAGCGGCGGAGTGTGCGGGCGAGCGAGAGCGGCGGAGTGTGCGGGCGAGCGAGAGCTGAGAGCGGTGGAGTGTGCGGGCGAGAGAGAGCGGTGGAGTGTGCGGGCGAGCGAGAGCAGCGGAGTGTGCGGGCGAGAGAGAGCTGAGAGCGGCGGAGTGTGCGGGCGAGCGAGAGCGGCGGAGTGTGCGGGCGAGCGAGAGCTGAGAGCGGTGGAGTGTGCGGGCGAGAGAGAGCGGTGGAGTGTGCGGGCGAGCGAGAGCAGCGGAGTGTGCGGGCGAGAGAGAGCTGAGAGCGGCGGAGTGTGCGGGCGAGCGAGAGCGGCGGAGTGTGCGGGCGAGCGAGAGCGGTGGAGTGTGCGGGCGAGAGAGAGGGGTGGAGTGTGCGGGCGAGAGAGAGCGGTGGAGTGTGCGGGCGAGCGAGAGCTGAGAGCGGCGGAGTGTGCGGGCGAGCGAGAGCGGCGGAATGTGCGGGCGAGCGAGAGCTGAGAGCGGTGGAGTGTGCGGGCGAGCGAGAGCGGCGGAGTGTGCGGGCGAGAGAGAGCGGTGGAGTGTGCAGGCGAGCGAGAGCTGAGAGCGGTGGAGTGTGCGGGCGAGCGAGAGCGGCGGAGTGTGCGGGCGAGAGAGAGCGGTGGAGTGTGCGGGCGAGCGAGAGCTGAGAGCAGCGGAGTGTGCGGGCGAGAGAGAGCGGTGGAGTGTGCAGGCGAGCGAGAGCTGAGAGCGGCGGAGTGTGCGGGCGAGCGAGAGCGGCGGAGTGTGCGGGCGAGCGAGAGCGGCGGAGTGTGCGGGCGAGCGAGAGCTGAGAGCGGCGGAGTGTGCGGGCGAGCGAGAGCAGCGGAGTGTGCGGGCGAGAGAGAGCTGAGAGCGGCGGAGTGTGCGGGCGAGCGAGAGCGGCGGAGTGTGCGGGCGAGCGAGAGCGGTGGAGAGTGCGGGCGAGAGAGAGGGGTGGAGTGTGCGGGCGAGAGAGAGCGGTGGAGTGTGCGGGCGAGCGAGAGCTGAGAGCGGCGGAGTGTGCGGGCGAGCGAGAGCGGTGGAGTGTGCGGGCGAGAGAGCGGTGGAGTGTGCGGGCGAGCGAGAGCTGAGAGCGGCGGAGTGTGCGGGCGAGCGAGAGCGGTGGAGTGTGCGGGCGAGAGAGCGGTGGAGTGTGCGGGCGAGCGAGAGCTGAGAGCGGCGGAGTGTGCGGGCGAGCGAGAGCGGCGGAGTGTGCGGGCGAGAGAGAGGGGTGGAGTGTGCGGGCGAGAGAGAGCGGTGGAGTGTGCGGGTGAGCGAGAGCGGTGGAGTGTGCGGGCGAGAGAGAGGGGTGGAGTGTGCGGGCGAGAGAGAGGGGTGGAGTGTGCGGGCGAGCGAGAGCTGAGAGCGGCGGAGTGTGCGGGCGAGCGAGAGCGGTGGAGTGTGCGGGCGAGAGAGAGCGGTGGAGTGTGCGGGCGAGCGAGAGCTGAGAGCGGCGGAGTGTGCGGGCGAGCGAGAGCTGAGAGCGGTGGAGTGTGCGGGCGAGCGAGAGCTGAGAGCGGCGGAGTGTGCGGGCGAGCGAGAGCGGCGGAGTGTGCGGGCGAGCGAGAGCGGCGGAGTGTGCGGGCGAGAGAGAGCGGTGGAGTGTGCGGGCGAGCGAGAGCTGAGAGCGGCGGAGTGTGCGGGCGAGCGAGAGCGGTGGAGTGTGCGGGCGAGCGAGAGCGGCGGAGTGTGCGGGCGAGAGAGAGCGGTGGAGTGTGCGGGCGAGCGAGAGCTGAGAGCGGCGGAGTGTGCGGGCGAGCGAGAGCGGTGGAGTGTGCGGGCGAGCGAGAGCTGAGAGCGGTGGAGTGTGCGGGCGAGCGAGAGCGGCGGAGTGTGCGGGCTAGAGAGAGCGGCGGAGTGTGCGGGCGAGTGAGAGCGGCGGAGTGTGCGGGCGAGAGAGAGCGGTGGAGTGTGCGGGCGAGAGAGAGCGGCGGAGTGTGCGGGCGAGCGAGAGCTGAGAGCGGTGGAGTGTGCGGGCGAGCGAGAGCGGTGGAGTGTGCGGGCGAGAGAGAGCGGTGGAGTGTGCGGGCGAGCGAGAGCTGAGAGCAGCGGAGTGTGCGGGCGAGCGAGAGCGGCGGAGTGTGCGGGCGAGCGAGAGCGGCGGAGTGTGCGGGCGAGAGAGAGCGGCGGAGTGTGCGGGCGAGTGAGAGCGGCGGAGTGTGCGGGCGAGAGAGAGCGGTGGAGTGTGCGGGCGAGCGAGAGCAGCGGAGTGTGCGGGCGAGAGAGAGCTGAGAGCGGCGGAGTGTGCGGGCGAGCGAGAGCGGCGGAGTGTGCGGGCGAGCGAGAGCTGAGAGCGGTGGAGTGTGCGGGCGAGAGAGAGCGGCGGAGTGTGCGGGCGGGCGAGCGAGAGCGGCGGAATGTGCGGGCGAGCGAGAGCTGAGAGCGGTGGAGTGTGCGGGCGAGCGAGAGCGGCGGAGTGTGCGGGCGAGCGAGAGCGGTGGAGTGTGCGGGCGAGAGAGAGCGGTGGAGTGTGCGGGCGAGCGAGAGCTGAGAGCGGCGGAGTGTGCGGGCGAGCGAGAGCTGAGAGCGGTGGAGTGTGCGGGCGAGCGAGAGCTGAGAGCGGCGGAGTGTGCGGGCGAGCGAGAGCGGCGGAGTGTGCGGGCGAGCGAGAGCGGTGGAGTGTGCGGGCGAGCGAGAGCTGAGAGCGGCGGAGTGTGCGGGCGAGCGAGAGCGGTGGAGTGTGCGGGCGAGCGAGAGCGGCGGAGTGTGCGGGCGAGAGAGAGCGGTGGAGTGTGCGGGCGAGCGAGAGCTGAGAGCGGCGGAGTGTGCGGGCGAGCGAGAGCGGTGGAGTGTGCGGGCGAGCGAGAGCTGAGAGCGGTGGAGTGTGCGGGCGAGCGAGAGCGGCGGAGTGTGCGGGCTAGAGAGAGCGGCGGAGTGTGCGGGCGAGTGAGAGCGGCGGAGTGTGCGGGCGAGAGAGAGCGGTGGAGTGTGCGGGCGAGAGAGAGCGGCGGAGTGTGCGGGCGAGCGAGAGCTGAGAGCGGTGGAGTGTGCGGGCGAGCGAGAGCGGTGGAGTGTGCGGGCGAGAGAGAGCGGTGGAGTGTGCGGGCGAGCGAGAGCTGAGAGCAGCGGAGTGTGCGGGCGAGCGAGAGCGGCGGAGTGTGCGGGCGAGCGAGAGCGGCGGAGTGTGCGGGCGAGAGAGAGCGGCGGAGTGTGCGGGCGAGTGAGAGCGGCGGAGTGTGCGGGCGAGAGAGAGCGGTGGAGTGTGCGGGCAAGCGAGAGCAGCGGAGTGTGCGGGCGAGAGAGAGCTGAGAGCGGCGGAGTGTGCGGGCGAGCGAGAGCGGCGGAGTGTGCGGGCGAGCGAGAGCTGAGAGCGGTGGAGTGTGCGGGCGAGAGAGAGCGGCGGAGTGTGCGGGCGGGCGAGCGAGAGCGGCGGAATGTGCGGGCGAGCGAGAGCTGAGAGCGGTGGAGTGTGCGGGCGAGCGAGAGCGGCGGAGTGTGCGGGTGAGAGAGAGCGGTGGAGTGTGCGGACGAGCGAGAGCTGAGAGCGGTGGAGTGTGCGGGCGAGCGAGAGCGGCGGAGTGTGCGGGCGAGCGAGAGCTGAGAGCGGTGGAGTGTGCGGGCGAGCGAGAGCGGCGGAGTGTGCGGGCGAGAGAGAGCGGTGGAGTGTGCGGGCGAGCGAGAGCTGAGAGCGGCGGAGTGTGCGGGCGAGCGAGAGCGGTGGAGTGTGCGGGCGAGCGAGAGCAGCGGAGTGTGCGGGCGAGAGAGAGCTGAGAGCGGCGGAGTGTGCGGGCGAGCGAGAGCGGCGGAGTGTACGGGCGAGCGAGAGCTGAGAGCGGTGGAGTGTGCGGGCGAGAGAGAGCGGTGGAGTGTGCGGGCGAGCGAGAGCAGCGGAGTGTGCGGGCGAGAGAGAGCTGCGGAGTGAGAGCGGTGGAGTGTGCGGGCGAGCGAGAGCGGCGGAGTGTGCGGGCGAGCGAGAGCGGTGGAGTGTGCGGGCGAGAGAGAGCTGAGAGCGGTGGAGTGTGCGGGCGAGCGAGAGCGGCGGAGTGTGCGGGCGAGAGAGAGCGGTGGAGTGTGCGGGCGAGCGAGAGCAGCGGAGTGTGCGGGCGAGAGAGAGCTGAGAGCGGTGGAGTGTGCGGGCGAGCGAGAGCGGCGGAGTGTGCGGGCGAGAGAGAGCGGTGGAGTGTGCGGGCGAGCGAGAGCGGCGGAGTGTGCGGGCGAGAGAGAGCGGTGGAGTGTGCGGGCGAGCGAGAGCTGAGAGCGGCGGAGTGTGCGGGCGAGCGAGAGCGGTGGAGTGTGCGGGCGAGCGAGAGCAGCGGAGTGTGCGGGCGAGAGAGAGCTGAGAGCGGCGGAGTGTGCGGGCGAGCGAGAGCGGCGGAGTGTACGGGCGAGCGAGAGCTGAGAGCGGTGGAGTGTGCGGGCGAGAGAGAGCGGTGGAGTGTGCGGGCGAGCGAGAGCAGCGGAGTGTGCGGGCGAGAGAGAGCTGCGGAGTGAGAGCGGTGGAGTGTGCGGGCGAGAGAGAGGGGTGGAGTGTGCGGGCGAGCGAGAGCGGCGGAGTGTGCGGGCGAGCGAGAGCGGTGGAGTGTGCGGGCGAGAGAGAGCTGAGAGCGGTGGAGTGTGCGGGCGAGCGAGAGCGGCGGAGTGTGCGGGCGAGAGAGAGCGGTGGAGTGTGCGGGCGAGCGAGAGCAGCGGAGTGTGCGGGCGAGAGAGAGCTGAGAGCGGTGGAGTGTGCGGGCGAGCGAGAGCGGCGGAGTGTGCGGGCGAGAGAGAGCGGTGGAGTGTGCGGGCGAGCGAGAGCTGAGAGCGGCGGAGTGTGCGGGCGAGCGAGAGCTGAGAGCGGTGGAGTGTGCGGGCGAGCGAGAGCTGAGAGCGGCGGAGTGTGCGGGCGAGCGAGAGCAGCGGAGTGTGCGGGTGAGAGAGAGCGGTGGAGTGTGCGGGCAAGCGAGAGCAGCGGAGTGTGCGGGCGAGCGAGAGCTGAGAGCGGCGGAGTGTGCGGGCGAGAGAGAGCGGCGGAGTGTGCGGGCGAGCGAGAGCTGAGAGCGGCGGAGTGTGCGGGCGAGCGAGAGCGGCGGAGTGTGCGGGCGAGCGAGAGCGGCGGAGTGTGTGGGCGAGAGAGAGCGGTGGAGTGTGCGGGCGATCGAGAGCGGCGGAGTGTGCGGGCGAGCGAGAGCGGCGGAGTGTGCGGGCGAGCGAGAGCGGTGGAGTGTGCGGGCGAGCGAGAGCCGAGAGCGGCGGAGTGTGCAGGCGAGAGAGAGTTGAGAGCGGTGGAGTGTGCGGGCGAGAGAGAGCTGAGAGCGGTGGAGTGTGCGGGCGAGAGAGAGCTGAGAGCGGTGGAGTGTGCGGGCGAGAGAGAGCTGAGAGCGGTGGAGTGTGCGGGCGAGAGAGAGCTGAGAGCGGTGGAGTGTGCGGGCGAGAGAGAGCTGAGAGCGGTGGAGTGTGCGGGTGAGAGAGAGCTGAGAGCGGTGGAGTGTGCGGATGAGAGCGGTGACGGGTGTGTTAGGCGTCGGGTTCCTGCAACTACACAGCAGGAATCCCCAGCTTTGCATTCGTCAGTCTCCCATTCTCCTTCGACCTCAGAGGAGGCTGCTCAGCAGTCCCGGCATTCACGATGCTCTGCTCAGACCTGCTCTGTGGGTCTGGCTGTTGCTGCTAGGTCGCCCCCGCAGGCTTCACCCAGGGCTGTGGGGTACTCGGTACCGGGCCGGTGTCAGGGGTTGAGGTGTCACAGCAGCGGTGACCCGGTCTGTGGCCCTGGGCCGCAATATCAATGGCGGTGGTGTTTGGTTGTAATGTAAAGTTTGTGATGCCACCTGAGGTATTTGGCAAGTAAGATGGTAAGCCAACTCTGCTTGCAGATCCACTGGGACTGATGGTGTGATGCAGCTAAGATGGTGTAGCTCCCCACAGGTGGAGCTGTAGTCCCAGGGCAGTGTAGGTGCAATGGAGGAGTAGGGGCACAGAATGGTGTAGATGTTGATACTCCCAATGTAGCGGTGCTGGTGCAGGAATGAATGGAGGACACCAGGGCTTGCAGTTTCAAAGCTTTACTCACAGTTCGTAGTGCGCACTGGTGCCCGCTTCGGTACCGTGTCCTCCGGGACAGAGGCCCAGCCGACCTCCAGGCAAGATAGGGCTCTCCCCGCCAGCACCCCGCCAACATGTGCCTTTGCTGAACGACTCCTCTATTGCGCCTATGGGTGTGAAGAGCTCCAGCACCGTGGTTCTCTGAAGTTCCTCCTGTCAGATGTTCCTAACAACTCTCTTACTTGTATGGCAGACAGCTGTAGCCTGCTTCTGCTTCGGGGACTCCTTCCTCCTGAGTCCCGGCTCTCTATCCGTTTCGCTGCTGTGTCCCAAGTCTTAGATGGGAGTAGTGCATTTACAGCCAACTACTCCACCGGTGTCTGCTGCAGAACCATAAGTGTCCATACAACCTCAGGGACCGGACCCCGGCCTTGCGCTGAGAACCTATAGGCAGGGTTCCTATCCAACCCACTCCTCCTCTCTGTTCTCCTTCCTCTTCGTTCCGTACTTGTCTTTCTCTCTCTTATGGAAATGCAGGTTACAGTTCTACGTCTCTCTCTCTCTCGCTTTCCCGTGCCAAGCTGGCTCAGGTCACAGAGGCAGCTGCAGCACTCCTTCTCTTTCTTCCAGGGACCCTCACTCCTGTCTGAGTGGCTTCCGTCCCCACTCACCTTTTGTCAGCCTGTTCCCCTCAGGGACTGACCTCGACTCCCCTCTGGGAGACTGACCTGTAATTCTATCTTTCCCAGTCTTTTTATACTAACTCCACCCACCTCCCAGCACATCTCATGTTACGATGCAGGGTTCCAGGAAGAGTGCTCTGCTACCCCCAGCCTGAAGCTGCTAGGTGTCCCCGCTGAACTATCCTGTTGTGTGGGATGCTGGTGTTGGAGTGTGGAAAGGAGTTCCCACCTTACCTGGATGGTGGGGCACTACACCTTAGGAGAAGGTGCAGTACCTCTGTGGCGACCGAGCCTCAGGGGCGCCACACTGCCACCTCTGGGACAGCAATAGCAACGCAGGCTGCTCAGCAGCAAGCCACTCCAGAGGCTAAGTAATTCCGTCACTCCACTGAGCATGCTCACAAGACGATCTCCCATTGGAGATCGAGAGTCACATGCCCAGGTCCTTCTCCAGATCTGATTGGTCCATCACAGGGATCTGGAAGCTTCCGGAAGGTCCCCCGCTATAAAAGATTTGCATGGCCGCTCGGCCATGCGCTAGTATAGACTCTAGTTGTTACCTGTGTGAATGATGACGGGCGCATGAACCTGCGAATGACTCCTTAAGATTCCCCTCCCTCTGATATTACGTGTGTGGATAGGGACCAAGAGATAGAGTCAGCGCCAGTCTGTGGCGCGCTACAGGTCACAGTGCATATCATCACGGTACTAGCCGTTCAACAGTGTGCCAGCTACCGGGCATTGTCGTACTGCGGCAGTATCTGTCGCCACGCTGCAATCAGCAGCACTTACTGGCGTCCGCGGTTGTGACGTCGCACGCACGGTAGGTCTAGAGGGACGCCGACCCTGTGTCTTGGGCCAGAGTCCTGTGACCATATACCGTGCGTGCATTCCGCTGAGACCTGTGACTTCAACAGGCTCGGCATTTGTGTTTAACGCCTTGGTGTCTCTGTGAAGTAACAGAGTCCGCCCAGCGCACTCCGGGTGACGTTCAACCCGCGTGCGTTATATCACCATATTGAGCGTCCGCCATTACATAGCAGCAGTGTAACACCTTCTGCACGGTGGACCCCGGGCGGCGAACGCACTTTCTATTATTTATTATTTAGTGTGTTCCGCCGTCCCTAACATTATACTAGCGCCAGGGTGTGGCTAGTAATGGCGGACCTGCAGCAGCTGCAGCGGTACATCCGGCAGCAGGAGGGCAGGTTGGTGGCTCTCGAGAGTCGGCTACGAATGCTACTGTGGCCGCTGTTCAGGCAGTCGCAGAGGCTGTCTCTCATTTGCCCACGTCCACGCCTACGCTGACATCCTGTCTCCCGTTGCCCGACAAGTTTGCTGGTGACAGCGCCACCTGTAGGGGTTTCGTGAGCCAGTGCTCTATCCAGCTTGAGTTACTGGCTGCGCGATTCCCTACAGAGCGGGCTAAGGTGGGGTTTATCGTCTCCCTCCTGTCAGGCAGGGCGTTAGAATGGGCCACGCCACTGTGGGAGCGTGGTGACCCCGTGGTTCTGGGCACTGCTCAGTTTCTAATGTCCCTAAAGCAGGTCTTTTTGGGGCCACGGGTCACTCACGACACCTCTCTCCAGTTATTAGCACTAACACAGGGATCCCTCTCGGTCAGCCATTACGCCGTCCGTTTCTGGACACTGGCTTCCGAGCTGGAATGGCCGGATAAGGCACTCATCCCTGTGGTCTGGAGAGGGTTGGCGGAGCATGTCAAAGATGCTCTAGCTACCAGGGAGGTCCTCGTAAGTCAGGAGGAGCTGTTTTCTATTGCCACCCACGTTGATCTCCGTTTTACAGAGCGTGGGCTGGAGCGTGCTCAATCCAGACAGAGGGTTAGGTTGGCTCCCACCTTCTCAGAACCTCTTGAACTCCCGCTCTGGAATTTATACCTCCAGAACCCATGGAGGTGTCTCGCACCGGTCCCCAATCGCGCCGGGTACGAAGCTCCGCACGCTGTTACCAGTGTCGACAGTCTGGTCACCTGACTAACAGGTGTCCGCAGCGGGCGAAAAAACGATCATCTCCAGTGGTAGTTGGAGGGGGTCTATCTGGTATGGAAACCAGCCAGTATTCCGAGGGACGTTAAAGAGCGGTGCTTCCACCTGGAAGGTAGAGGTCACGGTGGACTCCGGGGCAGAAGAAAACTTTATGTCCTCGGCCTTCGCCCAACAGCACGCAATTCCGTTGGTGCCACTTCCTCATCCAATAACTGTCAGGGTGGTCAATGGGTCGACTCTACCGTCCCAGATTACCCACCAGACAGCACCCCTTGGGCTCTCAATCTCACCTCGAGACGTTGTCCCTGTTCATCATGCCAGAGGGCATCGACCAGGTGCTTCTCGGAGTTCCATGGCTCCGTTGCCATTCCCCTCATATAGAGTGGTCCTTGGGGAGAATACTGGGTTGGAGCAAGGACTGTGAGGGAAGGTGCATGAGAGGCAGCGTTCAAGTAGCCTCTACGGAAGTGCCCGCAGATCTCTCTGCGCTTCCCAGACACCACCAGCAGTACGCAGATGTCTTCTCTAAAAAATCGGCAGAGACACTTCTGCCGCATCGCCCCTACGACTGTCCGATAGACCTTTTGCCAGGCGCGGAACCTCCTAGAGGTCGCGTGTATCCTCTGTCTCTCCCAGAGGTGGAGGCCATGTCACAATATATCTGGGAGAACCTGGCAAGAGGGTTTATTAGGAAGTCGATGTTGCCAGCAGGGGCAGGGTTCTTCTTCGTACAGAAGAAGAGTGGAGAGCTGCGTCCCTGCATTGACTACAGAGGTCTCAATGCTATAACAGTGAAAAACAACTACCCTCTTCCTTTGATCTCTGAGTTGTTTGACAGGTTGCGACGGGCCCGGATCTTCACTAAGTTAGATTTACGGGGGTCCTACAACCTGATCCGCATACACGAAGGAGACGAGTGGAAGACAGCCTTTAATACCAGGGATGGTCACAATGAGTATCTGGTCATGCCCTTCGGCCTCTGTAACACACCTGCTGTCTTCCAGGACTTCGTAAATGGCGTCTTTTGCGATATGCTCTCCATCTCGGTGGTGGTCTATCTGGATGACATCCTCATCTTGTCTCCAGATTTGACCTCTCACCGGAGAGACGTCTGCAAGGTCTTCGACCGTTTACGGGCGAATTCTCTCTTCGCCAAGTTGAAGAAGTGCCAGTTTGAGCAGGAGTCCGTGCCGTTCTTGAGCTATATCATCTCGGCCCAAGGGTTGGCTATTGATCCTGCCAAGTTGCAGGCGGTAATGGACTGGTAGGAGCCCCACTCTCTTAAAGCGGTGCAGCGCTTCTTGGGGTTCGTTAATTACTACCGTCAGTTCATTCCCCAGTTCTCCACACTGGTAGCTCCTTTGGTCGCCCTCACCAAAAAAGGAGCCAATCCCAAGGTTTGTTCAGAATAGGTCTCCGCGGCCTTCTCGTCTCTCAAAACCCATTTTGTTGGCGCTCCTATCCTCCACCGTCCCGATGTGAATGAACCCTTTATCCTAGAGGTGGATGCCTCGTCCGTCGGTGCAGGAGCAGTCCTTTTCCAGAAGGATGCTCAAGGTCGGAAGCATCCCTGCTTCTTCACAAAGACCTTCTCACCGGCGGAGAGAAACTACTCCATCGGGGACAGGGAGTTGCTGGCAATGAAGCTGGCCTTTTTACGAGTGGAGACATCTCCTGGAGGGAGCCCGATTCCCCTTTCAGGTGTACAACGACCATGAAAACCTGGTCTATTTACAAACGGCCCAGCGCTTGGACTCTCGTCAAGCTAGGTGGTCGCTCTTCTTCTCCTGCTTCCGCTTCACCTTGCACTCTCTGTCCGGTGAGAAGAACGTCCGTGCTGATGCTCTCTCTGTCATGTCGGACGCTGTTCACACCACAGCATCCGGCAGGCAGAGGTAGTTCCACCTCCAGCCACTATAGCCTCAGTGGCGCCGGCCTGATCTTCAGGCTCTCGGGGGTTAATCCTGCTGGAGACCAGGTTGGATGGTTAGTCACGCCCACGGTCTTTAAATAGTCATGCTGGCCTATGGGCGTCGCCGATTATAGCTTGTGTTTCATACCAAGTGGTTCCGGTCTGGAGTGGAGGTGTTCAAGAGAGAGAGAGATTCATATCTGGTGTCGTATGATCCGTCGTTATCCTTTCTCCTTCCCATATTTGTGTTTAGTTGTGCCCTGTTCACATTACTGTTTATTCCTGTGTGTGTGCGGCGCAGTGCAGTTTAAGTTCTCCCTGTCTGTCATTATTTGTGTGGGAGCTTTGGTGGTGACTTCTCACTGGGTGGAGGGTGGAGGGTTAAGTGCAGGGCTGAGCAGGAGATAAGGAAAGGTCGGAGGCTCAGGCATTTGCACCTTCAGCAAAAACCCTGGGTTGAGGGTCAGACAGGGTTTCCCCTAGTAAAGGGACACCACAGGGGCCCCGGGTCTTTCAGCCTTAGTTGAACTAAGCCCCCGTGACATTATAATCGGCCCACATTTTTTCAGGAGTCCATGGATCCATTAGATTCCATAACCCGCCAGTTGGCGGCGCTGTCCATACAGGTCTCCGAGTTGAATGGGGCAGTTCAGCAGCAGGGCCTGGTAGTAGCAAAGGTGCAAACGGCATCTGCAGGTATCGGTGCAGAGCCGAAGTTTCCGCTGCCAGAACGATTTTCAGGCGATCGCAGCAAATTTGTCGTATTTCGGGAGGCCTGCAAATTATACTTCCGCATGCGGCCAATATCCTCAGGTAATGAGGCCCAGCGAGTAGGGCTGGTGTTGTCATTACTGAGTGGTGACCCCCAAGCATGGGCATTTTCCTTACCACCTGACTCTGCTACATTTCATTCGGTCGATAATGTTTTTTCTGCCCTCGGGCTCATTTACGATGACCCTGACCGACTGGCTCTAGCGGAATCTAAAATCCGCGCCCTCCGCCAGGGGGAGCGCTTGGCAGAAGACTATTGTTCGGAATTTCGCCGCTGGGCTGTAGACACACAGTGGAATGACCCAGCACTGCGGAGCCAGTTTATTCATGGGGTATCAGGGAGGGTGAAACAAGCCCTCCTGATGTATGAGACTCCGGCATCATTGGAGTCTGCCATGAGTTTGGTGATACGTATTGATCGCCGTTTTCGTCAGGGGGCACAGGAGACGCTACCTCTGGGGGAAAACAGAGGTGCAGGTGTGGTTGAAGTAGATGAGTCCCCTGAACCTATGCAGATTGCTGGCGTGGCACAGGTTCAGCCTCGCGCTCCGGGAGTCCGGAAGTCCGGAGCATGTTTCTACTGTGGTAAAGGTGGTCATTATGTTAACGTTTGCCCGGTACTACCTAAGAGGGTCACACCGGCGGAAAACTGTTAAGCTCAGAGGGTATGGAGGAGACCCAACTGAGCGTATGCATATCCTCCATGATGGTATCTCAATGTATGCTCCCTGCCAAGGTTATTGTCGCCGGCAGAGAGCTACCTATATCAGTGTTTGTGGATAGCGGTTCCGCCACCAATCTCATAGATGAGGAGTTTGCACACACCGCCGGGTTTAAGATTGAAAAACTTCCTCACCCCATACAGGTGGTGACCATTAATGCTGTTCCCCTCCCTCAAGGGGAGATTACTGAGTTTGTGGCAGAGGTGAAACTCCACATTGGGGTCCTACATTCTGAGTCGGTTACATGTAGGGTCCTCCGTAATCTCCCAGCTCAAATGGTCCTGGGTTTTCCATGGCTGTCCAGGCACAACCCGGTAATTGATTGGAAAACTCAGGACATAGTACAATGGAGTGGTTTCTGCCAAGACAATTGCTTGGCCACATGTGTGTCCGCCGTGACGCCCAGCCTGCCGGAGGCTTTGCAGGATTTCGCGGATGTTTTCTCTGAGAAGGGTTGCTCAGAACTGCCTCCACATAGAGCCTATGACTGTGCTATTAGGCTAAAACCCGGGGCCAAATTACCTAAGGCCAGGATGTTTAATATTTCTGGTCCTGAGAGACAAGCTCTGAAAGACTACATCGCGGAGAGTCTGAGCAAAGGTCACATCCGGCCTTCGTCCTCGCCTGTAGCCGCGGGGTTTTTCTTCATTAAGAAGAAAGATGGGGGGTTACGCCCGTGTCTGGATTTCCGAGAGTTAAACCAGATTACTATCCGTGATCCCTACCCAATGCCGTTGATCCCGGATTTGTTCAACCAGGTAGCGGGGGCAAAATGGTTTTCCAAGCTGGACCTCAGGGGGGCGTATAACCTCATAAGGGTCCGTCAGGGGGATGAGTGGAAGACGGCGTTTAACACTCCTGAGGGTCATTTTGAGAGTCTGGTTATGCCGTTTGGGTTGACCACCGCGCCTGCCGTTTTCCAACATTTTATTAATGATGTCTTTGCTCATGTCCTGGGGAGATTTGTGATTGTATACCTGGATGATATCCTCATTTATTCTAGCGATCGGGACACTCATTTGCAGCATGTTAGGCAGGTGTTACAGTTGCTCCGGGAGAACCAGCTCTATGCTAAGCTGGAAAAATGTTTATTTTTTGTCCAGGAGTTGCCCTTTTTGGGATATATTGTGTCCGCAGCTGGTTTTAAAATGGACACCGCTAAGGTGCAAGCGGTGTTGCAATGGGAGAGGCCGGAGAGTCTGAAAGCACTCCAGCGGTTCCTGGGGTTTGCGAATTATTATAGGAAATTTATAAAACACTTTTCGACTGTCGCCAAACCGCTCACGGACATGACAAAAAAGGGTGCCGATCTGGCGAACTGGCCTGAGGTGGCTATACGTGCATTTGAGCGTCTGAAGAATAGTTTTGCTTCAGCCCCCATTCTGGTGCAACCAGACGTGTCTAAACCTTTTGTGGTAGAGGTTGATGCGTCGGAGGTGGGAGTGGGGGCAGTACTGTCTCAAGGCTCGTCCTTGAGCGAGATGCATCCATGCGCCTACTTCTCCAAGAAGTTGTCGCCGGCCGAACGGAATTATGATATCGGCAACAGGGAGTTGTTGGCCATCAAACTGGCTTTTGAGGAATGGCGACACTTCTTGGAGGGGGCGGCTCACCAGGTCACAGTTATCACCGACCATAAGAATCTGCTCTACCTGGAGTCGGCCAAGCGTCTGTCTCCTAGGCAGGCTCGCTGGGCATTGTTTTTTACTCGTTTCAATTTTCTTGTGACGTACCGTCCCGGGGCTAAAAACACCAAGGCGGATGCTTTGTCTAGGTGTTTTCCGGGGGGAGAACCTCGGGAAGAGCCGGTACCCATCCTCCAGAAAGGGGTAGTGGTCTCGGCTCTCACGACTGAGGTAGAGGCGGAGATTGCCGAGGCCCAAGAGGAGGTACCACCAGGACTTCCCGCCAACAAATCATTTGTACCCCTGCATCTTCGGCCTAAGGTGTTGAAGGAACACCACGATTCGGTACTGGCTGGTCACCCAGGGGTGAAGGGCACCTTAGAGCTGGTATCGCGTCGTTTCTGGTGGCCCAAAATCCGGCAGGACGTGGTCTCGTACGTGGCAGCTTGCATCACGTGCGCTAGGGCTAAGTCACCCCGAACCCGTCCTGCTGGCACGCTACAGCCTCTGGGGGTACCCAATAGGCCATGGACAGAAATCTCCATGGATTTTATCACTGACTTGCCAGCCTCAGCAGGGAACACGGTCATCCTGGTGGTGGTTGACCGTTTTTCAAAGATGGCGCATTTTGTGGCGTTGTCTTCTTTGCCCAATGCTAAGACGTTGGCTCAGGTATTTGTGAAGGAGGTGGTCAGACTCCACGGAGTACCGTCTGACATAGTATCTGATAGGGGTACGCAATTTGTGGCGAGGTTTTGGAAAGCTTTTTGCTCAAGGTTGGGGATCAAGTTGTCACATTCATCGGCGTTTCATCCACAGTCTAATGGACAAACTGAGCGCATGAACCAAAATCTTGAACAGTATTTACGATGCTTTGTGTCCGACAACCAGGAGGAGTGGTCTACTTTCCTTCCTCTGGCCGAATTCGCATTAAATAATCACCGCCAAGAGTCATCAGGAGAGTCTCCATTCTTTTGTGTGTACGGTCAACATCCTCAGTTTTGTACCTTACGTCAGGGTGTCTCCGGGGGTGTCCCGGAGGAGGATCAGCTAGGAGCCCAATTGTCATCAGTCTGGAGGCGGGTGAAACAGCGTTTGTTGAGCATGAGTGCCAGGTACAAACGGGTGGCTGACAGTAGACGCGTGCCAGGTCCGGACCTGTGTGTGGGTGAATGGGTGTGGTTAGCTACGAAGAACATAAAACTCAAAATCCCTTCTTTAAAACTGGGTCCAAGGTTTATTGGGCCTTTTAGGATTTCTGCCATCATTAACCCAGTGGCTTATCGGTTGGAACTTCCCGCAGTGTACAAGATACACAACGTGTTTCACAGGGCTTTATTGAAAAAGGTGGTAGGCTCTGTGGACACAACGCCGATGCCACCTCCAGTCATGGTGGATGGCGAGTTAGAGTTCGAGGTCGCCAAGGTAGTGGACTCTCGAGTAGTACGCCGTACTCTTCAGTATTTGGTGCACTGGCGGGGGTATGGTCCAGAGGAGAGGTCTTGGGTTCCAGCCTCAGACATACATGCGGATCGGCTGGTCAGTTCTTTTCACCGTCGTCATCCGGACAAGCCGGGTCCTATGAGTCTTGAGGGCCCTGGGGTCCCTCGTAGAAGACGGGGTACTGTCATGTGGGACGCTGTTCACACCACAGCATCCGGCAGGCAGAGGTAGTTCCACCTCCAGCCACTATAGCCTCAGTGGCGCCGGCCTGATCTTCAGGCTCTCGGGGGTTAATCCTGCTGGAGACCAGGTTGGATGGTTAGTCACGCCCACGGTCTTTAAATAGTCATGCTGGCCTATGGGCGTCGCCGATTATAGCTTGTGTTTCATACCAAGTGGTTCCGGTCTGGAGTGGAGGTGTTCAAGAGAGAGAGATTCATATCTGGTGTCGTATGATCCGTCGTTATCCTTTCTCCTTCCCATATTTGTGTTTAGTTGTGCCCTGTTCACATTACTGTTTATTCCTGTGTGTGTGCGGCGCAGTGCAGTTTAAGTTCTCCCTGTCTGTCATTATTTGTGTGGGAGCTTTGGTGGTGACTTCTCACTGGGTGGAGGGTGGAGGGTTAAGTGCAGGGCTGAGCAGGAGATAAGGAAAGGTCGGAGGCTCAGGCATTTGCACCTTCAGCAAAAACCCTGGGTTGAGGGTCAGACAGGGTTTCCCCTAGTAAAGGGACACCACAGGGGCCCCGGGTCTTTCAGCCTTAGTTGAACTAAGCCCCCGTGACACTCTCTCGCTCGGTGGTCTCAGCGGAGGAAGAGGAGGCTGAGCCTCGGCTAATCGTCCCCACTGAGAGTCTGAGGACCGTGGTCCCGGTTGCTCTCGAGTCAGTGCCGCCGGGCAAGACCTTTGTCCCTCCTCGCCTGCGGCCAGAGGTTCTCGCGTGGGCACACGCATCCGGGGTGGGTGGTCACTTTGGCAATAAGCGGACTACATAACTCCTGGCAAGGTCTCATTGGTGGCCGCACATGACTCGGGACACAAAAGAATACATTCAGGCATGCGTCTCTTGTGCTCGGAGCAGATCCTCTAGGCAGAGGCCGGCTGGGTTGCTGTATCCCTTGCCGGTGGCAGACAGACCCTGGGAGATGGTTGGCATGGACTTTGTGGTCGGCCTGCCCAAATCCGGTGGCAGCACAGTCATCTGGGTGGTCACCGATCATTTTTCTAAAATGGTGCATCTGGTGCCACTCGCGTGGCTGCCTTCTGCTGTTCATAAAGCACAGTATGCCGGACAAAATAGTTAGTGACCGAAGTCCCCAATTTGCGTCTCGGTTTTGGAGGAAGTTCTGCAGTCTACTCAGTATCGAGCTAAACTTGTCCTCCGCCCATCATCCCGAGACGAACGGGTTGGTTGAGAGAGCCAACCAAACTCTGGTTACATACCTGCGACATTTTGTCTCGGCCAGGCAGGATGACTGGGCATCCTTACTACCGTGGGCCGAGTTTGCCCTGAATAATGCAGTGGCTGATTCCACTGGTCAGACTCCGTTCCTGCTTAATTACGGCCAGCATCCGCGTGTCCCCGTCCCGATGCCAGTGTCTTCCACTGACTCCAGGGTGGCAGACTGGACAGTGGAGGCTCGCGACATTTGGGATTGCACCCAGGATGCCACGATCCCTAAAAACAGCAGCCAGCAGCTGCCCAGAAAAGGCGCATCTATCAGATAATTTATGTTTTATAGGGGCAACAATCACTTTCTCACACAGGGCCCTGGAGGTTTGGATTTCTTTTTCCCTTAATAATAAAGACCTTCATTTATAATCTGCATTGTGTGATTACTTGTTTTATCTTCATCTAATATTTACATTTGTTTGGTGATCGGAGACATTTAAGTGTGAGAACATGCAAAAGAATAAGAAATCAGGAAGGGGGTGAACACTTTGTCACACGACTGTAGATAGATGATAATATATAAATAATAGATAATGGATAGATAATAGATAGATAATGGATAGATAATAGACTTTTGTTCCACCGTCCCCAGCCTGGACTGAATCCCTCCACAGCGGTCGGCTGTATCTCGGGGTCACGGTTGTGGTTGTCAGTGCTCAGTCCTCCCGCACGGATGATGATCGCTCACTTCTGCCCCTTACCTCCCCACAGACGCGATGAGTGTGGACTCTGTAGCCGCGGAGGGCGAGGATGAGACGGGGACCCCTGGGCCATCGCTGGACTCTGAGGACCAACAGGAGAGGATCCAGGCACGGCGGCTCCGAATCGCAGCCAGGATAGAAGCCAAACGCCGGTGAGACATGGCGCTCCCCTTACACCACACCTGCGGCTGCTCGGAGGGTCATCCTCCGTTGTGCATCAGTTAAGTAAAAATCTAATTAATTGAATGCAAAGTTGCAGTGTAAAGCATGGGGGATGATGACTGCAGAGTGAGCCTCTAATGAGATAGAAGCCAGATTTTCCATTAATGTAGACTCCAGCAGACAAGTTCGCCAACCTGGGGAGACCTAATGAACCAGAGATTAAATAAAGGCGATCTGATGAAGCAAAGCTGCAGTGTAAAGCATAGTGGTGCTGCATGATGACATAGGAGGTTATTTCAGTTACCCCAGACAGTGCAGCTAAGCGAGAGTCATTAATCCTAGTTGTGACTCAGTGGAGTAGACCTAATATGTAAGGAGCCTGAACAAGCAGTGCTGCAGTGTAAAGCATTTGTTGACAGAGGAGCAGCAAGAGACTCATGAGACAGGAGGAGGATTTCTGAGGACTCCAGACAGTGCAACTAACCTTGAGCCAGTGATCTTGGCTATCATGTAGCAGAGCAGAGCTAAAATATAAACTCTGAACAAGCAGCGCTGCAGTGTAAAGCAAGGAGAGACAGAGCAGCAGCCTGAGACATGTAGTGGAGTTCAGACTACGCCATTCTCCGATAGACAATGTGGTAAAACTCCCTCATGGAGCAGAGCTCAAAAGCAGCCAGTATGCACAAGCAGAGCTGAAGTGTAAAGCATGGTGGATAGAGTGTCCAGCAGCCTGCCATTGTGCAAGCAGTCATCTTACGCATCACGTCACTGTGCTGCAATGCTTTATGGGAGATGTAGTCCAGTTGCTACACCAGACTACTATCCCATGTGTGGTATGGACCCTACTACTCCCACCATCCGTCACGTGTATTGTATGTGCATGTGGTCATGTATGTTCCTCTCGCCCGGAGCAGGGAGGCTCTTGGAGAAGATCCCAGCACCAGAACAGAACATAAAGAGACGCCCCGCAAGAGTTACAAGCAGATGGACGACAGCCGGCAGGTGAGTGGCTCCTGGTCATGGGCGGCCATCACACTGCCCATAGGGGGCACCAGATCCACGGCCCCACAGCTGTGTCACCGCCCCACTGCCCAGGTGTCAGTACACACTGTAGTCCTAGCATTCCGTTCATGAATCAGGGAGGTCTGGATGAGCAGTGCTGCAGCACAGAGGAGTCCAGCAGAAGGAGGACATGGAATGAGGCCATGATATAAGATATTGCTGAGATCGCTGGGATGGAGGAGACTGGAGGTTATCAGCGAGAATCAGAGGGGCACATTCCTGGCATTTCTACAAACACTGGAGGCGCAGATGTCCTCATCTGGAGGGGCCCCTTCACCTGCTACGAGGGCCCCACGTGCTGGCATTCCTGAGACCCTTCATTTATGCCGCCTGCTTGTCAGTGGGTGACACTCAGGTCAGGGGCTTTTGTATGGGGGGTACGTCTGCAGTCAGGTGCGTCACCATATACAGGAGCCCCCCTGTGTCTGAGGGGCACAGCGACTGCTCCGCCATGTACACGACTTTGACAAATGAGAACATTTATTTATAAAACTCAAAATGCAGCAAATTGTACATTGTACCCGGAGTGGCGCTGCTGCCGGTGCCCATGTATGGTGTCCCCTTCTCACTCCATGCAGGTCCGCTGGCTTACTCACTACCCCGGCCCTGTGGCGTGGTCCCTGGAGTGAACCTGCATCTCCCTTGTGTGCGCGTCGCAAGGAACTGCTCTTAAAGGGGCAGCACACACATGTAGTAAATGCCCTCAGCCTGTTGCTGAGAGGTATTTAGCATACGGTGTAAACCTGTAAGATGGCGCAAAGCCAATTGCTGGGAGTCATCCTGTATACCTCTGTGACTACCTCTCCCTTAGGGAGTCGCCAAGCACCAAATTTAGTCATTTGGTAGTGTGGCATTCTACCAGTGCAGTTGTGAGCTCCCATGGTCCCGATGCGGCCAGTGTCATGAACCCGAATCCCTAATCCGGGTACAGCCAAGGTCCTGAAGCACGTCCCCTGGTCCTGCTGCGTCCAGTGTCTGAATATTGTCCCCTGGTCCCATTGCGGCCCATCCTGTTCCCAAAGTCCCCTGGTTCCAGTGTGGCCATTGCCTTAACGTTGTCCCCTGGTCCAAGTGCAGCCAGACCCTAAACGTTGTCCCCAGTCCGATGCTGTCAGTCCTGTTCCTGAACTCCCAACATGTTCAATAAAAAAAGACAGCGAGCCCGAGCACGGCCGACATGTTCAATAAGAAAGGCAGCGAGCCCGAGCACGGCCGACATGTTCAATAAGAACGGCGGCGAGCCCGAGCACGGCCAACATGTTCAATAAGAAAGGCAGCGAGCCCGAGCACGGCCGACATGTTCAATAAGAACGGCGGCGAGCCCGAGCACGGCCAACATGTTCAATAAGAAAGGCAGCGAGCCCGAGCACGGCCGACATGTTCAATAAGAACGGCGGCGAGCCCGAGCACGGCCAACATGTTCAATAAGAAAGGCAGCGAGCCCGAGCACGGCCGACATGTTCAATAAGAAAGGCAGCGAGCCCGAGCACGGCCGACATGTTCAATAAGAACGGCGGCGAGCCCGAGCACGGCCAACATGTTCAATAAGAAAGGCAGCGAGCCCGAGCACGGCCAACATGTTCAATAAGAAAGGCAGCGAGCCCGAGCACGGCCGACATGTTCAATAAGAACGGCAGCGAGCCCGAGCACGGCCAACATGTTCAATAAGAAAGGCAGCGAGCCTGAGCACGGCCGACATGTTCAATAAGAAAGGCGGCGAGCCTGAGCACGGCCGACATGTTCAATAAGAAAGGCGGCGAGCCCGAGCACGACTGACATGTTCAATAAGAAAGGCAGCGAGCCTGAGCACGGCCAACACGTTCAATAAGAAAGGCAGCGAGCCTGAGCACGGCCGACATGTTTAAAAAGAAAGGCAGCGAGCCCGAGCACGGCCGACATGTTCAAGAAGAAAGGCAGGGAGTCCGAGCACGGCCGACATGTTCAAGAAGAAAGGCAGCGAGTCCGAGCACGGCCGACATGTTCAAGAAGAAAGGCAGCGAGCCCGAGCACGGCCGACATGTTCAAAAAGAAAGGCAGCGAGCCCGAGCACGGCCGACATGTTAAAAAAGAAAGGCAGCGAGCCCGAGCACGGCCGACATGTTCAAAAAGAAAGGCAGCGAGCCCGAGCACAGCCGACATGTTCAAGAAGAAAGGCAGCAAGTCCGAGCACGGCCGACATGTTCAAAAAGAAAGGCAGCGAGCCTGAGCACGGCCGACATGTTCAATAAGAAAGGCAGCGACCCCGAGCACGGCCGACATGTTCAATAAGAAAGGCAGCGAGCCCGAGCACGGCCGACATGTTCAATAAGAACGGCGGCGAGCCCGAGCACGGCCAACATGTTCAATAAGAAAGGCAGCGAGCCCGAGCACGGCCGACATGTTCAATAAGAACGGCGGCGAGCCCGAGCACGGCCAACATGTTCAATAAGAAAGGCAGCGAGCCCGAGCACGGCCGACATGTTCAATAAGAAAGGCAGCGAGCCCGAGCACGGCCGACATGTTCAATAAGAACGGCGGCGAGCCCGAGCACGGCCAACATGTTCAATAAGAAAGGCAGCGAGCCCGAGCACGGCCAACATGTTCAATAAGAAAGGCAGCGAGCCCGAGCACGGCCGACATGTTCAATAAGAACGGCAGCGAGCCCGAGCACGGCCAACATGTTCAATAAGAAAGGCAGCGAGCCTGAGCACGGCCGACATGTTCAATAAGAAAGGCGGCGAGCCTGAGCACGGCCGACATGTTCAATAAGAAAGGCGGCGAGCCCGAGCACGACTGACATGTTCAATAAGAAAGGCAGCGAGCCTGAGCACGGCCAACACGTTCAATAAGAAAGGCAGCGAGCCTGAGCACGGCCGACATGTTTAAAAAGAAAGGCAGCGAGCCCGAGCACGGCCGACATGTTCAAGAAGAAAGGCAGGGAGTCCGAGCACGGCCGACATGTTCAAGAAGAAAGGCAGCGAGTCCGAGCACGGCCGACATGTTCAAGAAGAAAGGCAGCGAGCCCGAGCACGGCCGACATGTTCAAAAAGAAAGGCAGCGAGCCCGAGCACGGCCGACATGTTCAAAAAGAAAGGCAGCGAGCCCGAGCACGGCCGACATGTTCAAAAAGAAAGGCAGCGAGCCCGAGCACAGCCGACATGTTCAAGAAGAAAGGCAGCAAGTCCGAGCACGGCCGACATGTTCAAAAAGAAAGGCAGCGAGCCTGAGCACGGCCGACATGTTCAATAAGAAAGGCAGCGACCCCGAGCACGGCCGACATGTTCAAGAAGGAAGGCAGCAAACCCGAGCGCGGCCGACATGTTCAATAAGAAGGAAGGCAGTGAGCCCGAGCACAGCCGACATGTTCAATAAGAAAGGCAGAGAGCCCGAGCACGGCCGACATGTTCAATAAGAAAGGCAGCGAGCCCGAGCACGGCCGACATGTTCAATAAGGCAGCGAGCCCGAGCACGGCCGACATGTTCAATAAGAAAGGCAGCGAGCCCGAGCACGGCCGACATGTTCAATAAGAAAGGCAGCGAGCCCGAGCACGGCCAACATGTTCAATAAGAAAGGCAGCGAGCCCGAACACGGCCGACATGTTCAATAAGAAAGGCAGCAAGCCCAAGCACGACCGACATGTTCAATAAGAAAGGCAGCGAGCCTGAGCACGGCCGACATGTTCAAGAAGAAAGGCAGCGAGCCTGAGCACGGCCGACATGTTCAATAAGAAAGCCAGCGATCCCGAGCGCGGCCGACATGTTCAATAAGAAGGAAGGCAGTGAGCCCGAGCACAGCCGACATGTTCAATAAGAAAGGCAGCGAGCCCGAGCACGGCCGACATGTTCAAGAAGAAAGGCAGCGAGCCCGAGCACGGCCGACATGTTCAAAAAGAAAGGCAGCGAGCCCGAGCACGGCCGACATGTTCAAGAAGAAAGGCAGCCAGCCCGAACACGGCCGACATGTTCAAAAAGAAAGGCAGCGAGCCCGAGCATGGCCAACATGTTCAATAAGAAATGCAGCGAGCCCGAGCACGGCCGACATGTTCAATAAGAAAGGCAGCAAAGCCCAAGCACGGCCGACATGTTCAATAAGAAAGGCAGCGAGCCCGAGCATGGCCAACATGTTCAATAAGAAATGCAGCGAGCCCGAGCACGGCAGACATGTTCAATAAGAAGGAAGGCAGCGAGCCCGAGCACAGCCGACATGTTCAATAAGAAAGGCAGCAAAGCCCAAGCACGGCCGACATGTTCAATAAGAGAGGCAGCGAGCCTGAGCACGGCCGACATGTTCAAGAAGAAAAGCAGCGAGCCCGAGCACGGCCGACATGTTCAATAAGAAAGGCAGCGAGCCCGAGCACGGCCGACATGTTCAATAAGAAAGGCAGCGAGCCCGAGCACGGCCGACATGTTCAATAAAAAGGAAGGCAGCGAGCCCGAGCACGGCCGACATGTTCAATAAGAAAGGCAGCGAGCCCGAGCACGGCCGACATGTTCAATAAGAAAGGCAGCGAGCCCGAGCACGGCCGACATGTTCAAGAAGAAAGGCAGCGAGCCCGAGCACGGCCGACATGTTCAAGAAGAAAGGCAGCGAGCCCGAGCACTGCCGACATGTTCAAAAAGAAAGGCAGAGAGCCCGAGCATGGCCTACATGTTCAGTAAGAAAGGCAGTGAGCCCAAGCACGGCCGACATGTTCAATAAGAAAGGCAGCGAGCCCGAGCACGGCCAACATGTTCAATAAGAAAGGCAGCGAGCCCGAGCACGGCAGACATGTTCAATAAGAAGGAAGGCAGCGGGCCCGAGCACAGCCGACATGTTCAATAAGAAAGGCAGCAAAGCCCAAGCACGACCGACATGTTCAATAAGAAAGGCAGCGAGCCCAAGCACGGCCGACATGTTCAATAAGAAAGGCAGCGAGCCTGAGCACGGCCAACACGTTCAATAAGAAAGGCAGCGAGCCCGAGCACAGCAGACATGTTCAATAAGAAGGAAGGCAGCGAGCCCGAGCACGGCCGACATGTTCAATAAGAAGGAAGGCAGCGGGCCCGAGCACAGCCGACATGTTCAATAAGAAAGGCAGCAAAGCCCAAGCTCGACCGACATGTTCAATAAGAAAGGCAGCGAGCCCAAGCACGGCCGACATGTTCAATAAGAAAGGCAGCGAGCCTGAGCACGGCCGACATGTTCAAGAAGAAAAGCAGCGAGCCCGAGCACGGCCGACATGTTCAATAAGAAAGGCAGCGAGCCCGAGCACGGCCGACATGTTCAATAAAAAGGAAGGCAGCGAGCCCGAGCACGGCCGACAAGTTCAATAAGAAAGGTAGCGAGCCCGAGCACGGCCGACATGTTCAATAAGAAAGGCAGCGAGCCCGAGCACGGCCGACATGTTCAAGACGAAAGGCAGCGAGCCCGAGCACGGACGACATGTTCAAGAAGAAAGGCAGCGAGCCCGAGCACGGCCGACATGTTCAAGAAGAAAGGCAGCGAGTCCGAGCAAGGCCGACATGTTCAATAAGAAAGGCAGCGAGCCTGAGCATGGCCATGTTCAATAAGAAAGGCAGCGACCCTGAGCACGGCCGACATGTTCAAGAAGAAAGGCAGCGAGCCTGAACACGGCCGACATGTTCAAGAAGGAAGGCAGCAAGTCCGAGCACGGCCGACATGTTCAAGAAGAAAGGCAGCGAGCCCAATCACGGCTGACATGTTCAAGAAGAAAGGCAGCGAGCCTGAGCACGGCCGACATGTTCAAGAAGAAAGGCAGCGAGCCCAATCACGGCCGACATGTTCAAGAAGAAAGGCAGCGAGCCCGAGCACGGCTGGACATGTTCAATAAGAAAGGCAGCGAGCCCGAGCACGGCCAACATGTTCAAGAAGGAAGGCAGCAAGTCCGAGCACGGCCGACATGTTCAAGAAGAAAGGCAGCGAGCCCAATCACGGCCGACATGTTCAAGAAGAAAGGCAGCGAGCCTGAGCACGGCCCACATATTCAATAAGAAAGGCAGTGAGCCCGAGCACGGCCGACATTTTCAATAAGAAAGGCAGCGAGCCCGAGCACGGCCGACATGTTCAATAAGAAAGGTAGCGAGCCCGAGCACGGCCGACATGTTCAAGAAGAAAGGCAGCGAGCCCGAGCACGGCCGACATGTTCAAGAAGAAAGGCAGCGAGTCCGAGCAAGGCCGACATGTTCAATAAGAAAGGCAGCGAGCCTGAGCACGTCCGACATGTTCAAGAAGAAAGGCAGCGACCCTGAGCACGGCCGACATGTTCAAGAAGAAAGGCAGCGAGCCCAATCACGGCCGACATGTTCAATAAGAAAGGTAGCGAGCCCGAGCACGGCCGACATGTTCAAGAAGAAAGGCAGTGAGCCCGAGCACGGCCGACATGTTCAAGAAGAAAGGCAGCGAGTCCGAGCAAGGCCGACATGTTCAATAAGAAAGGCAGCGACCCTGAGCACGGCCGACATGTTCAAGAAGAAAGGCAGCGACCCTGAGCACGGCCGACATGTTCAAGAAGAAAGGCAGCGAGCCCAATCACGGCTGACATGTTCAATAAGAAAGGCAGCGAGCCTGAGCACGGCCGACATGTTCAATAAGAAAGGCAGCGAGCCCGAGCACGGCCGACATGTTCAAGAAGAAAGGCAGCGAGCCCGAGCACGGCCGACATATTCAAGAAGAAAGGCAGCGAGTCCGAGCAAGGCCGACATGTTCAATAAGAAAGGCAGCGAGCCTGAGCATGGCCATATTCAATAAGAAAGGCAGCGACCCTGAGCACGGCCGACATGTTCAAGAAGAAAGGCAGCGAGCCCAATCACGGCCGACATGTTCAATAAGAAAGGCAGCGAGCCCGAGCACGGCCGACATGTTCAAGAAGGAAGGCAGCAAGTCCGAGCACGGCCGACATGTTCAAGAAGAAAGGCAGCGAGCCCGATCACGGCCGACATGTTCAAGAAGGAAGGCAGCGAGTCCGAGCACTGTCAACATGTTCAAGAAGGAAGGCAGCGAGCCCAAGCATGGCCGACATGTTCAATAAGAAAGGCATCGAGTCCGAGCACGGCCGACATGTTCAATAAGAAAGGCAGCGAATCCGAGCACGGCCGACATGTTGAAGAAGAAAGGCGGCGAGCCCGAGCACGACTGACATGTTCAATAAGAAGGCAGCGAGCCCGAGCACGGCCGACATGTTCAATAAGAAAGGCAGCGAGCCCGAGCACGGCCGACATGTTCAAGAAGGAAGGCAGCGAGCCTGAGCATGGCAGACATGTTCAATAAGAAGGCAGCGAGCCCGAGCACAGCCGACATGTTCAAGAAGGAAGGCAGCGAGCCCGAGCACGGCCGACATGTTCAAGAAGAAAGGCAGCGAGCCCGAGCACGGCCGATAAAAGTCAGTGCAGAATATGATGCAGATACACCGCATCCTCACGCAGCTCAGGTGGCACTTGGAGGAATATCACCTGCGAGACCTCGATCAGTGGCACTGAGCCCCGGAATCCTTCAGATTTCGCCTGACGGGAAAGGGATCAGCCCGATGGGCACCTGGTCAGGTCGTGTAGCCGCTGTGTCCAGGCCTGTTCGGTGCACACTTGACGGTGGCATTTAAGGGGTTGAACTGATGCTGTCCGGTGCTGGCCATAAAGCAAAACCCCCGAGTCGTCCATCACTGATGTCATCCGGACACGCCGATGCAGAAAATGCTTTTTATTTTTTTATATTTTTTTAATTTATCAATTTTTGGAGGTGAGAAAGGAAATGATTCAAACTTTCACATACTTTTAAACATTTTTTAGTCCGATTGTTTGTAGTATATACTGAGCCGCTGCGTCTCCTGTGATCCCACCGAGATCAGGGACAGGTGGTGACCGATTCTGTCACGCAGCTCCTGTGCCGCCTCATTACCAGGATCCGGGGAGGGCAGAGGTTCATTGAGATATATAAACCTGGAGTAGATTCTCGGACTGTCAGCCTGCTTGTTGATGGTTTCCAGGTTACACCGATGTCTGACGTCTGGAGTTCATCACAGAGCTCCTCATCCGAGACCAGTGATGATGATGGAGCGGGGGGTCGGACACCCCCCAGCATCACTTTGGGTTTATTTTCTAATATTTCCTGCAGTTTTACCTTTTGATATTTGTGTTTCTGTTTCCCGACAGAGGCTCAGCAAACTGGTGTCTGACGGGACGGGATTGGTGACCAACATCCAGGTGGCGGCAGAAGCCAGAGAGACGCAGCGGAGGGCGGAGGAGCAGGAGATGAGGAGGCTGAGGTGAGTGACCCGATGAGCAGCCACTTACAGGGGTGACCTGGTGTTAGAGGTCCCACCTCGGGGGACGGAGCTCTCCATCCTGGCGCACGTGGCCGCGCATCTGCAGGTCTCTTTCCATTCATTGCCATGGGGATGAAAGGGGCCTTACGAGTTCGGACATCTATGGGACGCCCTCAGATCATGGCATAAATGTCTGACATGGAGCTCGTCAATTTTCTGGGTCCCCACGGAAGCGAATTGAGAGACCCCTGCGCCATCACCTCTCCAATCCTAACAGCAAAAGAGGGGACGCGTTTCTCTAAACAGAGGCCGGACCCTCATCTGTCAGACTTTCAGGGCCTGTCCTGTGCACATGTCGCCGGCCCTTTAAGTAAGCAGCTCTCACACGTCCATATTGGACGCCTCGGGAACAGTCGCAGCGGTTTCTTCTCCATCTTCACTCATATGTGTTTTTTTTTTTTGCTTTCTGTCGTTGGGTTCAGGGTTGAGAAAATTGACGGTGAAGCCAACAGCAGCTACGAGGAGTTCGAAGACATCACCAAGAAATGGCTGCGGAGCGGAGAGATGCGGCTGCCGCACGAGCTGTGGGCGCTGCTGGACTCGCAGCAGCAGCACTGCGGCCAGCTGATCGAGGACAAGAACAACCTGATCGGGGCGCTGCAGCAGGTATGTCCGCCACGAGACCACCCAGTACTGCCATCCGCCTGTAGGGGCCAGGCTCCTTCCTCATTTAAGTGGCCCATTGGGGAGAGCGTCAGTAAGTTGGGGGATCCCACCGGCCTGGAGCAAGTTGTCTGCCCTGGGATCCATCAGATCTCACCGGTTTGGTTTCTGCTGGATCCATGTAAATCTCTTCCAGGAACTGAAGAGGAAAGACGAGCAGTATGTGCGAGACCTGAAGAGACAGTCCGAGGACATCGGCCTGCTGATCGAGAGGATGGAGGAGCAGGTGCGCAGCCTGGGCAAGACGTATCGCGAGGAGCTGCTGCAGATCGAGGTGCGTGACTGATCCCCCGCTGCCATCAGAGATCAGGGCGGGAACAGATCACTGATCATCCATGTTTCCTGCAGAAATCATTCCAGCAAGAGCGCAGAGACCTGCGAGACAAGAGCCGCAAGAAGTGGGAGCAAGGAGCGCAGGCGAGGCGCGAGCGGGAGGTAAGTGCTGGTCTCTGCCCTGTATAATGTGCCGGCCTCTGCCCTTTATAATGTGCCGGCCTCTGTCCTGTATAGTGTGCCGGCCTCTGCCCTGTATAATGTGCCGGCCTCTGCCCTGTATAATGTGCCGGCCTCTGTCCTGTATAGTGTGCCGGCCTCTGTCCGGTTTAATGTGCCGCACTCTGTCCTGTATAATGTGCCGGCCTCTGTCCTGTATAATGTGCCGCACTCTGTCCTGTATAATGTGCCGCACTCTGTCCTGTATAATGTGCCGGCCTCTGTCCTGTATAATGTGCCGGCCTCTGTCCTGTATAGTGTGCCGGCCTCTGTCCTGTATAGTGTGCCGGCCTCTGTCCTGTATAATGTGCCGGCCTCTGTCCTGTATAATGTGCCGGCCTCTGTCCTGTATAGTGTGCCGGCCTCTGTCCTGTATAATGTGCCGGTCTCTGTCCTGTATAATGTGCCGGCCTCTGTCCTGCATAGTGTGCCGGCCTCTGTCCTGTATAATGTGCCGGTCTCTGTCCTGTATAATGTGCCGGCCTCTGCCCTGTATAATGTGCCGGCCTCTGTCCTGTATAATGTGCCGGCCTCTGTCCTGTGTAGTGTGTCGGCCTCTGTCCTGTGTAGTGTGCCGGCCTCTGTCCTGTGTAGTGTGCCGGCCTCTGCCCTGTATAGTGTGTCGGCCTCTGTCCTGTGTAATGTGCCGGCCTCTGCCCTGTATAGTGTGCTGGCCTCTGTCCTGTATAATGTGCCGGCCTCTGTCCTGTATAGTGTGCCGGCCTCTGTCCTGTATAGTGTGCCGGCCTCTGTCCTGTATAATGTGCCGGCCTCTGTCCTGTATAATGTGCCGGCCTCTGCCCTGTGTAGTGTGTCGGCCTCTGTCCTGTGTAGTGTGCCGGCCTCTGTCCTGTGTAGTGTGCCGGCCTCTGCCCTGTATAGTGTGTCGGCCTCTGTCCTGTGTAATGTGCCGGCCTCTGCCCTGTATAGTGTGCTGGCCTCTGTCCTGTATAATGTGCCGGCCTCTGTCCTGTATAGTGTGCCGGCCTCTGTCCTGTATAGTGTGCCGGCCTCTGTCCTGTATAATGTGCCGGCCTCTGTCCTGTATAATGTGCCGGCCTCTGCCCTGTGTAGTGTGTCGGCCTCTGTCCTGTGTAGTGTGCCGGCCTCTGCCCTGTATAATGTGTCGGTCTCTGTCCTGTGTAATGTGCCGGCCTCTGTCCTGTATAATGTGCCGGCCTCTGCCCTGTGTAGTGTGCCGGCCTCTGTCCTGTATAGTGTGCCGGCCTCTGTCCTGTATAATGTGTCGGTCTCTGTCCTGTGTAATGTGCCGCCCTCTGTCCTGTATAATGTGCCGGCCTCTGTCCTGTATAGTGTGCCGGCCTCTGTCCTGTATAGTGTGCCGGCCTCTGCCCTGTATGTGCCGGCCTCTGTCCTGTATAGTGTGCCGCCCTCTGTCCTGTATAATGTGTCGGCCTCTGTCCTGTATAGTGTGCCGGCCTCTGTCCTGTATAGTGTGCCGGCCTCTGTCCTGTGTAGTGTGCCGGCCTCTGTCCTGTATAGTGTGCCGGCCTCTGTCCTGTATAATGTGCCGGCCTCTGTCCTGTATAATGTGCCGGCCTCTGTCCTGTATAGTGTGCCGGCCTCTGTCCTGTATAGTGTGCCGGCCTCTGCCCTGTATAGTGTACCGGCCTCTGTCCTGTATAGTGTGCCGGCCTCTGTCCTGTATAATGTGCCGGCCTCTGTCCTGTATAATGTGCCGGCCTCTGCCCTGTGTAGTGTGTCGGCCTCTGTCCTGTGTAGTGTGCCGGCCTCTGCCCTGTATAATGTGTCGGTCTCTGTCCTGTGTAATGTGCCGGCCTCTGCCCTGTGTAGTGTGTCGGCCTCTGTCCTGTGTAGTGTGCCGACCTCTGCCCTGTATGTGTCGGTCTCTGTCCTATGTAATGTGCCGCCCTCTGTCCTGTATAATGTGCCGGCCTCTGTCCTGTATAGTGTGCCGGCCTCTGTCCTGTGTAGTGTGCCGGCCTCTGTCCTGTATAATGTGCCGGCCTCTGTCCTGTATAGTGTGCCGGCCTCTGTCCTGTGTAGTGTGCCGGCCTCTGTCCAGTATAATGTGCCGGCCTCTGTCCTGTATAGTGTGCCGGCCTCTGTCCTGTATAATGTGCCGGCCTCTGTCCTGTCTAATGTGCCGGCCTCTGTCCTGTATAGTGTGCCGGCCTCTGTCCTGTATAGTGTGCCGGCCTCTGCCCTGTATAGTGTACCGGCCTCTGTCCTGTATAGTGTGCCGGCCTCTGTCCTGTATAATGTGCCGGCCTCTGTCCTGTATAATGTGCCGGCCTCTGCCCTGTGTAGTGTGTCGGCCTCTGTCCTGTGTAATGTGCCGGCCTCTGCCCTGTATAATGTGTCGGTCTCTGTCCTGTGTAATGTGCCGGCCTCTGCCCTGTGTAGTGTGTCGGCCTCTGTCCTGTGTAGTGTGCCGGCCTCTGCCCTGTATGTGTCGGTCTCTGTCCTGTATACTGTGCCGGCCTCTGTCCTGTATAGTGTGCCGGCCTCTGTCCTGTGTAGTGTGCCGGCCTCTGTCCTGTATAGTGTGCCGGCCTCTGCCCTGTATAGTGTACCAGCCTCTGTCCTGTATAGTGTGCCGGCCTCTGTCCTGTATAATGTGCCGGCCTCTGTCCTGTATAATGTGCCGGCCTCTGCCCTGTGTAGTGTGTCGGCCTCTGTCCTGTGTAATGTGCCGGCCTCTGCCCTGTATAATGTGTCGGTCTCTGTCCTGTGTAATGTGCCGGCCTCTGCCCTGTGTAGTGTGTCGGCCTCTGTCCTGTGTAGTGTGCCGGCCTCTGCCCTGTATGTGTCGGTCTCTGTCCTGTATACTGTGCCGGCCTCTGTCCTGTATAGTGTGCCGGCCTCTGTCCTGTGTAGTGTGCCGGCCTCTGTCCTGTATAATGTGCCGGCCTCTGTCCTGTATAGTGTGCCGGCCTCTGTCCTGTATAGTGTGCCGGCCTCTGCCATGTGTAATGTGCCGGCCTCTGTCCTGTGTAGTGTGCCGGCCTCTGTCCTGTGTAGTGTGCCGGTCTCTGCTCCGTCTCAGTATAAAGTGCAGGTCTCTACTCTGCCTCTGTGTCATGCTCAGGACTCTGCTCTTGAGTCGCCCCGTTGCTGGCTTCACCCAGGGCAGTGGGGTACTCGGTACCGGGCCGGTGTCAGGGGGATGATGTGTCACAGCAGCGGTGACCCGGTCCGTGGCCCTGGGCCCCAATATCAATGGCGGTGATGTAAATGGTGTTAAAGTTTATATGGATAGTTTGTGACGCCACCTGTGGTGTTTGGCAAGATGGTAAGCCAACGCTGCGTGCAGATCCGCTGGAACTGATGGTGTGATGCAGCTAAGATGGTGTAGCTCCCCACAGGTGGAGCTGTAGTCCCAGGGCAGTGTAGGTGCAATGGAGGAGTAGGGGCACAGAATGGTATAGATGCTGGTACCCAGATGTAGCGGTGCTGATGCGAGAAGGAATGGAGGACACCAGGGCTTGCAGTTTCAAAGCTTTACTCACAGTCTGTAGTGCACACAGGTGCCCGCTTCGGTACCGTGTCCTCCGGGGCAGAGGCCCAGCCAACCTCCAGGCAAGATAGGTCTCTCCCCGCCTGCACCCCTCCAACATGTGCCTTTGCTGAACGACTCCTCTATTGCGCCTATGGGTGTGAAGAGCTCCAGCACCGTGGTTCTCTGAAGTTCCTCCTGTCAGATGTTCCTAACAACTCTCTCACTTGTATGACAGACAGCTGTAGCCTGCTTCGGGGACGCCTCACTCCCGGCTCTCTATCCGTTTCGCTGTTGTGTCCCAAGTCTTTGATGGGAGTAGTGCTTTTACAGCCAACTACTCCACCGGTGTCTGCTGCAGAACCATAAGTGTCCATACAACCTCGGGGACCGGGCCCCGGCCTTGCGCTGAGATCCTATAGGCAGGGTTCCTATCCAACCCACTCCTCCTCTCTGTTCTCTCTCCTCTTCATTCCGTACTTGTCTTTCTCTCTCTTATGGAAATGCAGGTTACAGTTCTACGTCTCTCTCTCTCTCTCTTTCCCGTGCCAGCTGGCTCTGGTCACTGAGGCAGCTGCAGCACTCCTCCTTCTCTTTCTTTCTTCCAGGGACTCTCACTCCTCTCTGAGTGGCTTCCGTCCCCACTCACCTTCTGTCAGCCTGTCCTAGCTCTCTCTGACCGCCCCCTAAGGGACTGACCTGTAATTCTATCTTTCCCATTCTTTTTATACCAACTCCACCCACCTCCCAGCATATCTCGTGTTACGAAGCAGGGATCCACGAGGGGTGCTCTGCCACCCTGAGCCTGAAGCTGCAATCTGGTCCTCAGCTGAACTATCCTGTGTGTGGGGTGCAGGTGTTGGAGTGTGGCAGGGAGTTCCCACCTTACCTGGATGGTGGAGCACTACACCTTAGGAGAAGGTGCAGTACCTCTGTGGCGACTGAGCCTCAGGGGTGCCACACTCTGCCTCTATAATGTGCAGGTCTCTGCTCCGTCTCTGTGTCATGCTCAGGACTCTGCTCTGTCCTGTATAGTGTGCCGGTTTCTGTCCTGTAATGTGCAGGTCTCTGCTCTGTATAATGTGCAGGTCTCTGCTCTGTATAATGTGCAGGTCTCTGCTCTGTGTCATGCTCAGGACTCTGCTCTGTATAATGTGCAGGTCTCTGCTCTGTGTCATGCTCAGGACTCTGCTCTGTATAATGTGCAGGTCTCTGCTCTGTGTCATGCTCAGGACTCTGCTCTGTATAATGTGCAGGTATCTGCTCTGTGTCATGCTCAGGACTCTGCTCTGTATAATGTGCAGGTCTCTGCTCTGTGTCATGCTCAGGACTCTGCTCTGTATAATGTGCAGGTCTCTGCTCTGTGTCATGCTCAGGACTCTGCTCTGTATAATGTGCAGGTCTCTGCTCTGTCTCATGCTCAGGACTCTGCTCTGTATAATGTGCAGGTCTCTGCTCTGTGTCATGCTCAGGACTCTGCTCTGTATAATGTGCAGGTCTCTGCTCTGTCTCATGCTCAGGACTCTGCTCTGTATAATGTGCAGGTCTCTGCTCTGTGTCATGCTCAGGACTCTGCTCTGTATAATGTGCAGGTCTCTGCTCTGTGTCATGCTCAGGACTCTGCTCTGTATAATGTGCAGGTATCTGCTCTGTGTCATGCTCAGGACTCTGCTCTGTATAATGTGCAGGTATCTGCTCTGTGTCATGCTCAGGACTCTGCTCTGTATAATGTGCAGGTCTCTGCTCTGTGTCATGCTCAGGACTCTGCTCTGTATAATGTGCAGGTCTCTGCTCTGTGTCATGCTCAGGACTCTGCTCTGTATAATGTGCAGGTCTCTGCTCTGTCTCATGCTCAGGACTCTGCTCTGTATAATGTGCAGGTCTCTGCTCTGTGTCATGCTCAGGACTCTGCTCTGTATAATGTGCAGGTCTCTGCTCTGTATAATGTGCAGGTCTCTGCTCTGTATAATGTGCAGGTCTCTGCTCTGTATAATGTGCAGGTCTCTGCTCTGTGTCATGCTCAGGACTCTGCTCTGTATAATGTGCAGGTCTCTGCTCTGTGTCATGCTCAGGACTCTGCTCTGTATAATGTGCAGGTCTCTGCTCTGTGTCATGCTCAGGACTCTGCTCTGTATAATGTGCAGGTATCTGCTCTGTGTCATGCTCAGGACTCTGCTCTGTATAATGTGCAGGTCTCTGCTCTGTGTCATGCTCAGGACTCTGCTCTGTATAATGTGCAGGTCTCTGCTCTGTGTCATGCTCAGGACTCTGCTCTGTATAATGTGCAGGTCTCTGCTCTGTGTCATGCTCAGGACTCTGCTCTGTATAATGTGCAGGTCTCTGCTCTGTCTCATGCTCAGGACTCTGCTCTGTATAATGTGCAGGTCTCTGCTCTGTGTCATGCTCAGGACTCTGCTCTGTATAATGTGCAGGTCTCTGCTCTGTCTCATGCTCAGGACTCTGCTCTGTATAATGTGCAGGTCTCTGCTCTGTGTCATGCTCAGGACTCTGCTCTGTATAATGTGCAGGTCTCTGCTCTGTGTCATGCTCAGGACTCTGCTCTGTATAATGTGCAGGTATCTGCTCTGTGTCATGCTCAGGACTCTGCTCTGTATAATGTGCAGGTCTCTGCTCTGTGTCATGCTCAGGACTCTGCTCTGTATAATGTGCAGGTCTCTGCTCTGTGTCATGCTCAGGACTCTGCTCTGTATAATGTGCAGGTCTCTGCTCTGTCTCATGCTCAGGACTCTGCTCTGTATAATGTGCAGGTCTCTGCTCTGTGTCATGCTCAGGACTCTGCTCTGTATAATGTGCAGGTCTCTGCTCTGTCTCATGCTCAGGACTCTGCTCTGTATAATGTGCAGGTCTCTGCTCTGTGTCATGCTCAGGACTCTGCTCTGTATAATGTGCAGGTCTCTGCTCTGTGTCATGCTCAGGACTCTGCTCTGTATAATGTGCAGGTCTCTGCTCTGTGTCATGCTCAGGACTCTGCTCTGTATAATGTGCAGGTCTCTGCTCTGTGTCATGCTCAGGACTCTGCTCTGTATAATGTGCAGGTCTCTGCTCTGTCTCATGCTCAGGACTCTGCTCTGTATAATGTGCAGGTCTCTGCTCTGTGTCATGCTCAGGACTCTGCTCTGTATAATGTGCAGGTCTCTGCTCTGTCTCATGCTCAGGACTCTGCTCTGTATAATGTGCAGGTCTCTGCTCTGTGTCATGCTCAGGACTCTGCTCTGTATAATGTGCAGGTCTCTGCTCTGTGTCATGCTCAGGACTCTGCTCTGTATAATGTGCAGGTCTCTGCTCTGTCTCATGCTCAGGACTCTGCTCTGTATAATGTGCAGGTCTCTGCTCTGTGTCATGCTCAGGACTCTGCTCTGTATAATGTGCAGGTCTCTGCTCTGTGTCATGCTCAGGACTCTGCTCTGTATAATGTGCAGGTCTCTGCTCTGTGTCATGCTCAGGACTCTGCTCTGTATAATGTGCAGGTCTCTGCTCTGTCTCATGCTCAGGACTCTGCTCTGTATAATGTGCAGGTCTCTGCTCTGTGTCATGCTCAGGACTCTGCTCTGTATAATGTGCAGGTCTCTGCTCTGTGTCATGCTCAGGACTCTGCTCTGTATAATGTGCAGGTCTCTGCTCTGTGTCATGCTCAGGACTCTGCTCTGTATAATGTGCAGGTCTCTGCTCTGTGTCATGCTCAGGACTCTGCTCTGTATAATGTGCAGGTCTCTGCTCTGTCTCATGCTCAGGACTCTGCTCTGTATAATGTGCAGGTCTCTGCTCTGTGTCATGCTCAGGACTCTGCTCTGTATAATGTGCAGGTCTCTGCTCTGTCTCATGCTCAGGACTCTGCTCTGTATAATGTGCAGGTCTCTGCTCTGTGTCATGCTCAGGACTCTGCTTTGCCTCTGTAGCTGGAAAGTCTCATGAACAGGATGAAGAAGGTGGAAGAGTACGAGCAGCAGCTGAATCGGCTCCGGGTGCAGGACGGGGAGGAATACAACATGATCAAAATTAAGCTGGAGACAGATGTACAGGTGAGAGAAAAGTATGTGCACCCCCTAATTACTGAGCTCTACAGCCAACAAGCACACAGCCGTGCAATCTCCGCACACAGTGGTCGTTGGGTGTGCAGTAATCAGGAGCTCAGTGCCTGCACCCCACGGCCGTGGCCCCGTGTGACGTCTCTGTCCTCTCCCGGTGCAGATCCTCCAGCAGCAGCTGCAGCAGATGAAGGCCACGTACCAGCTGAACCAGGAGAAGCTGGAGTATAACTTCCAGGTGCTGAAGAAGAGGGACGAGGAGAATACCATCACCAAGTCTCAGCAGAAGAGGAAGATCACACGGTAATGCTCCCCGATATGTTTTGGGTTTTAAAAATGTAGTTTTTCAGAATATCCCGCCATGTGGACATGAAGAATAACTTTATTTCTGGCCATTATTTGTCTTGGTTCCTGCATTTTTCACAAGTTTTTCCTCTGCAGGTGCGGTCTATGAGTTTTAGTTGTTTAGTTGGACGATAGCTGCTATAGTGTCTCCTACACACACACAGCGACAAGAAGCAGCAGTATGGAGGAGATTATACCGTAGCACTGAGAAGTGTAGCTTGGAATCTTGCACTGAGGTTATGTAAAACACTTACTAGAAAGCAGCAGCATGGAGGAGATTATGCAGCAGCACTTAGCAGTGTAGCTGTGAATCTTGCACTCATGTTATGTAAACTCTTACTAGAAAACAGCAGCATGGAGGACATTATGCAGTAGCACTTAGCAGTGTAGCTGTGAATCTTGCACTCATGTTATGTAAACTCTTACTAGAAAGCAGCAGCAAGGAGGACATTATGCAGTAGCACTTAGCAGTGTAGCTGTGAATCTTACTTTTAGGTTATGTAAAACACTAGAAAGCAGCAGCATGGAGGACATTATGCAGTAGCACTTAGCAGTGTAGCTGTGAATCTTGCACTCATGCTATGTAAACTCTTACTAGAAAGCAGCAGCATGGAGGACATTATGCAATAGCACTTAGCAGTGTAGCTGTGAATCTTGCACTCATGTTATATACACTCATGTTATGTAAACTCTTGCTAGAAAGCAGCAGCATGGAGTACATTATGCAGTAGCACTTAGCAATGTAGCTGTGAATCTTACACTCAGGTTACGTAAAACACTAGAAAGCAGCAGCATGGAGGACATATGCAGCAGCACTGAGCAGTGTAGCTGTGAATCTTGCACTGACGTTACATAACACACTTACTAGAATGTAGCAGCATGGAGGACATTATACAGTAGTACTGAGCAGTGTAGCTGTGAATCCAGCACTAGAGTGAAATTACATTTTTCTTGAAGCAGCAGTATAGAGTGACATTCAAAAAGGCTACTGAGCAGCATTTCTCTGAATTCATCTCAAGGGTAAAATATATCACTTATTTCAAAGCAGATGAAGGACAATATTCAGCAGTATTGAGCACTGGAGCTTTTAATCTACCACTGGGATGAGATAAACATTGAATAGAAGCACCCTCAGTATGGAGATTACAATACAGAAGTACTGTTCAGTGTTAATGTGAATCCAGCAGAGGGGGTGAGATAAACACATAATAGAAAGCAGCGGCATGCAGGACTTTTTGCAGCTTTGAACCTGACACTAAAAGGAGATAAAACTCTTATTAGAAAGCAGCATGAAGTACATTATACAGAAGTACTGTGCAGTGTAGCTGTAAATCCAGCACTGCAGTGTGATTAAATGCTAAGACTTCAAAAGCCAGCTGTAACCTGATCCTTCAGTGAGCTGGTAATCTCTCTTGTTTTGAACAGGACAGATTATTGCTGCATTTTCGAGTTATTGATGAGTTTGGGAGGCAGAGGGTTCTGTGTTCTCTCAGTGTGGAATGTTTTCGCCGCGCTCCTCCTTTTCTGATTTGCGTCCTCCTTTATTTCTTGCAGATTGCAGGACGTCCTCAACAACCTGAAGATAAAGCTGGAGAAACAAAGCAAACAATACAAAGAGGAGAACCAGGCGCTGAGTGACGACTTCAGGAGGATCGCTGGGCAGTACAAGGAGCTGCAGAAGAAGATGAGGTCAGCCCACATTGCTGCACTGCCCAGGCTTGCTGACGGTTTCCACCTACACCTAGCTTAGTACTGATTTCCCTGTCGCTTTCCTCTGTCAGGCATTTTGCAGCTGTGGACTCCAAGAAGTTTCATGACATCTGGGTGATGAACGAGGAGGAAATGAAGCAGCTGGTGGGGAAGGCGCTGCAGGTCGATCACATTATACATGAGCAGCAGCTCGGACTGCCCTGGAAGGAGCCAGACCTGGGGTTCATGGATAATGTTGGTCCGCTGATGGTGGAACCCAAGGAACAGAAGACAGCCAGCGAGCTGGCCCATGAAGTCATGAGGAGCTCTGGTGAGAATGACTTCAGTGAGGGAGGGCTCCTGCTGAACTCAGTCGCCTTACAGAAAAATCTGATCCAAGGTTTCGCAGAAAATGGAAGTTTTGGTTATAATATTTACTGGGAACAGTCAGCAAGGCAGGACTTTAAGGGAAGAGAATGCACTTCTTGCCTGTGTAAAGCAAGTTTTATAGATCCCCTTATGTAAGGGGAATATTTTACAATGTAAAGTTCTCTCTTTAATGTTCATTGTGGAGCCATTTACCTTTGTATTCCTGCTCTCCTGCCTCTATATAGCACATAAAGGCAGCAGTAGCATGGAGGACGTTGTACAGCAATATCAAGCAGTGTACCTACAAATACAGCTCTGAGTGAGATAAAACACTTACTAGAAGGCTGCAGCAGTATGGAGGACATGATGCAGCAGTACCCGAGCAGTGTACCTGCGAATGCAGCTCTGGGGTGAGCTAAAACACTTACTAGAAGGTGGCAGCAGCAGCATGGAAGACATACAGCAATAATGAGCAGAGTAGCTGTAATCCAACTCTGGGGCGAGATAAAACAGTTACTAGAAAGCAAATGAATGGAGGATATTACATAGCGCAGAATAGCTGTGAATCCAACACTGGGGTGAGATAAAACACTTACTAGAGGTTAGCAACATAAAAGATATTATACAGCAGTACCAAGCAGAGTAGCTGTGAATCCAGCTCTAAGGTGAGATAAACCACCTGATCACTTCCATCTGCTGATTTTGGAGCACTGATTGTTCTGTAATTTCTTCTCTTATGTCATACACAGAAGGCTGTGACGAATCGGTGTTATCTAGTGGCCAGGAAGGCTCGGGCCCCTCATCATTGCAGTTCTCTCGCCGGACTGTGAAGCAGATCCTGGAGGTTCTGTGTGATGAATCTGTAAGTGACCGGTGGACGGGACATCTGTTCCTCCCGTACGTTGGCGTCATCACTTTTACTTTTCCCAGGGATTCCTGATAGAGGATAAACTAGTGCAGCTGCTGGCCCCGCTGGAAAAGGACGAGCGCTCGCTCATACGGCTGGACTCCATATTTGGGGTACGTGCAAATGGATCTTTATGGCCTTAAATAGTGGGAGTGTAGCACCTTACTCATAATATAGGCTCACAGTAGTGGTGGGCGCCCTGTGACTGACTCTAGGGTCGACCACCATGGTGTTGACTAGTAAACTGTAGTCACTGTCAGTGGGGTCCTGTAGAAGGATACAAGTGTGTATGGGGGCTAACACATCCCCAGTATCAGGCTGCTGGGCTCCTGCCCCCCATGATGAGGCTAATAACGTCCCCCGTCATACAGGCGCTGCAGATAGAAGTGGAAGACGACGTCTACAAACTTGTGGACTTTTTCCTGAAGTACAAACAGCGTCAAGAGCGTCCCCCACAGGTAAGAGAGGCCATTGCATCTGGGGTGAATGAATCCCTATCATGAAGTCAGGCGTCCCACATATAGCTCTTATTCCTCGGGAGCAGATGGCCTGGGATGGGTCACGACACAACATTGCAGGTCTGACTCCTTGTTTGGAGTCAGGGGGGAGGAGCTTACATCAGGCCGCTGATTGGAACTCTATTCAGTGAATATAATCGCACAGACACTATAGAAATGTCCTATGGACCTGAGAAAAGGCGTTCCACTCTGGGTCAGATGGGCCGACGCGTTTAACAGGAGATCCCCCTACGGGCCCATGTTCTGACCCAATAGGAGCCCACATTGAAAGAGGGAAACGCTAATTTTATCCCGACCTTCACCTCTCTGCTCTTTTTAAGGAGGAAGAAGGACCGCAGGAGTCCTATCAGACCCATTTCCACGCGCCTGACCTCATCCACCCCAATGATGTCCTGCGAGCACTGAAAGCCTTTACCATGGCGGCCCACCAGCGCAGGTCCAGCTCTCCACTGTTCAGAGCATGTAGATCTCAGGGTGAAGCATCCATGTGCCGGTGATGCTCATGCTGTGCACATTCACCCTCCTAGAGCTTTACCCCGAGACGGGGCAGTTGTAACGTCTCCCGTATATTTATATAAGTGACTTATCCTATAGGGAGAAACCGCATCAAAGATCGGCAGGAATAGACGAGCGCGACAGCAGCGAGGATGCGGTTTATTGGAGTGCGGCTGCGCAGGTCATCCCGCAATCTAAGCTCAAGGTCTGGGACGCCCTGGAAGCCGCCATGGAGAAATATTAGTACGTCTGGTACCTTGTATCCTGCACAAAAACTCAAGTTTCTACCTAATGTCGTTTCCTGGGGCAGAGGACAGGACGTTACAAAAGCTCTGTTAAGAAGTGTGAATGCAGCTTTGGATGTGACTGGTGTCGCTCAGTATCATATGGATATAAACCAGAGCTGGGTATTGGGTATTTTGTGTTTTTGTAATCCACCTTATCCTCGGTGTGTTTCAGTGATGTCCTGACTAGTCGATCAGAACTGATTACCGAAACATCATCTCTGCGGCAGCAGAACACAGAACTGAGGATGTTGTTACATCAGTACCTCAACTCCAAGGTAATCTGCTCCAGGGTATCCTGACTGAACGCTCAAGGGTCGGGTTCAGTGATGCGATGGTTTTACATAATAATAATAATCTTTATTTTTATATAGCGCTAACATATTCCGCAGCGCTTTACAGTTTGCACATATCATCACTGTCCCCGATGGGGCTCACAATCTAAATTACATAACATAAATCACTGCACCCAAAACACCCTAAAAACATAAAAAAAGGAAAAGCAGGGAAGACAACGATCTTCCTCCGTCTCCTTTTTTTATTTCGACATTTGACACATGAAATTCAGCCTTTGTACCCTGTCTCTGGAGTACAGAGATGACTACAGCATGGTCCATGTAAGTTTCTCAACAGCATTTTTTAAACACGTCCTTTAATGTATCACTCTGATGGCAGTCCTTACAGTATATGGCAATACATGTAGCCTGCAGTAAAGAGGTTCACAAGATGTAAGCCAATACATGTGAACAATAATACTAGATGATTAACTTTATTCATAAAGGGACCTGTCTTCCTAAGTACATTAAATCAGAAGAACTGATTTTAGGCACCGCCATGGGTACGGCTTTTATGCCTCTTTTTTGTGAATGCTTAGATTTTGTGTCTCAAATATTTTTTTCTTTTTAGATCAATTCTGAGCTGGAGATTGCTCCCACGCAAACCATACAGGTGGATATTGACCACGTCTGATACTGTCATGTAGAGGAGGATCGACTCACTGCTGAAAATGAGATTTATACTGAAGACTCTCTTCTATATCAATAATAAAATAGGTGACAGAACAATGATGATGTGTTGTGTGACGTGTAACGTTCACCATGGGTGTGAGACACAAACACTCCTTTCTGTTATCAGGATGTTTTCCGGAGTTAGGGTGGGCAATTATCCTCTCACATGAATGAAGCAGACGACACGGCAGGCCAGATTTCGTTTTCAGACAAGGTCTTTATTCCAGTGAGTTACAAAACAGAGACTAGTAAAATAGTCACATGATGAAGAAACCGTCCCCTACAAATATCAGTGTCCCGGGACGGGACCGCCCCCGCTGTGCACCTCGTGATCCTCAGTCGTTCACAGGAGCCACTTACATCTTTAAGGCTTACGTAAGTAATTCAGTGCGGCTCCAGGTGAAATCCCGAAACATAATAGAGGGTCCTAGAATAGGTACCGCGTGGAGGAACAACAACTCCAGCGCCCCCGCTACCATCCAATCAATCTTTAAATCCTCTGAGTGTCCACCTGTGTTATGTCTGATACTAATTACTGAGCTGTGTATCGCAGCCTATCATGTGATACCAAGCCGTGTATCTATACGTCCCATGTGCGATACCGTCTGCTGAGCCGTGTATCTAATTCTGTCATGTGTGATACCAATTACTGAGTCGTGTACTGAATCCTATGATGTGTGATACCATTTGCTGAGCTGTGTATCTGTGTATCGCTGACCCTGTCTCAGCGATCCACATCACTCCCTGACTTTCTGTATCTAAGCTGTGGCCCCCTTCATCTACCAGGGTTTAGGAACCGCTGGTTGAGTGCCCCCGGCATCGTATACAAGGACAGAGCCACAAACAGCAGCGCCACGGCCGCCAGGAGCACGCCCAGCAAGTGCCACCTGTAATGTCTCCACAGCAGCACGGAGGTGATACGCAGGGGGCGCAGCAGCCACATCAGACTGGTATTAGGACGACTGGAGCCGCACAGTCACCATTTTATTGTAACAAACACAAAAAAGAACAAAACAAAAACAGACAAAACAAGAGGAAGAAAAAACAAAAAAAAAAAAAAACAAATTACAATTCACTCAGCAAAAACTATAAATAAAATTCTTTACAAAGTTCACAACTCAAATTAGTGCAAAGCAGAAAATAAGCCCCCCCCAAAACGGAAGGGGGGATTAACCGATATTGCTATAACATGGGCACGGGGTGGCTTAATGACGCCATGATGAGGTCACACGTCGGGGGCTGCGTTGGTTAATGGTGGCAAGAGTCGTCTATTGCTCTCGGGACTCGTTGTGTCAATGGCTTATTGCATTGGCTTCTATTTGTCGGCTCCGTCTACCGGGGGCCCAAAAAAATGCATTCTGGGAGATGAAAACCTGATAACTAAGGCGGGAGTAGAAGACTACTTATTAAACGAGTTATCTAATTTTCACCGCAACCTTCTGAGTGCCAAGTTTTGTTTTTTTTACTAGAAGACTACTTAGGCCGAGCACCGGGACGTGAAACGCGTCACAGCCGGACACAGCACACCGCTAGGAGGGTTTTACCAGGATTCTGGATATATATGACACAGACGTCCATGAAAATCAGCTGTTAAAGGGAACGCGTCATCAGAAAAGGGCCTGGTGTTTAACTCAGGTTTTTGTGCTATATATATATATATTTTTTTTAGGAGGGGGCAAGGTTTTTTTTTTATATATATATATATAACAATCTACATTGGAAAAAAAAAAATGTAATCTTGCAATTTTCATCCTGGTCACTGGGGCTCGTCTAGATTCATACTGCCTGTTCTTTACAGAAGACTTTTCAACAGTCTCATTATCATCACAGGCAGGATTATAGTGCTTGTTAACACCTCTATACACAGCTGATAACACAGGATCCACCAATCACAATAGACTAGGTCACAGCTCACCTCCTCCTCCTCAGTGACCCTAAGGGTCAGCTGTACATGTGTTAGCTATTAAAAAAAATCTCCAGTTGTCGGTGTGAAAATTGCAAGATTTCACATTTTTATATTTGATAAATATAGATTATTTGGGGGAAAAAAATGTACAAAAATATATATATATTTAATACATAAACACTGATTTAAACACTAATTTCCTAATGACACATCCCCGTTAAACGCACGGGCTGTCTGCCCATAGTAGAAGAAATCTATTTGTTCTAAGCAAAAAAAAAAAAAATATCCTTTGGTCAATGACTCCATTCAGAAATAATTCTCAAGCAGAAAAAGTGCGTGAAACGCGTCGTATCGACCAAATCTTAGATTCCCTTTGTGTCAGATCTCAGACTTTCGCGTCGGTTCTATGCCTACCTCACTTATTGGCTGTGGAGGGTCTAAAACATTTTAAAAAAAAATAATTTAAAAAAAAAAAAAAGGTGAAAAGTAACAGCACGGAAATATTTTTAAAATTTTTTGAGTAAATGATGTGATGAAGTTTTTCATTTTTGGAAAATCTCCTAATTTATAAAATTCTCAAATTACGAAATTAAGTAGGAAAATACAAATTCATTTGAACTATTTTTTTTTTTTTTTTTTTAACATTTTTTGCGACTTTTTAGAAGATTGTGCTAAATTTATTAATTTTTCTATTTTCGAGATAAAATAGGTTAAATTATGTAAACTAGATTCTTTGTGCTCTGCGTCAGTGCGTTCCAGTTGATTATTTTGGGCTCTACAGCAATAAGGCAAAAGTTGCAGTTTCTAGAGAAACGCATTTTGTTCCGGAGGAGAGTGGGACCCCACAGTGATTTTCTAGCTATTGAGGTCGCTCTTCTTGGTGGAAGATCTGATAGAACTGAAACTTGTTAATCTTTGACCTTCATCAGGTCTCCGACTACTCAATGTTCGCAGGTCCATGAGAGATTTTTGCCATTCGCCAAGTTGTGGTCAATAATTGGACAGTTTAAACCGTGTTTGGTTTTGTGGACATCTACAAAATCGACCTGCTGATTTTAGTCGTTTGGACAGGACATTGATGGATTTCATAAATTCAGAAGGATCAACTTGCTTGTTTTAGAACTGGAACTTTTTGGAGTCTCCTAGACCTACATTGGATATATCTTAGGAGGTAAAATTTTGACTTATTTTTAGGTTTTCACAGTGAACCTCTCACCGGGACACTAGGTGGATTAGGACATCTTGTACTTTGCCCAGTTTGATGGCCCTCCATAGTCTGATTACTGGGTAAAAAGAAGCAACTTTGAAAATGGCTCTTCCTGTTTCCTAGGAGTTGGAAAATGCCAAATGGGGACCTCTTTTGACCATTTTGGGTATTTTGTAGCCCCATTGATGGGAAGTTTCTTAGATCAACCTTTTCAGGTTTATCACATTGGAGCCTGTAACGAATGTGAAGGACCCCGTCCTCATGACCGGATCCCTTTAATACCACAGTTGAACAACATGTAGGACATGCAAAAAGTTTGCATGGGGCAAAACGCGTCAACACACACAGCAAACATAGTTGCACAGGTTGATCTACTGCAAACATTCCCCTAGGAACGTCCTAGAAAAACAGCATTGGTGTGATCAGCCAGGAGAAGCTTGGGTCTACCGGAGAACACAACGCCAAGGTTCCTCGTTGACTTGCTGTTGGACCTCTGCCCTCCCGGCTTCTCAGTAAAAATGCTAAAATAATTCACACAGAATAAAATTTTGTGCTGAAACCCCTTCACGATACTACACAGTCTATGATGGAAAGAACAAACATCTCGCGGAAGTGCAAGCACTGCCGAGTCTATTCTCCTGGACGCTTCTTCAAGCCCCGAGCAGTTTCTTGACCATGTAACCTGGCATGCTATACAGGAAGAGGGCCACCATGGCCAACAGGAGCAACGCCAGCACGATCTTAATGATGAGCCACTTGTATCGGTTACAGATGAGGTACTTGATGGATTTAAGCGGGTTGAGGAACCAGATGAAAGAAGTGTCGGGCCGACTGTCCATGGCAGCGTGAAACAAGATAAGCAGAAGGCACAGGGATGGGGATAAGTGAGAGAGGAGCAGGTAGAAAAGACAAACATTGTTAGTACGTGAAAACTTACAGGCGGCGACTCGCCCTGAAATGTAAAATTAATTGGATTAGTACAAAAAAGTTAGTGACGGAAGGTGAAAGGGGAAACAAATTATTCCCACTAGCACCTGGGGATTGGGAGCAAAATGTCTTTCATTGGTTAACGGATTGGAAAGTGGTTAGAAAAGAAGAATTGCAACTTTCTAAAACAGGTTGATAAATGAAAGCAAAGACAGGCAATATTCTGATTCTTTATGATTACAACTCCTATATGTGACCTTTGAAGGTGAAACACCCAAATTACACATTAGTGCATCCCCATACATACTAGATTGCTGGTAGTCCATCTTTGGTCAAAACCTAACCCTCATCATGTCAGTACCCGACCCAGACTTCATGCCTCATCATGGCTATCCACCAAGATACTAAAGTGAACGCGTGCAATCTAATGGTACTAATACCTAGAAGGGCTGGTACTTCACTAGGTTCCAAAGACAATCCTACAAGAAACCAAATACCCAACAAGATGTTGATGCCCATGATGGATGATGAGTTATGGAACCAAATACAATACAAGTGTGAAACCACAGATGCCACTTTATGACTCATACCCATTAGGCTTTGCACTCATTGAAGCTCATGGGCTGTCACCCAAGAATTGGATACACAATAAGGTGTTGATGCCCAACTGATCATGGGTTGTCCATCTAGATACCAACTAGGGCTCTAGTACATAAAGGTTGTACCTCACCACCCACTTGTGGTCTCTGGGTCCACCATAATTCATAGTCTAACCTTTGAGACAACAATGCCATTAAGGGTGTGTGAAGACACAGCATTTCTTCTTAATTATGCAGATGTATTATTTCAGTAGGCCAAAGGACATGAGCTTTTGATCATATCAGACTGAATGTTGACTCTATTTGTCAATTTAAATGTTTATTGATTGGCTGCTGATTAGCTATTGTATCTGTCTTAGTATTGTTCTACTGTCCTTGAGAAACAAAAGCACAGGATATTTGAACAATGTTTGTTAATAGGTTGATGGCCCATTAGTGCTTTTCAATATGAAGGACAACATGTTGTTTGAACACTCCAGCAGTGAGAGATGGCCTCTTTCCACCTCCCCCTAAGCCTGTGGTGGAATGACTGAATGAGACGTTGTGAACTATGAAAAGGAGGTTCCGCCTGTGTTAGAGAGAGACTCTACACTACAGTAGCCATGGCTCCAAATGAACAACTACAGAGCTATTCACTGACCATCACTGAACCCTCAAAGACATTTGGAGAATCCAGGTTGGGACAATCAGGTCACCTGGCCTCATATATCAATGGATTGTCAGCTTCCTAAGCTTCTCCTTACCACCTCTCTATGTGCATACAACGGCTGTTAGTACATTTTGTTACTTGGACCCCCTTTCAGTGCTTGCTTAGTCATTGGTGCTCTGTCTGTATTTAATTTCATCATATGTACTGATTCATTAATAAAATTTATATATTTTGTCTACTCTTTGACCCCTCTTTTTGCTCGAATCAGCTTGTTGGGGTTTATTGATATCTGTATTTTTTGAGTTTTTCTGACTTACTATTAACCCCATGTTTTAGGAAAATGTTGTTGTCTAGTACCACAGGTGGGGTCGTCGGCCCTGGAAGGTCTGAAATCACAGCTGCTCTAATACTGGTGAATCAGTGGAAGGGTGAGACTCTGATTTGCACCATCTTGGGAACTGTGCTGGGACTGTTCTATGTTATTTGCCTACTGTAGTATGTGGTGCAATAAAGTATGGCCACACTGTTACCTTCACCCTGTGTTGTCTGAGTAGCATTATGCCTGCAGGAAAAGGATAGCGGGTAGAGTTGAGCGATACCGTCCGATACTTCAAAGTATCGTATCGGATGGTATCGGCCGATCTTTAAAAAAAGTATCGGTATCGCCGATTCCGATACCGGAAGTCCCATTCAAGTCTATGGGACTTCCGGTATCGGAATAAGAAAAACCCTTTCCTGCCCTTGTACAGCCTCTCTGGGGTCTGTACGGGCCTTTCGGGGGGCTGTGCCGGCCTGCCAGGGGGTCTGTGCAGGCTCCGGTGGTCTGTGCCGGCCTGCCGGTGGTCTGTGCAGGCTCCGGGGGGCTGTGCCGGCCTGCCGGGGGGCTGTGCCGGCCTGCCGGGGGGCTGTGCAGGCTCCGGGGGGCTGTGCCGGCCTGCCGGGGGGCTGTGCCGGCCTGCCGGGGGGCTGTGCCGGCCTGCCGGTGGTCTGTGCAGGCTCCGGGGGTCTGTGCAGGCATCGTCCGATGGGACTACAAGTCCCATCGGGCGATGCCTGCTACCATGACAGTGATTGACACATTAGCCAATGATGGGACAGTAGTAGTCCCATCATCCGGCTAATGTGTTAAATGTAAAAAAAAAAAAAAAAAAAAATTACATGCTACATACATACAACATGCATACTACATACATGCTACATTCATACTACATACTACATACATGCTACATTCATACTACATAAATACTACATGCAACATACATACTACATATATACTACATGCATGCTACATACATACTGCATGCTACATACATACCACATATATACTACATACATACTACATGCATGCTACATACATACTACATACATACTACATGCATACCACATATATACTACATACATACAATACATTCATACAATACATACATAGACATACAGTACATATAACATAGAGTAACATACTTACCAATACTTGTCACATTGTTCCCCGAAGCCATTGTCTTTTCCGGGATAAATATTAACATAACAAACCACAAAAATACTCACCCACGATCCGAAGCAGTCCACGAGTGTGTCCCACGACGATCTTGGGTAGAGAACTGCAGCATCAGATGATGCTGCCGTTCTCTACGGGCTGCAGGAATCCAATGACGGAAGGTAGGTATCCTTCCGCACTGTATTCCTCCGCCACTTAAAAAAAAAAAGTCCCTAGTCTCACTTTATGCCATTGCTGTGTGGGAAATTCCCACACAGCAATGGCATAAAGTGAGACTAGGGACTTTTTTTTTTTAAGTGGCGGAGGAATACAGTGCGGAAGGATACCTACCTTCCGTCATTGGATTCCTGCAGCCCGTAGAGAACGGCAGCATCATCTGATGCTGCAGTTCTCTACCCAAGATCGTCGTGGGACACACTCGTGGACTGCTTCGGATCGTGGGTGAGTATTTTTGTGGTTTGTTATGTTAATATTTATCCCGGAATAGACAATGGCTTCGGGGAACAATGTGACAAGTATTGGTAAGTATGTTACTCTATGTTATATGTACTGTATGTCTATGTATGTATTGTATGAATGTATTGTATGTATGTAGTATATATGTGGTATGTATGTAGCATGTAGTATGTATGTGGTATGTATGTAGCATGCATGTAGTATGTATGTAGTATGTATGTAGCATGCATGTAGCATGCATGTAGCATGCATGTAGCATGCATGTAGCATGTATGTAGCATGCATGTAGTATGTATGTAGTATGTATGTAGTATGTATGTAGCATGTATGTAGCATGCAGTATGTATGTAGCATGTATGTAGTATGTATGTAGTATATATGTAGTATGTATGTAGCATGTAGTATGTATGTAGCATGCATGTAGTATATATGTAGTATGTATGTAGCATGCATGTAGCATGTATGTAGTATGTATGTAGTATGTATGTAGCATGCAGCATGTATGTAGTATGTATGTAGTATATATGTAGTATGTATGTAGCATGCATGTAGTATGTATGTAGTATGTATGTAGCATGCAGTATGTATGTAGCATGTATGTAGTATGTATGTAGTATATATGTAGTATGTATGTAGCATGCATGTAGTATGTATGTAGTATGTATGTAGCATGCAGTATGTATGTAGCATGTATGTAGTATGTATGTAGTATATATGTAGTATGTATGTAGTATGTATGTAGTATGTATGTATGTAGTATGTATGTAGCATGCAGTATGTATGTAGCATGTATGTAGTATGTATGTAGTATATATGTAGTATGTATGTAGTATGTATGTAGTATGTATGTAGCATGCAGTATGTATGTAGCATGTATGTAGTATATATGTAGTATGTATGTAGCATGCATGTAGCATGTATGTAGCATGCATGTAGTATGTATGTAGTATGTATGTAGTATGTATGTAGCATGTATGTAGCATGCAGTATGTATGTAGCATGTATGTAGTATGTATGTAGTATATATGTAGTATGTATGTAGCATGTAGTATGTATGTAGCATGCATGTAGTATATATGTAGTATGTATGTAGCATGCATGTAGCATGTATGTAGTATGTATGTAGTATGTATGTAGCATGCAGCATGTATGTAGTATGTATGTAGTATATATGTAGTATGTATGTAGCATGCATGTAGTATGTATGTAGTATGTATGTAGCATGCAGTATGTATGTAGCATGTATGTAGTATGTATGTAGTATATATGTAGTATGTATGTAGCATGCATGTAGTATGTATGTAGTATGTATGTAGCATGCAGTATGTATGTAGCATGTATGTAGTATGTATGTAGTATATATGTAGTATGTATGTAGTATGTATGTAGTATGTATGTATGTAGTATGTATGTAGCATGCAGTATGTATGTAGCATGTATGTAGTATGTATGTAGTATATATGTAGTATGTATGTAGTATGTATGTAGTATGTATGTAGCATGCAGTATGTATGTAGCATGTATGTAGTATATATGTAGTATGTATGTAGCATGCATGTAGCATGTATGTAGCATGCATGTAGTATGTATGTAGTATGTATGTAGTATGTATGTAGCATGTATGTAGCATGCAGTATGTATGTAGCATGTATGTAGTATGTATGTAGTATATATGTAGTATGTATGTAGCATGTAGTATGTATGTAGCATGCATGTAGTATATATGTAGTATGTATGTAGCATGCATGTAGCATGTATGTAGTATGTATGTAGTATGTATGTAGCATGCAGCATGTATGTAGTATGTATGTAGTATATATGTAGTATGTATGTAGCATGCATGTAGTATGTATGTAGTATGTATGTAGCATGCAGTATGTATGTAGCATGTATGTAGTATGTATGTAGTATATATGTAGTATGTATGTAGCATGCATGTAGTATGTATGTAGTATGTATGTAGCATGCAGTATGTATGTAGCATGTATGTAGTATGTATGTAGTATATATGTAGTATGTATGTAGTATGTATGTATGTATGTAGTATGTATGTAGCATGCAGTATGTATGTAGCATGTATGTAGTATGTATGTAGTATATATGTAGTATGTATGTAGTATGTATGTAGTATGTATGTAGCATGCAGTATGTATGTAGCATGTATGTAGTATATATGTAGTATGTATGTAGCATGCATGTAGTATGTATGTAGCATGCATGTAGTATTTTTTTTTTTTTTTTTTTTAACATTTAACACATTAGCCGGATGATGGGACTACTACTGTCCCATCATTGGCTAATGTGTCAATCACTGTCATGGTAGCAGGCATCGCCCGATGGGACTTGTAGTCCCATCGGACGATGCTTGCACAGACCCCCGGACATCAGCACAGCCCCCCGGCAGGCCGGTACAGACCCCCACAGGGTGCACAGACCACCGGCAGGCCGGCACAGCCCCCCGGCAGGCCGGTACAGACCCCGGGCAGTCCACACAGCCCCCCGGCAGGCCGGCACAGCCCCCCGGCAGGCCGGCAGAGACCCCCGGAAGGCCCGAAATGACGGCGCATCATGATGCGCACACACCGCGCATCATGATGACGTCAGGCCGTCAATCAACTGAACTTCCGATTCCGATGCCGAATTCCGATATTGAAAAAATATCGGAAGTCGGTATCGGAATTCCGATACAGCAAGTATCGGCCGATACCCGATACTTGCGGTATCGGAATGCTCAACACTAATAGCGGGCGTTCAGTGGGATGCACCCCGGTCCATGCTGTTTCGGCTAGCAGACTAGAGCACCTGCGTCTCCACAGGGTGCGACTACCAAACCATCCTACTGCAGGATACCAATGACAACCAGTCTTACCACTAATGTTAGCCCTTCACCACTGGCTATTTCTGGAGTTGAGCAAATCTCCTGATATATAATTCTGGTAGATTCACTCAATTTAGGGAGGAAGAGCTGGTCAGAGATCTGCAGTAGGGTAGCAAGAGCAGAGAGGGCAGAGGCGTGGGTAAGATTTTTTTTTAGTCCTTTTATGGCCCTCTATAATCCAGTGAATAGTGGCTGGCCGGTCGCCAGTTTGCTGCATTGGTTCAAAGCGAATCACAAAAAAATTGTATATTGGTGAATTTTCATTTTTTCTAAATTCCAAGGAAAATTAGATTTGTCTCTAATTGGCTCACTCCTCTAGTCACTGGCCGTCCCACAGTGTAACCACCACCGCTGGTGATCATGGGGCAAATGTTACCAGTGTACTACACATAGTGCCAGACGGGGACTGAGAAGCTGCCCCCGGCTCACAAACCCCTCCAGTCCATAGACAATATCAGACACTTCTACATCCCAGATAAAGCTTCGGCCATTCTCCTGATTGGGAGAAACAAGTCCCATCATTGTTACGAGCGACCAAGGAAAACTCAACATTATACAGAGAGAATCAGCAATAAGAAGGGATTTACCAACGTCACCCCTCCCCCAACCACGCACATCGGGGACACATCACCCAACCACACACATTGGGTACACTGTTATGAACAGGTCACCGAGGAGGATGGCAGGAAAAGGCTAGGCCACCAGGAAACCAGAGAGGTTGGTATCTTAGCGGATTGCAGACCCCTGATCCTAACAACACAACTAGCAGTAGCTGTGGAGTGTACCTACGATGCCCTAGACGCCTCGGCACAGCCGGAGAGCTAACTAAGCCTAAAGCCAGAAAGGTGAAATCTAAACTGCCCCGGAGCAGATCCCCAAAGGAATAGACAGCCCCCAAACATATATTGTTGGTGAGACAAGATGAGACACAAACACAGACAGAAAATAGACTGAGCAAATGCTGAGGCCCACACTGACTAGATAGGACAGGACAGAAAAGATACTGTCTGCAATCACGTAAAAACCCTAAAAAATCCAACACATCTGATATACTAAAACACTGAGGCCAAACGACCTCTCCCCTGCTAGATCAGCACTCTGGTGTGAACTGGAAGCAAAGCAAAAGATACCAGCACAACAGGGGACTGAACAAACCAACACAAACTGCAACAAATGGAGCAGGGCCCAGCGCTGCCCCCAGCAGGGAGCACGCTGAATCCTCGCAAAAAAGCAGAAAGCAGAAAAAGGCACAACCAGATTAGATGCAGATCAGGCAGGAGACAGAAGAACTCAAAATGCACCAGGAGAAAATCACCAGCAACCACTAAGGGAAGCCTGCTCACTTATATGCTCCGAGTCAGTAATCCCAGAATCCCAATCATCGTCATCAGGTGGCAAACTTCCATCAAATTGGTCAGCTCCACTACCCCCAGTAACCACCAGAGGGAGCTCCGGCTCAGAAGTCCGATCAAGGGAATTCATAACAGTACACGTCAAGCATCCACATACATCAGATACATGTCACCCAACCACACACATCGGGGACACGTCATCCAATCAGACACATCGGGGACACATCACCCAACCACACACATTGGGTACACGTCAACCATCCACGCACATCAGGCACACGTCACCCAACCACACATCGGGTACACGTCACCCAACCACAAACATCGGGTACACTATACATCAAATACACGTCATACAACCACTCACATCGGGTGTACGATACATCAGATACACGTCACCCATCCACACACATCGGGCGTACGATACATCAGATACACGTCACCCATCCACACACATCGGGCGTACGATACATCAGATAGATGTCACCCATCCATACACATCGGGTGCACGACACATCATATACACATCGCTCAACCACACACAATGGGTACAGGATACATCAGATACATGTCACCCATTTACACACATTGGGTACACGATATATCAGATTGATAATACATGAGATACACGTCTACACTCATTGGATACACGTCACACATTGGGTACACGTCACACCTGCTTTTTTGCACAAGATCTCCACTGTGAACTTTTCCTTATCATTTCTTACTGACTGTGCTTTCCTCCTGCTCCTCTTTATCCTTCCAATCTTCTTTCTTCCTGCTCCTCTTCGTTCTTCCAATTTTCTCCTTTCCTCCTGCTCCTCTTCGTTCTTCCAGTCTCTTCCTTTCCTCCTGCTCCTCTTTGTTCTTCCAGTCTCTTCCTTTCCTCCTGCTCCTCTTCGTTCTTCCAATTTTCTCCTTTCCTCCTGCTCCTCTTCGTTCTTCCAGTCTCTTCCTTTCCTCTTGCTCCTCTTCTTTCTTCCAGTCTCTTCCTTTCCTCCTGCTACTCTTCGTTCTTCCAGTCTCTTCCTTTCCTCCTGCTCCTCTTCGTTCTTCCAGTCTCTTCCTTTCCTCCTGCTCCTCTTCGTTCTTCCAGTCTCTTCCTTTCCTCCTGCTCCTCTTCGTTCTTCCAGTCTCTTCCTTTCCTCCTGCTCCTCTTCTTTCTTGCAGTCTCTTCCTTTCCTCCTGCTCCTCTTCGTTCTTCCAGTCTCTTCCTTTCCTCCTGCTCCTCTTCGTTCTTCCAGTCTCTTCCTTTCCTCCTGCTCCTCTTCGTTCTTCCAGTCTCTTCCTTTCCTCCTGCTCCTCTTCGTTCTTCCAGTCTCTTCCTTTCCTCCTGCTCCTCTTCGTTCTTCCAGTCTCTTCCTTTCTTTCTGTTCCTCTTCATCATTCCAATCTTCTCCTTTCCTCCTGCAGTATCCTATTCCTCAGCTGCTTCTTCTGCAGGCAAACCCCTGACCCCTAGATTATGACAAGAGGGTGTGGCCAGCTGGGAGCCATCCCCTCCACTAACCAGTCTCAGTGCTTGTGTGTCCTATCTCCGATAGAGGCAGCAGGAGAACGTGGAGCTAATATAGTGGAAGGTGGAGCAGCCCACCAAAGACCCACCCACTTGCGACTGGCCCACATGGGAACCATCACACAGAACCCTCCCACCTGACTGATGAAATCATAGGATCACCTGGCTGAAAGCCTCTTCCTCTATTTCAGGAAGTCGGTACAACTCAGCAAAGCCATGTGTGATACATTTTAGCTGTACGATCATGAAAGGTCGGTCACAAATTTGAGGTCACTACATCTCATTCTTGTAAAAGGACACCATTTGACATATATACAATTTTGCTCTCAAGCTTCAAATCAACAGATTTCTTCTCCCTACCCACCAAAAAAAAAAAAAAAAAAGTTGAAAATATGTCTACCCTTCTTCCTGAGAATTCTTCAGTCCCAGACTCCTCGTGGGCGGGCCGGGGACACTTCCTCTGTGGTCAGTAAGGTGGATCTCCACCTCAAGTATAAATCCCTACACCCAAAGATCACAAGCAATCGGTTGGAATTCTGCTGCCACGGTGGACGAGGCGCCCGGTCCTGCCGTACAATGAGGTCGGTTTGGTTTTTCATTCCTGCTTCCCCTTAATGCGGAGTTCTCCCGCACTCTCTGTCCTCGGGGGGAGGCCGCCTCTTGGGTGCCATAGATATCATGCTGTTTGGAGGAATATACAGACACATCTTGTTCCATTTTTACTGCTTTGCGCCCAAGAGTAATTGGGTCATGGAAATCTCGGTGGTGACCGCACATAAATATTTCACCATGAAACCTGGTTTGATAAATAGGAAAAGCCTCAAAAATAGTGAGAAAATCTGGTTGGGAAATCCCGACACGGGATAACGCTGACTATTCAGCGCCGTCACCCGCTGGTTTGGATGTCAGTGCCCTCGGGGAAGCGGCTGGACTGTGGGTCAGCGTCACCCGCCGACTCCGGTATTAAAGGGAAAGTGTCATCAGGAAACAATCCAGAACTTAAATCAAGTCTTTATGTTAATGTTAATTTTTCAATTTTCTATATTATAATCCATGTAAAAAAAATGTTTTAGCTGTTTTCACATTGGTCACTGGGTCTAATATTATACTCACACATCCTGCTCTGTGCAAAAGACTTTTCAGCAGTTTCATTATCATCACAAACTCATTAACATGATCATAATGACTGATAACACAGGATCCACCATTCACAATAGTAGATGTCACAGCTCACCTCCTCCTCTTCCTATACAATGACGGATAACACCTCTATATACAAGAAGTAACACATGATCCACCATTCACAATAGGTGATGTCACAGCTCACCTTCTCCCGTACAATGACTGATGACTCCTCTATATACAGTGAATAACACAGGATCCACCATTCACAATAGGTGATTTCACAGCTCACCTCCTCTTCCTCCTGTACAATGACTGATGACTTCTCTATATACAGTAGATAACACATGACCCACCATTCACAATAGGTGATGTCACAGCTCATCTCCTTCCTCCTCCTGCACAAAGACTGATAACACCTCTATATACAGTTTATTACACAGGATCCACCATTCACAATAGGTGGTGTCACAGCTCACCTCCTCCTGTACAAAGACTGATGACACCTCTATATACAGTAGATAACACATGACCCACCATTCACAATAGGTGATGTCACAGCTCATCTCCTTCCTCCTCCTGTACAAAGACTGATAACACCTCTATATAGTTTATTACACAGGATCCACCATTCACAATAGGTGATGTCACAGCTCACCTCCTCCTCCAGTCCAATGACTGATAACACCTCTATATACAGTAGATAACACAGGATCCACCATTCACAATAGGTGATGTCACAGCTCACCTCCTCCTGTACAATGACTGATAACACCTCTATATACAGTAGATAACACAGGATCCACCATTCACAATAGGTGATGTCACAGCTCACCTCCTCCTCCTCCTGTACAATGACTGATAACACCTCTATATACAGTAGATAACACAGGATCCACCATTCACAATAGGTGATGTCACAGCTCACCTCCTCCTGTACAATGACTGATAACACCTCTATATACAGTAGATAACACAGGATCCACCATTCACAATAGGTGATGTCACAGCTCACCTCCTCCTCCTGTCCAATGACTGATAACACCTCTATATACAGTAGATAACACAGGATCCACCATTCACAATAGGTGATGTCACAGCTCACCTCCTCCTGTACAATGACTGATAACACCTCTATATACAGTAGATAACACAGGATCCACCATTCACAATAGGTGATGTCACAGCTCACCTCCTCCTCCTCCTGTACAATGACTGATAACACCTCTATATACAGTAGATAACACAGGATCCACCATTCACAATAGGTGATGTCACAGCTCACCTCCTCCTGTACAATGACTGATAACACCTCTATATACAGTAGATAACACAGGATCCACCATTCACAATAGGTGATGTCACAGCTCACCTCCTCCTCCTCCTGTACAATGACTGATAACACCTCTATATACAGTAGATAACACAGGATCCACCATTCACAATAGGTGATGTCACAGCTCACCTCCTCCTGTACAATGACTGATAACACCTCTATATACAGTAGATAACACAGGATCCACCATTCACAATAGGTGATGTCACAGCTCACCTCCTCCTCCTCCTGTACAATGACTGATAACACCTCTATATACAGTAGATAACACAGGATCCACCATTCACAATAGGTGATGTCACAGCTCACCTCCTCCTCCTCCTGTACAATGACTGATAACACCTCTATATACAGTAGGTAATACAGGATCCACCATTCACAATAGGTGATGTCACAGCTCACCTCCTCCTCCTGTCCAATGACTGATAACACCTCTATATATAGTAGATAACACAGGATCCACCATTCACAATAGGTGATGTCACAGCTCACCTCCTCCTGTGCAAAGACTGATAACACCTCTATATACAGTTTATTACACAGGATCCACCATTCACAATAGGTGATGTCACAGCTCACCTCCTCCTCCTTCTGTACAATGACTGATAGCACCTCTATATACAGTAGGTAATACAGGATCCACCATTCACAATAGGTGATGTCACAGCTCACCTCCTCCTGTACTATGACTGATAACACCTCTATGTACAGTAGGTAACACAGGATCCCCCATTCAGAATAGCTGATGTCACAGCTCACCTCCTCCCCCTCTCTTCGTCTGCTGAGTATTGGGTCTAGTGATCAGGGTGAAAGTGATGATTCTGGCACAGGAATATGACAATTATAACAATCGACAATTACAAGAATCCATTTAACACCTGATGTGACCAGACTCGACTTCCGATGACACTTTCCCTTTAACCACCCGTGAGTTTTTATTAGCAGATATTTTCGTTGTATTCACATATTCTTCGTTCATCTTTTATTGTGTCAAGCTGATAAATTTTAATAAAACTTTAAAAAAAAAATAAACTTAAAAGGAATTACTAGAAGGTACAATGCAATGTGGTCTCCGCCTGTCCTGCGCCGCACAGAGTCACTCTGCTCCATATCACACCCCCACAAGTAGTTGTGTGCCGCCATATGGTGCACCTGTGAGCAATGATTCTCTAAGGTGACATATTTCCATAGTGTGGCACTTTTCCTACAAGCATTTATCCTCTGTTTGCCCTCATTTACTGTACACAGGCACACAGAGGTGCAGTGTAGGTAAATGGCACCATGTGGCAGTATTACAGGTCTGCACGTCACAAGTATATCAAGCAGCCACCGTCTATTCCAGAGAATTTGGCCATACCAGATCCTGCGTGCAGAGCCTCAAGGAATGTATAGTAAATGGAAGAATGACATGAAAAAAGCGGAAAGACAGTACCATCACAGATGTCCTCAGACTGCAAGCATTTTCTTTGCCAAGTATCCAGGAAAAGAGTAAAGGAAGAGTCCCAGCATGAGAAGGAGGAGGATGAGGATGAGAATTTTCAGAATCAGCCAGCGGAAATTATTCCAAATGAAGTAGCGCAGAGACTTCAGAGGGTTGAGAAACCAAATGAAACTGGTGTCTGGCCGACTGGTGCGGAGGAGATGGCGGTGACGCGGAAAATCAGGAAGGAGGAAGGCGCGGATGAGAGAAAAAAAGGAAGGAAAATGAGAAAGTCAATGAAAGATATAATGGAACATGAGTGGAAGTCAGAAAACTAGAGGCAATGATCCCATCTAACCCAACATTACTGGAAACCAGTGGAGAATATACCTATGGGGGCTTCTTATCTCTTTATCTCAGAAGAAATCTAGAACTTTTCGACCTTAAAGATATTTAAAAGATTTGTGGGAAATAGAAAATTAGGCATTGTGAAGGTCTAACTAAATGTTGCCACAAGCCTAGGGACTGTGATTGCGCTAAACCCTCAATGGATCTACCCATAAAGAACTACAAACCCTACTAGGGTTCACACTGTACGCTCTACTGAACGGTTTCATAAACTGCTGCATGTCTCATCCATGAAGACTCCATGTTAAGCCGCCATGGACCCGACCAATAACCACCCCAAATGGTATTCATGACCTTTATGGGCAAATCGGCCATGGAACCAACAAAACGAGAAGTAGAGACTGGCTATGAGGAAACTACACTGATTGGCCTCATATGTACATCAAAGAATCAAAGCAAGAAAAATTGGATTTCTGAGAGCATAAAACTCAAGGACAATTCTTAGGGCAGGCCATCAAGATTTGACTGGTTGGGGTCCTAGAAATCAAAAAATCCACCCACTCACAGGCAACATATTACAGCCGTACTTAGAATATGAAGGGTTGACTTAAATGGAGAATGTGTAATACTTTGTCCTGCAGGGACACTATACGAGAACTGAACATCTACCACCAAATTTTCGCCTAGAGTAGGTGGACACTTTGAGACCTGCGCATTGTCAAGGGACCCTCAAGTTTTATCTACATTTGTGGTTGAACATCTACATCTCTCACTAAGCCGCATTGATCGTAGCAGACGGTAACCTCACTTACTTTGGTTTTTCAAGAGGATCTGGTTCATTACGTCCCAGTCCAGCAGGAGTCTTCTCAGCTTCTTCTGCCGTCAGGAGGTGAAGTTCTGCTTCTACTTTACCCTAAACAGAATAAAGGAAATTAACCTCCTACCACTGATAAATTACCTTTCCATCTTCCATCAACCTATAGTCCAAGTGACACCCAAAGTTCAATAATGTCTCCTTTTTATGGGATTTGTGGAATTAATGAATTGAAATCTTACAGTGAGCTCCATCTCATCGTTTTCGTTCCGGGCAACGAATGGCCACCATCCTTTCACCCTCTTCTGTTTGAAGATCGAGACCATTGGCAAATCAACTTCTGGGGCCACCATGTCTATGGAGCACTGCTTCGCTGTCTTCGCCCCTCGAGGGAAACGGTTCAAGTCAAGCTCGATTGCACCTGTGTGGGGGGAATATATTATGAGTTCACTAACTTTTATCTTACTGTTAGAATTTTTTTTATTTCCTGATCTCATCAGTGGAGAGTGTTTCCGAATCGTCCTACCGAGGAAGTCATCAGCAGAGAAGTGGTCGGCGTCCCAGACCTGGAGAGTGAGACGTGCCGGGATCTTGTATTCAGTTTCATCCCAAGAGAACATGGATTCTTTCTTGGAGATGACAATCTTCTCTTCGGCCACCAAATAGTCAAAAGGAAAGAGAAACCTCCAGTTGAAGTTTCCCTCACCAGTAAGAGAATGATAATGGACATCGGTGTCTTGTTTATCTTCCTGCTGACCTTTCAGCCACCTGAATATCCCACCCGAAGTCAACGGAAGAAAAAGGTTAAATTCCTTCATTTTTAATAATTTAAATACTTCTGAATTTTTCCCTAAAACCTAAACCTTATAAATAAAGTTGTTTACAAAATTATTTTGCTTTAATACGAATATCAAAAATAATTAGGAGGATATTTTAAGTATTAATGTTAATTAAAACTATTTGAAGTTTTTAAAAAAAAATAGTCAGCATTTGATAATGTTACAATATAATTTCCTTTTGTAGTTTTAGTTGGTAAGGTTCCATCAGACTCTAAAGACATACCGTATTTTTCACTTTATAAGACACACCTGATTATAAGACGCACCCCCAAATTTGGTGAAGAAAAAGAGAATTTTTTTTTATGTTAAATAGAGGTGTGTCTTATAATGCCAGTGTCCGTCTTTCAAATCATATACCGTATATGTCCCTCATCCTGGTATCTATATAACCCCCATCCTGGCACATTGCCCCCTTGTGCTGGCACATAGCTCCCCCCATCCCATCCTGAATATGGCCCCCCCCGGTCACTATATTCCCCCCTGCATACATGTCCCCCTGTCCCTATATTCCCCCCTGCTGGCACACATTGTCCCCCTGTCCCTATATTCCCCCCTGCTGGCACATATTGTCCCCCCCTCCCTATATTCCCCCCTGCTGGCACACATGGCCCTCGTCCCTATATTCTCCACTGCTGGCATGCACACGGTCCCCCCGTCCCTATATTCCTCCCTGCTGGCATGCACACGCCCCCCGTCCCTATATTCCCCCTGCTGGCATGCACACGGCCCCCCATCTCTATATTCCCCCCTGCAGGCATGCACAAGCCCCCCGTCCCTATATTCCCCCCTGCTGGCATGCACACGGCCCCCCATCTCTATATCCCCCCCTGCTGGCACACATGGCCCTCGTCCCTATATTCTCCACTGCTGGCATGCACACGGCCCCGTTCCTATATTCCCCCTGCTGGCATGCACACGGCCCCCGTTCCTATATTCCCCCTGCTGGCATGCACACGGCCCCCGTTCCTATATTCCCCCCTGCTGGCATGCACACGGCCCCCCATCCCTATATTCCCCCCTGCTGGCATGCACACGGCCCCCCGTTTCTATATTCCCCCTGCTGGCATGCACACGGCCCCCCGTCCCTATATTCCCCCCTGCTGTCACACATGGCCCCCCCGTCCCTATATTCTCCCCTGCTGTCACACATGGCCCCCGTCCTTATATTTCCCCCTGCTGTCACACATGGCCCCCCGTCCCTATATTCCCCCCTGCTGTCACACATGGCCCCCGTCCTTATATTCCCTCCTGCTGGCAAGCACATGATAAAATAACAAACAGTTAACTCACCTTCCGATGATGGCTCCTTCCATCACGTGACCAATAGGACCTACGGTCACGTGACTCGCAGTGCACACTGGGAGTCATGTGACCGCAGGTCCTATTGGTCACGTGACGGAAGGTCCTAAAGCTACCATGAACTGCCTGAATAAGCACCTCCTGCTGCGCGCCCTCACAGGAGGAGGATGTCAGCACAGACACAGGGGGTGCTGGGAGCAGGAGCCATCATTGGAAGGCGAGTATAGTGACGGGGCGGGGAGAGCGAAGGAACATGCAATATGCACCGCTCCCCTGTCTACCAACTCGGCGCAGCTTCAGCACCACGGTGATGGACAGCGGGTACAGTGATTACATGAGCCTAATGAGCGGGAGCACTGACACCCGCTGTCTTTGCAGCCCACAGTCAGCCCACCCCAGCCCCCCTGACACCATGCCAGAGCCCCCCCCTACTCACAGCAGCAAACAGATTCGGATTATAAGACGCACCCCCCACTTTCCCCCAAAATTTGGGGAACAAAAGTGCGTCTTAGGCTGGTTTCACATTTGCGTTTTTTAGCGCTGGCAAAAAACGCATACGTGCGCATGCGTTTTTTCCCCTATATTTAACATGGGTGCGCATACCTGCGCGCTGGTAAGCGCATGTATGCGATTTTCATGCGCTGCGTTTTTTTGGGGTGTGCGTTTGTATTTTCCAGACGCAGCATGTTGCATTTTTTGGCCCTGCAAAAAAGCGCATGCGCACATATGCGCACGTTTTGCGCTAAAAATGGCCATTATAGCCTATGGATGCGCATACATGCGCACTGGCATGCTCATGTATGCGTTTTTTTGCACATGCGTTTTTTTTGTTAACCATGGAATTTAGGGGTTTGGGTTAGAGTTAGGGTTAGTTAAGGGGGTTTAGGGTTAGGGTTAGGGTCAGGGTTAGGGTTGGGGTTAGGGTCAGGGTTAGGGTTAAGTATGGTTTGGTTAAGGGTCAGGGTCAGGGTTAGGGTTGGGGTTAGGGTCAGGGTTAGGGTTAAGTATGGTTTGGTTAAGGGTTATTATTATTATTATTATTATTTATTGTTATAGCGCCATTTATTCCATGGCGCTTTACATGTGAGGGGGGTATACATAAAAACAAGTACAATAATCTTAAACAATACAAGTCATAACTGGTACAGGAGGAGAGAGGACCCTGCCCGCGAGGGCTCACAATCTTCAAGGGATGGGTGATAATACAGTAGGCGAGGGTAGAGCTGGTCGTGCAGCGGTTTGGTCGATCGGTGGTTACTGCAGGTTATAGGCTTGTCGGAAGAGGTGGGTCTTCAGGCTCTTTTTGAAGGTTTCGATGGTAGGTGAGAGTCTGATATGTTGTGGTAGAGAGTTCCAGAGTAGGGGTGATGCGCGAGAGAAATCTTGTATGCGATTGTGGGAAGAGGAGATAAGAGGGGAGTAGAGAAGGAGATCTTGTGAGGATCGGAGGTTGCGTGCAGGAAAGTACCGGGAGACGAGGTCACAGATGTATGGAGGAGACAAGTTGTGGATGGCTTTGTATGTCATGGTTAGGGTTTTGTAATGGAGTCTCTGGGCAATTGGGAGCCAGTGAAGGGATTGACAGAGGGGAGAAGCTGGGGAATAGCGGGGGGACAGGTGGATTAGTCGGGCAGCAGAGTTTAGAATAGATTGGAGGGGTGCGAGAGTGTTTGAGGGGAGGCCGCAGAGCATGAGGTTGCAGTAGTCAAGGCGAGAGATGATGAGGGCATGGACTAGGGTTTTTGCAGATTCTTGGGTGAGGAATGAACGGATGCGTGAAATATTTTTGAGTTGAAGTCGGCAGGATCAGGATCAGGGTTAGGGTCAGGGTTAGGGTTAGGGTCAGGGTTAGTTAGGGTTTGGGTTAGGGTTAAGTATGGTTTGGTTAAGGGTTAGGGTCAGGGTTAGGGTTAGGGTTAGGGTCAGGGTTAGGGTTAGTTAGGGTTTAGGGTTTGGGTTAGGGTTAAGTATGGTTTGGTTAAGGGTTAGGGTCAGGGTTAGGGTTAGGGTCAGGGTTAGGGTTAGGGTTAGTTAGGGTTTAGGGTTTGGGTTAGGGTTAAGTATGGTTTGGTTAAGGGTTAGGGTTAGGGTTAGGGTCAGGGTTAGGGTTAGGGTTAGGGTCAGGGTTAGGGTTAGTAAAGTCATGGTTTGGGTTAGTGTGAGGGGCCACCTAATGTTGGAAAAAAACGCAAACGCGGTAAAAACGCACTAAAAACGCATACAAACGCATAAAAACGCTGCGTTTTTTTCATGCATGCTCATAAAAATGCTTGAAAAAAACGCAGCAGTTGTATGCTTTTGTATGCGTTTTTTCAATGCGTTTTTTTGCGGGAAAAACGCGCTGCAAAAAAAAGCAAGTGTGAAACTAGCCTTATAATCTGAAAAATACGGTATATCAAAGCTATAGCTCAATTATATATTTTATTCCCTACAGGGAAAATCATCATATTGGGAAATTTTAATTAGGTTGAAATATTTTTTTACCTATTTGTATGTATGCAAAACTTACAAGAATATTTTGATATTCTTTAAAACTGAGTTTAAATTAAAAATAAACCTAACACAAATTAGATTTCTAAATTAAAAATGTAGCAAATTAGATCTATAAAAGGTAAAATTTAACAAATTATATTTAGAAATTTAAAATGGAGCACAAATTAAGATTTATAAACTGTCATTGTGCGCAAATTAAGATCTATAAACTGTCATTGTGCGCAAATTATATTTTAAAAACAAAATTAGATTTATAATTTTAAAATTTGCCACGACATTATATTTATAAATTTAAAATTGAACACACATTAGATTTTGTATTGAAAGAAAAAAAAAATTCAAATTTGCCTTTAACATGTATTAAATAATTTAAAAATACAGAAAAACGTGAAAATTAATTTGACTAAACGTTAGTTTAATTTAATGTTAATGTACAATATTATTTTAAAAAATATGATCAGCGAAAAAATAAAGTATTTTTTGTATGTGATTTCTAATTTATTTATTTTTTCTTTTTCAGCAAATTTTACAAATTGTTTTATTAAATAGCTTCGCTGCTTAATTTGAACTAATATATAATTCTAACTAATAAATTAATATATATATATAAAAAAAAAACATTTTCAGTAATTATAAGTGTTACAAGACATTGGAGTTATAGGTTATTGAAAATAAATAATCATCATCATTGTGATCTGCTCTGCTAGGAAAAATTTTACCAAAATTTTGACAAAAATTCCTAAATTTATGATAATCATTACATTACTTATTATTATTATGTCCTTGTTACATAACACTTAAAAAAAATAATTAAATGTACATTTACTAAAAAATATTTAGAGATCTTTAAAAACAAAAACAAAATAATAAAAAAAAAAAAGTATGCATACCTAAATATTACACAATAATATAGACGTAAACATAAAATATATAACATATAAATCATCATTCTTCCCATGGAAAAGCACATGCAGATTCACACTACAAAAACGCACACTAAGCACGAAACCCCTCCAACATGCCGGCAGAGAAAGGGAACGGACAGCCACACAGACAGATGGGACTTCCGTTAGAGCTCATTTACTGGTTTCCACCCTTTACCGGTACAGTGCCGGTTGAGGTGGTGGACGCCTGGTTGCTTTTTGCACAACATGTGGCATCTTCAGTAAATGAGCTTTACTCTTAGAGAAGAAGGGTATAACTCCCCGAGAGGGAGATGAGAGTGGGCATGCCATGCAGATGCTCCAGTGATGCGGTCCGCTTTAACCTCTCAATTACAAGAGTTCTTCGCAGTTAACCCCGTTGTTACTGAAGGGTTTTTTGTTTTTCACTTTTGTCATTTACATCCCTTTCAGAAACAAAAAAGGTTATGAAGACACTTACCTGGAGTCAACAAACACAATATTAAAAAGAAAATTGGCGGTAAGAGACCCTCGTTTTCGGTTTTGCTATTTTTTTTTGTTTGTTTTGAATTTCCTTATTTTATTGGTGCAAACACATGAAACACACTGTGTGCAGTCACACCTGCTCCTCAGAGCATCTCTAGCTGGTGGGATTGTGTGGTGGTACCAGGGCTAGAAAGGCCTCTCCAGTCCTGAGGGTCGGCATCGTCCCGAAGAGCAAATATAACCATCAGTCGACCTCGAAGCGTGATGACAAAGTTTATTTTATGGTTTTATTTTAATATACCTTATTTATGTATTTTTATATATTTTTTGTTGTATAATCACCTCTTTTGTTTTATTATTTTTTTGTTGCTTTATTTTAGCAATTTTTTGTTTTACTTTTTCCATTTTCTATTTCTCTGTTTTTCATTTTTTATATAGTACACTTATATTTAGAATATTAAGCATTGAACTAACCCCTTAAGTTATAGAGCGTGTCCTAACACTTTTGTTATTTCGTTCCTTTTTTGTTTTTTTTATAAAAGAATAAGATATTATGAATTTTTCTTTTTAAACATTACCACTCCCCTCGTATCATTTCCTCCAGTCGAATGTAGGGGACTTCTGTCTTTTTTTGTAACCTATGGACGTCTCCTATAAAATGTGATCGAATATTAAAGCTTTCACTACCTTCTTGTGAACCTGTTTTTGCAGAATTTGCAAAATAATTTGATTTATTTACCTTCTCCGACCAATAATTAATTATCCAGCTGGCCACTTTCATTGTACCTAATATTTTATATCTTACAAAAAATGGTTGTAAATGGCATTTTTTCAATAATTTTGGGCTGAAATATGAAACTAAATGAAAAATGAACTAAAAAGTTCATTTTTTATAAGTGCTTTAAGTAATTTTCTTCCAAATCCCTATCTATTGAGTGCCATCATCTAAACTACTTTCTAATATAGTTTAATTAAAAATTCCCAATCCATCCATAACTACGCTATCTTACTTTTAATATATTTTTTTTCGACTTCCTTTTTGATGACACTTTCTTTGAGAATCCCAGAAGCAGCCTCTGTCACCTTTCTGAAACGAAGCGTCATCAGTGACCTCCGTTTCGGGGCTGAGCTAGTCCCTACGAGCTGTGCACAATGACAGCGCCCTCTTTTGTCAGCTCAGATCAGCAGTAATGAGCCAGTGTAATGTCTGAATACCCGGAGTGCAGAGACCAGCACTGCCCCGGTTAATGAAGTCACTGGCCTCTGCACGTTGAGTATTCTGAAATTGCGCTCTGTTGCTGGCTTCATTACTGCTGATCTGAGCCAGCAACTGAGCGCGCTGTCATTGTGCACAGTGCGTAGAGACTAGCACAGTGTCACTGTTGACATGTTTCAGGGAGGGGGCAGGGGTTGCGGAAGTGACCGCAGCCTCTGCACCCTGATGATGCTTAGTTTGAGTTTCCCAGCATGCACTGGGATTCTCAAACATAGTGTCATCAAAAAAAAAAAAAGTGAAGGAAAAAAAAAATAGAAATTATTAATGAAAGAATATTAGAAAATAATTTAGATTATGACACTAAATAGATAGGGATGTAAAATGAAAATTACTTTGGCCTTTGGACCATCTCTTTAATGAAAAAATATTTTATGCGCCTAAGAAATTTATATAGAACACAAATGGAAAAATAAGAAATATAAAAAACAAAATAAAATTAATATAATTATACAATGAAGTTAAAACATTTAAAATGAAAAAAAATATTTAATTTAAAGCATTTCAAATTAAAATAAAAATTAAGAAAGTATCCGCTTGTAAAGCTCGCCTTATTACATCGAAATTTGGAGTAATTTAATAACCTTTATTTTTTTAAATTATTTTTAATTTATAATAGAAGCAATGATGATAATAATAAAGATAATAATAATAATAATAATATAATTACTATTTGCTCTTCTTTTTTTGAATTTTTGGGTAAAATCTGACAATTGAATCTTAAGAATCGATGCCATAATTTTATTTTTATTGGCACAAAATAACAAAAATGAAAAAATTGTTAAGGTCAAAATCAAAATTTTTTTTTTCCCCTCAAAAACTGAAGAGTAATTTCATAGGATCAAAATAACCCAAGAGAACCACCACATGGCAACCCAGAGACGAGCTAGAGATGGGAGCGGGCCAGCAAGGAATGCAGCATACCAGTGCAGTTCAGTGCAGTGAGACAAGCAGCAATGAGTGGCAGGGGATATGCACATTCTGTTCGCCCAAGGAGAGGGGGGAAGGCGGGTCAGAAGGGGAAGGGGAGGGCCGTGGGTGTGAGAAGGGGACGGGCCGTGCATCATTACCCCTTAACATAGATGTCAGACATCTTCTCTCCTGTCATGAAAGCATCATCTTCTAAAATCACTTCATCAGTGTTCCAAATTATAACACGCAGCTCAAAACTAGTTGACAATAGCGTGACGATAAACACCAAGAAGAGAGACAAAAAAAACAAACAACAAAAGCAAAAAAAAAAAAAGATGCTAAATTTTTTTTTGTTATTCACGCACAACACAAAAAAGCGTAAAACCGGCAACGACGGCAGCGTAGGAACTAGTGTGTGCGCCACAGGTGTACACAGAAGCCCACACATAACACAGAGGCAGAGGTGCGGTTGGTTTTTTTCACTGGTACGTACCCCCTGACAAATATGTCACTAGACTTTTCTCCTGTGAAGTAATCATCATCTTCCAGTATTACCTCATCAGTATTCCATATTATCACTCTAAGCTCGTATCTGGTAAGGAGATAGTGAGATTAGTGAGACGTGGCGCCATGGCAGGACGATGGGACTTGGGGGGGACACTGGAGCGGGTCACCTCCTGGTAGAGTCCTTCTTGGTCTACCGGGGATCGAAGTTGTACAAACATATCGGTTATGCCTTGATGGGGTATTCTCAAGTTTGAAAGTTCTCTCTTAGCCATGGGAAAGTGGATAACTTTCTGATAACTGGTGGTCTGACCGATGAGACCCTCCACTCTAATAATGGAATGGAGGTTGCTCATTCGCACTTCCGCCCCATTCATCCATTTGGCTGGTCTTCAGCACTTCCGCAGGACTGAATGGAGCAGCAACGCGCATGATCGAACTCTGCTCCAATCACATGGGGCTTTTCAGAGGGCCCTTCAGATATTAGAGAAAACGCTTTGACAGTGAAGGTGGTCAATGAGTGGAACAGGCTACCACGAGAGGTGATCAGTTCTCCTTCAATGGAAGTCTTCACACAGAGGTTGGACAGACATCTATCTGAGATGGTTTAGTGAGTCCTGCATTGAGCAGGGGGTTGGGCATGATGACCCCAGAGGTCCCTTCCAACTCTACTATTCTAGGACTCTATGATTCTTGGGATTGGTGGGGGTTTCAGTATTTGGACTCCCAACAATCTGGAGATAACTTTCAAACTTGAGCATGCCCCATTAATGGGTTTGTCCATTGAAAACAAGTTTTCTCCTATCCTAGGATAGATGATAACTTACTGATAGGGTGTACCAGCACCAATCGGCAGGACGGTTATATATTGGATTGGCAGGTCAGACTCCTAACTGCTGCTTCATTCATTTTCCATAGGGCTACCAGGAAAAGCTGAGTTCTGCAGCCCGATGATGGGGAATGAATGGACCGGCAGTCGAACATGCTTCATAACTGGGATCATCGAAGGTCCTGGAGGTCAGACTGCCACTGATCAACAAGTTGTCAAATATCCAGTGGTCATTTGACAAGTTATCTTCACTGGACAATCCCATTAAATAACAAAAAAAAGTCCCTTACAGATCGCCTCCTGATTCCCGTTAGTCATGGTTTACTTCTTGATAGTGATGGCACAGGTCCGTACACGGTAGCACAACAGCCAATCACTGACCTGAGTAGTGACATGTCCACAGGTCTGATGTCAACCCCACGCTAGGTATTGGCTGCCATGTCGTATGTAAGGTGACGTCATCACCCGTAGTTTTGGTGACCAGTAAAGCAGAGGTGGCCGAGGGTATGTAGAGCTTACAAGCTTTTCAGTAGAGCTCTGTACACACTGAACTAAAGTCGGAGAAGATGAGCCGACCAGCTTTAGTGTCTCCGTGCTACTGCGTCGGAGAGTGTATGAAACGGACCGGCGGTGCATCCAAGCAGTCAATCTTCAGGAGTGTAACACTTCTCCGCCTCTCGGTCTGGAAGTCGGAGGAGTGTTCTGCTCCTGAAGATGGAACTCTAAGACAAACCCTTTAAATAGTTTATAATAAAATGAAAAGGACATTAAGCCGTAGAGATGGGGCAAATTCAATAAATGTGGTCTGAAATTTGGTTATATTCTTTTTTTTTTTTTTTTTTTAAGTAAAAGCTACAATAATAATATAATAATAATAATGGGAAAAGAATATTGTCTAGAACAGCAAAGTTTCCCACTAGATGGCGGGATAAAGGCTTCTAGGGATAAACCCATACATGATTTTCTCTCTCTATATATTATTTCCAAATATAATAAAATGACAAAATAAAATTTGTATGGAGTTATCTATCCCAGAGTATTGCTCCGAGGTCGGAGTGATAGAAGAATGGGTCACGGTGTTGGATCACCGGCCCGGTCGGGGCTCGGTCGGCTGATTTTGCCTTTATTGTATTTTTTGTGTTATCCCTGACATCACAGATATTATCATCACAGGATCCAGACAGAAGTGTTTTTCAGAGTCTACAGGTCGTCTTACCTGATGTGGATTTAGCGATTATTTCTAAAAAATGGAATCATTATTGGAATATACAGATATGAGTCAAAATACCAGAATATTAACCCTTGTGCTGCCCGAAAGAAAACTAATATTTCAGAGAATGTGACCAACCACTACATCAGAAATCGGGGTACACTCATGCCTCGCGAAGGTCACTCAGGCAGCGCCTGTCCATAATCTTAGAGGCTAGGATCAGACCCCGGCCTCCGCCGCGGCACAACGGCATTGAATGGTGACAATATTCGTTGACCTAACACATCTGATTTGGCGGAAAACTTGTGTAAGTCGGTAAATCACTGAATTAAAGGGATATTTTCACCCTTTAAAATATTGCTGACGAAGAAAAAAAGCTTTCAATAGGCTATGAGATAAAAAACAAAGCCACAATGGCCTAACCTCCGATAGGTTATTAGATGAATTGCATTAATGAAAGAACTTTAGATATGCAAATATAGTGAGGCACAATGGCCAAGCCTCCAATAGGCTATCGTATGTATATTAAAGTTCCTAGACTGTATAGAGAAGGCAGGTTCAATACGCATATATGCATGCCAAAGGTAGATAACGTGTCCACAGTGCATTAGGGTAAATGAAGCATGTTACCTGGCAAGACAGCGCTGAGCCCCGACGTGCATTTCACGTGCTTGCTTCTTCCTGGGGAGGTGTTAGCTGTGAAGCAAGCACGCGAAACGCGCGTCGGAGCTCAGCGTTGCCCTGTTTAAATAATCTATCTAATTAGCCCATGGAGGATTTAAGCCATTTGGCGTCATGATATATATGCACATTTAAATTGCTTATTTGCACTATATATGGTCTAAAATATCCATCTGATAGCCTATTGAAAGCTTATGTGCCACTGTGCTCCACTATATGAATGTACACTTGATTTATTTATAGCACGCCCAGGTGCTTTATTAATATATCTATCAACCTATTAAAGGTTGGGCCATTGAGTCTTTTTTTACTATATGAGTGTGCATCTTTATTTGCCTAGGGTATATCAGGCTATTATGATACTTTTTCTAGATGCAATAAAAATCTGCAAATTGCTGAAAATATGTATATAGCAGGGTAACGGATGTAACTGTTGTGACTCATGTAATTTAAATATGCAGCCAGAGATAGATTAACCTCTATACTAAACTAGTAGGTTTTTTTTAACATTTTCCTATATAACTTTATTGAACTGTTTAGGCATTTGAGCAGGTTTTTTTCTTGCAAACACCTTAATGTTGTGACATGTGTCTCCGCTGATAAATGATTTTAAAAGGTTTTTTTCATCTGGTTTGTGACTAATAAAGTATATTGATTTTATCTGGCATATGCTTCCTGATTGTTTTGTAGGATATATTTTCATAGTGGAAGTGCCTTTAATCTAAGCCTGTAGATAGGTGTACACTATGAAGAGACCTAATACCGGCCCAAACAAGCGCATGACCGCTGTAGCGTCATGGGATTTGGGTAGCTGTAAGATGCGGTTGATGAGTGTTGCTACATTTTCCAGTCAGGTCATACCGGCCCCTGGGGTTATAGGTTCCAAAATTTTATCTGTGAGAGACTTTCTTTTACCTTTTTGGCTTCCTGGGAGAAATATCGATGGCAGGACCCGGTGCAGGCATGTCCATCGGGAACATGTCCACCCACATTTCTAACCGTCCCTGAGAAAAGATGACCCCAAGAATTAGCGGATGGAGAAAAATCTAATCAGAAAGGTCTACCTTTCAAAAAAAAAAGAGATCGGCTTTTCCAACATTGTTGTGAACAGTTACCTACAATAAATGGAGTAAGTAAATTTATCACTTTAAGAGGAACCTGTCAGAAGTGCTCTAGGGGGCAACCGGAGGTAAGAATGTATAGGTCATTGTTCAACAATTAAAATTATACCTATATTTTTCTAATCTGTTGCTTCACTGCAGAGAAATCCTTATTTTTACCCTTTAGACTGCAAGTGCGCTGGATGTGGCAAGTGCACCTTCAGTCTGTGGCTCGTTTTCAGCTCTCCTCACCAATGCTGCTCAGGATTTTTGACTGGCAGCAAAGACAGGGTTTGTTGCCTGTGCTGTTTTCTACAGCTTCCGTACCTGCTGTCAATCAAGTAGCCGGGGATGGTACTGGGAGGAGAGAAATCGTGAACTGCAGATGCACTTGCAACACAAAGTGCACTTGCAGTTTAAGGGATAAAAATAAGGATTTCTCTGCAATAGAGCTACGGATCGGAACATTATAGGTATCGTTTTAAATGTTGAACAATGAACTATAAATATCTACCTCTTCTGTGCCCCCTAACACGCCGCTCTTTAAAGATCCCCAACAATAATGGCAAGTTTGGACCCGGCACCTTCCAATATTTTTATTGATTTTTACCTGCTCGATTCCCGGCTTGTCTGGATTTAGGAGTGGTCGGGTCTCTACGTGTTCTGGAATCAACCTGCACCCAACACGGGGGATTTCCTCCCAATGTTGGAGGACTGAGAGGGCGAGATGTTCATCAGTCTGTTTCTTCTGACCTGAGTAACGAAACATTGAATAAGACGATGAAACTCCTACCAAGTGTCTAAAGTGATGACCATTCATGGACCACAGACAGACCATTTTCATCTTCGATTTCGGTGGGGCCGGTGAACACGCGGTTCATGACTTTGACTCGTCCTCCGGGACCGAAATGTGGACCGTCGATCTTCCCTTCTTTGCAGAGCTTGGACAGGATCTGTGTCGGCTTCATGGGGTCTCTCCACATATTATAACCATGTCTGGGGGAGGAAGAAGAGAACATGAAAAACTGAAGATTAACAAGGGGCCTAGTGGTCAAAATTCACAATTTGATTAATCTAGAACCATGATTTATGGTGTTCTTCATGAGCGGACACCTCTCCATCCCTGCGTGACACATGGGGCTCGCTTCTATCAGAAATTTATCCTGTGGATATGCCATAAACATTTGGGATGACCCCCTTAAAGATAGTAGCAGATACACGTACATGGCATATGTCTGCGATATTCCGCACGTAGCTCTGTGTTTGCTGTAGTAACGATTTTCCAGATCAATCTTAGTTTCTCCAATCAGGTCGTCAGTTCCCACCAGATCCCAGTCATATACGGCGACAGTGAGCATGGACTCCATAGGAAACGTGGCCTCAATATCAAACGACCTGGGGAACAGAAATTGAAAGCACACGGGGACATAAGAAAATCTCTGACTCGGAGATCTGCACCTTCCCTCTGATAATATTCTGGATGTCCTTTTCTAGATTTTTCTCCTTGTGCTGCACTGGAACATCCCATGATGCGACCACCTGTCCCTTGCCACATCGCGCTCATGGTACATTGATGGACAGGTTGGTCCGGCAGCATTTTGATCCCCACCGTTCTGCTGGACTCACTTCCCAAAGACGGGGTTCAGCTGCTTGGAAATGTAGTTCTCCTTGTCCTTGATTTCGGTTTTTCCCAATTTAATGACGACGTAGGGATCGGCTTTCCCATTGATGTCAGCGGGATGTAGATCTGTGGCCTAGAAAAGAGTTCAGGTTGATTATTGGTCAAATCCGCGCCACGGCCGCCGGTCCATGAGCGCGTGTAATCTAGTGTCCTACTTATGTGAGCTCGCGGTCTATGCTACCTAAAGGGGTACTCCAACCATAAATGTCTAATATATTGGGGTTCCACCTATGATTCCAGGACAAAAGGGGTCCGCGAGTGACTGCAGATAGTTTTAGTTGTGCCGTATTGGAGGTGGCTGGTGGCGCCACATTAGGAGACTTCATCTCCCCTTATTGGTGATTTTAACACCTTTCCTTAACTGGTGACTGGTAGCCATCTTTGTCAAAGCAATTTTTGGGACCACCAGCCAGTCCCCTTATGTGGGAACAGTGTAAAGACATTTTATATACTGTCAGGTGACCATTTGTATATCCTCAGAATTAGGGGGTCCCTGGCAGTCAGAATCCAAACCAATATGGAAACAGTGCAATACTCCGTATTTTGCTCTCACCCTGACCACGTACACCCGCACTAGTACGTTTATTGGGTCATTGTTGGGTATGCCTTGGAACATGCCAAAATTGGGGTCAAATCCGGCTTCCTTTGTGATGTCATCGGGCAGAGGGACCTTGTACACACACATGGAACCCTGGAGGATGGAGGGGAGCGAAGGTTACTTCTATATCATACAGTATAAAGACTCTTTACTCTAGCCCACCAGGAAACATAGCAGTGATTAAATATAAATTATTGGGTATTTTGTCTGCACCCGCTTGCTAGGACTGCACACTTTGGCACATTACAGGCTACACTAAGTATAGAAATGTTCTGCACTGGGCTGTCCCAGGGGTTAGCTAGGACACACTGTTAGAGGAGTCGGTTTATGGCTTTTTATGGGGTTGGGTAGGACACATTGTTAAAAGAAGGGGATGGTTCATGGGCTGTCCTGGGGTTGGGTAGGTCATACTGTTAGAGGGGAGGGTTCATGGGTTGTCCTGGGGTTGGGTAGGTCACACTGTTAGTGGGGAGGGTTCATGGGTTGTCCTGAGGTTGGGTAGGTCACACTGTTAGAGGGGAGGGTTCATGGGTTGTCCTGAAGTTGGGTAGGTGACACTGTTAGAGGGGAGGGTTCAAGGGTTGTCCTGGGGTTGGGTAGGTCACACTGTTAGTGGGGAGGGTTCATGGGTTGTCCTGAGGTTGGGTAGGTCACACTGTTAGAGGGGAGGGTTCATGGGTTCTCCTGAAGTTGGGTAGGTGACACTGTTAGAGGGGAGGGTTCAAGGGTTGTCCTGGGGTTGGGTAGGTCACACTGTTAGTGGGGATGTCCTGAGGTTGGGTAGGTCACACTGTTAGAGAGGAGAGTTCAGGGGTTGTCCTGTGGTTGGGTAGATCACAATGTTAGAGGGGAGGGTTCATGAGTTGTCCTGGGGTTTGGTAGTACACATTTTTAGATGGTAGGGGTCATTGGGGGTCCTGAGATTGGGTAGGACGCATTGTTAGAAGGGAGGGTTAATAGCTGTTTTGCAAGCTGACTAGCTGCATAAAATATCCTGTTAGCCCCCTTCTATACTCTAGAACACCAGGTATTATCATCATGTCTTGCCTAGCCCCCAGGGATTAAAATGTTACCCATCACAGACCTCGTCTTTTATCCTAGACCTCTCATACAATATAAACACCTCCCACCACAGTGGGAAGAGGCGTATGTGGCTGTGATCTAGCCATATACTGTAATCAGAACACACCATAGGCTAGATACTGATGACTGGCGCTACTCTGCAGAATCTGATTGACACTCGCCTTGAACCTCCCGACTATTCGCTCCTCCTCGCTGACAGTGTCATCGTCATCCCCGATCTTCCCTCTTAGCAAATTGAAGGTGTGCAGCCAGTCCTCAAAGCTATCAAACTCTGTCTCCAGCTCCTTGTTGAACACCTGAAATCGTACATTATGGAGAATGATAGTGATGCTCTATATCCTCTGAACCCATCAGCTCTGCATTACTGAGTTCTGAGACCTCCTTTGGTGGAGACATCTAGTGACCTGCTGACATTGGGGACTCACCTTTAGCTCATCGATCTTTTGCTTGTTCTTCTTCTCTGCCATCTCGGCCTGTAGTTTCTTCTTCTTGTCCTCTTTGGGCGCTTTCACCTTCTCTTTGTTTTTCACTTGCCCCTTGGAGCCTTTCATGGGAGAGTCATCAATTTTGATCTCTGAGTCATCAGACAAGTCGGTGGGGATGGAAGGAACCAACAACACGAGACACTCAACCACAATGAGCATGAAAGTTGACGGATAGTTCGGAGAACGGGAGGCCCTAGACCTCCCATACCAGCTATCGGGCTTCAAAATCCATGTGAATTTCCACTCCCTCCATGAATAGCACACTGAGGTCTGATGAGGGGTCATCAAACCAGCCTCGAAATACCACATGGATTGTAGAAGCCAAATACTTACCAGCCTCAGTCTACACTACAATGGATGGCACATACACATCACACTGAACTGCATTGCTCTCTGCATTCCTATCCATAGTGTCTGACAGCCAGGTGATGGGGGCAGTGGTGGAATCCTTCATAAGACCCTCCATGTTAGGTTGCTGACTCCATAAGGGCACATCTAGGGTTCTGATCTCTTATATAACCCTGCAATACTCCTTAATTGCAGAGTATTATGCCTGTCTAGAGGGATGAATTGCGGGGATGGATATCCTCAACGTTTCGGCATGAGCTGGGCTTCTGCAGTTACTCGCAGGCAGAAGGCACAGATAAGTCTGACATATACATCTGTCATGTAGCCTTAAGAGGTTAAAGGATTTCACCCATCAGTGATAACCTCTTTTATACTGAAGCCGATGGGTTGGGTTTGGCTTCTTTTGTCAATTGAAGCCTTTTTCAACCAAAGGTGTAGTCTTATGTGGTGGCCATAACAGGACCCACTCTTACCGGGAGCGATCCAGAGTGCAGGACCCTTCTCTATGACATAAATACGCTCTAATACAGCAAATAGACGACAACTGTCCTCATAGGAAAGCCCCTTTAATATTGTCTAACTTTTTTGTGTGGCTACTATCAATTTACAGGTGATGAGCAGGGAGATAAAAATTCTAAAAAAATTCAGAGAGAAATAAAATAATAGTTGCTCTCGCCGATCCTCCACAGCTTCAGTTTCGACACTTATCAGATTCCCACCGGAAATGCTGGCCCGCTTCAGCCAGGTGTAGTCCGAGGGAGCATTTCTGGCTTGGAAAGCACCGGAACAGGAGATGAGTTGATTCGGGAACAGCGAGTATCACTACTTTTATTTTTGTACTCTTTTATAAATATTTTTTCCCTGGGAAACCACGTTTGGCTCCTAGAGGCACATGGAGCACCTAAAGGTCCTCTGTGTGGAACCACGGGGATCAGTGAGCTGTCGGGTGAGCGTGGTGTGCATGGCTTTGCTTTATGCATGAGATGTGATTACAATACAGAAGGACTTCGTGACCGGGCCCTGATCTGGATTTGACCAAAGCCAATGCCAACTTTCATTGCTGTACAACATGAAGAAGATGGTACAAATGTAGAAGGGAGAGGACAACAACACTCATCGTTCCACCATCATCATGCACAATTCCCGTGGCCTCACTGCATTGACATTATCCCTGTGGTAAACATGGATGTTGTCACAAATGTAAAAATATATATATATTGTTCTGACTGCACCGGGACTATAACGCCATTACCATCTGCGATCTCCATCTCCTCCTTTTCTTCAGCTTCGGCCGCTGCCGCCTCCTGCTGGCGCAGTTGCTGGATGTGAAAAAGAAAACAAAAGATTAAGAAATTGCTTGTAAGGGTTCAAAGAGTGTCTATAAAACAACACAAGGGTATTCTGTCATTATGTCATGCATGAGCACGTGGAAGAGAGCGGTGCTGCCAGAGGTGGTACCGCTAGAGGTAGAGAGTGGTGCTGCCAGAGATGGTACTGCTAGAGGTAGAGGGTGGTGCTGCCAGAGGTAGTACCGCTAGAGGTAGAGGGTGGTGTTACCAGAGGTGGTACTCCTAGAGGTAGAGGGTGGTGCTGCCAGAGGTGGTACTGCTAGAGGTAGAGGGTGGTGCTGCCAGAGATGGCACTGCTAGAGGTAGAGGGTGGTGCTGCCAGAGATGGCACTGCTAGAGGTAGAGGGTGGTGTTACCAGAGGTGGTACTCCTAGAGGTAGAGGGTGGTGCTGCCAGAGGTGGTACTGCTAGAGGTAGAGGGTGGTGCTGCCAGAGATGGCACTGCTAGAGGTAGAGGGTGGTGCTGCCAGAGATGGCACTGCTAGAGGTAGAGGGTGGTGCTGCCAGAGGTAGTACCGCTAGAGGTAGAGGGTGGTGCTGCCAGAGATGGCACTGCTAGAGGTAGAGGGTGGTGCTGCCAGAGGTAGTACCGCTAGAGGTAGAGGGTGGTGCTGCCAGAGGTCGTAATGCTAGAGGTAGAGGGTGGTGCTGCCAGAGGTAGTACCGCTAGAGGTAGAGAGTGGTGCTGCCAGAAGTGGTACTCATAGAGTTGGAGGGTGGTGCTGCCAGAGCTGGAGGGTGGTGCTACCAGAGGAGGAGGGTGGTGCTGCCAGAGAAGGAGGGGAGGTACTGCCAGAGAAGGAGGGGAGGTACTGCCAGAGTTGGTACCGCTAGAGGTGGAGGAAGGTGCTGCCAGAGGAGGAGGGTGGTGCTGCCAGAGGAGGGTGGTGCTGCCAGAGGAGGAAGGGGCTACTGCCAGAGGAGGAGGGTGGTGCTGCCAGAGGTAGAGTGGTGCTGTCAGGGGGGGGGTGGTGCTGCCAAACGTTGTACTGCTAGAAGAGGAGGTTGGTTCTTCCATAGTAGGAATGTTCTGTTGCCAGAGGTGGAAGGAAGTGCTGTCAGAGTAGGGTGGTACTGCTACAGAGAAGACGGTGGTACTGCTAGAGATAGAGGGTAATGCTGCTAGAGGAGGGTGGTCTTGCTAGAAGAGGAAGGTGGTACTACTACCAGAGGAGGAGAGTTCTGGCTTAGAAGTAGGGTGCTGGCAGAGGAGGAGGGTGGTGCTGCTAGAACATGAGGGTGGTGCTACAGGGGGAGGGTGGTGCTGTCGGAGAAGGAGGATGACACTACAAGCATGAGGGTGGTGCGGCTAGAGGAAGTGAGTGTAGCTGATTTTCTGTGTTTGTCTGCTCCTGACTACTACATCTACAGGTTCCCTTTTACATGCAGCATATATCAGAAGTTCAAAGATTATTCTGGAAAATGACGTGATCATGATTGCACGATCCACACAGCAGGTGCTAATACAGCTCTGGCAAATATTAAGAGACAACTTTCAAATGTTCAGTTTGTCAGATTTTTCTCTTTATATTTTTGAGTAAAATGTAAATTGCTCTTTTATTCTATAAACTTCTGACAACATGTCTCCGAATTTCCAAGCAATAAATTTTGTTTGTTTTTCTGAAAAGGAGAAATGGTCAAAATTAAAAAACAAACAAACAATCAATCAGTGCTTTCAGAACTCAAATAATGCTAAGAAAACAAGTTCATAATCATTTAGAAACAACAATACTAATATTTTAACTCAGGAAGAGTTCAGAAATCAACATTTTGTGGAATAACCATGATTGTTAATCACAGCTTTCATGCGTCTTGGCTGCTTTCCACCAGTCTGTCACACTGCTTCTGGAGCAAAAATGTAAGCAGTTCTATGTTTGATGACTTGTGACTATCCATCATCCTCTTGATTACATTCCAGAAGTTTTCAATGGGGTTCAGGTTTGGAGATTGGGCTGCCCATGACAGGGATTTGATGTGGTGGTCTCTTAATTTTTGCCAGAGCTGTATGTTAATCAGTTAACAAGACTCATAGACCATTTACAATATTACACCCATGTGCACTCACAGTGTTAATCATAAATATGGATTATGATTAAGAGGCTCTAGATGGATCACATTAGGTGGTGTCTGCAATTACAGCAAGTGATAATGAAGCAGACGGTCATAACTCACCTCTTTCAGGGTCTCTATGGAGGCAAAGTACTTAGACCACCAGTCCAGCATGCTTTCATCTGGCTCCTCTTCTTCAATCTCTTCTCCTTTCTTCTTTTTCTTCTTCTTTTCTTCCTCATTCTGGGAAAATGTTTATTAAATGTGTTGTTAATGTCTGAACGAGGCACTCAATGCCAGACAGCTGATGTGATTTCAGAAAGCCCAAGGACATGAGTTGTCCAAGCTGCTCTGGACAATCCCAGTGGTGTATCAGATTGGACAATGCTCTTTATTAACCTCCACCCATAAATAGGTGCGGTCCCTCTTTCGTAGAATACGCCAGGGGTCCCTCTGTGGGTTTATTCACACTGTGTGGACATATGTTATGTTGAGGTGTGCAGATTTTTGACCATGGAGTTTGTATAGGTGAAGGATGTGTTACAGGTGAAAACCTCAAAGCTGAAAAATACATTGCAGATATTGGCACAATGCCGCTGAATGCTGGCACGGGTGGGGTCATGCATTGCAGCAAAATAGTGACCCAAAACCCACGATGTGACCATGACTGACTAGATCCGTATATTCTACAGTGAGCCAATAAATGTCTGCCATTTCCCTACAAGAAGCCCTGTTATTATTAGGTACATTTATGAGTGACAGCCACGTAACATATTAGGTGACTACTGTGCCGGTGAATGTAACTCGCAGCACGCCGCCGGCCACAAGCTCTGTGACCAATGAGAAGACGATCACTTACCACATCAACCTTAACCACTGCGTCAGAGTTCTGCCACATAGAGGTGATAGGAGATGGAAAACAAAACACATGATGATTACGGACACAAGGTAACGACTGGCGGACAGCGATATGTGGTAAGACAATGCACACAATGACAAAGTGGTCCTGAATAATAATAGTTATCTCAGACACACGGGAATGATCCCACAAAGGAGCGTTGATGTGGCCTGGCCTATCATATACCAAATATTGATAATTATAGTCCCTAGGGGAAAAGACTCTTCTATCTCAGGGGCAGGGCCTTCGCTACCTTTACGGGAAGGGCTGCTTTCTCTACCTTTAGGGGCAAGGTCTTCTCTACATTTAGGGCAGGGTCTTCTCCCCTTTTAAGTCAGTGCCTTCATTACCTATAGGGGCAGGGACTTCTCTTCCTTCAGGGCAGGGCCTTCTCTACCTTTAGGGCAGGGCCTTCTCTACCTTTAGGGCAGGGCCTTCTCTACCTTTAGGGCAGGGCCTTCTCTACCTTTAGGGCAGCGCCTTCTCTACGTTTATTGTAGGGCCTTCTCTATCTTTAGGGCAGAGCCTTCTCTACATTTAGGGAAGGGCCGTCGCTATATTTAGGGCAGAGGCTTCTCTATCTTTAGATCAGGGACTTCTTTCCTTCAGGGCAGGGCCTTCTCTACCTTTAGGGCAGGACTTTCTCTACCTTTAGTGCAGGACCTTCTCTTCCTTTAGGGAAGGGCCTTCGCTATATTTAAGGCAGAGCCTTCTTTACCTTTAGATCAGGGCCTTCTCTACCTTCAGGGCAGGACCTTCTCTACCTTTAGGGCAGGACCTTCTCTACCCTTAGGGCAGAGACCTCTCTACCCTTAGGGCAGAGACTTCTCTACCTTTAGGGCAGAGCCTTCTCTACCTTTAGATCAGGGCCTTCTCTACCTTTAGGGCAGGACCTTCTCTACCTTTAGGGCAGAGCCTTCTTTACATTTAGGGCAGGGTCTTCTCTACCTTTAGGGCAGGGCCTTCTCTACGTTTAGGGCAGGGTCTTCTCTATCTTTAGGGCAGAGCCTTCTCTACCTTTAGATCAGGGCCTTCTCTACCTTCAGGGCAGGACCTTCTTTATCTTTAGGGCAGAGCCTTCTCTACCTTTAGAGCAGGGTCTTCTCTACCTTTACGGGCAGTCCCTTCTTCCGTTTGGGGGCAGGGACATCTTTCCCATACCGGTCAGTAATTCCATAAGTTCTTATTGTCTTTTTTTTTGCTTTTCTTTCACATTTCATGCTATGTATTTATAATACTCTGCATTTCACATGTTTAGCGACCTGACAAGGTACACTACAAAACAAATAGAAACCCTGGGGTAGGAGGAGTCTGGCACACAAACATAGTGGAGAAGGAGTGTGGCATAGAGGAAAAGCACAGGAGAAGTGTGGCACAGAGGAAAAGTGGAGAAGGATGAGTGTGGCACAAAAGAAAATTGTAGAAGGAGTGTGGAACAGAGGAAAATCGGAGATGGAGAAGTGTGATACAGAGGAAAGGTGGAGAAGGAGTGTGGCACAGAGGAAAGGTGGGGTCTGGAAAATTAAGAGAGGAAGGAGGGCTCTAGCTAACAGGACACAGGAGAGGAAGGAGGGATCTGGCATACAGGAAGATTGGGGGTCCACCACATGAAACCATGGTAGAAGAAGGCCTGGCAAATTGAAAAGCTGGGGAAATAAAGTCACAATTCATAACCTTCCAATAACTCTCCAGACTCACCGCTTCTAGCTTCACCATGGTCTCCATTTTTTTGATAGGCACCTCGGGTTCCATGCTGATGACTATTTCACCTGTGGGGCGAGAGTAGGGCCCTCCGTTTGCCATTGCCATATAGCCATTCATCAATTTAGCTGGACAGAGGACAGAAAAGGACAGAGCACAGGACAGACTCAAGACGAGAAGTCACATAGCATGAAGTCATAGCTGGCAACGAGATTATGGAAAAAAGAGAAAATCTGAGCCAATGATGGAAAGGACATAGAGTCAAGAGTGGAGAATTCTCCTTACTGGAGAAACTATATAGACTGAGTCATACACAGATTTGTAGATTGTGAGCCCTCGCGGGCAGGGTCCTCTCTCCTCCTGTACCAGTTATGACTTGTATTGTTTAAGATTACTGTACTTGTATGTATTATGTATACCCCTCCTTACATGTAAAGCGCCATGGAATAAATGGCACTATAACAATAAATAATAATAATAATTTGGAGAAAATCACCCAACACTTCAGAATCACTGATGAAAGATACTAATGATGTCCCATAACCACCCATCCATCAGTAGTATACAATCCCAGCTTTCCTAAACTACTTTACTTTTTAAAAGTGCAGTACCACCCCAGACCACCTGGTGTGCTGTTACAGAGATGCATGTCTATGGAGATCTACAAGCCTCTTTTAGCTCATGTGCAGCAGTTTAATAGTCATATGTACCTGTATGCTCATGACTCTACATATTTTTAACATTTACCTGTTGCCATCCACTGCTGAGACTTCTTATCTGGGGGTCGATAGATAAATTTGCGCAATGAGCTAACCGCATGTGACCCAACCAGGGTATATCGACCAAACGCCCGGCAGTCCACCACCCGGATGTTCAGTGGCGGATGAAGCAGCTCGTTCTCTGGGAGGTCCTACCAAGAAAACAGAAAGATGTTACATTCGTTCGCAGGACCCAGTGGGCGCTGTGGATCCTTGTGATGGCCACTTACCACCTCAAACCATTTTACTAAAGTGCTAAAGTTGGGGTTCTTCTTGTAGTTCTGGATGAGCGCGGACTGCACCCCTTTCCCAGCACATTCAATATCCACTCTTGGTCTGTCCACTTGGGCGAGGTTGACTCTCTTGAGGTCTCTGAGCCCCCAAAAAAGGATCTAGATGGAAAAAAATCTAGTTGGATAAATTTGCTAAATCTATATAACCCCTTCATGACCGATGCAATTTTCAGCTTTTGCACTTATATTTTTTCCTCCCCTTTTTCAATGAGCCGTAACTTTTTTATTTTTCTTTCAATATAGCCGTATGAGGACTTGTATTTTGCGGGACAAGTTTTAGTTTTGGAATGACACCTGTGATAGGGTCACTGGTGTCGTACATGAGGAGAGATATGTGTCACAAAGGTTGCTTTCCTCTGTGATGTAAAAGCCATAAGGGTTTTCTCCAGCATATTGGCTGAGAGCAATCCAGTCGCTATATGGGCATGGCTTTTATGGTGGGTAGGTCAGAGATGGGTGGGACACCTACCCACCATATCTCCACCTCCAGGGTATGGCTTAAGGGAGTTAAATGTCCAGCCAGTTTTTTTTCCTCGGTCTATGTTTGCGGAGGAAAGCAAGCCTCCGGATTACTAGCTCCTGTGAGAGCTGCCGCATGTGTTGTCCCAGAGGACCTGGGCAGGACTGTGTATGGACTGTTTATTTCCTTTTGAGCTGGACAGGCTGTTTTTCTGTTACCATTTTTTTTTTTTGGTTTATGATGCAATAAACCACCCAGAGACTTTAACCGCACGTGTGCCTGTGTCTACGTCAAGGAGCAGCTAAGCGTGTCAACCCCTCACAAGTGGTGTAGAATGCGGGCATACATTCCAGCAACATATGTAGCAGTGGTGGACAAATTGTATGTCAAGGGTTAAGGCAGCTGCAGAGATGGAACTGCAGTCAGACAAAATGGAGGCGCTACTCAAACACCTGATCTTGAGCCAGGAGAAACAGCACGAGGTACAGCAGGAGATGAATAAACTCCTAATACAGCTGCTGCAACAACAGCAAAGCCAGATGGAACTCCTGGAGGGAGATGTCAACAGCAGAGAAACCGCCCCTACCCCACATCAAGGTGATGACTCATGCGACCATAAAGCGGTAAGACGAGCCATGCAAAATATGACCCCAAGGGATGATATAAAGGTGTTTTTGACTGTTTTCGAACGGGTTGCAGAACAGGAGAGGCTGCCCCCTGGAGCAGTGGGCGGAGGTGTTGGCCCCCTATCTGACAGGTGAATCCCACAAAGTTTAATTTGACTTGGCCTTGCAGGATACCCGGGAATATGCCACGTTGAAAACGGAGATATTGGCACGCTCAGGGGTCACTGTGTCTGTCAGAGCCCAAAGGGTTCATCACTGGGCGTATCGTGGTGACAAACCTCCCTGCTCACAAATGTTTGGCTTGTTGCATTTAGTCCAGAAATGGTTGCAACCGGAGTCGTCCACTCAAGCTCAGATGGTCGAGCGGGTCATCATGGGTAGATTTGTTCACTCGCTCCCCAGGTTGATGCAGACCTGAGATGCCCAAGGAGACCCCCAGAATGTGGATGACCTGGTGAGCCTTGTAGAAAGGTACCAGGTGGTAGAGAGGTCCCTGAGGAAACCAGGGGGTGGTACATCTCCATACTGGGATACCCAGCGGGAGACCAAATTCCAAAAGAGAGGTAACAAAACACCACTGGCGGGAGTCCAAGGTCCCAAGGAGCTGCTGAGGGGCTTCCAAAGGCTGCTGCTAAAGACCTGATCTGCTTGCGGTGTCACAGTCCTGGACACATAGAGGTCATTTGTCCTATGTCTGCCAAGCAGATGGATTGCAGCCTGAGCATTCGCTGCTCGTATTATGCCTACCCATCCTGCAATATGGACTATCAGCCCGGAGAGGGGCCGCAGTCATGTCCCGTGACCATGAACGGAGTACTGGTGTCAGGACTCTTGGACTCCAGGAGCTTGTTGACCCTGATAAGGGCCACGCTCCCCACCAGTTGATCACAAGGAAACAATGTGGGTGTCCGCTGTATCCACGGGGATGCCAAAGACTACCCTGTTGCCAGAGTGTTGATTACAAGAGCTGTGGTACGGAGATTCATGAGGTCGGGGTAGTCAGAGACTTGCTGCACGCCGTGATAATTGGGCACGACTTCAGCCTGTTCTGGGACTTGTGGAGAAAAGCAGGGGTGCACAGTGTCTCAGGCACGAACCAGCGCAACCTTGATGAATCCCCATTTCAGTCGGAGGTGGAGGAGTTCCCCTTGTGTGTCCTAGCTGGTGATGAGGATGAATCGGTGACCAGGGAGGCCGAGGTTCCTGACCTGGGGGTTTCTGGGGAAAATTTTGCGACTTCTCAAATGCGGGATCTTACCCTAAAAGGGGTCTTTGAAAATGTTTCTGTGATTGATGGGGTTGCTCAAGAGCTGGGGGCTGACACCAGGTACCCACACTTTGCAGTCAATAGCGAATTGTATCGAGTGACTACACTGAGGGGAGGTGAAATAGTGGAGCAGCTATTGGTTCCAGGGCCATACCAGCGGAGGCTTCTAGACATGGCCCATTCTCATGTTTTGGGGGGACATCTGGGGTTGGAGAAAACACAGGAGAGAACATTGCCGAGGTCCTATTGGCTGATATGTTATCGGGAGATCCTGAATTAGTGTCGGTCCTGCCCCACCTGCCAGATAACTATTCCCTCTGCGCACTTACGAAGTTCTCTAGTCCCATTACCGGTAATAGAGATCCCGTTTGAGCGAATTGCCATGGACCTAGTAGGTCCTTTAGTTAAGTCTGCATGAGGGCACCAATATATTCTAGTGGTCAAGGATTATGTGAACCGGTACCCTGAAGCAATACCCCTAAGGAACTCTTCAAGTAAGAGTATTGCCAGGGAACTTGTCCATATTTTTCCTAGGACAGGCCTGCCGAAGAAGATTTTGACAGACCAGGGAACCCCCTTTATGAGCAAGGTAATGAAGGGACTGTGTAGGGACCTCCAGACTGCCCAGCTGCAAACCTCAGTGTACCATCCACAGACCGACAGCGTAGTACAACGCTTCAATAAAACCTTGAAAGCCATGCTCAAAAAGGTCATTGAGAAGGACCGTCGATACTGGGACTTCCTGCTTCCGTTTTTGCTCTTTTCCATCAGGGAAGTTCCCCAGGCTCCTGTATGGTCGACATCCGCTAGGGCTCCTGGACATTGCCAAGGAAACATGGGAAGATGAAGTCTCGCCACACAGGAGCATCATAGAGGATGTTGCCCAGCTGCAGGAGAGAATGGTAAAAAAGTGATGCCTATTGTGAAGGAGCATCTTCTCCAGGCACAGGTGAGGGTGTATAACGATCAGCGAGGCTGAAGCAGTTCCAGCCAGGCGACCGCGTGCTAGTGCTTATCCCCACGGTGGAGAACAAGATCCTAGCCAAGTGGCAAGGCCCACACAAGGTGGTGGAAAAACTGTTTGAAGTTAATTGCAAAGTACACCAGCCGGGGCGAAGGAAGCCGCACCAGGTCTGTCACGTAAACTTGCTCAAACCCTGGCGAGGCCGAGAATCGCTGAACACCCCTTGCCTTGGAGCCAGTCCCAAAGTCACTGTGGGCGATGTCACCATTGCAGAGTCTCTGATGTCGGCCAAGAGACAACAGTGTCAGGAACTGTAGCAGCGGAACCGGGATCTATTCTCAGAGTTGCCTGGTGTAACGGGGTCTACCCAGGCTGGGGTACCTCTTTCAGTACCACCCTGTGTTTTCGGAGGTCTGCTCTGCGTTGGCTGGAGTCTGAATGAATGACGCTGGCTGGAATTCCTTGGTTACATGGGCGCATATAAAAGATCACTGCTTCTCCACATATTTCCAGTCTGACCACACTTTACTCACAGGACACAGAATATATCACACAGATACAGAGGGCCGGCCAATAGAAAAGCGGCAGGCCAGACATGCATTACAAAAGCCGCAGGTGGCCGGAGCCTGCCGATGTTTACTGTGGGAATTACAAAGGTGGGGGGAGGGTGGACAAAAGGGGAATGCTGATGCATTAGGGACATGCATCTCACATAGAACCTATTATCCATACATATAACTGCACAACATATTCTGGGTGCTAAGTGGTTCTGTAACACGGCTCCCCTTTTCAGCGACACGATCGGCATACACAGTCTGATCCTCAACGGATCGGGTTGGGGATGACCGAAGTTTATGGGGTTGGTACAAGTTCCATTTGTCGACTTAGTCCATTGGCGTTACCATTTTGTTTGCCGGGTCTGTGGTGGATGGTAAAGTCCAGAGGTTGTAGGGCTAAACTCCACCGCCGCAATCTGGCGTTGTCTCCGGAGACCCGATTAAGCCAGACTAGGGGATTATGGTCCGTTAGGAGGGAAAACTGTCGTCCATACAAATATGGTTGCAACTTCTTGAGTGCCCATACTACCGCCAGGCACTCCTTCTCGATGGCCGCATAGCTTACTTCACGGGGCAGTAGTTTCCGACTCAGTTAAGCTACCGGGTGTTCTTGGCCGTCCGGCCCGACTTGGCTCAGTACTGCCCCCAATCCAAACATAGAAGCGTCTGTGTGAACCAGGAAACGTTTACTTGGATCGGGTGCGGCCAATACAGGGTTATTGGTGAGGGCGTCCTTTAGTTGGCGGAAGGCTTCCTCACACTCTGTGGTCCTGGTTACCTGACGGGGTTGGTTTTTACGGGTCAGATCAGTGAGGGGCTTGGCTACGCTGCTGTAATTGGGAACGAATTTCCTGTAATACCCCGCTGTCTCTAGAAACGCCATGACCTGGGTTTTAGTGCGTGGGATGGGCCATTTGGCTATGGCCTCAATCTTGGCTGGTTCTGGTCGCTGTTTCCCACTTCCCACCCAATGCCCTAAATACTGAACCTCTGCTTTGCCCACGTGACACTTGTTTGGGTTCAGGGTGATTCCGGCCTGGTGGATCCTGTCCAATACTGTCTCTAGGTGATTTAGATGCTCTTCCCATGTCGCACTGTAGATGGCGATGTCTTCCAGGTAGGCACAAGCATAGTCCTGGAGACCATCCAGAAGCCGGTCAGCCAGCCTTTGGAAGGTTGCTGGGGCATTCTTCATCCCGAATGGCATAACTCGAAACTGGAATAAGCCGAACGGGGTGACAAATGCCGACTTGGGAATAGCGTCAGGACTAAGGGGAATCTGCCAGTAGCCTTTGCATAGATCAATGGTGGTCAAATACTTTGCCCCCGCCAGCCGGTCTAACAACTCTTCCACACGCGGCATGGGGTATGCATCCGTCACTGTTTTCTCATTGAGCTTACGATAGTCTACACAAAACCGTGTAGTCCCATCCTTCTTGGGCACGAACACTACGGGGGATGCCCATGGACTATCTGACTCTTCAATGACCCCTAAACGCAGCATCTCTTGTATCTCTTGTCGCATCCCCTCTCGTACAGACTGAGGGACGCGGAAGGGGTTTTGTCGCAGGGGGGTCTGATCCTGGGTCTCAACCTTGTGTTGTGCCAGGCGAGTACCACGGTCTCTCTGAAAACATCCTCTGTCGCAGCCTCAACAACGCCTCCGCTTGCTGTCTCTCCCGGGGGCCTAGGTCTTCATCCAAGTGTACCTGGTACCATGTTTTAGACTGAGTCCTTTCCCCTAAGACATCCGGCAAGGGAAGTCCAGCTAAGTCCTCTGCTACAGGTGCACAGATGGCCACTACCTCTTCAGGGCGCTCCCGGTAGGGCTTCAGCATATTCACGTGGAACATGCGGATAACCCTGGGGTCGTCACAATCGGCGACATTATAGGTTGTGTCGGCTATTTTCCCCACTACCTGGTAGGGCCCCTGCCATGCAGCTTGAAACTTATTCTGCTTAGTGGGCTCTAACACCCGGACCTTCTGTCCTATTTCCAAAGTGCGCTCTCTGGCCCTCCGATCGTACCATACGCGATGGTGCCGCTGTGTCGCCTGCAGGTTCTCACGTACAACCTGGGTCAGCTCCTGTAGGCGGTCCCGGAATTCCAGCACATAGGGTACAATAGGTACCCCTTCTATGAGGCCCTCCCCTTCCCAGTGTTCCAGCACTAAGTCTAGGGGTCCCCTTACCCGTCTCCTGTATACCAGCTCGAATGGGGAGAACCCCGTGGATTCTTGGGGCACCTCCCGATAGGCAAACAGGAGGTGTGGCAAGAATTTCTCCCAGTCCCTGTAGGTCCTGGTAAAAGTCCCAATGAGCTGTTTTAATGTCCCGTTAAAGCGTTCACACAACCCATTGGTTTGCGGGTGGTACAGGGCGCTTCTAATGGACTTTACGCCGCACAGCTTCCACAGTTGGTTGGTCACCTCTGCTGTAAACTGGGTACCCTGGTCCGAGATAATCTCCCGGGGAAATCCAACCCGTGAGAAAACCTGGAGCAGGGCGGCCGCCACCGTCTCTTCCAGTATGTTAGGTAACACAACCGCCTCTGGATACCGTGTGGCATAATCTACCACTGTCAATATATACGTTTTCCCGGACGGACTGGGTTTGGCTAACGGCCCTATCAGATCGACCGCTACTCGGCTAAATGGTTCCTCCACAATGGGGAGGGGGCGTAATTTGGCCTTGCATCGATCCCCCCTCTTGCCAATGCGCTGACAACTGTCACAAGTCTGGCAGTACTGACGAACATCGTAGGTTACCCCCGCCAAAAGAAGTTTTGTGTCAGACGATAGGTCTCAGCCAGAGGGGCCACCGAGAATGCAGACAACATGGGCCCCAAGTCATTTCCCAGCAAGACGTCTGCAGGCAAATCCTCCATCAAGCCGACCTCAACAAGGCCATCCCCGACTCCCCAGTTCAGGTGAATCCTGGCAGTGGGTAGTCGATGTATAGCTCCCCCTGCTACATGGACTGCCACTGTCCGGTCCGTCTTCTCTTGGTCCTGGACAAGATGAGGCTTCACAAGGGTCAAAGTTACTCCGGAATCTCTTAGTCCCTGCATACGTTTCCCATTAACCCACACGACCTGTCGATGCTGTTGTCGATTATCTGCCCGGGCTGCCTGCATGGGGTATACTTCATGCAGCACTTCCTCCATCTCTTCCACCCCTTGGTTAGTCGTAGCCCCCAATGCCGGGTCAGCTTCGCCTTGGTAGCAGTGTACAGCAGCCCGGCTGAAGGTAGCTGTTCCCGCCTTTGGCCACTGGGTATGCTGAGTCCGGTTGGGGCATTGTCTTTGCAGGTGGCCTAGCTGACGGCAGTTGTGGCATTGCGCCCCAGGGGGACTGTGGTAGGCCGGGTTTCTAGCTGGTCCCCCTACAATCTTCGGTGGTTTGGGGCCCTCCAGGTCCATGGGCCGGCCCCTAGTGACCACCTTTGATCCGGAGAACTGCAGCCTCCTGGCATCATGATGTTCATCGGCCAGACGAGCGGCTTCCTCAAGAGTCGTTGGCCGCCTGTCCCGAAGCCATTCCTGTGTCTCGGGGTTTAGTCCATTAAAGAATCGTTCTAACAGGAAGAGCTGGAGGACGTCCTCCTTAGTGGTTGCTTGGCTCCCTTGTACCCACTGTAGCAGTGACCGCCGTAATTTACAGGCCCATTCAGCGTGGGTATCGGTTACGTGTTTTATAAGTCTGCAGAACTTTTGACGGTAGGCGTCTGGTGTCAGCGCATACCGGGCCAAGATCACTTCTTTGATCCGCTCATAGTCCATACAGTCCTCATCAGGTACCGTGCGATAGGCGTCCGCTGCCCGGCCTGTCAGCTTGCTGGCCAGAATCTGAACCCGTTCCTCCGGCTTCACTTGATGAAGGGCACACTGCCGCACAAAGTCCTGCAGAAAGCCATCAATGTCTTCCTCTGCCTCCTCCAACTGTCGGAAGGCATTATACTGGATCTTTTTGTGGCTTACTGTTGAAGGTACCTGGTCGAAGGCCAGAGCTCCTCCTGCTCGCTGATTCTCCTCTCTCCGCTCTGTCATCTCCATCTTGGCCAGCTCCACTTTGGTCCGCTCTGCCATCTCCATCTTGGCTAGCTGTATCCTGGTCCGCTCGCCCATCTTTTCCTTCAGATGAGTACGCACATCAGCCATCACCTCTCGTATGATCTCTACTGCAGGGTTTAGGCCATAGAACGCCAGTCTGTTCTTTACCTCCCTCTGGAACTCGGTCTCTTACACATTCACATTGGGGGGCGCTGCACTGTCGTGTTCCATGATGGCTGCTATCAATTCCGCTTTTGTTTTGTTGCTGGCGATCAACCCTCGGGCTTCCATCAGATCTTTTAATGTAGTCCTCTTTAACTTCTGGTACTTATTGTCCATTCATTCCTTTCCTCCTGTAGAAGGGGTATAATATCACTCTGTCTGCCACCAGTGTAATGGGGTCTACCCAGTCTGGGGTACCTCTTTCAGTACCACCCCGTGTTTTCCGAGGTCCGCTCTGCGTTAGCTGGAGTCTGAATGAATGACGCTGGCTGGAATTCCTTGGTTACATGGGCGCATATAAAAGATCACTGCTTCTCCATGTATTTCCAGTCTGACAACACTTTACTCACAGGACACAGAATATATCACACAGATACAGAGGGCAGGCCAATAGAAAAGCGGCAGGTCAGACATGCATTACAAAAGCCGCAGGTGGCCGGAGCCTGCCGATGTTTACTGTGGGAATTACAAAGGTGGGGGGAGGGCGGACAAAAGGGGAATGCTGATGCATTAGGGACATGCATCTCACATAGAACCTATTATCCATACATATAACTGCACAACATATTCTGGGTGCTAAGTGGTTCTGTAACACGTAGCACCGGGGCATACGCAGGTGGTTGAGCATGACGTGTTGATGGAACCGCATGTAAGGGTGAACCTCAAGCCCTATAGAATTCTGGAAGCACAGAGAGAGGTGATATCCAATGAGGTGAAAAGGATGCTAGACCTCAGGGTGATAGAAGAGTCATAAAGTGAATGGTCGAGTCCCATCGTCCTCGTACCGAAGCCTGACGGTGAGTGGCGGTTTTGCAATGACTACCTCAGGCTGAATGAAGTCTCTAGTTTTGACGCTTACCCGATGCCTTATGTAGACAATCTTATTGAGATACTTGGACCAGCGAGATACATTACAACCCTGGACCTGATGAAGGGCTATTGGTAGATCCCCATGTCCCAGAGTGCCAAGGATAACACAGCTTTCTCAATGCCTGATGGGTGTTTTCAATACATCAGGATGCCCTTCGGTCTGTAGGGTGCCCTGGCCACCTTCCAGATAGTGATGGATCGGATCCTAGCTCCGCATAAGAAGAAAGCAGCAGTGTACCTCGATGACATAGTGGTCTTTAGCCTTGACTGGGCCAGTCATCTTCCAAAGGTATAGTTGGTTCTGGATACTTTAAGAAGTGCGGGGTTCACCATAAATCTGAAAAAGTGTGCCATAAGGAAGGAAGAGGCCAAGTACCTAGGCTATGTTGTCAGAAGGGGCGAAATTAAACCGCAGATAAAGATCGAGGCGATTCAAAAGTGGCTGCAACCGCTTACCAAGAAACAAGTGAGGGCGTTTCTTGGAATTGTGGGCTAATACCGGTGGTTCATCCCAAGTTTTGCTATAATCGCCGCACCATTGACGGATCTTCTTAAAGGTACCAAGTCGACCGTAGTTAAATGGACTACATACACAGAGATGGCGTTCCAGAAGCTGAGGCAGGCTATGTGTAAACATCCAGTTCTGGTCACACCAGACTTCAGTAAGGAGTTTGTGATCCAGACGAATAGCTCAGAAGTTGGGTTGGGAACTGTGCTGTCTCAGGAGATATCTGGGGAAGCATCTCATCCTATACCTGAGTCGAAAGCTCTTGTCATACGAGAAGAATTACGCCATTGTGGAGGAGTATCTGGCCATAAAATGGGCAGTGGACACATTGAGGTATTATCTACTAGGCCGGAGGTTCAAACTCGTGTCAGATCATGCCCCTCTGAGATGGTTAAGGGAGAAACAGGGTAAGAACGCCCGGGTGACGAGATGGTTCTTAGGCCTCCAGGATTTCAGGTTCCACGTAGAACACAGGCCACACATGAATGCAGATGCCCTCTCCCAAATTCCCTGTTTGGTGTCCGAAGGTGCCAAAGCCCCTGGCTTTGTCAGAGGGGGAAAATATATGACTGGGTCAGTGGTGTCGTACATGAGGGGTGATATGTGTCACAAAGGTTGCTTCCCTGTGTGATGTAAAAGCCATAAGGGTTTTCTCCAGCAAGATAAGTCCTGAGATCAATCCAGTCGCTATATGGGCATGGCTTTTATGGTGGGTAGGTCAAAGGTGGGCGGGACGCCTACCCACCATATCTCCACCTCCAGGGTGTGGCTGGAGGGAGTTAAATGTTCAGCCAGTTTTATTTTCAATGGTCTATGTATGTGGAGGAAAGCAAGCCTCCTGATTACTAGCTCCTGCGGGAGCAGCCGTATGTGTTGTAACAGAGGACTCGGGCAGGACTGAGCATGACCTGCTTATTTCCTTTTGAGCCGGATAGCATGTTTTTCTGTTGCCATTTTGTTTTCGTTTATGACACAATAAACCACCCAGAGACTTTAACCACCCGTGTGCCTGAGTCAACCTCGAGGAGCAGCTAAGCGTGTCAACCCCTCACACACCATTTATTTTACCAAATAATGTACTGGAAATCGGGAATAAAGTTACAAATGGGGTGAAATGGTGAAAAAAAACACAATTTTGTTTTTTTTTTTTATTTTTCGTTTTTGATTTTTGGCATTAAAAATGATCATTATTCTCCAGGTCAGTGCGATTATGGCGAAACTAAACTTATACCTTTTTTTTTTACATTTTGGAGGTTAAAACAAATTCAGAATTTTGTAAAAAAAAAAAAAAAAAGATAAATTTGATTTATTTCACCATATTTCTTTGATGGAGCTGCGTGAGGGTTTCATTTTTGCGCTCCAAGCTGTAGTTTTTTTACTGCTACCGTTTTGGGGTACTTAGAAACTTTTGAATGATTTTTACTGCATTTTTTTATTTTTATCAAATGCGGATTATCAATCTATTTTTTCTTTAAGGCATTTATTGTGTATACATTGTGATAGATCGGACTTTTAATGACATAAAAATACCAAATATTTATCATTTTATTTTTCTTTTTGTATTGCTTTATTTTTTAACTGTGAAAAAGGGGAGATACAAACTTTTATATTTTTTTTATTGTTTAAAACTTTTGTTTTCATGTATTTTTGTAATTCCCCTATGGGGTCTTCAACCAGTATATTCATTAACTGGCCTTCATAGGAAGACCAACATACCATAATATCCTATTGGCACTCCGCTATCACCAAACAGGGGGCTGATGAGTGCTGGTGTACCAGCTCACCAGCAACCCCGCCATTGGAATATCTCTGTCAGCAGCATTTAAATGGTTAACCAGCCAGCTGTGGAACACATCCTGTGAGCGCGCTCTGTACACCCCCTGTGCCCCAGAGGAGTAAATTCACAATTCCTATGGATCTCAAAAATATGGTCACAGCCCCCTGCTGTAATAATGTGTGGTGACACCTACATACCTCCACTCTGTATTTACTCAGAACAGGTCGGATGCCCATTGGGACTGGAAGGATGGGTCCTCTGTCCAAGTCTGTGGGTCCATCAATAGAAGGGAGGTCGGATATACCAGCGGGGCCAATCTACAAGATAAAAATTGTGACATTTAGTACGTTAAGATGATCATAGTGATATTTATATATATCATCTATTATTAATCCTGCTGGTTAACTTTTGTGACACATGAGCCATCGCTTTCATCTCTGCAGCTTCTGGGGCGTCCTCATATTACCGGGTCTGTGTTTCCACTAGCTCTAAGTATTACGTTTTACGGTCCAGCCAGGCCTACTACGTTACACAACCATGGAGATTATCGCATCCGCTGGTTTTGAGGCAGTTGATTGTTTAACAAGTTAAAGAATGAATCCTCAAAAATAAATTTATTACCATTCCACAGTATAGGTTCCTGAGGAAGGGTCTCTGTAGTCCCATCATGAATGTAAAAAGGCAAACAGCGCTGCACCGCCCTACTTCTCCACCTCATCACTGTCTACCACCTTACCTGTCCTCTCCACAGTGCTGCACCGCCCTACATCTCCACGTCATCACTGTCTACCACCTTACCTGTCCTCTCCACAGTGCTGCACCACCCTACATCTCTTCCTCATCACTGTCTACCACCTTACCTGTCCTCTCCACAGTGCTGAACTGCCCTACATCTCCACCTCATCACTGTCTACCACCTTACCTGTCCTCTCCACAGTGCTGCACCACCCTACATCTCTTCCTCATCACTGTCTACCACCTTACCTGTCCTCTCCACAGTGCTGCACCGCCCTACATCTCCACCTCATCACTGTCTACCACCTTACCTGTCCTCTCCACAGTGCTGCACCACCCTACATCTCTTCCTCATCACTGTCTACCACCTTACCTGTCCTCTCCACAGTGCTGCACCGCCCTACATCTCCACCTCATCACTGTCTACCACCTTACCTGTCCTCTCCACAGTGCTGCACCGCCCTACATCTCCACCTCATCACTGTCTACCACCTTACCTGTCCTCTCCACAGTGCTGCACCGCCCTACATCTCCACCTCATCACTGTCTACCACCTTACCTGTCCTCTCCACAGTGCTGCACCACCCTACATCTCTTCCTCATCACTGTCTACCACCTTACCTGTCCTCTCCACAGTGCTGCACCGCCCTACATCTCCACCTCATCACTGTCTACCACCTTACCTGTCCTCTCCACAGTGCTGCACCGCTCTACATCTCCTCCTCATCACTGTCTACCACCTTACCTGTCCTCTCCACAGCGCTGCACCGCCCTACATCTCCACCTCATCACTGTCTACCACCTTACCTGTCCTCTCCACAGCGCTGCACCGCCCTACATCTCCACCTCATCACTGTCTACCACCTTACCTGTCCTCTCCACAGTGCTGCACCGCCCTACATCTCCACCTCATCACTGTCTACCACCTTACCTGTCCTCTCCACAGCGCTGCACCGCCCTACATCTCCACCTCATCTCTGTCTACCACCTACCACCTTACCTGTCCTCTCCACAGCGCTGCACCGCCCTACATCTCCACCTCATCACTGTCTACCACCTTACCTGTCCTCTCCACAGCGCTGCACCGCCCTACATCTCCACCTCATCACTGTCTACCACCTTACCTGTCCTCTCCACAGCGCTGCACCGCCCTACATCTCCACCTCATCACTGTCTACCACCTTACCTGTCCTCTCCACAGTGCTGCACCGCTCTACATCTCCTCCTCATCTCTGTCTACCACCTACCACCTTACCTGTCCTCTCCACAGCGCTGAACCGCCCTACTTCTCCACCTCATCACTGTCTACCACCTTACCTGTCCTCTCCACAGTGCTGCACCGCTCTACATCTCCTCCTCATCTCTGTCTACCACCTACCACCTTACCTGTCCTCTCCACAGTGCTGCACCGCCCTACATCTCCACCTCATCACTGTCTACCACCTTACCTGTCCTCTCCACAGTGCTGCACCGCCCTACATCTCCACCTCATCACTGTCTACCACCTTACCTGTCCTCTCCACAGTGCTGCACCGCTCTACATCTCCTCCTCATCTCTGTCTACCACCTTACCTGTCCTCTCCACAGTGCTGAACTGCCCTACATCTCCACCTCATCACTGTCTACCACCTTACCTGTCCTCTCCACAGCGCTGCACCGCCCTACATCTCCACCTCATCACTGTCTACCACCTTACCTGTCCTCTCCACAGTGCTGCACCGCTCTACATCTCCTCCTCATCTCTGTCTACCACCTACCACCTTACCTGTCCTCTCCACAGCGCTGCACCGCCCTACTTCTCCACCTCATCACTGTCTACCACCTTACCTGTCCTCTCCACAGTGCTGCACCACTCTACATCTCCTCCTCATCTCTGTCTACCACCTACCACCTTACCTGTCCTCTCCACAGTGCTGCACCGCCCTACATCTCCACCTCATCACTGTCTACCACCTTACCTGTCCTCTCCACAGTGCTGCACCGCCCTACATCTCCACCTCATCACTGTCTACCACCTTACCTGTCCTCTCCACAGTGCTGCACCGCTCTACATCTTCTCCTCATCTCTGTCTACCACCTTACCTGTCCTCTCCACAGTGCTGAACTGCCCTACATCTCCACCTCATCACTGTCTACCACCTTACCTGTCCTCTCCACAGTGCTGCACCGCCCTACATCTCCACCTCATCAATGTCTACCACCTTACCTGTCCTCTCCACAGTGCTGCACCGCCCTACATCTCCACCTCATCACTGTCTACCACCTTACCTGTCCTCTCCACAGTGCTGAACCGCCCTACATCTCCACCTCATCACTGTCTACCACCTTACCTGTCCTCTCCACAGTGCTGCACCGCCCTACATCTCCACCTCATCACTGTCTACCACCTTACCTGTCCTCTCCACAGTGCTGAACTGCCCTACATCTCCACCTCATCACTGTCTACCACCTTACCTGTCCTCTCCACAGTGCTGCACCGCCCTACATCTCCACCTCATCACTGTCTACCACCTTACCTGTCCTCTCCACAGTGCTGCACCACCCTACATCTCCTCCTCATCTCTGTCTACCACCTACCACCTTACCTGTCCTCTCCACAGTGCTGCACCGCTCTACATCTCCTCCTCATCTCTGTCTACCACCTACCACCTTACCTGTCCTCTCCACAGCGCTGCACCGCCCTACTTCTCCACCTCATCACTGTCTACCACCTTACCTGTCCTCTCCACAGTGCTGCACCGCTCTACATCTCCTCCTCATCTCTGTCTACCACCTACCACCTTACCTGTCCTCTCCACAGTGCTGCACCGCCCTACATCTCCACCTCATCACTGTCTACCACCTTACCTGTCCTCTCCACAGTGCTGCACCGCCCTACATCTCCACCTCATCACTGTCTACCACCTTACCTGTCCTCTCCACAGTGCTGAACTGCCCTACATCTCCACCTCATCACTGTCTACCACCTTACCTGTCCTCTCCACAGTGCTGCACCGCCCTACATCTCCACCTCATCACTGTCTACCACCTTACCTGTCCTCTCCACAGTGCTGCACCGCCCTACATCTCCACCTCATCACTGTCTACCACCTTACCTGTCCTCTCCACAGTGCTGCACCGCCCTACATCTCCACCTCATCACTGTCTACCACCTTACCTGTCCTCTCCACAGTGCTGCACCGCCCTACATCTCCTCCTCATCTCTGTCTACCACCTTACCTGTCCTCTCCACAGTGCTGAACTGCCCTACATCTCCTCCCTCACTTATCTACCACCCTATATGTCCTCTCTACAATGCTTCACCACTATAAATCTCCTCCTTATCTCTGTTTACCACTCCACCTATTCTCTCGACACTGCTGGATCACCCTACATCATCTTCTCATCTTTGTCTGTCACCCTAAATGTCCTCTCCACTTTGCTGCACCACCCTACATCTTCTCATCTTTGGCTACCACCCTACCCCTCCTCTCCACCTTGCTGCACCGCCCTACATTTCCTTCACATCTCTGTCTACCACCTTACTCATCTTCTCCACTGTGCTGCACCACCTTACATCTCCTTATCTCTAGCTATCACCCTATCTATCCTTTCCACAGGGCTGCACGACCCTACATCTCCTTCTCATCTCTGTCTACCACCCTATCTATCCTCTCCACAGGGCTGCACGACCCTACATCTCCTCCTCACCTTTGTCTACCAACATACCTGTCCTCTCCATAAAGCTGCACCACCCTACATCTCCTACTCATCTCTTTCTACCACCCCACCTGTCCTCTGTACAGTGCTGCTCTGCCCAACATCTCCCTCATGTTTGTCTACGAACTTACCCGTCCCCTCCACAGTGCTGCACCACCCTACATCTCCCCCTCATCACTGTCTACAACTCTGTGTACTCCATTCTGCTAAAGATCTAAGACTAACATCCTCTATAATCTGTACTTCCCACTCCTGTCTCCAAGAATTCTCTAGAGCTGCTCCAATTCTCTGGAATAAACTACCACAGGTAATATGGTAAATTCCCAACTTAAAAACACATACAACTTGATGAACATTTGTCTTTATTCAATTGCATTAACCGTGTAACTATTCCTTTAGGTTTATCACATCGTCTCACTCATCCAGCTGTACCCAATTCTCCCTTCTAATACTTTTTCTTCTGGTCCTTTTTCCATGTTTCCCCCACACTCCATAGCACTTTGTAGCTGGACATATACAGATATTAGCAGGAGACTGGTTCATGTACGCTTACAAGAATCCCCTTATCATAGATTGCACTTTTTAGCTTTTGTGTCCCTTCTATTTCCTTCTAGATTGTGAGCTCTTGTGATCGGGGCTCGTGCTCCCCTTGAATTCTGTGTTACTCTGTAATGCCTTATTTGTTTGCACATGAACCATTTGATTTTGATATGTTGGCACTATAGAAATAAAATGATTACTATATAAGATGGGGATAACTTCTATTGGATCTCTTGGCCTCCATTGTGGTTTTCGTCCACTGTGACTTAGGGGAGGATCTCTGGATCATTCAGCATTACCAGATGAGGCAACCTACAAAACAGCACAGGCTATTTCATACCTGGAGAAGCTCGAAGGCTCCCAATAAGTCTCCGGCGGTTGAGTTTCCACGGTATATCTGGTAATATTCCAATTGTGGCGGGAATCGCGGAGGACAATACCTTTCATCAGCCATTTTCACTACTGGTTTAGCAAATGTTCTGCCCATGAAGTCAGCCTTACCCTGGAAAAAAAAATCCGAAGAGGTGGTCAACCATAAACTTCTGCACTTTGCACTGTCAGAAAACTTTTTGACATGTCAAAGAGACAGGTCACAATTTTTTAATATGTAAAGCGATCTTCACTGATCACTGAAATAAAGGATCGGAAAAACTCAGGTGAGGTCTCTCTGCTCCATGACTCGAGTTGGACTCTACAGAAAGCCTACGCTGGCCATCTTCAGTCTGGGAGGAGAGCAGCACTTGGCTGATCACTTCTGATCCTTGAATTTAATGATCACCAGAGATTTCAGCACATGAACCTCCGCTGATAAAAAAAAAATAGAAAGGAAAATGGCTCTCACCACGGTGTCCTGGTCGTAGATCTCAATGACTATGATGGGGGGATCGTCCCGCATCTCATTTGCTTCTCCGTACAGTTCCACATTATTGAACACCAACAACTGGTCCCATGTTGGGCAGAGTGTCTCATTGAGGACCTGAGATGGAACGGAGCACAAACAAATATGACACCATCTCATCTCCATCTAATAAAGGACCGGGTGGGCCTGGACTCACCTCTGTGCACTGGCTCTGAGTGTTGAAAAAGACTCGGGCAAAAGGGTCGGAGAGGCCGCTGCTATCGGCAGCAAACAGACTGCGAGCCTGGTACATGTGCGCCCGCAACTGGAACACCTGTTTCTCTGGAAGACATATATAGAAGATGCTGAGCCAGATACATGGTGGAGCCATGAAAGAGAATGTGCCCTGATGTAAAGAGTTTCCCTCTTCTCTCAAAGGATTCATCCTCCCCCAGGAGAACATCTCAATATTGGTGCCTACTTGTGTAGCTGAGGCAGATCGGAGGGAAGCACTGTAATCCTGGCCCCTTCACCGCTTTAATCTCTTCGAATCCACATGGAAGACCACACAGAAAATCCTTCCGCTGCTTGTTCAGGCCTAGCCACATGTAGACCTCCATCTTGGCCTGTACCGTCCAACCTGCCGGGCCGAAGCCCCGTTTGCCGGGCAGCTTAACGGATGGAGAACAAGAGGACATAAATTTATCCATGCCATGGCCCTACATGTCCTATACATGGACCAAGTATGGTCCTAAGAGTGATGTCTTATACATGGACCAGCTATGGTCCTACACATGGACCAGCTGTGATCCTACACATGGACCAGCTATGATCCTAGGTATAGTGTCTTCTATATTGACCAGCTATGGTCCTACATGTCCTATACATAGACAACATATGATTCTATGTGTTATGTCCTATGTATGGACCAGCTATGGTCCTACGTGTTATGTCCTATACATGGAGCAGCTATGGTCTTAAGTGTTATGTCCTATCTATGGACTAGCTATAGACTTGCACAATATTTCCTATACATGGACCAGTTACGGTCCTAGGTGTAATGTCTTATGCATGGACCAGCTATGGTCCTACATGTCTTATACATGGACCAGCTATGGTCCTAGGTGTAATGTCTTATGCATGGACCAGCTATGGTCCTACATGTCCTATACATACACCACCTATGGTCCTACGTGTTTTGTCCTATACATGGACCCGCTTTAGTCCTACATGTTATGTCTTATACATGGACCAGCTATGGTCCTAGGTGTAATGTCTTATTCATGGACCAGCTATGCTACTAGGTGTAATGTCTTGTACATGGACCAGTTATGACTTTCATCCTTATGATATCACTAACCTTAAGGAAGAGGCACTTGACTTTCCCGCAATCCTTCCCGGTCTCCTCGTCCACGATGGAGTACAGGATGTCTTTGGAGGGGATGCGGGCGTAGGCGATACGTTTGCTATTGCTCAGCATCCATATGAAGATGTCGGGGATACTGTGCTGGGGCTGTGGGGGGAGAGGGATGGATTGTTGCTAATAATCCACATCATAATCCACAAAATAGTTCTGGGGTGAGCATTATGTAAAGACATTTCTGGAAAGCTTTGTGTGCAGATCAGGACAGGGCTTAAAATGTCCCACAAATAGGGATTGTAAAGATGGAAGGTTTGCATGTACCCAGAGGGGGAGCCAACGCCAAACTTACAATGGGCCCATCCTTAGCCTATAGTCCCATGCGGACGACTCCTAGCTGGAGAGCGCCCTTCTCCTGCTCCGTTCTTCCTGCCTCTTGGAGGACATTTTTAGCAATTACCTCCTTATTGAAGAGCGATGAGAGCACAGGTACAGAAAGGGAGGAGGAGAACCTTCAGTTAAAGGGCCCCTCCAATTACGAGACCCAAGCAAGAGTCCTATCTGTTATCGCCCGTATCATATCCCACCTCATCCGCCAGGAATCGTAGCTTGTGCAGGAAGTTCTGGACCAGTTTCAGCTTATCCTTCACCGTGTTCTTCTTCACCTGGGACCTCATGGTCTTGGCCTGGGTCCCCATGTTTTCCTTCAAACATAAAGAGAAGTGTGAGGACCCTGAGCAGAGCGATACAGGGGCAGCGAGGAGACGCGGGTGCCAGCGGTTACCAGTTCTCGCATGCATGATTTCAGCCTCTCCCGATCAAGTTTGGTCCGACCGCTCTGGTTCTGGTCCTTGTTTGCCAGGTTGACAAAGCGGCTGCAAAGAAATGAGAGTGTGGTGGAAATGCGATGGCTATGGATCAGGCTACATTACAAATCACAGAGCTATACAGCGAGATTACAGCCGAGACCCCCATCAATCACGAGAACAGGGGTCCCAAAGTCCCCAGTGTGCATGGCGCAGCACTGAGCATGTGCGACCGCTGCTCCATATTCTATAGGAGAGGTGGTCGCCCATGCTCAGTACTGGTTCTTTTACAGCCTCCCTATTTGGGATTGGTGGAGGTCTCGCTCACACACATTTATCTTCTCTCCTGTGGACAGGTGACAAGTTATTTTTTTTTCTTACTGTAAATGGATGTATTTAGTTCGAAAACCAATTTTTGAAGTTGGGTTTTAATTATAAATATTGTCATAGTTTGGCTTTTTCCCTGCACACCGCTAAGTGAACTGATAATCTGTGAGTGAGCTCTACCTGTCTGGGAGTCTATGATCTGTCTTCTTCTGAGCTCTGCACAGCTGATTTATAACCACATCAAAGTTCAGCTCAACTTTCATGTGGTCGTAAATCAGAACAGAGGATCTCAGAAAAAAACAGATAAAACATTTACAAATGGATGGAACGAGCTCTCTGATGGATTCTTAGTGAACTCATTCCAACATTTTTAATAGAAAACTAAAAATATTTTTAAGTAAAAAAAATAAATAAATAATAATGCTCCCAAAGGTGTCCACTTTCTGTGAGGTCATTTTCAGGCTGACAGTACTGGAGGGGTGCGACAATCATTTGTTCTTTTTATGGCCATTAAATGGTGAGATGAAGAGGAGACCCCTGCGGACCCCCACAATGACTGACTGCCGATCACTGGGCAAATGTCCTAGTGTAAAGTTAATCAAAACTTGAGACTGTTTTGTGTCCGGATAACTATTTTTCCATAGCAGTGTCCGCTGCTGCAACCTGCCGCCTCCGTCACATTATAAAACCAGCAGAGAGGGGGATCGGACCATCAGATACATGGCGATCAGGGAGGCCGCCATCTACTTACAAGCAGCTACTACTGAGCTCTTCCAGGACCCCCCGCAACCTCCGCTCTGGATACGACTTCTCAGTCTTGATCATCTCATGGACGTCATTCAAGCCTTCCTCCTGTAGGGGGCAGAACCGAGACAAGGAGCTTCTAGGGCACATACAGGTATACCATGCTGCAGGGAGTCAGAGAAGTCAAGGATGACCCCGGTCATGTGGGTGCTGTAAAGAAACTGAGGGGGTCCAGAGTAATATCAAGACACATAATCTAGGCTAATCAGACAAATCACCTAGACCTGGAAAGAAGGATCTAGACTGATATGAACAGCTCTTCTAGAGCAAGAAGTAAGGATCCAGTGCAAAAAGGAGTAATAAAATCTACAGTAATAGGGACCATTGTTCTAGATATCCAAGTCTAGATTTACAGACATGGCCAAAAGTGTTGGCACCCTTGAAAATGGTTCCAGAAAATGACGTATTTCTCAAAGAAATTCATTGCAATTATATGTTTCCTTATACACATGATCATTTCCTTTGTGTGTATTTGTATTAGAGCAACACAAAATAACAGAGAAAAAAATACAAATTGTACATAATTTCACACAACACCCCAAAAATGGTCAGGACAAAATAGAACCTTTCCAAAATTGTGAGTAAATAACTTTGTGTACAGCCTGTGATGCTCGCTCACACTCACCTGCAACAAGTAACAGGTGTGGGCAATATGGAAATCACATCTGAAACCAGATAAAAAGGGGAGAAGTTGACTCAATCTGTGCATTGTGTGTCTGTGTGTGCCACACTAAGCGTGGAGAACAGAAAGAGGAGAAGAGAACGGTCTGAGGACTGGAGAACCAAAATTGTTAAAAAATATCAACAATCTCAATTTTAGAAGTCCATCTCCAGAGATCTTCATACTCCTTTGACCATGGATTGCAAAATAATCAAGAAGTTTACAATCCATAAAACAGTAGCTAATCTCCCTGGACAGCAGAGATACATTGATGAAAGGTTGTAATGCAGGACAGTCCGGATGGTGGATAAGCCCCAATCAAGGTCCAAAGAAATCCAAGCTGTCCTGCAGGTTCATAGAATCATAGAATCATAGAATCGTAGAGTTGGAAGGGACCTCCTGGGCCATCTGGTCCAACCCCCTGCTCAAAGCAGGATTCGCTAAATCATCCCAGTCAGATATCTGTCCAGCCTCTGTTTGAAGACTTCCATTGAAGGAGAACTCACCACTTCTCGTGGCAGCCTGTTCCACTCATTGATCACTCTAACTGTCAAAAAGTTTTTTCTAATATCTAATCTGTGTCTCCTCCCATTCAGTTTCATCCCATTGCTTCTAGTCTTTCCTTGTGCAAATGAGAATAAAGTTGATCCTTCTACAATGTGACAGCCCTTTAGATATTTGTAGACAGCTATTAAGTCTCCTCTCAGTCTTCTCTTTTGCAAACTAAACATTCCCAAATCCTGCAACCTTTCCTCATAAGACAGGGTTTACAGACCGGTCACCATTCTGGTCGCTCTTTTCTGAACTTGCTCCAGTTTGTTGATGTCTTTTTTAAAATGTGGTGCCCAAAACTGGACACAATATTCCAGATGAGGTCTGACCAAAGAGGAGTAGAGGGAAATAATGACTTCACGTGATCTAGACTGTATGCTTCTGTTAATACATCCTAGAATTGCATTTGCCTTTTTTGCTGCTGCATCACACTGTTGACTCATATTCAGTCTGTGATCTATTAGTATACCCAAGTCTTTTTCACATGTGCTGTCACTTAGCCCTATTCCTCCCATTCTGTATATGCTTTTTTCATTTTTATTGCCCAGATGTAGTACTTTGCATTTTTCCCTGTTAAAAACCATTCTGTTAGTTGCTGCCCACTTCTCCAGTTTATTTAAATCTTTTTGAATCCTCTCTCTCTCTTCTCTAGTATTAGCTATCCCTTCTAGCTTGTGTCATCAGCAAATTTAATCAGTTTACCCTCAATTCCTTCATCTAAATCGTTGATAAAGATGTTGAACAATACAGGGCCCAGGACAGAGCCCTGTGGTACCCCACTTGAGACATTCTTCCAACTGGATGTGCAGCCATTTACGACCACTCTTTGGGTCCGATCACTAAGCCAGTTATGAATCCACCGAACAGTTGCCTTGTCCATTCCATACTTAGTCATTTTTTCAATAAGGATTGTATGAGAGACTTTGTCAAATGCTTTGCTGAAGTCAAGATATACTATATCTACAGCATTTCCTTGATCCACCCAATCAGTGATACCGTCATAGAAGGAAATTAAGTTAGTCTGACATGACTTATTAGCTACAAACCCATGCTGACTCTGTTTAATCACTTCATTCTTATCCAGGTATTGACATACATGTTGTTTAATAATTTGTTCAAAGATCTTTCCTGGTATAGAAGTCAGACTCACCGGCCTATAGTTGCCTGGGTCCACCTTCTTCTCCTTTTTGAAGATAGGAACAACATTTGCTCTTCTCCAGTCTTCTGGCACTTCTCCTGTTCTCCAAGAATTTTCAAATATTATGGAGAGGGGTTCAAAAATTTCTTCTGCTATCTCCTTCAGTACTCTGGGGTGTAATTCATCTGGACCTGGAGACTTGAATTCATTTAGGTTAGCTAAGTGTTTCCTCACTGTCTTTCTGTTTATAGATATCCTGGATTCTTCTATTCCCTTAATAGGACAGTGAATAACAGTTGATGTTACATTTCCTTTCTGAGAGAAAACAGATGCAAAATAGGAATTTAAAAGTTCAGCCTTCTCAACATCCTGTCTTACCATTTCATCATTTTCATCCTGTAAAAATGCTATAGCATCTTTGACTTTTCTTTTACTTTTGACATATCCCCAAAATCCTTTATTATTGCTTTTGACATCTCTTGCAAGCTTCAATTCATTTTCAGCTTTAGATAATCTGATTTGTGCCCTGCAGGTTCTGCAGACAGCATTATATTCTTCTTTAGATATGCCTCCCTCTTTCCATTTTATAAACATTTTTTTCTTCCTTTTTAGCATGTGCTTAAGTTCTGTGTTCATCCATCCTGGTTTCCTTAAATGCTTCCTATTCTTCCCTCTTTTCGGAATTGTTAACAACTGTGCTTTGAGAATTTCATTTTTCAAGATTTCCCATCCTTCCTGGACATTTTTGTCTTTAAGGATATCCAGCCATTGGATCCCTCCAATTCTCTTTCTGAATCCCTTAAAATCTGCCTTTCTGAAATCTAATCTTGACGTCTGAGTCTTCACAGGTCTTCCGCCTCTAGTTATCCAAAATTCTAAAATAGCATGGTCGCTACCTCCTAGGGTCCCAGCCACTTTTACCTCCTCAACCATTTCCTCCCTGTTTATAAGGATTAGATCCAAGGTAGCAGTTCCCCTTGTTTTCTCCCCTACCTTTTGGAAGATAAAGTTGTCAGCAAGAGAGGATAAGAATTTCCTTGACCTGTTAGTTTTGCCTGAGAGAGATTCCCAACAAATGTCTGGATAGTTGAAATCTCCCATGACAACTATGTCATATTTTTTGGAGAACTTGGCCATTTGATGCATAAAGAGTTCATCCATATCTTCGGCTTGCACAGGCGGCCTGTAGTAAATGCCTACAATGGTGTCCTTTCCATTGTTCTGTCCTTGTATTCTTACCCAAACAGTTTCCACAGAACTCCCAGTCTCTGAAGCTTCAATCTCTGTGCAGATATACGCGTTTCTAACATACAATGCGACACCTCCTCCTCGTTTATCAAGTCTGTTTCTTGCAAATAAGTTGTAGCCTTCTAGTCTTGTATTCCAATCATGTGTATTGTCCCACCAAGTTTCAGTGATTCCAATGACATCATATTTCTTTTCCTGTGTTAGTAGTTCCAATTCTCCTTGTTTGTTGCCCATGCTTTGTGCATTAGTATAGAAACATTTTAGTTTGTGATTGGTTTCTCTTTCTCCAATATTTTTATTAATTAGATTCTTTCGTCTTTGTTCTTCCTTTCCACTTCTAATAGCAGAGTTCTCAATAGCATTTGTCAGGTGTATGGCTTTTTCTGGTCTTTTGCTTCCCTTCCCATGTTGTTCTAGTTTAAAGCTCTCCTTACAAGTGTAGCAAGGCGACTTCCAAATACCTGCTTTCCAGTCTTCGTAAGGTGCACCCCATCTCTAGCAAGTAGTCCATCGTAAAAGTAATTCACTCCGTGATCCAGAAATCCAAATCGTTGCTGACGGCACCATCGACGTAGCCAGTTGTTCACCTGCAGAATCTTATTCCACCTCCTTGTTCCATGGCCATCCACTGGGAGGATGGAAGAGAAGACCACCTGCGCTCCCAGTTCTTTCACTTTCTTGCCTAAGTCTTCAAAGTCTCTGCAGATGGTTTCCAGGTCGTTTCTTGCGGTGTCATTTGTCCCCACATGTAGTAGCAGGAATGGGTAGTCATCTGTAGGTCTGAAGAGTCCTGATATCCTGTCAGACACATCTTTAATTTTTGCACCTGGAAGACAGCACATTTCTCTTGAAGTTATATCCGGTCTGCAGATAGCGGCCTCAGTTCCTCTCAACAGGGAATCCCCCATGACCACCACTCTCCGTTTCTTCTTCACAACATTTTTCTTTCTCCATCCAGGAGGACTTTGAAGGCGTACAAGGTTGCTGTTTGTTGGCAAAGTCTTATCCTGATGTATTTCTTCATCGTTTTCCTGCGTGAGAGCCTGGTACTGGTTTCTGAGCAGTATGGGTGCTGACTGCCTCCTGATCCTCCTGCTTCTCTGGGTCACATGTCTCCATTCCTCTGTTTCTTCAGGTGCACTTCGAGTTTCTTCTCTTTCTGTAACATGAAGAGATAATTCTGCTCTGTCCAAGAACTCTTCACCTTCCTTAATGATCTTCAATGTAGCTAACCTCTCTTCGAGATTTTGCAACTTTTCCTCCAACAGGGACACAAGCTTGCATTTGTGGCATGTGAAGTTTGGCTTTTCCACAGGTGAATCTGTGAACATGGAGCAAGAAATGCAGCTCACCAAATGGCTCCTGGCCTCTTCCATCTTGAGATTTCTTAAAAACGATGTAAGATGAGCCAAGGGGGCATCAGAGTCAGTGCGAGCTATTCCTTCCACATATGAATGAAATTAAACGCTATGGCATGAGACCCAGAAGGACCCCACAGCTGACACAGAGGCATAAAAAAATTAGACTGCAGCTTGACAAAATTTAGGTAAGTAAGCCAAAATCGTTCTGGGAAAACATCTTGTGCACAGATGAAACCAAGATAGAGCTTTTTGGTAAAGCATATCATTTTACTGTTTACTAAAAAACGGACTAAGGCCTACAAAGAAAAGAACAGTACCTACAGTCAGATATGGTGGAGGTTCAGAGATATTTTGGGGTTGTTTTGTTGCCTCTGGCACTGGGGGCCTTGACTGTGTGCAACGCATCATGAAATCTGAAGATTGCCAAAGGATTTTGGGTGGCAGTGTAGTGCCCAGTGCCAGAAAACTGAGTTTGCTTCCTAAATCATGGGTCTTCCAGCAGGACAATGACCCCAAACATACTTCACGAAGTATTGATAAGAAATTGATAGAAACAAAGCGCTGGAGAGTTCTCAAGTGGCAGCAATGAATCCAGATCTAAATCCCAGTGATCATCTGTGGAGAGATCTTACAATCGCTGTTGGGAGAAGACGAAATAGGAGACCGGGAGCAGATTGTAAGAAGAGTCGTCCGAGATCCCGACTGAGGAGTAAGAAGCTTGTGGATGGTTATAGGAATACTGATTCCAGTTATTTAGTCCACAAGGTGCAACCAAATGTTAACCTGAGGGTGCCAACAATTTTATTTGGCCCATTTTTGTGGTTTTGTATGAAATGTTGTCCAAGTTGACAAGTTTTCTGGGATTTTTTGTGTTCATCCAATACACACAAAGGAAATAAACCAGAGTATAACAAAACACGGGGAATTGCAATAATTTTCTGGGAGAAATACTTTATTTTTTGGAACAATTTCAAGGGTGCCAAACTTTTCGGCCATGACTGCATACTAAGAATTTAGAGTAACATGAATCACTCTTTTAGAGCTTTGGAAAGAAGGACGAAGACTAAAATAACCAGACGCACGTTCCCACAATCAGACGCATGTTCACACAACCAGACACACGTTCCCACAATCAGACGCACGTTTCCACAGCCAGATGCACGCTTCCACAGCCAGATGCACGTTCACACAATCAGACGCACGTTTCCACAGCCAGATGCACGTTCCCACAATCAGACGCACGTTTCCACAGCCAGATGCACGCTTCCACAGCCAGATGCACCTTCACACAATCAGACGCACGTTTCCACAGCCAGATGCACGTTCCCACAATCAGACGCACGTTTCCACAGCCAGTCGCACGTTTCCACAGCCAGATGCACGTTCACACAACTAGACGCACGTTTCCACAGCTAGACGCACATTCACACAATCAGACGCACGTTCACACAATCAGACGCACGTTCACACAATCAGACGCACGTTCACACAATCAGACGCACGTTTCCACAGCCAGATGCACGTTCCCACAATCAGACGCACGTTTCCACAGCCAGATGCACGTTCCCACAATCAGATGCACGTTTCCACAGCCAGTCGCACGTTTCCACAGCCAGATGCACGTTTCCACAGCCAGATGCACGTTCACACAACCAGACGCACGTTTCCACAGCTAGACGCACGTTCACACAATCAGACGCACGTTCACACAATCAGACGCACGTTTCCACAGCCAGATGCACGTTCCCACAATCAGACGCACGTTTCCACAGCCAGACACACGTTTCCACAACTAGACGCACGTTCCCACAGTCACGCACGTTCCCAGTCACGCACGTTCCCACAATCAGACACACGTTCCCACAATCAGACGCACGTTCCCACAGCCAGACGCACGTTCACACAATCAGACGCACTTTTCCACAATCGGACGCAGGTTTCCACAGTCAGACGCACGTTCCCACAATCGGACGCACGTTTCCACAACCAGACGCACGTTCCCACAGCCAGACGCACGTTCCCACAGCCAGACGCACGTTCCCACAATCAGACGCACGTTCCCACAATCAGACGCACGTTCCCACAATCAGACGCATGTTCACACAACCAGACACACGTTCCCACAATCAGACGCACGTTTCCACAGCCAGATGCACGCTTCCACAGCCAGATGCACGTTCACACAATCAGACGCACGTTTCCACAGCCAGATGCACGTTCCCACAATCAGACGCACGTTTCCACAGCCAGATGCACGCTTCCACAGCCAGATGCACCTTCACACAATCAGACGCACGTTTCCACAGCCAGATGCACGTTCCCACAATCAGACGCACGTTTCCACAGCCAGTCGCACGTTTCCACAGCCAGATGCACGTTCACACAACTAGACGCACGTTTCCACAGCTAGACGCACATTCACACAATCAGACGCACGTTCACACAATCAGACGCACGTTCACACAATCAGACGCACGTTCACACAATCAGACGCACGTTTCCACAGCCAGATGCACGTTCCCACAATCAGACGCACGTTTCCACAGCCAGATGCACGTTCCCACAATCAGATGCACGTTTCCACAGCCAGTCGCACGTTTCCACAGCCAGATGCACGTTTCCACAGCCAGATGCACGTTCACACAACCAGACGCACGTTTCCACAGCTAGACGCACGTTCACACAATCAGACGCACGTTCACACAATCAGACGCACGTTTCCACAGCCAGATGCACATTCCCACAATCAGACGCACGTTTCCACAGCCAGACACACGTTTCCACAACTAGACGCACGTTCCCACAGTCACGCACGTTCCCAGACACACGTTCCCACAATCAGACGCACGTTCCCACAGCCAGACGCACGTTCACACAATCAGACGCACTTTTCCACAATCGGACGCAGGTTTCCACAGTCAGACGCACGTTCCCACAATCGGACGCACGTTTCCACAACCAGACGCACGTTCCCACAGCCAGACGCACGTTCCCACAGCCAGACGCACGTTCCCACAATCAGACGCACGTTCCCACAATCAGACGCACGTTCCCACAGCCAGACGCACGTTCCCACAACCAGACGCACGTTCCCACAACCAGACGCACGTTCCCACAACCAGACGCACGTTCCCACAATCAGACACACGTTCCCACAGCCAGACGCACGTTCCCACAACCAGACACATGATCCCACAACCAGACACACGTTCCCACAGCCAGACGCACGTTCCCACAGCCAGACGCACGTTCCCACAACCAGACACATGTTCCCACAATCAGACGCACGTTCCCACAGCCAGACGCACGTTCCCACAGCCAGACGCACGTTCCCACAGCCAGACGCACGTTCCCACAGCCAGACACACGTTCCCACAATCAGACGCACGTTCACACAATCAGACGCACGTTCACACAATCAGATGCACGTTCACACAATCAGACGCACGTTCACACAATCAGATGCACGTTTCCACAATCAGACACACGTTCCCACAATCAGACACACGTTCCCACAATCAGACGCATGTTTCCACAATCAGACGCACGTTCACACAATCAGACGCACGTTCGGTGTCTCGACCCAAGCGGGACCCTCCGAGACGCTGTTGTTCTCTCGGTACCCACCAGTTTGTCAGCGATCTTGTCCATGATATTGGCGTTGTACAGACGTCTCCTCTGGTCCTGCCACCAGCTCTTTATGTATATACAAGGCTTCTTGTCAAAGTACGGCAAGTGAAAGTAATTCCTGGTGGGAGACAAGAGAGATCACATGTCTGGGAAGACCAGAGGATCCCATTAAAGGGGCATTCCCATCTCCAAGATCCCATCCCTATATATAGTAAGTGTAATAATATTAGCAAATACTTCCAATTAGAAATGGAGTGTAGTTCTTCTGATTCGCTATGTCATTGATCCCGTGTGCAGGGCATTGCAGTAGATTAGGTATCCATGGTTATATCCACTCATATAGTGACAGTTTGTTAGTTGTTACTGGTCGTAACCATGGATACCTAAGCTACTGCAATGCCCTGCACATGGGGTAAGTGACATAGCAAAGCAGAAGAACTACACTACATTTCTAATTGGAGGTACTGGCTAATGTTATTATTATTATTACTAATAATACATATTGGGAAAGGATCTTGGAGATGGGATTATCACTTTAAGGACTAGACTGTGCACGCGGTGATACTGTACGGTGGATGTCGACGAGGGGTTAAAGCCGACACCCTCTAGGACGTATCGAGTCCGGCAGATATCGGACACCGCTGTTCAGTCCTGCCAACATCATGGCTGCCAAATAAAAAAAGTGTTTAAGCCCCGCCCTGATGACTGGTCTGGAAAGAAACACCCACTTTTGGGCGGTCCTTACTTAAATCCCACCTTTTTTGGGGGTGGACTATTCAAAAATATTTTGGAAAAAACATTCAGGACATTCCGAACTGTAAAAATAACCTGTCTGTAATAAAGGGCTTCAAGGCCGGAGTGCTGGAGACCGACTGCATCTCCCCGTCCTCGTCCGCTTCGTCCTCACTAGAGTTCTGGATGAGTTCTGTTTCCTCCTCTGCGCCGTCTGCTCCTTCCTTCTTCTTCCTCATCCTCGGCCTCGTGGTCCCATCTACTTGGTTACCGTAATTACCTAAAAGGAGAAATATACGATTACCTTACAGGCCAATTTTCTTTATTCTCCTTATTATATTTTAATGTTTGATGGTATAAATATTTATTACTTTTTTTTACCAAATCTATTCCCTCTTCCCTGCAGAAAGCTGAGAAATGGTTCATGCTTTGTCTGTGCTACTGTGGCACCTAGGAGTCCGGCCCTACCATTTCTCTGAGGTTAGGAGTCCAGGGGGGGGGGGTATGGACTGATTATGATCTTACTCCAGTGGAGTGTGAGATCAGAGATAAGATTGACATCAGAATCATGTCTCTTTAGCCACATTACTGTAGGTGTTCTGTCTCCGACATTCAATTTATAATCTCTGATTATTTGCTTGTTAATTATTTGCTGTAATTTACATAGACTGTACTTGTTTTCTGTGTTTTGGCTCCCTCTAGTGGCCAGAGTCATAACCGCAGTCTTATTGTATCATTTTACTTTCACTTCAATGACCAATCTTTCCCTCCCTTTGCAGTGCATTATGGTAGCCTTTGCAAAGGATTATGGTAGTTTCCCTCCAGTTTCTTTCAGCCTGCATTCAGGAAGCATCTCATATCTCTTCTCTTAAACTCCCTTAAACTCCCTCCTGAAACCTAAAGTACAGGCCCCCATCACCAACCTCAGCGGTGAGGATCTGGCCACTCATTTCCTAGAAAAAAATCAACCACATCCATCAGGATATCTCAGCCCAATCTCCTCAGTGCCTGGATCCCCTTCCCTGCCGCACCTCAAGCTCACTAGACATCTTTGAGCCTGTTTCAGAAGAAGAAGTTTCCAAGCTCCTCGCTTCTGCTCGGCCTACAACCTGCAACAGTGACCCTATTCCTTCACAGCTCCTGCAGTCTGTCTCACCAGTGGTCACCACTCACCTGACTAAAATATTTAACCTCTCTCTTCTGGTATCTTTCCCTCCTCATTTAAGCATGCCATCATAACCCCTTTACTTAAAAAGCCATCCCTGGACCAGAACTGCACTGCTAACTACAGACCTGTCTTCTAATCTTCCCTTTATTATTATTATTATTATTATTATTTATTGTTATAGCGCCATTTATTCCATGGCGCTTTACATGTGAGGAGGGGTATACATAAAAACAAGTACAATAATCTTAAACAATACAAGTCATAACTGGTACAGGAGGAGAGAGGACCCTGCCCGCGAGGGCTCACAATCTTCAAGGGATGGGTGATAATACAGTAGGCGAGGGTAGAGCTGGTCGTGCAGCGGTTTGGTCGATCGGTGGTTACTGCAGGTTATAGGCTTGTCGGAAGAGGTGGGTCTTCAGGCTCTTTTTGAAGGTTTCGATGGTAGGTGAGAGTCTGATATGTTGTGGTAGAGAGTTCCAGAGTAGGGGTGATGCGCGAGAGAAATCTTGTATGCGATTGTGGGAAGAGGAGATAAGAGGGGAGTAAAGAAGGAGATCTTGTGAGGATCGGAGGTTGCGTGCAGGAAAGTACCGGGAGACGAGGTCACAGATGTATGGAGGAGACAGGTTGTGGATTGCTTTGTATGTCATGGTTAGGGTTTTGTAATGGAGTCTCTGGGCAATTGGGAGCCAGTGAAGGGATTGACAGAGGGGAGAAGCTGGGGAATAGCGGGGGGACAGGTGGATTAGTCGGGCAGCAGAGTTTAGAATAGATTGGAGGGGTGCGAGAGTGTTTGAGGGGAGGCCACAGAGCATGAGGTTGCAGTAGTCAAGGCGAGAGATGATGAGGGCATGGACTAGGGTTTTTGCAGATTCTTGGGTGAGGAATGAACGGATGCGTGAAATATTTTTGAGTTGAAGTCGGCAGGAAGTGGAAAGGGTTTGGATATGTGGTTTGAAGGAGAGATCAGCGTCAAGGATTACTCCGAGGCAGCGAGCTTGTGGGACTGGGGAGAGTGGGCAGTCATTTACTGTAATTGATAGGTTCGTAGGGGGGGTCACGTGAGATGGGGGAAAGATGATGAGTTCTGTTTTTTCCATGTTGAGTTTCAGATATCTAGTGGAGAAGAAGGATGAAATAGTGGACAGACATTGAGGGATTCTGGTTAGTAGGGAGGTGATATCTGGTCCAGAGATGTAGATCTGTGTGTCATCAGCATAAAGATGATACTGAAAGCCATGAGATTCTATGAGCTGTCCCAGGCCAAAGGTGTAAATAGAGAACAGCAGGGGCCCAAGGACTGAACCTTGTGGGACTCCGACAGATAGGGGGCGAGGTGAGGAGGTGGTGTGTGAGTGGGAGACGCTGAATGTCCGGTCTGTTAGGTATGATGAGATCCAGGAGAGGGCCAAGTCTGTGATGCCGAGGGATGAGAGGGTCTGTAATAATAGGGAATGGTCCACTGTGTCAAAGGCAGCCGACAGGTCCAGGAGGAGGAGGACAGAGTAGTGTCGCTTGCTCTTGGCAGTTAAGAGGTCATTGGTGACCTTAGTAAGGGCAGTTTCAGTGGAGTGGTGTGACCGGAAGCCAGATTGTAAGCGGTCGAAGAGGGAGCAAGAAGAGAGATGGGAGGACAGTTCAAGGTAGACGTGTTGTTCCAGTAGCTTGGAGGCGTATGGGAGAAGGGATATAGGGCGATAGCTAGATACAGAGGATGGGTCAAGAGAGGGCTTTTTGAGGATAGGTGTGATGGAGGCATGTTTAAAGCTTGAGGGGAAAACACCAGTTGTTAGTGACAGGTTGAAGAGATGGGTTAGGGTTGGGATCAAGACTGTGGTGAGGTTTGGGATGAAGTGGGATGGGATCGGGTCGAGTGCACAGGTGGTGAGATGTGATCTTGAGAGTAGAGTGGAGAGTCGATCTTCTGTAATGGTGGAGAAGTTGGTTTTGAAGGTGGAGGGCTGGGAAGTCGGGAGGAAGGGCTCTGGGGGTTGTTGACCAAAACTGTCCCTGATGTTATCAATTTTCTGCTTGAAAAATGAGGCAAAGTCTTCAGCTGAGATGAGTGGGGAGGGAGGAGGTGCTGGGGTTGAAGGTTCCCTTCATCTCTAAACTCCTGGAACGCCTGGTCCACTCCCGTCTTATCCGCTATCTCTCTGATAACTCTCTTCTCGACCCTCTGCAATCCGGTTTCCGCTCTCTAGACTCTACTGAAACTGCCCTCACTAAAGTCTCTAATGATCTACTAACAGCTAAATCTAATGGTCATTACTCCATGCTAATTCTCTTGGATCTCTCTGCAGCATTCGACACTGTGGATCACCAGCTCCTCCTCACTATGCTCCGTTCCATTGGCCTCAAGGACACCGTTCTCTCCTGGTTCTCCTCCTACCTCTCTGACCGCTCCTTTACTGTATCTTTTGCCGACTCCTCTTCCTCTCCTCGTCCCCTTACTATCAGGGTCCCGCAGGGCTCAGTCCTAGGCCCCCTCCTCTTCTCTTTATACACTGCCCCTATTGGACAAACAATCAGCAGATTTGGTTTCCAGTATCATCTCTATGCTGATGACACTCAATTATACACTTCTTCTCCTGATATCACCCCTACCCTAATTCAAAATACCAAGGATTGTCTGTCTGCTGTCTCTAACATCATGTCCTCCCTCTATCTGAAACCAAATCTCTCCAAAACTGAACTTCTTGTGTTTCTCCCCTCTACTAACCTCACTCTACCTAACATCGAAATAACCCTGGAGGGTTCATCCATAACTCCCAAGCAGCATGCCTGCTGTCTTGGGGTCATATTCGACACCGTACTTTCCTTTACTCCCTACATCCGATCACTCAGTCGCTCTTGTCACCTGCATCTTAAAAACATCTCCAGAATTCGACCTTTTCTCACCTTTGAAACTGCTAAGACTCTTACTGTCGCTCTTATTCATTCTCGTCTGGACTACTGCAACTCTCTTCTGATCGGCCTCCCTCTTACCTAACTTTCTCCTCTCCAATCCATCTTGAATGCGGCATGCTGCAGCCAGGGTCATATTTCTGTACAGCCGCTTCACCGATGCCTCCACCTTGTGCCAATCATTACACTGGCTACCTATTCGCTACAGGGTCCAGTATAAACTCATCTCTCTCACCCACAAAGCTCTCCACTGTTCTGCACCGCCTTATATCTCCTCTCTCATCTCTGTCTATCGCCCTACACGTGCCCTCCGTTCTACAAATGACCTAAGACTAACATCCCCCGTAATCCGAACCTCGCACCTCCGTCTCCAAGACTTCTCTTGTGCTGCTCCAGCTCTCTGGAATGCATTTCCCCAGACGATCAGACTGATACCTAGTCCCAACCTATTCAAGCGTGCTTTGAAAACCCATCTCTTCAAACAAGCCTACTACATCAACTACTCAGGAAACTAAATTTGCCCTGTTCCCTCCTTCCAAATATTACTCTGAATCTGCACCCTACTATTCATCTGTCTCCACACCCTCCATGCACACGATAACTGCACTTGATACTTGACTATTGCACTTAAACACACGGGCTGATGACCGGATCATGCAGTTTTATATGAAAATCCCTATTATAATTGCCAGACCTGAAATATCAAGCACTTTTCACCTACTGTGTCCCCCCCATTTCCTTGTAGATTGTAAGCTTGCGAGCAGGGACCTCACTCCTAATGTCACTGTTTAAATTGTCTTAACTTGTATTGAATTTATTGTCTGTACATGTCCCCGCTTAATTGCAAAGTGCTGCGGAATATGTTGGCGCTATATAAATAAAAATTATTATTATTATTATTATTATTATTCTCCCCTTGTGATTGCATCGCTGGTATGTACTCGTGCTTTCTGCAGCTAATTTCTATCTTATTTAACCTGGGTTAATCAGACCTGCACGCTAGTCAGCATTAGTGCGCAAATGTTTATTCATAATGTATGATATGCAATGATATGTATTCTACTACCCCTGTACTGATTGTATGTATATATATATATATATATATATATATATATATTATGTTTGTATTATAGTTTCACCGCTCCAATATATTATCACGTTCAATAAAAGCACAGATTCAACCTACAGTCTCCTTATTGGACCCCGATATAGCGGTTTAGCTGACTGTATAAGCTGCAATGACGTCTGTCTCATTCAGTGAGGACAGAACAATAGGTCAGGGCCGATTTTCATGAAGTTAGATTGCCTGTCTATGCAGGAGGTTTGGAGCTCTGTATCAGAAAACTAGACCTCCGACAGCTCTAAAGATGAGTTCAGATGTCAGAAAACTGAATCACAGCCCCAAAATGAGCAGATTAAAAGCTGAATATTCAGTAACAGAATCACCTATCGTAACCTCGAAGTTGATTGGCTTGTCCCCACTCTTGCGATCGACCATGGTAGCTTCCAAAAAAGCTCCGAAGAGAAAGAATTCCTCCATCTTCCCTGTGCAGTTCTGAGGGAACATCAGAAATCAATGAAACAGTTAATCGTCAATGTGCTGCATTGTTGGTGTCAGCCATGATCTTGGGATCCCTAGCTGTTGTGGAACTACAACTGCCATTATGCCCTGGCGACTCTAATTCCACGGATAGTGACACAGATAAATGATAACATTTCTGCCTGCCTGTAGCCACCACTAGGGGGAGCTTTCTGCACAGTGAGCTCCTAGTCTCCCCCTAGTGGTGGCCAAAGCAGCTGAGGCGTAATTATCAGCAGATCTTACGTCGGCCACAGGGGGCGCTCCTTCCACCTGCACATCCGTAGAACTGGTAAGCTCAGGATTACTTGTGTCTAAGATCTCCACTGCCAGACTCAATAGTAAGCGGGCGCGGAAGGAGACCCCCTCTCCAAGCCCCTCGTTTAGATCCTGGTGTTCGTCCATCAATGTGTAGTTTCGAGTGGAACCGTACATGTTCACCCAGGCCGGGCCCAACGTCGGGAGAAATCCTGTGGAGGAAGAAAAGAGTCACCATGATTGAATGGGATCGGGGGGTCTGAACCAAATTCCTGAGTAACTTCATAGCCTAGGGCTGGGGGTCTGATACATTTAGGGGTCCGAATAGCTTTAGGATTCTAGTCCGGAGTGTGAGGGGTCTGATCTCAGGGATGGATCATTCAGGGGGTTTGACCTAAGAATGAAAATAATTTGGGGTCTGCTGAAAGTTATGAATATAGTTGGGGATCTGGTCTGGGATCTAAATTAATTTAGGGGAATGGTCTGGGGTCTGAATTCATTTGGACTCTGGTCTGGGGTTTCCCTTAATTTAGGAGTCTGGTCTGGGGTCTGAAATAATTTGGGTTACAGCCTGGGATCTGAATTAATTTGGGGGTCTGGTCTGGTGATGGAATTAATTTGGGGGTCTGGTTTAGGGTATAAAGTAATTTGGGGGGTCTGGTCTGGGGTCTGTATGATCTTGAAGGTCTGGTTTTGGGTCTGAATTAGTTTGGGAGTCTGGTTTGGGGTATGAATTTAGAGGTCTGATCTGGGGTCTGATTCATTTAGGGGGCTGGTGTGAAGTCTACGTTCTGACTTTATTTCGGGCCCTGGTCTGGGGTTTGCTGCCTCCCACCCCTTGTGTTTTCTCCCGGCATGCTCTATTCTGACTGTAAGGTTTGACTTTACCTTTGTCGCCTTCGTTGGAGATTTTCCGCAGGTCTATGAAGTGAGTCCCGATGGCCACGTCGTTCACCTTGTCCGAGTCCCGGATCTGGATCTTCATTCTTTTGCACAGTGGCGGAAACATCTCTGTAAATATGATCTGCTCGTTCCACATGGGCTCGTAGCTGCTCTTCTGCACCGAGGTCTTACCCTGCGGGGGCAGAACAATCAGGGCTTCCCGCGTCTCATAAAGATAAGAAATTCAATAACTTCAGACTTTTCAATATAATTGTATCCACATTTTTGGAAATTTCATTTTTGTAGGAATTCTAACTTTAAAGAATAAAAGTTTTCATTTCATTCTTTAGGTTGTAACGGTATGTGCCCACGTTGCAGATTTGCCTGCAGAATGTTCTGCGCGGATTCATTTATTGGCAGAAAATGCAGGTAAAAATCCGTGCGGATTTTCATGCGTTTTTTCATGCAGATTGTATGCGTTTTTGTAAGCTAAATAAAGAACTATTATTTAACAAAAAAAAAAAAAGAATTGTGATGTCATTTCTTTGTCCAACCGCTTATTTTGCATACTCCGTTGAAGAATAATGGTCACACCCACAGATAGATAGATATACATAGATAATAGATAGATAGACAATAGATATAGGTTCGGTCTGACGTGTGTCCCCTGGACGAAGCATTTCAGTGCGAAACGCGCGTCGGGTGTGGTGGGTCGCTCCTTAGGTAACTATGCCTCGTTATATGCATATACACTTGTATGAATGACATATACTATTTGGCGCTAATATGTGATTTGTTGTCTGTTGCTTGCGACTCAGGGCACATTTTTTCCTATATATTTTTATACTCTACTTTAGCAACTTGTGCTATTACCCTCATTATGTGCCCTGTGGTGGAAATAACGGGTGAGTTCTTTTTTAATTATTTAGGATTTATTGGTATATACCATTTTGATTGATAGTGCCGCCTGTATATGTGCATAGAACCATCTTTGGTTTTTTACATATATATGTATAAATTTATACCTGTTTGATTAGATGTATATTTTTTGGGTGGGGTTCCTTCCTGGGTCACCCACCTTTTTTTTCCTGTACTTGTGGTACCTGCCTGGCTTTTAATGTTTCATGATTTTTCTAATAAAGGTTATGTCTAGTTTGATATGGCCTTGTGTGACGTTCTGTTGTTGGGTGGTTTATATATGCTTACTTCACAGCTTTGTGCTTAGGTGTTTCCACTGCAAAAGGATATGAAAAGAAAATTCAGCACAAGGACATCAGCTAGAGCATCTGATGGGAAATATGGGGTTTAATGGGAGGTCAGGTTTTGTGGGTTTTATGGACAGTGCTGAGTCGCTCTTCTCCATTCATCTTCACCCTTTCTGTAGGTTTCTACCCCGTGGTTTGCATTTTCTCCAGCAGGCGGCCATCGTGCCTCATTCCCACAAGCCCCCTCTGTGGCGTTATGGGAAATATGGGGTTTAATGGGAGGTCAGGTTTTGTGGGTTTTATGACAGTGCCAAGTCGCTCTTCTCCATTCATCTTCACCCTTTCTGTAGGTTTCTACCCCGTGGTTTGCATTTTCTTCAGCAGGCGGCCATCGTGCCTCATTCCCACAAGTCCCATCTGTGGTGTTATGGGAAATAGATGGATTTTTGGTTCTTACCGTAAAATCTCTTTCTTGGAGCCTTCATTGGGGGACACAGATTACCATGGGTGTATGCTGCTGCTGCTAGGAGGCTGACACTATGCAAAACAAGAAAATTAGCTCCTCCCCGGCAGTACACACCCACCGACAGGCACAAAGCACCTCAGTTGGTGAGAAAGCAGTAGGAGAAGCAATGAGAAAACTAAACATAGGACTCTAAGACCCAACACGGTACAACTTAAACAGGGAGGGTGCTGTGTCCCACAATGAAGGCTCCAAGAAAGAGATTTTACGGTAAGAACCAAAAATCAATCTTTCTTTATCGCTTTATTGGGGGACACAGATTGCCATGGGACGTTCCACAGCAGTCCCAAGGGCGGGAACAGCAATAAGGAACGAAAGAACCGGAAAGGCTTAGGTCGGCCGGTGAGCCACCACCGCCTGCAGAACCTTCCTACCAACAACTGCATCAGACGAGGCCTGGGTATGAACCCTGTTGAACCTTGCAAAGGTGTGCAAGGACGACCAGGTTGCGGCCCTGCAAATTTGCAAGGCCGAAGCCTGGTGATGAACTGCCCACGAAGCCGCCACAGCCCGGGTGGAGTGAGCTCTTACTCCCGGAGGGGGACGTTTTTCCTGAAGTCGGTACGCTTCCAGAATGGTAGAACGAATCCAGCAATCGATCGTGGATTTGGATGCCGTAAGCCCTTTCCGGCGACCTTCAGAGATGACCAGCAAGGAATCGGACTGACGAAAAGAAGAGGTCCTGGCAAGATAGACACGCAGGGCTCTAACTACGTCCAGTTTGTGGAGAGACTTCTCAAGAGGGTGAGAAGGAGCAGGACAAAAAGATGGGAGAACGATATCCTCATTGATGTGGAATGAGGATACCACCTTTGGAAGAAAAGAAGGAAAGGGCCTGAGGACGATCTTATCCTGATGGAGAATCAGGTAAGGGGAACGACATGACAAGGCCGCCAACAACTCTTCTGATGGATGTAATGGCAATCAAAAAGGTTACCTTCCACGAGAGAAGGGACAAAGGAATGTCCTGGATAGGCTCGAACGGCGCCTTCTGGAGAGCGCCAAGGATGAGATTGAGATCCCATGGGTCTATCGGCGAATGATGAGGAGCCACATGGGCGACCCCTTGGAGAAAGGTTTTGACATGAGGTAAGGAAGCGAGCTCTCTTTGGAAGAGGATAGAAAGAGCGGAGACCTTGCCCTTGAGGGTACTGAGGGACAGCCCCGCATCTAAGCCAGACTGGAGAAAACCAAGTATAGATGGAATGGAGAAGGACATTGGAAAGACTGTTTTTATCGTCGCACCAACGGAAAAAAGCCTTCCAGTACCTATGGTAAATGCGGGAAGAGGCTGGTTTTCTGGCTCTGATCATAGTCTGAATCACCTGGTTGGACAAACCTGATTCTCTCAGGATCGCGATCTCAATGGCCATGCCGTTAAACTCAGAGACAGAGAATTCTTGTGGTAAAGGGGGCCTTGCGAGAGAAGATCTGTACGGACTGGATGTTTCCAGGGGACGTCCGCGAGCATGTTCACCAGTTCCGCGTACCAAGGTCGTCTTGGCCAATCTGGAGCGACTAGAATCACTGGTACGCCTTCCGATTTTATCTTTTTGACCACTCGTGGGATCAAGGCCAGAGGCGGGAACAGATAAGGAAGTTGGAACTGGGACCACAGAATTACTAGAGCATCGCATGCGACGGCTAGAGGGTCCCTGGACCTGGCTACGAAACGCGGAACTTTGTGGTTCATCCGAGATGCCATGAGATCGACGTCCGGGGTGCCCCAACGGTGGCATATCTGACTGAAGACTGTGGGGTGAAGGGACCATTCGCCTGACGCTAGGCCTTGAAGACTCAAAGTCGGCTGCCCAATTTTCCACCCCTGGAATGTGAATGGCGGAGATTGCCGGAACGTAACGTTCTGCCCAGCGGAGTATCTTGGCCACTTCTGACATTACTTGCTTGCTGCGCGTGCCCCCCTGGTGGTTTATGTACGCCACAGCCGTGGCGTTGTCCGACTGAATACGGACCGGCTTGCCGGAGAGGAGAGGCTGCCAGTGAAGAAGGGCCAGGAAGATTGCTCTGATCTCCAGAAGATTGATAGGGAGAAGAGCTTCCTGTGGATTCCAGCGTCCTTGACCCGCTTTCTGATGGAACACAGCTCCCCATCCTAGAAGGATAGCATCGGTAGTGATGACTTGCCACTGAGGCGGAAGGAAGGACCTCCCTTGGAGAACTGACGCTGGCAGTGACCACCAAGTGAGGGATTGCCTCACTCTGAGAGGGAGGAGAATGGGACGGTCCAAAAACATCGTGGTCTTGTCCCGGGCTGAAAGCAGAGACAGCTGGAGGGGGCGAAGATGAAATTGTGCAAAGGGCACTGCTTCCATGGAAGCCACCATCTTCCCCAGAACCTTCATGCAGAAACGAATGGGAATTGGCCGTTTGAGAATTCTGATGCCCTTGGAAAGAGCCGCAAATTTTTCCCTCGGAAGAAAAACCTGGGCTAGATTCGTGTCGAATTCCATGCCCAGAAAGGTCAGACGCTGAGTGGGGATCAGAATGGACTTCTCCTTGTTGACTAGCCAACCGAGGCGGCAGAGAGTGTCCAGGGTTATCTGAAGACTCTGAAGGCAGTCCTGACGGGACGAGCCCTTGAACAAGAGATCATCCAGATAAGGGATGATGATTATTCCTCTGGAGTGAAGGATGGCCATGACAGTCGCCATTACCTTTGTGAAAACACGGGGAGCGGACGCTAGGCCGAAGGGAAGAGCCGTGAACTGATAGTGATCTTCCTGAATCGCAAATCAAAGATATTTCTGATGTTGCACACAAACCGGAATGTGCAGATAGGTGTCCCGCATGTCCACAGAGCACAGGAATTCCCCGGGTTCCATGGAGGCTATCACCGACCGAAGAGACTCCATTTTGAAATGAAGAATCTTCACGTGGCGATTGAGCAGTTTGATGTTCAGAATTGGACGAAGGGAGCCGTCTTTCTTCGGGACTACGAAGAGATTTGAGTAGAACCCTGAAAACCGTTCATTTGGGGGGACAGGAACAATCACTCCGGCGGAAAGAAGGGAGGAAATGGCCTGAAGGAACCCCGGAATCTGGGACCGCTGTCTCGGAGGTCAAGACAGGAAAAAACGTCTGTTCGGGGGGGAAGAAAATTCGATCTTGTATCCGGATGCAACGATTTCTCTGACCCAAGCGTCATAGACAACAGACAGCCAAGCATCCACGAAAAAGGAAAGTCTGCCTCACACCCTAGAAGAACTTCCAGGTGGGGGTGACCCGTCACTTGGAGGAAAACCTGCCGGAACTGGCTCCTGAAGACCTGGAGTATTGTCCTCTAGATCTCCAGTGGGGAGCGGGCTTGTAAGATGGTCTTTTCTGTTCTCGCTCTCTAGTGGCAGAGGAGCGATCTTGCTGGGCAGATCTGTCCGTGGAAGAGAAGGGACGAAAAGGCCTAAACCCCTTTCTATTAAAAAGACGTTTTGGTCGAGACTGGGGAAGAGAAGTGCTTTTACCACCAGTGGCATCGGAGATTAGCTGGTTCAGCTTGGCTCCAAAAGAGCCTAGAACCGAGGAATGGCAGATTAGTAAGGGACTTTTTTGAAGTGGTATCCGCATTCCATGACTTTAGCCAAAGGACTCGGTGTATAGCTACTATGTTGCTATTAGCCCTTGTTACGCACCTGGCCGCGTCCAAGGAGGCGGCCAAAAGGTATTTACCGGCATGGTTAATCTGATCTGCCAGATCTGCCAACTCGTCCTGAGGAGCTGTTGCCAATATTCCCCTGCGAAGGATTTTTGCCCAAGCGGATATGACTTTCGCTACCCAGGCGGATGCGAAAATAGGACAGAGGGAGGCACCGGATGCCTCGAAAATTGACTTAGCCAGAGATTCCATCTGCCTGTCCGTAGGATCTTTAAGTGATGCCCCATCTGGCAGGGATAGAACAGTTTTAGAATCTATCCCGGAAACTGGGGGATCCACCTCGGGAGCCTTGGTCCATTTTGTGAGCAGGTTTGCCTCAAAAGGGTACAGCACGTCTAAGTACTTGCGGCCTGAAAAACGTTGCTCAGGGCGCTCCCAGTGTTTGGACAAGGTAGTATCGAACTCTTTGTGATTGGGAAAGGTTCGAGACGGAGGTCTTGCTCGTTTAAGGAGCACAGCGCATTCCTGTGGGGGAGCCTTATCTTGCTTAATTTTAAGGGTTTGAAAGATAGCCGAAATGAGACTATCGATCATGTCCCGTGTTTTAGAAACGTTGTCTGCTCCTGAACTAGATTCCGATTGAGATTCATCGCCAGACTTAGGGTCGTCATCGGAGGAAGGGGAATGAAACTTGGCAGACTCAGAGGGACCCTGCGAGCTAGAGGACGAAGTAGACAGAGCCCGCTTCCTAGAGCTCCTGCCCTGTCTGTCTCTCGGAAGGTCGCGGTCAGGAGCGGACGACTCACCCTGAGAGGCGGTCGGTGCACAGGTGGCAGTAGATAGCTGTGGTAGTCGTTCTAGGACCTGGACCAGGGACTGAGACACTTTAGTCAGATCAGAGACCGACAGAATTCCCTACCGGGAATCTGACGAGCAGCAGGACCATGAAGTGTCCCCCAAGCAGTGAGGAAGCAAGTGAAATTGCAGGCTGGAAGCTGGCAGTGAAGTCGGTGGGCGGAGCTTGGCGCCAGGCCGTGATTGGACGATGGCAGCGGAGGTGCGCGGTAATAAAAGAGATTGATGCCTCTAAAAAGAAAGGCGTCCTGTGATAGGATGGAATGGGCGCGAAAAAAGCGCGCCCAGAGGGAGGAAATGAGCGTGTCCAGAGCGGGGAGGAGAGAAAGTGAAAGTGACGCGGTCTCCTCCCCCGCCTGGAACTGTAAACTGAAATGGCCGCGGCGCCAGTACATAGAGGTGAGCCTGCGCCACACCGCTGTGAAAACCCCCCCTGTGATAAAATAAAACCCCCGCAGATAACTCAGGAGACCGCTCCATGTGGGACCGCTGTGTGCCTCTGCACAGAGGGGAGCGCGGCTGCAGCGTGAGGTGCGCGGCTTGTAGTGGAGAAGGAGGAGCAGGAAATTCAAATGTGCTCAGAGAAATGCAGGGCTGAAGGGAACGATCAGACTCTTACCTGACGACCCTAAAGAGGATGACCGCAGGGGCCATGCGAGCAAACAGGCCGCTGGGAGAGGTCCTCTTACCCTTTGTCATGCAGAAGATGGCGTTTTCCTGCTGGGAGCGAAGGATATCCCACTGGCTGCCGCCATCTTCCTCTCAGTCCTGTCCCGGGAGAGGGGTGAGGAGTTGCTTTGGCAAGGACCGGCCACCCGTCATCAGCCCATAGCACCGAATGGTGATAAGGGAAAAGTCCTGCCTGCGGTACTGAGAGTTGCGATGTGGATGACACCACACTGCTCGCTCAGCCGCCTGATACGGGAAATCAGGGTGATAACTACACCCTGTTTCCCGACGGAGAACCTGAAAAACAAACGAGAAAGGATTAAAAGGTTCGACAAACACCTAAGGAAAGAAAGGAATTAGTAACTGCGGATCTGAGAAGATCCCGGTCCACCTCCTACAGACACTAAGCAAAAACTGAGGTGCTTGGTGCCTGTCGGAGGGTGTATACTGCCGGGGAGGAGCTAATTTTGTTGTTTTGCATAGTGTCAGCCTCCTAGCAGCAGCAGCATACACCCATGGTAATCTGTGTCCCCCAATAAGGCGATAAAGAAATGGGGTTTAATGGGAGGTCAGGTTTTGTGGGTTTTATGACAGTGCCGAGTCGCTCTTCTCCATTCATCTTCACCCTTTCTGTAGGTTTCTACCCCGTGGTTTGCATTTTCTCCAGCAGGCGGCCATCGTGCCTCATTCCCACAAGCCCCCTCTGTGGCATTATGGGAAATATGGGGTTTAATGGGAGGTCAGGTTTTGTGGGTTTTATGGACAGTGCTGAGTCGCTCTTCTCCATTCATCTTCACCCTTTCTGTAGGTTTCTACCCCGTGGTTTGCATTTTCTCTAGCAAGCGGCCATCGTGCCTCATTCCCACAAGCCCCCTCTGTGGCATTATGGGAAATATGGGGTTTAATGGGAGGTCAGGTTTTGTGGGTTTTATGGACAGTGCTGAGTCGCTCTTCTCCATTCATCTTCACCCTTTCTGTAGGTTTCTACCCCGTGGTTTGCATTTTCTCTAGCAGGCGGCCATCGTGCCTCATTCCCACAAGCCCCCTCTGTGGTGTTATGGGAAATATGGGGTTTAATGGGAGGTCAGGTTTTGTGGGTTTTATGGACAGTGCTGAGTCGCTCTTCTCCATTCATCTTCACCCTTTCTGTAGGTTTCTACCCCGTGGTTTGCATTTTCTCTAGCAGGCGGCCATCGTGCCTCATTCCCACAAGCCCCCTCTGTGGTGTTATGGGAAATATGGGATTTAATGGGAGGTCAGGTTTTGTGAGTTTTATGACAGTGCCGAGTCGCTCTTCTCCATTCATCTTCACCCTTTCTGTAGGTTTCTACCCCGTGGTTTGCATTTTCTCTAGCAGGCGGCCATCGTGCCTCATTCCCACAAGCCCCCCTCTGTGGCATTAATAATTAACGCCGGCACTTTAGACCTGGACACTTATGATTCGGGGAAGTTTTTACCATCTGACGGCATAAAATTTCATCATTCCTCGCCCCCAGGAATAACAGTCGGCTTCATGAATTGCTAAACGCTTCCAGCCCCAGAGATAATTTATGGAGAAGAAATGGTCTCGACGTCGACGGTTTCCCATGAAATTTGCTTTATTGCTTCATTTAAAGATTACGGTAGGTTGTGACATTACCAATATTTGCGCCGTTTCCTGGCCGTAACTGCCGGCACCGGGATTCACATAGCAGAAATAATTGCTTCTGTCAGAAAATGAATATTTCAGGTTTATTAAAGCCATTACTCTTCACTGTTCGCCCTGGTCCAGCCGTAAAGTGTTGAAGAGAGCGGAGATTGGGGAAAAATCAGGAGAAACTGAACAAGAAGCATTTAAAGGGATTCTCCGGACTGATCTGTAAAAGCCCAGACGCCGTGTGTACAAGGAGCACACGTGTGTACAAGGAGCACACCTGTGTACAAGGAGCACACGTGTGTACAAGGAGCACACCTGTGTACAAGGAGCACACCTGTGTACAAGGAGCACACCTGTGTACAAGGAGCACACGTGTGTACACGCGACTTTCTGCAGTTATTACACTTGTAGAGTAAAAAAAATGGAGCTCTTCCCTCCCAGCAATCCGCTCCCAGGAGGAGCTTGTGAATGACAGATAACAGCTCTCAGGGTCACATGACATGAAGGGGGGGTGGCTGCATGTCAGAACTCAGTGAGAAGACTTAGTGAGTGTAACACTGGCACTAATGATGTCAGATGAGCCTCATCTGAAGGCTGATGATGTCACAGGCACACAATCCGAATGATGATGATGTCATAGGTGCACGATCCAAAGGCTGATGACGTCATAGGAGCCTGATCCAAAGGCTGATGATGTCATAGGAGGCTGATCCAAAGGCTGATGATGTCATAGGAGCCTGATCCAAAGGCTGATGATGTCATAGGAGCCTCATCAGAAGGCTGATGATGTCATAGGAGCCTCATCAGAAGGCTGATGATATCATAGGAGCTTGATCCGAAGGCTGATGATATCATAGGACATTGATCCGAAGGCTGATGATGTCATAGGAGCCTGATCCGAAGGCTGATGACGTCATAGGAGCCTGATCCGTGGGCTGATGATGTCATAGGGGCCTGATCCAAAGGCTGATTATGTCAGAAGAGTCTAATCCAAAGGCTGATGACGTCATAGGAGCCTGATCCAAGGGCTGATGATGTCATAGGAGCCTCATCAGAAGGCTGATGATATCATAGGAGCTTGATCCGAAGGCTGATGATATCATAGGACATTGATCCGAAGGCTGATGATGTCATAGGAGCCTGATCCGAAGGCTGATGACGTCATAGGAGCCTGATCCAAGGGCTGATGATGTCATAGGGGCCTGATCCAAAGGCTGATTATGTCAGAAGAGCCTAATCCAAAGGCTGATGACGTCATAGGAGCCTGATCCGAGGGCTGATGATATCATAGGAGCCTGATCCAAAGGCTGATGATGTCATAGGAGCCTCATCAGAAGGCTGATGATATCATAGGAGCTTTATCCGAAGGCTGATGATGTCATAGGAGCCTGATCCGAAGGCTGATGACATCATAGGAGCCTGATACGAAGGCTGATGACATCATAGGAGTCTGATCTGAAGGCTGATGACATCATAGGAGCCTGATACGAAGGGTGATGACATCATAGGAGCCTGATAAGAAGGCTGTTGATGTCATAGGGGTATGACCTAAGCCTGGGTGCAGAAATGCCTGAACTAGATTACCTGCCATCTGGCCCATTTACCCCTAGGAGTATCCTGTGACATTACAGTGGAGAAGACTCATGCATATATACCCAGAGCAGGTGTTCCCAGGAGGCCTTTCAGTCATTCCAGATCAGGACGGGGCATGTCTCAATGATGGCCTGTCATAGAGGATGTCAATAGAGAAGCCCCTCAGTACCCCACCTAATATCCTGAATTGAAACCCTTTGCAAGCATCAATTCCCACTCTAAAGAGCCCTGTGGGCCCCATGTAATACCATATTTTTCTTGAAGTGGCAGCTGAAAAAGAAAAGTGCAGTCACTTACAGAGATAAGAGTTGATCGCTGGGGATTTAAGCTGCTGTACCCAAGGCTACTCATTCATTCATTCATTCATTCTTTGGTCTTCTAGCAATAGAGCAATAAATCCAATAGAAATCACCCCAAAACACCATTTTCTTTTTACCTTTTGCCCAGCAAAGGAGACTTGCACATAAGGATCTACTAAGTCTTTGTTTTCTCCTATGAGCGCTTTCTTCACGTTGGCCATGATACTGGTGTTCATTCGTGGTAGACCCTCGGCACGGAAGATCTTAACATAGAATCGAGCCCACTGCCGTTCTGGAGGAACGCCATCTGGAAGGAGCAAGTTCCTGTAATGGAGAAACAAATATATTCTTCAATTCTCTATGAGGAGAAAATACAGCCCAAATGGAAATATTCACCTGTGAAGACCATTACCATTAGTAAAACACATTGTCATGGATTAAAATCCTGCAGGGCACACAAGGTCCCCCTGCTCACACCAGCACGTCTAGGCCTGTTTGAAGTTCACCAGTGACGATCTGGATGATCCAGAGGAGGCATGGTTGAAAGTCATGTGGTCAGTTGAGACCAAAATAGAATGCCGTGTTTGGAGGAAGCAGAAGGATAAGTACAACTTCAAGAACACAGTCCCAACAGTGAAGCATGGTGGGGGAAACATCATACTTTAGGAGTGCCTTTCTGAAGAGGAGACAGGACGACTGCACCGTACTGAAGGGAGGATAGATGGGAATCATGAATCACGAGATTTTGGACCACAACCTCCTTCCCTCTGTAATAGCATTGAAGATGGGTCATGGCTGAGTCTTCCAGCATGACAATAACCCGAAACATACAGCAAGGACAACTAGGGAGTGGCTCCAAAAGAAGCATTTCAGGGTCCTGGAGTGGCCGAGCCAGTCTCCAGACCTGGACCCAATAGAAAATCTTTGCAGGGAGCTGAATCTCAATGTTGTCCATCGACAGATCCGAAGCCGGAAAGATCTAGAGAAGATCTGCATGGAGGAGGGGCCCAAAATCCCTGCTGCAGTGTGTGCAAACCTGGTGAAGAACTTCAGGAAATGTCGGTCCCCTAATTGCAAACAAAGGTTTCTGGACCAAATATTAAGTTCTTGTATTCTACTGTATCAAATACTTATTTCATGCAAAAAATGCAAATGAATTCGGTAAAAATCTTACATGATAATCTGATTCTCTGGATTTCTTTTAAGATTCTGTCTGACAGTTGAAGTGTACTTATGATAAAAAGTACAGACCTCTCTATTGTTTTTAGGGGGAAAACTTGCAAAATACTTATTTTCCCCACTGTACATTATAAAATTATATATACCCACAACCATCACTAGGGGAAGCTCCCTGTATACAGAGATACATGATAAGATCCTGTCTGCAGCCACCACTAGGGGGAGCTCCCTGTATACAGAGATACATGATAAGATCCTGTTTGCAGTCACCACTAGGGGGAGCTCCCTGTATACAAAGATACATGATAAGATCCTGTTTGCAGTCACCACTAGGGGGAGCTCCCTGTGTACAGAGATACATGATAAGATCCTGTCTGCAGTCACCACTAGGGGGAGCTCCCTGTATACAGAGATACATGATAAGAGCCTGTCTGCAGCTACCATTAGGGGGATCTCCCTGTATACAGAGATACATAATAAGATCCTGTCTGCAGTCACCACTAGGGGGAGCTCCCTGTATACAGAGATACATGATAAGATTCTGTCTGCAGCCACCACTAGGGGGAGCTCCCTGTATACAGAGATACATAATAAGATCCTGTCTGCAGTCACCACAAGGGGGAGCTCCCTGTATACAGAGATACATGATAAGATCCTGCCTGCAGCCACCACTAGGGGGAGCTCCCTGTATACTGAGATACATGATAAGATCCTGTCTGCACCCACCACTAGGGGGAGCTCCCTGTACACAGAGATACATGATAAGATTCTGTCTGCAGTCACCACTAGGAGGAGCTCCCTGTATACAGAGATACATGATAAGATGCAGTCTGCAGCCACCACTAGGGGGAGCTCCCTGTATACTGAGATACATGATAAGATCCTGTCTGCAGCCACCACTAGGGGGAGCTCCCTGTATACAGAGATACATGATAAGATGCAGTCTGCAGCCACCACTAGGGGGAGCTCCCTGTATACAGAGATACATGATAAGATCTTGTCTGCAGCCACCACTAGGGGGAGCTCCCTGTATACAGAGATACATGATAAGATCCTGTCTACAGCCACCACTAGGGGGAGCTCCCTGTGTGCAGAAATACATAAGATCCTGTCTGCAGCCACCACTAGGGGGAGCTCCCTGTATACAGAGATACATGATAAGATCCTGTCTGCAGTCACCACTAGGGGGAGCTCCCTGTATACAGAGATACATAATAAGATCATGTCTGCAGCCACCACTAGGGGGAGCTCCCTGTATACAGAGATACATGATAAGATCCTTTCTGCAGCCACCACTAGGGGGAGCTCCCTGTATACAGAGATACATGATAAGATCCTGTCTGCAGCCACCACTAGGGGGAGCTCCCTGTGTACAGAAATACATAAGATCCTGTCTGCAGCCACCACTAGGGGGAGCTCCCTGTATACAGAGATACATGATAAGATCCTGTCTGCAGTCACCACTAGGGGGAGCTCCCTGTATACAGAGATACATAATAAGATCATGTCTGCAGCCACCACTAGGGGGAGCTCCCTGTATACAGAGATACATGATAAGATCCTGTCTGTAGCCACCACTAGGGGGAGCTCCTTGTACACATAGAAACATGATAACATCTCGTCTGTTGCTACCACTATGAGGAGCTCCCTGTATACAGAGATACATGATAAGATCCTGTCTGCAGCTACCATTAGGGGGAGCTCCCTGTATACAGAGATATATGATAAGATCCTGTCTGCAGCCACCACTAGGGGGAGCTCCCTGTATACAGAGATACATAATAAGATCCTGTCTGCAGTCACCACTAGGGGGAGCTCCCTGTATACAGAGATACATGATAAGATCCTGTCTGCAGTCACCACTAGGGGGAGCTCCCTGTATACAGAGATACATGATAAGATCCTGTCTGCAGTCACCACTAGGGGGAGCTCCCTGTATACAGAGATATATGATAAGATCCTGCCTGCAGCCACCACTAGGAGGAGCTCCCTGTATTTGATCTTTGGGTCTGGTCTGTGGTCTAATTTGATGTTTGGGTCTGGTCTGGGGTCTGATTTGATCTTGGGGTCCAGGTGTTACATAACTTAGGGGTTTGAGATTTAATGCCCCGGTCCCATGCTCTGCTTGTTTGTCAGGACATGATGGAGGTTGGGGGTCATTGAAACATTTGTGGTGGGGCTCGGTGATTTACGACAGATGGACAGCTTCTGCCGCTCCCCCGCCCCGCTTGCTCTGCCTCCCAGTTATGGGGGCCTTTGGCCTTAATTAATAAAGATAATAATTCAATTAAATCTCTGGTAATCGCCCCAAATCCTCAGGAGAACTTCATTATTAGAGCGTCTGAATGTGGCGGCGCTCCAGGGGGAGTATCCGCGTCTCCTGCTGCTGTGACCTGGTTTCATGGCCCCGCTCCTCATCTCTGTGGGTTAGTTACAGATATGAGTATTAGAATCATAGAATGATAGAATCGTAGAGTTGGAAGGGACCTCCTGGGCCATCTGGTCCAACCCCCTGCTCAAAGCAGGATTCGCTAAATCATCCCAGTCAGATGTCTGTCCAGCCTCTGTTTGAAGATAAACATTATGTGACGCCTCTGGCAATACGTCCAAGAGTGGACCCCCTGGATCGCGGATCCGGAGCCCCTGGGCCGAGCGCACCTGGTGAAGACCGACCCCTGTACAGGGATCGTTAGGGGCAGGACCACAGGGGGCGGAACCGCGACAGCCGGAGCCAGCAGGGACGACTCGGAGGACTGGCAGACAGAGCAGGAGTAGCGGGGAGGAAGGCAGAAGGTGATGGCAGGAAGACTACAGGAAAGGTACAGGGAGGACCACGGAAGGAGACAGGCTGACGGACAAGGACCAGGAACAGGGCAGACAACGGAGCAACAAGGATAGGCAGGGAACACTGAAAAAGGAAAGGCCGATGGGTGCTGCGAGTCACAAACAATCATCAGGCGCCCTCAGAATGGAGCGGGCGCCTGATATATGCGGAGACCGGAAGTGCGCCCTACAGACCCTCCCCTAGCGACGCCCCCTGCCAACAGAGGCCGGAGGAACGCGCGCGCGCGGCCTAAGGCCGGCGCGGTTACCCGCAGCAGAGCGGCAAGCAGCGCGGAAGGACGCGCGAGCAGGGGGAGGCAGGTGAGAGGAAGCTGCGGCGGGCACCGCCGCTAAAGGGGCATCGGCGGGTACGGCCGCCGATGTCACAGTACCCCCTCCCATATGCCCTCTCCTTCTGAGGCTGGTCAGAAATCTTTTCATGATAAGGGGGGCATCGACATTCTCTCGGGGCTCCCAGGACCTCTCCTCTGGGCCAAAACCCTTCCAGTCGATAAGAAAAAGAGTTTTACCCTTGACCCTTTTCATAGCCAGGATGTCCTTTACTTCAAAGACATTGTTAGAACAAATGGGCGAGGGAGAAGACATGGAGGTTGGTTGGAACCGATTCAAGACCACAGGTTTGAGGAGCGAGATATGGAAGGCGTTAGGGACCCGGAGTGACGCCGGCAACCTCAATTTGTAGGCTACCTTGTTAATGCGCCCAAGTATTTCAAAAGGCCCGATGTACCGAGGACTTAATTTGTAAGCAGGGGCCTTCAGGCGGATATGTTTGGTAGAAAGCCAGACTTTGTCCCCGGGCTGGTACGGGGGTAGATCCCTTCGTCTTTTGTCCGCGTGTCTCTTAATTCGGACGTTGGCCAGCTCGAGCGCCTCTCTGGTCTCCTTCCAAATTTGTGAAAACTCCTTGGCGAGAGTGTCTGCTGCAGGAACTCCGGATGATGCGGAAAAAGGCAATGGAACCCCAGGATTTAGCCCAGTTACCACAAAGAACGGTGTCTTGGACGTTGATTCGCTGGAATGATTATTATGAGCGAATTCCGCCCAAGGTAGAAGAGAGACCCAATTATCTTGATGGGCGTTAGAAAAGTGGCGTAGGTAGGTGGTCAGAATTTGGTTAATCCGTTCTACTTGGCCGTTGGTTTGAGGATGATACGCTGAGGAGAAGTCGAGAGACGTGCCCAGGAGCCGACAGAGGGCCCTCCAGAATCGGGAAGTAAACTGGACCCCACGATCGGTCACGATTCGCAGAGGGAGACCATGTAGCCGGAACACGTGGTGGATAAAGATCTCGGCCAACTTTGGAGCAGATGGCAGTCCGACCAGGGGAATAAAATGGGCCATTTTGGAAAAGCGGTCAGCGACGACCAAGATGGTAGTGCATCCTGCAGAGCGGGGCAGATCAGTCACGAAGTCCATGGCGATTTGCTGCCAAGGAGCCTCTGGCACAGGCAACGGATGAAGGAGGCCGGAGGGCAGAGTCCTTGGAATCTTGTTCTGAGCACAAGTCCTGCAGGAGGCTACAAAGTCCTTTGCATCCTGGTGGAGAGAGGACCACCAGTAATACCGGGACAGAAGCAAAAGAGTCTTCTTAATCCCAACGTGCCCAGCAACCTTGGAAGAATGACCCCAGCGCAGTACTTCCAGACGTTTGTTTGGAGGAACGAAGGTCTTGCCAGGCGGAGGGTTAGAGAACCTCACGGGGGCCACGGAGATAACTTTAGCCGGCTCGATGATATAAGATGGGTCCTCCTCCTTCTCTGGTGGCTGCAAAGACCTGGAAAGCGCGTCAGCTTTGATGTTCTTACTGCCGGGCCGGAAATGGAGCTTAAACTCAAAACGGGAAAAATACAGAGCCCACCTGGCTTGTCTGGAGTTGAGTCTCTGGGCAGATTGCAGGTAGGCCAGGTTCTTGTGGTCCGTGAAGATAGTAAAGGGGTGCACTGCCCCCTCGAGCAGATATCGCCATTCCTCCAGCGCCATCTTAATGGCCAATAATTCCCGGTCCCCAATGGAGTAGTTGCACTCCGCGGGAGAAAAGGATTTGGAGAAGAACCCGCAGGGGACAAGACGTCCAGATGGAGCCTGTTGGGAGAGAACTGCCCCAGCTCCAGTGGAGGAGGCGTCAACTTCCAGGATGAAGGGCCTACTAGCCACTGGACGGTGTAAGATCGGAGCAGAAGCAAACGAGCGTTTCAGGGTCAGAAAGGCGTCCTCGGCTTCAGAAGGCCAGACGTTAGGCTTCGTCCCCTTACGGGTCAGGATCGTAATGGGCTTGGTGACTGTAGAGAAGTGGGGTACAAACTGCCGGTAATAATTAGCGAAGCCGAGGAAACGCTGGATGGCCTTTATGCCAACTGGACGAGGCCACTGGAGTACCGCGGACAGCTTCTCCGGATCCATCCTAAGACCGGACTCCGTGATGATATACCCCAAGAAGGGTAAGGCTGTTTGCTCAAAAAGGCACTTCTCGATCTTGGCGTAAAGACGATTTTCTCGAAGGCGCTGCAGGACCATGCGTACACTTCTCCGATGGGAGGAGAGGTCGGTCGAGAAAACGAGGATATCGTCCAAATACACCACCACGCAGGAATAGAGTAGGTCTCGGAACACCTCATTTACGAATTCCTGAAACACCGCTGGAGCATTGCAGAGACCGAACGGCATGACCAAGTATTCATAATGGCCGTCCCGGGTATTGAAGGCCGTCTTCCACTCGTCCCCCGCTCGGATTCGGACTAAGTTGTAAGCTCCCCGCAGATCCAACTTCGTGAAGATTCTGGCCCCCCTCAGCCGGTCGAAGAGTTCAGGAATCAGCGGGAGCGGGTACCGGTTTTTAACCGTGATGTTGTTCAGGCCCCGGTAATCAATACAAGGTCGCAGGGACCCATCTTTCTTCCGGACGAAGAAGAAGCCTGCGCCCGCAGGGGACGAGGACTTCCGGATGAACCCCTTGGCCAGATTTTCCTGTATATATTCCGACATAGCCGAGGTCTCTGCTGGGGACAAAGGATAAGTTCTCCCTCTGGGAGGAGTGGCACCAGGAACTAGGTCGATAGGGCAGTCATAGGGGCGATGAGGGGGTAAGGAATCCGCCTCCTTCTTGCTAAACACGTCGGCAAACGTGTGATAGGGTGCGGGTAGGCCCGGGAGATCGGCAGGCTTCAAGCATGGACGGGGACGCGTGAGAGCCCGTAGGCAGTGCTCCTGGCAGGAGTGCCCCCAACGGAGAACTTCCCCAGAGCGCCAGTCAATCACAGGCTCGTGCCGTCTGAGCCAGGGAAGCCCTAGGAGAACAGCATGGGCTAGTTGTGGCAAGACATAGAAGGCTATCTTCTCGAGGTGGAGAGCTCCGATTTGAAGGTCTACTTCGGCGGTAACCATGGTGATGAGTCCGGGTAAAGGTTTACCGTCAACGGAGGAAATAGCGCGAGGGTTCTTCAATACCAACACCGGAATCTGGAGTTTGTCAACCTCCTCCTGGCGGATGAAATTACCGGCAGCACCCGAGTCCACATACGCCTCCACAGATCCACGCCCCCGACCTGTAATTAGCAAAGCAGAAAGGGTAAGGGGGAGAGAGGAATTTTGATCACCTAGGGGGTCCTCTCTTACCTGACCTAGGTGGAGGCATTTCCCGATCTCTCTGGCTTCTCCGGACAAGTACGCACAAAATGGTTGGCACCCCCACAGTACAGGCAGAGACCCTTGGTCATCCTCTCCCTGCGGCGTTGCTCGGACAGCCTGACACGATCGACCTGCATAGGCTCAGGAGCGGTGCTAACGGGAGATACCGGGAAACGGGGGACAGGAGCCTGATACAGCCTAAAGGACCTCCTCTCTCCGACTGCCTCTCGAGCGCGCTCCTGAAAGCGGAGGTCTATGCGAGTGGCTAGCGAAATAAGGTCCTCCAGAGTGGTGGGGGTGTCACGCCCGGCAAGCTCATCCTTGATCTTACTGGAGAGGCCTCTCCAAAAGGCTCCTACAAGGGCCTCATTGTTCCACCCCAACTCAGAAGAGAGGGTCCGGAAGCGGATGGCATATTGCCCCACTGTGAGGGAACCCTGGCGGAGGTTAAAAAGGGCCTCAGTGGAGGACGCTAAGCGACCCGGTTCATCGAATACCTTGCGAAAGGTTTCTAAGAAGGTCTGTATGCTTAACACGACGGGGTCATCTCTCTCCCATAAGGGGTTCACCCAGGACAGGGCCTCACCCTCGAGATGGGACACAACGAACGCCACCTTGGCGCGGTCAGTGGGGTACTGAAGGGGGGCAAGCTCAAAATGTAGCCTGCATTGATTTAAAAAGCCCCGGCATAACTTGGGATCTCCACTGTACCTGGGGGGTTTGCCCAGACGGGGAGCCGGGGTAGAGGCTACATCCGGGGAGGAAGTTGCAGCGGCAGCAGAGGATTGCAGGGCCTGTAATCGGTCATCCACGGATGCCATGTAACCCAAGATGTGGGATTGGGCGTCGCGCTGCTGCGCGAGCTCCTGCTGAAGGCTGACTAAGAGGGGAGCGTGTCCGGGGTCAGAGGTCTGCAGGGCGGACAACCGGGTGTCCATAGACTTCATAAAGGAGATTATCCGGCTCTGATTTTCACGAAGGAAAAGCAATTCCTTTTGTGTGGCGGCTGCGGCACCGGCGGGATCCATGGCCTGATGATACTGTGACGCCTCTGGCAATACGTCCAAGAGTGGACCCCCTGGATCGCGGATCCGGAGCCCCTGGGCCGAGCGCACCTGGTGAAGACCGACCCCTGTACAGGGATCGTTAGGGGCAGGACCACAGGGGGCGGAACCGCGACAGCCGGAGCCAGCAGGGACGACTCGGAGGACTGGCAGACAGAGCAGGAGTAGCGGGGAGGAAGGCAGAAGGTGATGGCAGGAAGACTACAGGAAAGGTACAGGGAGGACCACGGAAGGAGACAGGCTGACGGACAAGGACCAGGAACAGGGCAGACAACGGAGCAACAAGGATAGGCAGGGAACACTGAAAAAGGAAAGGCCGATGGGTGCTGCGAGTCACAAACAATCATCAGGCGCCCTCAGAATGGAGCGGGCGCCTGATATATGCGGAGACCGGAAGTGCGCCCTACAGACCCTCCCCTAGCGACGCCCCCTGCCAACAGAGGCCGGAGGAACGCGCGCGCGCGGCCTAAGGCCGGCGCGGTTACCCGCAGCAGAGCGGCAAGCAGCGCGGAAGGACGCGCGAGCAGGGGGAGGCAGGTGAGAGGAAGCTGCGGCGGGCACCGCCGCTAAAGGGGCATCGGCGGGTACGGCCGCCGATGTCACACATTAGATAAACGTGACGTGCAGCGAGTCCGTAAAAGTGTGATTACAGGAGCGCACCGCTTACATTACACTGCATTACATGGTCTCCATAGCAATCTGCTGTGGGGGCAAGAGACGCCATGACAGGCTAAGCTCCACCCTCCCAGGTAAGGTCCACCTTCTTAGATAAGCTCCACCATCCCAGGCAAGGTCCACTTTCTTAGATAAGCTCCATCCTCCCAGGTAAGGTCCACCTTCTTAGATAAGATTCCCCTCTTAGTTAAGATCCATCATATCAGGTAAGATCCCCCTCTTAGGTAAGATCCCCTTTTATTTAAGAACCGCCCTCTAAGGTAAGCTAAATCCTCTCAGGCAACATCTTCTCTCTTAGGTAACCTCCATCGTCTTAGGTAAAATTCCCCTTCTCAGGTAAGCTGCACCCTCTCAGGTAAGCTCCATCCTCTTAGGTAAGCTCCACCCTTTTCTGTAAGATCCGCCCTCTTAGGTAAGCCATACCCTCTCTGGTAAGCTCCTCCCTTTTCTGTAAGACCCACCCTCTTAGGTAAGCCTCACCCTTTCTGGTAAGCTCCTCCCTTTTCTGTAAGACCCGCCCTCTTAGGTAAGCCATACCTTCCCTGGTAAGCTCCTCCTTTTCTGTAAGCTCCTCCCTCTTAAGTCTTACCCTCTCTGGTAAGCTCCTCCCTTTTCTGTAAGACCCACCCTCTTAGGAAAGCCATACCCTCTCTGGTAAGCTCCTCCTTTTCTGTAAGATCTGCCCTCTTAGGACAGCCATACCCTCTCTGGTAAGCTCCTCCCTTTTATGTAAGATCCTTCCTCTTAGGTAAGTCATACCCTCCCTGGTAAGCTCCTCCCCTTTCTCCAGATCATGGTGATGAAGGTTTCAGGTTGCCATGTCCCTGGATGTATACCCCCCAGGACCTGCAGCAGGCATGCGATCCTTCCCAGTAACTCACCCCTCGATGTCGTCCTCATCCGTCTCATTTGATTTATGGGGCGTCTTTATGTTGTCACCTTTCCCGACCACGGCGACGTCACACTTGAGATAACCCTTTACCCCGGCTGTGATGTCATCGGGGTCGGAGAGGATGGCCCACTTGTGGTAGAACTGGTGCTCTGTGGAGACAACAACACTCATCATGTTCCAACACACAGAAATGCTAATTATGGATCCATAGGCCCCGCCTACAGGAACGCCGCAAATACCCACCTTTGGGAATGGTTTTGTTAACCACGCCCCTTTTGTGGGATTGGCTGATCACAAGGAGTAACTAGTGATTAAAGGGGTATTCCAGCACAAAGTCATCAGCTATCCAAGGCGATAGCTAGTAGATCGGTGGAGGTCCCACCACTAAGACCCCCAACAATTGCTTTTGTCTGGATAGCTCTATAGACATAAGAAAACAAAGGGGGCATTCAATACTAGAAAAACATGGCCGCTTTCTTCCAGTAACAGTGTCCCGCCAGTCTACAGGTTGTACCAGGTATTACAGCTCAGTGCAAAACCTAAAGGCAGGGTGGGCGCTGTGTCCAGATGATAGCCGCGATGTTCTTCTAATCCTGGACATCCCCTTTAATGTTTTGATCGTCAGTTATATAAGTAATAATGGGCTCATGGCCCATCACGAGTGGCCGGGGCAGACACTTACCAGGCTGAGTATAGACCGTCCCCACATCCAACTTAAAGGAGCCGACCAAGGTGCCACTGCGCAGCAGGTTCTTGGAGTGGATGACCTGTGTGGAGCAAAGAGTGACCATCAGTCAGCGATACTCTGGGACCCCCAAATATCTGAGATCCCCTGTGTGGCAGATCCAAGCAATTTCTGTGAAATCTGCAGATGATCTTATGTCTATAGGGGTCTGCCGGCGGATCTGACAACCCTGCCCGGAGTGCATCGGCACTTTCTTCTTCTACATCTATTATTACCTCGCTGGAATCTCTGCCATGCCGGGGAATACAGTCAGTATCCATGGGAGGAAGAGACATGCCGGGTCCTGGCCCAGAGGGTTATGGGGGGCTGTGGATGGGACACAAGGACCCTCTACTCACCGAGAGTTTGATTATTTTATCGAACATCACGTCTGGAGGCACATGGAAGTCAAAGACAAAGTACTGAGGGGAAAGAGAGACACCATGAGAAACCAAGAGATCTGCACACTCCTCTCCTGAAACACTCTGTGCTGCTGGCGGCCCCTCCTCTCCCGCTCCCTAACCTCATTATAGTAGGGGCAGTTGGTGGACTCTTTCATGGATGTGTATTTCTTCTCTTCGCCAACTTCCACGCACACCACGGGGTCCATGTTGAGCCCCACCAGCTGCCTCGCCTCGATCACCGTGATGCTGACCTGTGGGGGTCACAGAACAGGAGGACAAACACAATGGAGGACAAGGTCATCTCGTCACGGCTGGGGACGCGGCCCTGAGGGCACTTACTTGGTAATCCATGGGTCGTCCGGCGCTCGGCTCCATCTTGATATCAGGCTTGGACCTAATGATATAGATCTATGGTTATTATCAGTAGATAATGGGGTTCACTACAGTTGCCGTTTGCTGCCCCCACGAGACTGGCACACTCAAAGAGGTCACTAAATAGACCCCGAAGTACAAACTGGGGACCAAGAGAAGACCCGGACAACCGGCACCCTACAAGAGGACTCCTAATCCAATAGGGTCTCAGCACCCTCAATGAAGGTCACATGACTCTCCCCCCATCGGAGGGTTACCTTTTATTGGAGACATTGGTTGTGAGCGCTGTGACGGAGGCCAAAGATATGCAGTCGGGGTCCAGGCCTCCCCCCAAGCGGATCGCTTTCCGGTCCAGATCTTCAGTCTCCAGGACGGCGGGTTCGTCTATAGGGACAAAAGATATAGTTATGGAATTAGGGCTTTGCGCCGGCGATTGGCACAAAATATACGCTTTTGACACGGAATGTGGAGTTAGGGTTCATGAACACCACACCGAGGATGCATGGCACGGAGGGTGCACGGGACGGAGAGTGCACAGCACGGAAGGTGCACGGGACGAAGGGTGAACAGGACAAAGGGTGCACAGCACGGAGGGTGCACGGGATGGAGGGTGCATGGCACGGATGATGCATGGGACGGAGGGTGTACGGCACAGATGATGCACGGGACAGAGGGCGCATGGCATGGATGATGCACGGGACGGAGGGCGCATGGCATGGATGGTGCACGGAACCGACGATGCATGGCACACAGGATGCACGGCACAGAGGATGCACGGCCCCGGGGCCAATATATGACAATACAACAGTCTCATGTACATAAAAAATTAACTGCATTCTCACCCATTATGGCACTGCTATGTGAGCACTGTAGTAAGGCACTAAGGCCAAAAATGGGAGTGAAACACAGGGTGCACGGCACAGAGGATGCACAGAACCGTGTATTGTACTATTATGTGCCACATTATGGCACTGCTATTAGGGGGGTCTATGGCACTGTTATTAGGGGGTCTATGGCGCTGTTATTAGGGGGGTCAATGGCACTGTTATTAGGGGGTCTATGGCACTGTTATTAGGGGGGTCTATAGCACTGTTATTAGGGGTGTAACGGGGTCTACCCAAGCTGGGGTACCTCTTTCAGTACCACCCCGTGTTTTCGGAGGTCCGTCTGCGTTGGCTGGAGTCTGAATGAATGACGCTGGCTGGAATCCCTGGGTTACATGGGCGCATATAAAAGATCACTGCCTCTCCATGTATTTCCAGTCTGACAACACTTTACTCACAGGACACAGAATATATCACACAGATACAGAGGGCAGGCCAATAGAAAAGCGGCAGGCCAGACATGCATTACAAAAGCCGCAGGTGGCCGGAGCCTGCCGATGTTTACTGTGGAAATCACAAAGGTGGGGGGAGGGCGGACAAAAGGAGAATATCGTGTCCCCTCTGCCCAGGGGCGCAGCCTGTGGGCTGATGCATTAGGGACATGCATCTCACATGGAACCTATTATACATACATATAACTGCACAACATATTCTGGGTGCTGAGTGGTTCTGTAACACGTAACAAGGGGGGCTATGGCACTGCAATTAGGGGGGTCAATGGCACTGTTATTAGGGGGTCTATGGCACTGCTATTAGGGGGTCTATGGCACTGCTATTAGGGGGTCTATAGCACTGTTATTAGGGGGTCTATGGCACTGTTATTAGGGGGTCTATTGCACTATTAGGGGGGTCTATTGCACTGTTATTAGGGGGTCTATTGCACTGTTATTATGGGGTCTATAGCACTGCTATTAGGGGGTCTATAGCACTGTTATTAGGGGGTCTATAGCACTGTTATTAGGGGGGTCTATGGCACTGTTATTAGGGGGGTCTATGGCACTGTTATTAGGGGGGTCTATGGCACTGTTATTAGGGGGATCTATGGCACTGTTATTAGGGGGATCTATGGCACTGTTATTAGGGGGATCTATGGCACTGTTATTAGGGGGATCTATGGCACTGTTATTAGGGGGGTCTATGGCACTGTTATTAGGGGGATCTATGGCACTGTTATTAGGGGGGTCTATGGCACTGTTATTAGGGGGGTCTATGGCACTGTTATTAGGGGGGTCTATGGCACTGTTATGTGCCCCCTGCATTGTACTATGGCACATTGGGGCAGTGCTGTTATTCGGCACTGTCTCTACATAGACTGTAGAAATCAATCAGCGGATCTGACCGTCTGGAGCATCGGACACTGAAGTCCCTGTGTATCGGGGATACCCGGCCGGGCAGCTTGGCTCCTTTCCGGACATCTTTTAATGCCTCCAGCAGATATTGTTCTACTTTTTGAGTTACTTGACAGCGGTGTCTACAACCCTACAAATCGCAGTAAGATGAGTGGACTGGAAGAAGCGGGTCGAGGCCATTGCCATGGACCTAGAAACTGTGCCGAGATGTTCTACCCGGAACCCTACATTAAACAGTCATCATGGGGTGGAGCTCTGGATCGGGCCCGGGGGTCCGCTTACCTTGCTTCCTTCCGTCTTCCTTTGGGGGTCGAGTCTTTCCGAGCTTCATGGCAGAGAATACACCTTTACCGACTCTGTGGAAGAGAGAGCACGGGAATCAGACAATATCCAGAGCGAGTGGCGCACCCCACAGGTGGAGCAAGAGATGCCCCACTCTGTCTGACCTGTGCAACTGGGAGCAGAAAGCCCAATATCTAAAGGGGCCGTATCCAGAGAACAGAGGCTAAAGATGGGAGAACGGTTCATTCTTACCGGGGAGCGACAACGTTCTCTGCACTATAAATAACTTTTTGGATATTTCAAACTCCACCCAATATGTTACACAAGACCATAACACCCCCACAGAGCCACAGAGGAGTCTGGTGACCGCACTCTCCTGTGAGAGAGGTCGCCCTGGCGCTTACTCAGAGGGTGCTGGGACTTCCTGCTGTGAGAGGGAGGAGAAGAGCTTCTTGTCTCGCATGAGGTTGACAGTAATTCATATATATTGGTAATTTTGTTTTTTTTATGTTTTATACTTGGATTTTTCACCTTTTTTACCTCTAGTACAGACTGATGCTGGCAGCGGCTCATCTCCCGCAGTAACAATCCATGTGGGAATCCAAAATGGCCGATATAGAAGAGCTCAATACACATTATAACTCAGCAGGCAAGCACCACTGTCACTAATATGTATGGCTGAGCTTTATACCATAAGGGCAGAAAACCCTTAAAGGGACAGTCCACTACTAGCCAGCTCCTAAGTAAGGTCCCAGTGACGTAAGAAAAAAAACATCAAAACAACAGCATTCTGACACATTGGTGCAGCTCCAACAAATTCAGCACTGCATCCCCCCCATCTGGTCAATTACTTTGTTCCCACCCATGAGCAGCTCCTCCCTCATATGCAACCATGATGTAGCTTCTCCTTCGTTCCCACCCATGAGCAGCTCCTCTCATATGCAACCATGATGTAGCTTCTCCTTCGTTCCCACCCATGACGGCTCCTCCCTCATATGCAACCATGATGTAGCTTCTCCTTCGTTCCCACCCATGAGCAGCTCCTCCCTCATATGCAACCATGATGTAGCTTCTCCTTCGTTCCCACCCATGAGCAGCTCCTCTCATATGCAACCATGATGTAGCTTCTCCTTCGTTCCCACCCATGAGCAGCTCCTCTCATATGCAACCATGATGTAGCTTCTCCTTCGTTCCCACCCATGAGCAGCTCCTCTCATATGCAACCATGATGTAGCTTCTCCTTCGTTCCCACCCATGACGGCTCCTCTCATATGCAACCATGATGTAGCTTCCCCCTCGTACCAACTCATGGAGTAGCTGTTACCCAATTGCCATCCACGAAGTAGCTCCTACCATAAATATTCCTATGAGTAACTCTTCCCTCGCAGATACCCACCAGAAGCTCCTTCTTTATACCCATGATGACACCTCCCTCATATATTGCAAAAAGTAGCCCCTCTCTCATGGCCACCAATATAAAAGAAGTATCATTTCTCCTTGCAGAGAATGACATGCTAAGCATGCCGAGATGAGGAGATTTAAAGCTGCACTGCTCCTCTAGGAATTATGCAAATTGTCTCTTCAGAGAGGAAGAGGAGTAGAACTCTAGTGCCACCTATTGGAAGCAGCAATCCTAATAGACAATGTCGACCCTTTAAGGAGCCTTGTTACATGACTTAGGATAAAAGCCGACATTGACTTTTAGGATTGCTACTTCCAGTAGGTGGCACTAGAGTTCTACTCCTCTTCCTCTCTGAAGAGACAATTTGCACCAATATAAAGTCACGGCCTTAAAGGAGAAATGTCTATTTTAAATATTCAAGCAAATCTCTTGAAAACGAAGCAAAGATCATGAGAAGAAAATACATTTCACTAAATATCGAAATGCACCCACTCCTGTGCCCCATCGGGGTGTGGTGACTTTCATGACCGTTTTACGTACGCAGCACCCAGACGTCCTAGACCTCACCATACGCATCTCCTAGTTCTTCTATTTCTGCAGCAGAAGACTTCGTGCATCTAATAAGTGTCGTGGACACAGGAGCTGTCGTGGGTCTCAACAGCTCAGCTACTAATTATCCGTGTCCTGAAAATAAAGGTTCACATAAATCTGCTCATGGACCTTTGCGTTCGGTGACTCCGCTCGAGCAGATGGCGCGATGGGTGGACTGTGAATACGGACCATTCTCTGCCCCGAGACTGTCTCATTGGATCAGGTCTGTGTCGCCTTGAGTGTCACTTGGCTTTCACAAAATTAGATAAAACATGTCTGCTTTCCTCCCAGCACAGCGCCACCAGGCTATGCAGGCCGGGTCAGGTATTGCAGCTCAGTTCTTGCACTTAACATTTCTGTTCTTGTCTCCTCTTCTTCACAATTCGATAGCATTTGTTCCATGTGAATACAAGACTCAATAAGTATGTGCCCCCTTCTAGACATAGACCTTTCTTCCACATAGCGGGTGTCTGCAGCTAGTGACGCTCTGTGGAGTCGCAGTAAATATTTCCTCAATTCTATAATGAACATTTGCATCTGTATTAATAAATAACATAATCAGCGCCGATCTCTGCCCCACCGGGTAATGATTAATGCCGTGTATAATGGATCTGCCCAGACTTAATTACTCATTACTTGTTCTTCTTCACAGCTCGATACATAACCTCCTCCTTATAATATAGTAATGCCATCATCTGCCCTCTCCTATTGTAATGTGCTGGCGGGTAAGACAATCTGCTGCCAGGAGGAGTAACCATTGTGAGACGGAGCGTGTAGAATCATTAAGACGCTCAGCCCTGTAGATTTATGTAGCGCAAGGAGCTTGGTTTCCAAGAAACATCACAATCTACTACTGACTATTCTAACCAAGATCTCCTGCAATAGGGGAGCCTCCGAAACAAGATTGTGTTTCAATATATCTTTATGGCAGTCATATGATAAGATTCTGTCTGCAGCCACCACTAGAGGGAGCTCCCTGTATACAGAGATACATGATAAGATCCTGCCTGCAGCCACCACTAGGGGGAGCTCCTTGTATACAGAGATACATGATAAGATCCTGTCTGCAGTCACCACTAGGGGGAGCTCCCTGTATACAGAGATACATGATAAGATCCTGTCTGCAGCCACCACTATGGGGAGCTCCCTGTGTACAGATACATGATAAGATCCTGTCTGCAGCCACCACTAGGGGGAGCTCCCTGTATACAGAGATACATGATACGATTCTGTCTGCAGCCACCACTAGGGGGAGCTCCCTGTATACAGAGATACATGATACGATTCTGTCTGCAGTCACCACTAGGGGGAGCTCCCTGTATATAGAGATACATAAGATCCTGTCTGCAGCCACCACTAGAGGGAGCTCCCTGTATACAGAGATACATGATAAGATCCTGTCTGCAGTCACCACTAGGGGGAGCTCCCTGTATACAGAGATACATGATAAGATCCTGTCTGCAGTCACCACTAGGGGGAGCTCACTGTATACAGAGATACATGATAAGATCCTGTCTGCAGTCACCACTAGGGGGAGCTCCCTGTATACAGAGATACATAAGATCCTGTCTGCAGTCACCACTAGGGGGATCTCCCTGAATACAGAGATCCTGTCTGCAGCCACCACTAGGGGGAGCTCCCTGAATACAGAGATCCATAAGATCCTGTCTGCAGCCACCACTAGGGGGAGCTCCCTGAATACAGAGATCCATAAGACCCTGTCTGCAGCCACCACTAGGGGGAGCTCCCTGAATACAGAGATCCATAAGACCCTGTCTGCAGCCACCACTAGGGGGAGCTCCCTGAATACAGAGATCCATAAGACCCTGTCTGCAGACAGCACTAGGGGGAGCTCCCTGAATACAGAGATCCATAAGACCCTGTCTGCAGACAGCACCAGGTATCTGCCTTCATGCACTGGACAATGATTACTTCTGAGAATCTGTCACCAAGGCTCACCAATAATTACACTGTTAAAGGGACGCTCCTGTGTTATGTAAATAAGAGAAAGGGATTGTCCTTGGTTTGGACACAACCCACCAGCTGAGAGTAGTAAAAAGAAAATCAGAAAAAACTGTAATATCCTAGTGGTAAATCCTCTGCTCAGAATTCCAGTATCTCTGCTTCCTGTTAGTGAATGGGAACCTTCTTCACCTCCACAGACTCTTGTTGTCCTAGGTTTCTTTGCACAGCGGAAGTTTTGTTACAATGTAGGTCACAATGATCCTGCTGTAGGTTGCTCATAGCACTGTCTAGACTGAATACCATTGTAACAAATCTTCAGCTCTGAGAAGTATGAGATCAGGAGAGGTCAGCAGATGCCCTGGACACCAGGCTGATCACCAGTACCTACACTGTAACAAACCCTCAGCTGTGTGACAAGTCCAGGCCATGGTGAGTTTTCATCCTCAGCACATTAACAACAATATTCCCACTTGCTGACACTAAGCAGAGATCTCCATGATAGGGATGATTGATACACAGAGTACATTGGAAAGTAGCAGATCTTGTGCGCCCCCTGCAGTGTATGGCGTAGCACTGCTGACCCCCTGCACAAGGTGCATGTATTCACTGCATGTCACCCACTATCTCACCATCTCCTGAAATACTCTGTGCTGCTGTTGGAGGGCAATGCTCCTTTTATCATCCCTCAGTATGTCTCCAAGATCAGGAAACTCCTCTTCTGAAATACTCTGTGGTGCTGGAAGTAACTATCAGAGATCTGTGTGAATGGCTGATAACAGAGTACATGACATATTCCCATCAACCGTCACTCACTCTAGATTACAGGCCACAACGTCGGCCCCGAAGGTGCAGGGGCCCGAGGGTGATTAATGGCTACTACCCCATGGAGCCTGTGGACCACTGGTGGAGGCTCCAGTGTCCACCCTCTAGTTTGTCCGGCGGCTGATTCTCATCTCATGGCCGCCAATACTGCGAGGCCGCTGCAGGCGTGGAGCACATGATGGCAGATAAGGGGACAGTGGCGGATCCGGATGTCCTATGTAAAACAATCATCCTACTGGAAGGAGGTATGCTACATAATATACTGCTGACAAACTCAGATCAGCTGCATCCAGGGCACTCTGCTCCACTACATCCAGAGAACTCTGCTCCACTACATCCAGAGCACTCTGCTCCACTACATCCAGAGAACTCTGCTCCACTACATCCAGAGAACTCTGCTCCACTACATCCAGAGCACTCTGCTCCACTACATCCAGAGCACTCTGCTCCACTACATCCAGAGAACTCTGCTCCACTACATCCAGGGCACTCTGCTCCACTACATCCAGAGCACTCTGCTCCACTACATCCAGAGCACTCTGCTCCACTACATCCAGGGCACTCTGCTCCACTACATCCAGAGCACTCTGCTCCACTACATCCAGAGCACTCTGCTCCACTACATCCAGAGCACTCTGCTCCACTACATCCAGAGCACTCTGCTCCACTACATCCAGAGAACTCTGCTCCACTACATCCAGAGAACTCTGCTCCACTACATCCAGGGCACTCTGCTCCACTACATCCAGAGCACTCTGCTCCACTACATCCAGAGCACTCTGCTCCACTACATCCAGAGCACTCTGCTCCACTACATCCAGAGAACTCTGCTCCACTACATCCAGAGAACTCTGCTCCACTACATCCAGGGCACTCTGCTCCACTACATCCAGAGCACTCTGCTCCACTACATCCAGAGCACTCTGCTCCACTACATCCAGAGCACTCTGCTCCACTACATCCAGAGAACTCTGCTCCACTACACCCAGAGAACTCTGCTCCACTACATCCAGAGCACTCTGCTCCACTACATCCAGAGAACTCTGCTTCACTACATCCAGAGCACTCTGCTCCACTACATCCAGGGCACTCTGCTCCACTACATCCAGGGCACTCTGCTCCACTACATCCAGGGCACTCTGCTCCACTACATCCAGGGCACTCTGCTCCACTATATTCAGAGCACTCTGCTCCACTACATCCAGGGCACTCTGCTCCACTACATCCAGGGCACTCTGCTCCACTACATCCAGGGCACTCTGCTCCACTACATCCAGGTCACTCTGCTCCACTACATCCAGAGAACTCTGCTCCACTACATCCAGGGCACTCTGCGCCACTACATCCAGGGCACTCTGCGCCACTACATCCAGGGCACTCTGCGCCACTACATCCAGGGCACTCTGCGCCACTACATTCAGGGCACTCTGCGCCACTACATCGAGAGCACTCTGCTCCTCTACATCCAGAGCATAGTGCTCCTCTACATCCAGAGCACTGTGCTCCTCTACATCCATAGCACTTTGCTCCACTACATCCAGAGCACTCTGCTCCACTACATCCAGAGCACTCTGCTCCACTACATCCAGAGCACTCTGCTCCACTACATCCAGAACTCACTGCTCCACTACATCCAGAGCACTCTGCTCCACTACATCCAGAGCACTCTGCTCCACTACATCCAGAGCACTCTGCTCCACTACATCCACAGCACTCTGCTCCACTACATCCAGAACTCACTGCTCCACTACATCCAGAAATCACTGTGCTCCTCTACATCCAGAGCACTGTGCTCCTCTACATCCAGAGCACTCTGCTCCACTACATCCAGAGCACTCTGCTCCACTACATCCAGAGCACTCTGCTCCACTACATCCAGAACTCACTGCTCCGCTACATCCAGAGCACTCTGCTCCGCTACATCCGGAGCACTTTGCTCCACTACATCCAGAGCACACTGCTCCACTACATCCAGAACTCACTGCTCCACTACATCCAGAGCACTCTGCTCCACTACATCCAGAACTCACTGCTCCACTACATCCAGAGCACTCTGCTCCACTACATCCAGAGCACTCTGCTCCACTACCTCCAGAGCACTCTGCTCCACTACCTCCAGAGCACTCTGCTCCACTACCTCCAGAGCACTCTGCTCCACTACATCCAGAACTCACTGCTCCACTACATCCAGAACTCACTGCTCCACTACATCCAGAGCACTCTGCTCCACTACTTCCAGAGCACTCTGCTCCACTACTTCCAGAGCACTCTGCTCCACTACTTCCAGAGCACTCTGCTCCACTACCTCCAGAGCACTCTGCTCCACTACCTCCAGAGCACTCTGCTCCACTACCTCCAGAGCACTCTGCTCCACTACCTCCAGAGCACTCTGCTCCACTACCTCCAGAGCACTCTGCTCCACTACACCTGACAAGCTCAGCTCTACTACATCAAGTAAATAAAAGGCCAGAGGGCCGCAGCCGCCAAAGACACGGCGGTCCACCAGTCAATGGCCAAAGCATTGAGATGGTGACAGATTAAACATTTTTTTCACTTGTTCCAGCTGCACAGAGCTGAGTTTGTTTCCTGGCACTACTTGTGGTGACAGCCGTATGTCATATCACCAGACTCCCATATAAAACTGCCATAAAAACGTTTGCAACAACCTCAGCCCTGCTTCATCTCTCCGTATGATGAAAAACTGTGGAGTAGACCTCCAGCACCCATCCCCTCGAAAAACATCACATCCACTCACCGAGAACAGACCCTTCTTCATCAATTCAAGGCTCAACCACCTCCAAGGAGCCTTATCTAAAGATGGTCACCACACAGCAGAGCCGGAAGGGCTTTATCCTTCTTAGTGCCAGGAGGAGTAGAAGGGGCACAACAGAGCTGGAGGGGCTTTATCCCTTGCCTTGATCACAGGTAGGGGCAGAAGGGGCACAGCAGAGCCGGAGGGTATATATCCCTTGTCTTGATGCCAGGCAGAAGGTGAAGGGGCAAAGCAGAGCCGGAGGGTCTCTATCCCTTGTCTTGATGCGAGGCAGAAGGGGCACAGTGGAGCCGGAGGGTCTCAATCCCTTGTCTTGATGCCAGGCAGAAGGGGCACAGCGGAGCCGGAGGGTCTCTATCCCTTGTCTTGATCACAGGCAGGGGCAGAAGGGGTACAGCAGAGCCAGAGGGTCTCTATCCCTTGTCTTGATCACAGGCAGGGGCAGAAGGGGCACAGCAGAGCCAGAGGGTCTCTATCCCTTGTCTTGATCACAGGCAGGGGCAGAAGGGGTACAGCAGAGCCAGAGGGTCTCTATCCCTTGTCTTGATCACAGGCAGGGGCAGAAGGGGCACAGCAGAGCCAGAGGGTCTCTATCCCTTGTCTTGATCACAGGCAGGGGCAGAAGGGGTACAGCAGAGCCAGAGGGTCTCTATCCCTTGTCTTGATCACAGGCAGGGGCAGAAGGGGCACAGCAGAGCCAGAGGGTCTCTATCCCTTGTCTTGATCACAGGCAGAGGCAGAAGGGGCACAGCAGAGCCAGAGGGTCTCTATCCCTTGTCTTGATCACAGGCAGGGGCAGAAGGGGTACAGCAGAGCCAGAGGGTCTCTATCCCTTGTCTTGATCACAGGCAGGGGCAGAAGGGGTACAGCAGAGCCAGAGGGTCTCTATCCCTTGTCTTGATCACAGGCAGGGGCAGAAGGGGCACAGCAGAGCCAGAGGGTCTCTATCCCTTGTCTTGATCACAGGCAGGGGCAGAAGGGGCACAGCAGAGCCAGAGGGTCTCTATCCCTTGTCTTGATCACAGGCAGGGGCAGAAGGGGCACAGCAGAGCCAGAGGGTCTCTATCCCTTGTCTTGATCACAGGCAGGGGCAGAAGGGGCACAGCGGAGCCGGAGGGTCTCTATCCCTTGTCTTGATCACAGGCAGGGGCAGAAGGGGCACAGCGGAGCTGGAGGGTCTCTTTTCCTTGTCTTGATCACAGGCAGGGGCAGAAGGGGCACAGCGGAGCCGGAGGGTCTCTATCCCTTGTCTTGATGCCAGGCAGGGGCAGAAAGGGCACAGCGGAGCCGGAGGGTCTTTATCCCATAGTCTTAAGTCATGGCCTTCTTCTCTCGGATGGCAGAAGCTGAAAAATGCCCAAATAATACAAGGAAAGGATTTGGGAACAGGTGAGGGGCTTGTCTGAGAGGTGAGGAACATGGAGAATGGCGGCCACCCGATATGGGCCATGAATATTGGATGAAGAACCTGAGCCGGGGGCTGGGCTGAGACCTGTAATGGGAAGACGCGACATGGAGAAGTGGACGTGACAGGTGCAGACATATTGGTCGGGCTCTGAGGTGTAAACCCCCCGGGTCTGGAGTCCTTGCTCTGCTCTTTTCTGCCCCTGAATTGTGGTGGACCTGCATCACTTTCTTGTGGTTCTGGAGACACTGCAGCTTTTTGTCTCTGGGCCTGGTGGGAGCTGGTGAGGACTCGGGGGTCCGGTTACTCAGGACATGAAATATTTACAGGCAGACACGACACAGATACGGCTTTGGGTTTCTGCTCTTCAATGCGCCTTTTATGCCGTGGATGCTGAGCGTGGGTACAATGGGGGGGGGACAGGATCAGGGACACTCAGGGTGCGGCCCGTAGAGAAGACGGGGCCGCGCTGCTTACTATACATCATCACTTGTGGGTTATACAGAGAGGTGATGACAGAGCCTGCAATAGGCCCTGACATCTAGGGGGCCACTACTGCAGGAAGGTGGAAGGACAACCTAGGAATTTTGGAATACAAGACGCCCGTTTTGTAGGAAAAAAATCTGACTGATCAGGCAGATCGCTCCATGTCCTCATATGGACCGTACTTGGGTGCATGGGCTTTTCTGCCCCTACATGGCAACGAGCAGAATGATCACTGCAGGGCCGGAGGGGAAGCTGAATGTGGTGCACATTATGTTCAGCTTTCTGCCACATAATGCTCTGCAGGAGTTTGGTGGAGGTGTGTACGCCATCAGGCCACTGGATATGAACAATCAATTTTACCCTAGACCACCAGGGAGAAAATGATTGGCTTTTTTTTTATACCCAAGACTCCTCATTTATGGACCCACAATATCACCCAAGACCACCAGATAACATTAGCCTCCTCATATACCATCAAACCACCATGTTCTAACATTCTACAGGAATGTGCAAAAGTTTTAGGCAAGTGTAGAATAAGTGCTGCACACTCCTAACATCTTGGAGACTTGGCCCTAGATCTTCTGTGTATGATTCTTGTGTGGATCCTTCTGTCTCTTCATGTGATCCCAGACAGTCGGGATGAGGTGAGATTAGGGATCTGGGGCCGAATCATCATCCCAGGGCTCCTTGTTCTTAATGACCTTGGCTGGATGAATAAATTTGGAGCTTTTTGATGGTATTAAATGATGGATAAGTATCTACCTGGATGTCTCAGTATTGAGGACACTATTAATCCTGACCAAATCCACAACTCTACTTAGTGAAATGCAGCCACAAACTTGCAGGACCCTCCACCGTGCTTCCCTGCTCCTGCAGACCTTTATTATTGTGGGAACAAAATGTTTATGTTGCAAACAAATATTTCACATTGTGACTCCTCACTCAGTCCAGAGACCTGCTGACATTTTTCTTCTTCCCGATTCCCATGTTTTCAGTTGGGTTGCTTGTCATTGTTTACATGTAGAAGGTTGGGAGGTTTTGGCTGCAATGACCAGATGTTTCTGACCGACAGATGATGTAGCTATGTCCCACTGGTTGCTGCTGGTTCTGAGCTGATACCACTGATGGACATCTGATTTTGATGGGAAGTAACATGTCGTCTTTCATCTGTTGCACCAAGTTTCCTTGGCCGACCATTGCCTGTTTGGTCCTCTCTGTGTCCATTTTTCGGAGGTCCTTCAAATGAGTTTGAACAAAACATCATGAAACCACGATCTACTTTGCTTAGGAGACACCTAGCAGATGCAGTATAACTACGTTGTGTCTTGTTGCTGTGCTCCATCTTGCCACACTGTATGACCTGTGACCTGAAACTGTCTTCCACCGCTTCACTATTGTAGCAGAGTTTGGCTGTTCTTCCCCCATTTTCAAAACTTCTATACAGCTGCTTGTTTCAAGCCAGATATAAAAATGATGACTACCTTATGTTTGGTATAATTGATTTCTCACACACCTGACTATAATCCTACAAAATCTCTGACTTTGTGAAAGTACCTAAAAGAAGTGATGGAGGCGACGGTGGGCAATCACTGAATATTGAATGATTTAGATTTCTCTTTTTCTCTTTTTTTCATTCACTTTGTATTTTGTTAAATTGCTAGAAAATAAATATTCACAATTTAGTATGAAGCTTCTTACTCTGTAGCATGTTTTTCAAAACCTGCCTAAGACTTTTGTTCAGAACAACAGGTAACAAAATATTAGCTTCTTCATATACCCTCATGTGTGAATCCCCTACATTACCACCTCTTCAATTTAATCTCTTTAACTTTCTATAATAATCAAGTATTAGTCCCCAGTGTTACCTTAGACCATCAAGTATTAGCCCTCAGCGTTACCTTAGACCATCAAGTATTAGTCCCCAGTGTTACCTTAGACCATCAAGTATTAGTCCCCAGTGTTACCTTAGACCATCAAGTATTAGTTCCCAGTGTTACCTTAGACCATCAAGTATTAGTCCCCAGTGTTACCTTAGACCATCAAGTATTAGTCCCCAGTGTTACCTTAGACCATCAAGTATTAGTCCCCAGTGTTACCTTAGACCATCAAGTATTAGCCCTCAGTGTTACCTTAGACCATCAAGTATTAGTCCCCAGTGTTACCTTAGACCATCAAGTATTAGTCCCCAGTGTTACCTTAGACCATCAAGTATTAGTCCCCAGTGTTACCTTAGACCATCAAGTATTAGTCCCCAGTGTTACCTTAGACCATCAAGTATTAGTCCCCAGTGTTACCTTAGACCATCAAGTATTAGCCCTCAGTGTTACCTTAGACCATCAAGTATTAGTCCTCAGTGTTACCTTAGACCATCAAGTATTAGCCCGCAGTGTTACCTTAAACCATCAAGTACTAGTTCCCAGTGTTACCTTAGACCATCAAGTATTAGCTCTCAGTGTTACCTTAGACCATCAAGTATTAGCGCTCAGTGTTACCTTAGACCATCAAGTATTAGCTCTCAGTGTTACCTTAGACCATCAAGTATTAGCCCTCAGTGTTACCTTAAACCATCAAGTACTAGTTCCCAGTGTTACCTTAGACCATCAAGTATTAGTCCCCAGTGTTACCTTAGACCATCAAGTACTAGTTCCCAGTGTTACCTTAGACCATCAAGCATTGGTCCCCAGTGTTACCTTAGATCATCAAGTATTAGTCCTCAGTTTTACATTAAACCATCAAGCAATAATCCACAGTTCTAAATCCTAGACCAATAAGTTCTAGCCCCAGTTTTAACCATAGTAGACCACCAAGTTTTAGCCTGTTTTAGCCCTCGACCACCAAGTATTAGCCTAAAGTTTTATCCTAGACCATCCAGTATTAGTCCCCGGTTTTACCCTAGACCACCAAGTATTAGCCTCCAGTTTTACCCTAGACCATCCAGTATTAGACCCTGGTTTTACCCTAGACCACCAACTATTAGGCCCCAGTTTTACCCTAGATCACCAAGTATCAGACCCCAGTTTTACCTTAGACAATCAAGTATTAGTCCCCAGTTTTACCCTAGATGATCCAGTATTATTCCCCAGTTTTACCCCTAGACCACCTAGTAATAGGCCCAAGTTTTACCCTAGACCACCAAGTATTAGGACCCTGTTGTACACTAGACCACCAAGTATTAGCCCCAAGTTTTACCTTAGATCATCAAGTATTAGTCCACAATTTTTCCTTAGACCATCAAGAATTTGTCACAACTCTGTTGCCCGATAACCTGGGGCAAGGAGTTCCTTCCCTCTTCTCCACCCAGGGAATTGGGGAGTCATAGTGTACGTATATACACAAACCAGACTAACAAGGGACTAACAATTCTCATTTGCACAAGGAAAGACTAGAAGCAATGGGAGGAAACTGAAAGATAGAAGATACAGATTAGATATTAGAAAGAACTTTTTGACAGTGAGGGTGATCAATGAGTGGAACAGGCTGCCAGGAGAGGTGGTGAGTTCTCCTTCAATGGAAATTTTCAAACAAAGGCTGGACAGACATCTGTCTGGGATGGTTTAGTGAATCCTGCATTGAGCAGGGGGTTGGACATGATGACCCTGGAGGTTCCATCCAACCCTACTATTCTAGGATTCTATGAAGAGAGGACATTCAGGGATAAGTGAAAATACCAATCATACAAATAGGCACTAACTGGCAACAAAGAGGAACACTGGGGAGAAAAAAAGGAAGGAAAACCAAATAGGAGAGAATGAGGATTTGCACACAGCTGAAACACCAACTACAGTCACAGATCAATACTTCAAATGCCTCTACCAAAAACAGACTCCTCCACTCCAAACCAGGCAGTATAAGACTAACACAATCCACATTACCAGAGGAGAGCATATATAGGAGGTACTGTATATATAGGAGAGACACTGAACAGCTGAGATCATACAAGTGGAAAAGCTTCAGTTTCTCTAAGCTGAGCAGTTTAACCCCTGCACTGCTAACAGAAACCTGCTCCGTTTAACATCAAGGAGAAGTGCTTCTAATCAGAGCAGTGGTATGTGAAATCATATGCTGCAGTCTTCTAGCTCCTCTCTGTCGTGGTAAACCTGTGATAGTACCCCCCCCCCTTCTAAGAGGAACCTCAAGAACCTGAGGGACAGGTTTATCAGGGTGTGCCATGTGAAAGGACCGAATCAACCTGACCGCATGGACATCACCAACACACAGGTCCAGATCCGCCAAACATCTCCAATCAGCCACACTCTTATATTTGGACCCCAACTTCTTCAAATTATTAAGAACACCCTGCCACACAGACCTAACAGATGATGGAAACTGTTCCTCTTCAAATATTCCTGAAGAACGATTCCTAGTAAATGAGCTGAACTGAGCATGAAACCTGTAGGGGACTTACGAGTACACTCATGGCAAAGGCAAGCCCGGACGCCTGCCCCAAAGGGGCTACAGGGAGGGCGCACATGACTAAGGAGGGATGCTAGGCCTGAGGGTTAGTGAAGGGTAAGGTGTAGTGCTTTTGTGTTTGTGGGGAAGGTGTGGGTTGGAGCTATGGGGCTTATGGTGCAATGTGAGTTGGCAGGGAGTGGTCAGTAGTGCTTTGTGCTTGTGGGGAAGGTGTGGGTTGGAGCTATGGGGCTTATTGTGCAATGTGAGTTGGCAGGGAGTGGTCAGTAGTGGGATGGATATATAGGGCAGAACTGTGGGGGGATGGTCATTCCTTACCTTGCAGACGTCCGGAATCGTCAGCTCCTCACATCTGGGACTTCAGCTTGAATCTTTGGATCCAGAAGATGGAATACCTCGTGGCACAGATGAAGAGGATGATGGAGCAGCGCGGCCAGCAGTGGATGAAGGAACAGCTGCAGCGATGGTCTGGTGATGGCGACGGCGGAGAAGATGGGACCCCTCTGCCTCCGAAGCGGCAGCGACGATCACGGCCTCCTGAGCACCTCAGCTCGGAGTTAAGTTTGCAGCGGAGGATGAGCCCCATTAGCAGACCTGTTGCAGAAGACATCGCGGGGCCGGAGCCAGAAGTCGAGAAGCAGGCAGCAAGGTAACGGGGCGGTGAGTGACGTGGCCGGCCTCCCCTCCATTTCGGATCGCGTCATACAGTGGTGACACGCACGTCGCGGCCACGTTACCCGGCGTGGTCACCTGACCCGGCGCGGTCATCGGCATCGGTGGACGGCGGTGACGTGACGCGGCAAGGAGCCCGGTGGCGAGGTGGTGTGTGACTTCACCGGCCTCATTTCCTTTCTCGCGGCGCTGGGGGGAAGCGGGCGGTGGCTCGGTCATGTGGCCACCCTTCAGCTGCCAAAGCACTACTGACCACTCCCTGCCAACTCACATTGCACCATAAGCCCCATAGCTCCAACCCACACCTTCCCCACAAACACAAAAGCACTACACCTTACCCTTCACTAACCCTCAGGCCTAGCATCCCTCCTTAGTCATGTGCGCCCTCCCTGTAGCCCCTTTGGGGCAGGCGTCTGGGCTTGCCTTTGCCATGAGTGTACTCGTAAGTCCCCTACAGGTTTCATGCTCAGTTCAGCTCATTTACTAGGAATCGTTCTTCAGGAATATTTGAAGAGGAACAGTTTCCATCATCTGTTAGGTCTGTGTGGCAGGGTGTTCTTAATAATTTGAAGAAGTTGGTGTCCAAATATAAGAGTGTGGCTGATTGGAGATGTTTGGCGGATCTGGACCTGTGTGCGGGACCAACAGCGTTTTGGTACTGCACGTGTGTGGTGGAGACTTGGTCGCTGGGGCGTCAAGGAGTTTGATCTGAGACATCGGGCCTGAATGCTCCTGCCTGGGAGCCATGCTCGTGTTGTTGTTCATGACTATATAGTGGGGCACGTTTTTCAAGAATCTGTCGGAGGTTGGAGAACCAGTGTAGGTTCTGTTGTTACGTCTATAATGGTTGGCTTTGATTATTATCAGGTGGAGTGCAATTTTCTGCCTGGGAGCCGTGCTCATGTTGGTGTCCATAGGGGCTCCTGTTTGGAATGACTACATAGTGGGTTTTACTGGGCACATTTTCAAGAATCTATCGGAGGTATGGGGAACCAATGTAGGTTCTTTTGTTCACGGCAATAATGGTTGGCTTTGATTAATTATTAGGTGAAGTATAATTTTCGGAGGCGCCTGCAATGTTGCGATCTCAACGAGGCAGAGGCGGCGGCTCAAGTTGGGGACTGGTCGCGCAGGCGGTGCATAGGATTGGACGATGCGGTTGGCTAGTTGCAGGTCTTGGGTGTGGCTGACCTTGTTGTACTGGTATTTTGGTGTAGGTTGGCATTGTGAGGTCTAATGGGGATCAGTTTTGATTGATTGGTCTTGGTACAGAAACATTGGTTACTCGAGCCGCAGAGTCGGCTCGGGTTGGGCTTTGGTGGTGGTACTCGCACGTACAAGGTGTTATACGTGCTCGCGGTGGCGGAAAGGAGGGGGGTATTTGAAGTCGGTGGATTGCACAAAGAGCGGGGGGGTGAACCCAGTGCAGGAGCAGGTTACCCCTGGTGGTGCAATGGTATACTTGGTTAAGGTGGGTCCCAGCTGTGCTGGGTCACAGCGGGACATGTTAACGTGGGACCCTGCTGTGCTCGGTCACAGCGGGGCATGTTAACGTGGGTCCCTGCTGGGCTGGGTCCCAGCAGGACATTGGTTGGGCAACACTCGGCTGGGTGTCCTCGAGCCGGTGTGGTGCGGCTGAGGGCACGTGGTGGAGCTGGTGTTGCAATCATGTACAATGGGTTTTGCAACACTCGGCTGGGTGTCCTCGAGCCGGTGTGGTGCGGCTGAGGGCACGTGGTGGAGCTGGTGTTGCAATCATGTACAATGGACTCTTCATTTACCCCCCCTCCTTTTGCTGGTGGTTATGTTTATGGAATATTTCTACGTTTATGGATAAAATGTTATTGCTTGTTTGGTGTTAATAAACGGGGCTGCTGTGGCCTTTTACATCCAATGTCACGCAGTCGTGTCTTATTTAAGTTAAGAAGGGGTAAGTGTGGGTTTTGGGAGGGGTCATTACAGTGAAGCCGTCAGTCAGACTTTCCTAAGTCAAGGCAAGCCCGGACGCCTGCCCCAAAGGGGCTACAGGGAGGGCGCACATGACTAAGGAGGGATGCTAGGCCTGAGGGTTAGTGAAGGGTAAGGTGTAGTGCTTTTGTGTTTGTGGGGAAGGTGTGGGTTGGAGCTATGGGGCTTATGGTGCAATGTGAGTTGGCAGGGAGTGGTCAGTAGTGCTTTGTGCTTGTGGGGAAGGTGTGGGTTGGAGCTATGGGGCTTATTGTGCAATGTGAGTTGGCAGGGAGTGGTCAGTAGTGGGATGGATATATAGGGCAGAACTGTGGGGGGGATGGTCATTCCTTACCTTGCAGACGTCCGGAATCGTCCCGCCCTCCCGCCCTAATTTTAGGATGTTCTGGAGATCGACATGGTGAAGAGAAGAAGAGGTTTGACGTTGTCGCAGCAGTCGGCGGAAAGGAGGGGGGTATTTGAAGTCGGTGGATTGCACAAAGAGCGGGGGGGTGAACCCAGTGCAGGAGCGGGTTACCCCTGGTGGTGCAATGGTATACTTGGTTAAGGTGGGTCCCAGCTGTGCTGGGTCACAGCGGGGCATGTTAACGTGGGTCCCTGCTGGGCTGGGTCCCAGCAGGACATTGGTTGGGCAACACTCGGCTGGGTGTCCTCGAGCCGGTGTGGTGCGGCTGAGGGCACGTGGTGGAGCTGGTGTTGCAATCATGTACAATGGGTTTTGCAACACTCGGCTGGGTGTCCTCGAGCCGGTGTGGTGCGGCTGAGGGCACGTGGTGGAGCTGGTGTTGCAATCATGTACAATGGACTCTTCATTTACCCCCCCTCCTTTTGCTGGTGGTTATGTTTATGGAATATTTCTACGTTTATGGATAAAATGTTATTGCTTGTTTGGTGTTAATAAACGGGGCTGCTGTGGCCTTTTACATCCAATGTCACGCAGTCGTGTCTTATTTAAGTTAAGAAGGGGTAAGTGTGGGTTTTGGGAGGGGTCATTACAGTGAAGCCGTCAGTCAGACTTTCCTAAGTCATGGTTATTCACTGCAAATCCAACTAGAGGTAAGTAGGTAACCCAATCCTCCTGATTCTCAGACACAAAACACCTAAGATAAGTCTGAAGATTCTGGTTAACGCATTCAGATTGCCCAGTAGACTGGGATAAAAGGCTGAGGAAACCGAACCCCAACCGAGAGGAAACCACTTTCCAAAATTTGGAAATGAAATTGCACTCCCCCTGATCAGAAACAATGTTGTTAGGCATCCCATGTAATTTCATGATTTCTTTGATGAAAGTTTGCGATAAAGGTCTTGGTGTTGGGTAAGGTGGAGAGTGCAATGAACATGTCCACAACCACCAAAATGACTGTATTACCCGCAGATATTGGTAAATCAGTAATGAAATCTACTGACAAACGAGTCCAAGGTCTACTAGGAATCGCCAATGGTTGGAGAGACCCAGATGGACGAGTGTGAGGAGTAAGACCTGCCTGACATGTACCTGATGTGACTCAGGGTCAGGTGAATAGATCACAACAATCCTGCCAGCCAGGTGAATAAAAATGTCATTAACGAAGATGGCAGGAGCATTACTCAACCTACATGGCATCAAAAGGTTTTCATGGTGTCCCTCAGGCGTATTGAAGGCTGTCTTCCACTCATCCCCCTCCTTGATGCGAATGAGGTTATAAGCCCCCCTGAGATCCAGTTTAGAAAACCACTAGGCTCCCACAATATGATTAAAAAGGTCCAGGATAAAAGGCAGAAAGGATCCTTGACCGTGATCTGATAGAGTTTGCGAAAGTCTAAGCAAGAGGATAATCTCTTTTTATCTTGACAAACAAAAACCCTGCAGCAATGGAAGATGAAGAAGGTCTGATATGACCCTTTGCCAGACTTTCAGCGATATAGTCCTTTATGGTTTGTCTCTCTGGACCAGAGATATTGTAAAACTTGCTTTTTGGAAGATTGGTCCCAGGAATCAGATAATCGGCGCAATCAGAAGGAAGATGTGGAGGAAATTCTTGACATCCTTGTTCCAAAAACACATCGCCGAAGTCAGGCAGAGATTGCGCACCCACCCTGGCTAGCCGGCTGCCCAAGCAGTGTTCTTGGCAATACTCTCTCCATTTTATCACTTCCCCAGTCTGCAGCGTAAGCCAAAGTAGTCCAAGAACCACAGGAGAGGGCCGACCCTCTAGCAAATAACAGTCTATAAATTCAGAGTTCATGGCCCCTAACTGTAAATGCAACTTACGAACAACCTGAATAAAATACCCCTGGCTCACGGGTGCAGAGTCAATAGCGATAATGGGTATTGATCAAGACAGTATTTGTGGTTTGAGGCCTTGAGCCTGGATGAACATAGCATCGATCAAATAATACCTCACCAAACTGTCCAGAAAGACAGAAATGACCAATTATCTTTGCCAAGATGGATCTCGGCTGGTAAAAAAAAATCAGATCTATCCAAAAAGGAAAAAAGTACACCCAGTTTCTCAACCTCCTCACAATCCGGGCTCCTTAGTTTTCTGGAAGAATACGGAAGGACAAGCACGCACAAAATGACCCTTTCCACCACAGAAGAAACACACTCCCCCTTTATGTCGAAATACAGTTGGACCAACAGAACGTGCCACCCCACCCAACTGCATGGATTCCTCGGTTGACTCAGACCCAGGTTCCCTTGACTCTGGGCCCCTTGCAATTTGGAGCGTCTCCTTATGTCTCTGACGAAAACGGCAGTCAACCCGGATGGCCAGAGACATGGCCATCTCAAGGGAGACCAGAGTCTCATGCAGGGCAAAGGCATCCTTTACCCTTTCAGATAACCCTTGATAGAACTGGCTACAGAGTGTGGGGTCATTCCACTGTGTATTGGTGGATCACCTCCCAAACTCGGAGCCATACTCCTCTGCCGGCCGTTTTCTCTGACAAAGCTGACCTAGCATAGACTCGGCAAGGGGGACGTGATGAGGGTCATAGTATATGTTACCGAGTGCCTGAAATAATTCCTTAACCGTCCGAAGTGCCCGAGAGTCAGTCGTAAGGGAAAATGCCAAGGCTTGAGGTTCACCCTTAAGGAGCAAAATTACGATTCCCACCCATTGCTCCTCAGTTCCAGAGAAGTGAGGATGTAACTTAAAGTATAGCTTACAGGCCTCTCTGAAAACAACAAACTTGTCTCACCCCCAGAGAAGCTATCAGGCAAAATGATCTGGGGCTCCACCTGGAGCTGCCTGGGAGTAGCGGTACCAAGACCAACCATGTTTGGGTGTAGTGTAACAACAGACCGAAGATCTGCCACCTCCAAGCTGAGCTGCTGCAGTTGTCCAGCCAGAGCAGTAATTGGATCCATAATGGATCAAAAAATAGTATGGGACTGTGTTAATGTCACAACTCTGTTGTCAAATTACCCGGGACCAGGTGCTCCTTCCATGTTCCTAGCGCTAGGGGCTCCCTGGGTTATTTCTAGTGGTGAAGATGCCAGGGCCACGTACCTTGCTGAACTCCTGAATCAGCCCTATATCTATTCCCATAACCCACCCAGGGAAGTGGGGAGTAAAAGTGTATGTATATACACAAACCAGACTAACAAGGGAAGATGTACAGGGATAAATTAAAATAGCAATCATACAAATATGCACTCACAGACAACAGAGAGGAACACTGGGTAGAAAACGAAAAGGAAGGAAAAACAAATAGGAGAGGATGAGGTTTTTGCACACAACCGAAACACCAAGCAACAGTCACAGATCAACACTCCAAATGCCTCTACCAAAACCGACACCTCCACTCCACACAAGGCAGTATAAGACCAACACTGGCAACCCGGAATGTCAGAGGCGAGTATATATAGGAGACATGAGTTGTCAACACTAAATAGCTGAGATCCTCCAAGCTAGGAAGCTTCAGAGACTCTAAGCTGAACAGTTTAACCCCTGCACTGCAAACAGAAACCTGCACAGTTTAATATGAGAAGTGCTTCTAATCAATGCAGTACATGAAATCAGCAGCTGCGGTCTTTTGGACCCCTCTCTGTTGCAGTAAACCCGTGACAGTATTAGTCCACAGTTTTACCTTTGACCATCAAGTATTAGCCCCCAGTTTTACCACTGGACCATCAAGTACTAGTCCCCAGTTTAACCCCTAGACCATCAAGTATTAGTTTAGTCCCCAGTTTTACCCCTAGCCTAGACCATCAACTATTAGTTCTCAGTTTTACTGTAACTCACAAAGTATCAGTCCAAGTTTAACCCCTTGACCATCAAGCATTAGTCCCCAGTTTAACCCCTAGACCATCAAGTATTAGTCCCCAGTTTAACCCCTAGACCATCAAGTATTAGCCCCCGGATTTACCCCTAGACCATCAAGTATTAGCCCCCGGTTTTACCTCTAGACCATCAAGTATTAGCCCCCGGATTTACCCCTAGACCATCAAGTATTAGCCCCCGGTTTTACCTCTAGACCATCAAGCATTAGCCCCCGGTTTTACCCTAGACCAGGGATGTCAAACCGAAATACATAGAGGGCAAAAAATAAAAACTTGGACAAAGTCATGTGCCAATCTCAGGAGCTTATATAAAAATCTTGGGGCCCCGCAGCAAGAGTCTGATTCCCCCCCCCCAAAAAAAAACAAATAAATAAATAGAATAACTTGTTTTAAGCGAGTCCACAACCATCTAGTCGGCTTGTGGCGGCAAATCACATACTTGCGGTCATGTCCCTGCCCACTCCCAGGGAATCCTCCCAGCACGCAGTGCGGATGACGTGAGGATTCATGAGTCTGCAGTCACATAGAGTGACTGCAGACTGACTTCTAGCTTAAGACTGGACAACCCCTTTACTTCCAGACTGCTGTACATATGAAGAGGATTTACAGACATTTATAAAATGCAGCAATAGCTGGACGTACCTCTGCTCATTATTCCCACATCTCATAAACAGCTAGATGCACATTTTACACATGATCACGCCCTTAATAGTTGGGTGCACATTACCGTCGCCATCCTTGTGAATAGCTGGATGCAGTTTTTGCACATTTTCTCCCTCCAGCCATTTACAGAGGTGTATATAGGGGGGATAAATATCTGGATGCACAGTACAGGACGGAGGGGGATAAATATCTGGATGCACAGTACAGGACGGAGGGGGATAAATATCTGGATGCACAGTACAGGACGGAGGGGGATAAATATCTGGATGCACAGTACAGGACGGAGGGGGATAAATATCTGGATGCACAGTTTGCACAGTACAGGGGAGGGGGATAAATATCTGGATGCACAGTTTGCACAGTACAGGGGAGGGGGATAAATATCTGGATGCACAGTTTGCACAGTACAGGGGAGGGGGATAAATATCTGGATGCACAGTTTGCACAGTACAGGGGAGGGGGATAAATATCTGGATGCACAGTTTGCACAGTACAGGGGGGAGGATAAATATCTGGATGCACAGTTTGCACAGTACAGGAGGGGGATAAATATCTGGATGCACAGTTTGCACAGTACAGGGGGGAGGATAAATATCTGGATGCACAGTTTGCACAGTACAGGAGGGGGATAAATATCTGGATGCACAGTTTGCACAGTACAGGAGGGGGATAAATATCTGGATGCACAGTTTGCACATTACAGGAGGGGGATAAATATCTGGATGCACAGTTTGCACAGTACAGGAGGGGGATAAATATCTGGATGCACAGTTTGCACATTACAGGAGGGGGATAAATATCTGGATGCACAGTTTGCACAGTACAGGGGAGGGGGATAAATATCTGGATGCACAGTTTGCACAGTACAGGAGGGGGATAAATATCTGGATGCACAGTTTGCACAGTACAGGGGAGGGGGATAAATATCTGGATGCACAGTTTGCACAGTACAGGGGAAGGGGATAAATATCTGGATGCACAGTTTGCACAGTAGAGGGGAGGGGCATAAATAGCTGGATGCACAGTAGAGGACGGAGGGGGATAAATATCTGGATGCACAGTTTGCACATTACGGGTGGGTGGGGGATAAATATCTGGATGCACAGTTTGCACAGTACAGGGGAGGGGGATAAATATCTGGATGCACAGTTTGCACAGTACAGGGGAGGGGGATAAATATCTGGATGCACAGTTTGCACAGTACAGGGGAGGGGCATAAATAGCTGGATGCACAGTAGAGGACGGAGGGGGATAAATATCTGGATGCACAGTTTGCACATTACGGGTGGGAGGGGGATAAATATCTGGATGCACAGTTTGCACATTACAGGGGGGAGGGGGATAAATATCTGGATGCACAGTTTGCACATTACAGGGGGGAGGGGGATAAATATCTGGATGCACAGTTTGCACAGTACAGGGGAGGGGGATAAATATCTGGATGCACAGTTTGCACAGTACAGGGGAGGGGCATAAATAGCTGGATGCACAGTAGAGGACGGAGGGGGATAAATATCTGGATGCACAGTTTGCACATTAGGGGTGGGAGGGGAATAAATAGCTGGATGCACAGTAGAGGACGGAGGGGGATAAATATCTGGATGCACAGTTTGCACATTACAGGGGGGAGGGGGATAAATACAGTGGCATGCAAAAGTTTAGGCACCCCTGGTCAAAATTACTGTTATTGTGAACAGTTAAGCAAGTTGAAGATAAAATGATCACTAAAAGGCCTAAAGTTAAAGATGATGGAGTTGGTTTGTATTTTAGGCTAAAAAGTAATACACATTGTCATTTTTTCACATTTTAAAGATTACAAAAAGAAAAATGGTCCAATGCTAAAGTTTGGGCACCTTTGGAGATTGTGTGTTCAGATAACTTTGACCAAGGTTTCAGACCTTAATTAGCCTGTAAGGGTTATGGCTTGTTCACCCTCAATGTTAGGAAAGGCCAGCTGATGCAGATTCCACAGGTTTAGAAACACATAGCCTCCTCTAACCTTGTGCGAAAAAAACAGCCACCATGGGTTCTTTTAAGCAGCTGCCTAGCACTCTGAAAATGAAAATGGTGGAGGCCCACAAAGCAGGAGAAGGCTATAAGAAGATAGCAAAGCGTTTCCAAGTCGTCCTTTCCTCAGTTCAATATGTAATTCAGAAATAGCAGTTTACAGGAACAGTGGAGGTCAAGATAAGGTCTGGAAGGCCAAGCAAAATTTTAGAGAGAGCTGCTTGTAGGATTGCTAGAAAGGCATATCAGAACCCCCACTTTACTGCAAAAGACCTTCAGAAAGATTTAGCAGATTCTGGAGTTGTGGTAATTGTTCTACTGTTCAGAGACACCTTATGAAATATGGCCTTCATGGAAGAGTCATCAGAAGAAAACCTCTCCTGCACCCTCACCATAAAATTTCGCATCAGAGGTATGCAAAAGAACATCTAAACAAGCCCAATGCATTTTAGAAACAAGTCCTGCGAATCGTTGAAGTTAAAATAAAACTCTTTGGTCGCAAAGACTTTACACGTGCCGCGCCAATTCTTTGGAATGCACTTCCCAGGTCAATACGATTAGTCCCCAATCCCCACAATTTTAAGCGTGTCCTGAAAACGCATTTATTCAGACTGGCCTATTGCCTCAACACATTAACCTAACCTATCCCTGTGTGGCAGAGCCAAAAGTTTTACCATAACCAGGTTCCCAGCATCATGTTCCCACATGCTTTATGCATCCATCAGCCCTCTGTGTCTGTACTGTTACACACTTAACATTATGGCTGGTCCATACAATCAGGGCAACTGTTACCACCCACCTTTCGTGTCTACCTCTTTCCTCATAGACTGTAAGCTTGCGAGCAGGGCCCTCACTCCTCTTGGTATTTGTTATAATCTACTGTATGTGATTATTGTTATGCTGTAATGTCTATTGTCTGTACAAATCCCCTCTGAAATGTAAAGTGCTGCGGAATATGTCGGCGCTATAAAAATAAAATTTATTATTATTATTATTAAAGGTATGTGCAGAGAAAAAATTGCATGGAATTTCAGGAAAAGAACATCTCTCCAACCATTAAGCATGGGGATGGATCAATCATGTTTTCGGGTTGTGTTGCAGACAATGGCACAGGGAACATTTTACAGGTAGAGGGAAGAATGGAGTCAAAGAAATTTCAACAAATTCTTGATGCAAACATAACACCATGTGTAAAAAAGCAGAATTTGAAAACAGGATGGCTTCTACAAATGGATAATGATCACACACATCAAAATCCACAATAGACTACCTCAAAAGGCGATAGCTAGAGGTTTTTCAATGGCCCTCACAGTCCCCCGATTCGATCATCATTGAAAATCTGTGGCTAGTCCTCAAAATAGCAGAGGATGGAAGACGACCCAGGAATCTCACAGAAATGGAAGAATTTTCCAAAGAAGAATGGATGAAAATCCATCAAACAAGAATTGAAAGACTCTTGGCTGGCTACTAAAAGCGTTTACAAGCTGTGATATTTTAAAAGGTAGAGCTACTGGGTACTAACTAGGCAGGGTGCCCAAACTTTTGCATTGGCCTATTTTCCTTATTGTAATTTTTAAAATGTAAAAAATGACAATATATAATTTGCACATTACGGGTGGGAGGGGGATAAATATCTGTATGCACAGATTGCACAGTACAGGGGAAGGGGGATAAATATCTGGATGCACAGTACAGGGGAGGGGGATAAATATCTGGATGCACAGATTGCACAGTACAGGGGAAGGGGGATAAATATCTGGATGCACAGTTTGCACAGTACAGGGGAAGGGGGATAATATCTGGATGCACAGTACAGGGGAGGGGGATAAATATCTGGATGCACAGATTGCACAGTACAGGGGAAGGGGGATAAATATCTGGATGCAGTTTGCACAGTACAGGAGGGGGATAAATATCTGGATGCACAGTTTGCACATTACAGGAGGGGGATAAATATCTGGATGCACAGTTTACACATTACAGGAGGAGGATAAATATCTGGATGCACAGTTTACACATTATGGGTGGGAGGGGGATAAATATCTGGATGCACAGATTGCACAGTACAGGAGGGGGATAAATATCTGGATGCACAGTTTGCACAGTACAGGAGGAGGATAAATATCTGGATGCACAGTTTGCACATTACAGGAGGAGGATAAATATCTGGATGCACAGTTTGCACATTACAGGGGGGGGATAAATATCTGGATGCACAGTTTGCACATTACAGGAGGGGGATAAATATCTGGATGCACAGTTTGCACATTACAGGAGGGGGATAAATATCTGGATGCACAGTTTGCACATTATGGGTGGGAGGGGGATAAATATCTGGATGCACAGTTTGCACAGTACAGGAGGAGGATAAATATCTGGATGCACAGTTTGCACATTACAGGAGGAGGATAAATATCTGGATGCACAGTTTGCACATTACAGGAGGGGGATAAATATCTGGATGCACAGTTTGCACATTACAGGAGGGGGATAAATATCTGGATGCACAGTTTGCACATTACGGGTGGGAGGGGGATAAATATCTGGATGCACAGTTTGCACATTACAGGGGGAGGAGGATAAATATCTGGATGCACAGTTTGCACATTACAGGGGGAGGGGGATAAATATCTGGATGCACAGTTTGCACAGTACAGGAGGGGGATAAATATCTGGATGCACAGTTTGCACATTACAGGAGGGGGATAAATATCTGGATGCACAGTTTGCACATTACAGGAGGGGGATAAATATCTGGATGCACAGTTTGCACAGTACGGGTGGGAGGGGGATAAATATCTGGATGCACAGTTTGCACATTACAGGGGGAGGAGGATAAATATCTGGATGCACAGTTTGCACATTACAGGGGGAGGGGGATAAATATCTGGATGCACAGTTTGCACAGTACAGGAGGGGGATAAATATCTGGATGCACAGTTTGCACATTACAGGAGGGGGATAAATATCTGGATGCACAGTTTGCACATTACGGGTGGGAGGGGGATAAATATCTGGATGCACAGTTGGCACAGTACGGGTGGGAGGGGGATAAATATCTGGATGCACAGTTTGCACATTACAGGAGGGGGATAAATATCTGGATGCACAGTTTGCACATTACAGGAGGGGGATAAATATCTGGATGCACAGTTTGCACATTACGGGTGGGAGGGGGATAAATATCTGGATGCACAGTTGGCACAGTACGGGTGGGAGGGGGATAAATATCTGGATGCACAGTTTGCACATTACAGGGGGAGGAGGATAAATATCTGGATGCACAGTTTGCACATTACAGGGGGAGGGGGATAAATATCTGGATGCACAGTTTGCACAGTACAGGAGGAGGATAAATATCTGGATGCACAGTTTGCACATTACAGGAGGGGGATAAATATCTGGAAGCACAGTTTGCACATTACGGGTGGGAGGGGGATAAATATCTGGATGCACAGTTTGCACATTACAGGGGGAGGGGGATAAATATCTGGATGCACAGTTTGCACAGTACAGGGGGGGGATAAATATCTGGATGCACAGTTTGCACATTACAGGAGGGGGATAAATATCTGGATGCACAGTTTGCACATTACAGGAGGGGGATAAATATCTGGATGCACAGTTTGCACATTACAGGAGGGGGATAAATATCTGGATGCACAGTTTGCACATTACAGGAGGGGGATAAATATCTGGATGCACAGTTTGCACATTACGGGTGGGAGGGGGATAAATATCTGGATGCACAGTTTGCACAGTACAGGGGGAGGGGGATAAATATCTGGATCCACAGTTTGCACATTACGGGTGGGAGGGGGATAAATATCTGGATGCACAGTTTGCACATTACAGGGGGAGGGGGATAAATATCTGGATGCACAGTTTGCACATTACGGGTGGGAGGGGGATAAATATCTGGATGCACAGTTTGCACAGTACAGGGGGGAGGAGGATAAATATCTGGATGCACAGTTTGCACATTACGGGTGGGAGGGGGATAAATATCTGGATGCACAGTTTGCACAGTACAGGGGGAGGGGGATAAATATCTGGATCCACAGTTTGCACATTACGGGTGGGAGGGGGATAAATATCTGGATGCACAGTTTGCACATTACAGGGGGAGGGGGATAAATATCTGGATGCACAGTTTGCACATTACGGGTGGGAGGGGGATAAATATCTGGATGCACAGTTTGCACAGTACAGGGGGGGAGGAGGATAAATATCTGGATGCACAGTTTGCACATTACAGGGGGGGGGGATAAATATCTGGATGCACAGTTTGCACATTACAGGAGGGGGATAAATATCTGGATGCACAGTACAGGGGAGGGGGATAAATATCTGGATGCACAGTACAGGAGGAGGATAAATATCTGGATGCACAGTTTGCACATTACAGGGGGGGGATAAATATCTGGATGCACAGTACAGGGGAGGGGGATAAATATCTGGATACACAGTACAGGAGGAGGATAAATATCTGGATGCACAGTTTGCACATTACAGGAGGGGGATAAATATCTGGATGCACAGTTGGCACAGTACGGGTGGGAGGGGGATAAATATCTGGATGCACAGTTTGCACATTACAGGGGGAGGAGGATAAATATCTGGATGCACAGTTTGCACATTACAGGGGGAGGATAAATATCTGGATGCACAGTTTGCACATTACAGGAGGAGGATAAATATCTGGATGCACAGTTTGCACATTACAGGGGGAGGGGGATAAATATCTGGATGCACAGTTTGCACATTACGGGTGGGAGGGGGATAAATATCTGGATGCACAGTTTGCACATTACAGGGGGAGGATAAATATCTGGATGCACAGTTTGCACATTACAGGGGGAGGGGGATAAATATCTGGATGCACAGTTTGCACATTACAGGGGGAGGATAAATATCTGGATGCACAGTTTGCACATTACAGGAGGGGGATAAATATCTGGATGCACAGTTTGCACAGTACAGGAGGAGGATAAATATCTGGATGCACAGTTTGCACATTACAGGGGGAGGGGGATAAATATCTGGATGCACAGTTTGCACATTACGGGTGGGAGGGGGATAAATATCTGGATGCACAGTTTGCACATTACAGGGGGAGGGGGATAAATATCTGGATGCACAGTACAGGGGAGGGGGATAAATATCTGGATGCACAGTTGGCACATTACAGGGGGAGGGGGATAAATATCTGGATGCACAGTTGGCACATTACGGGTGGGAGGGGGATAAATATCTGGATGCACAGTTTGCACATTACAGGGGGAGGATAAATATCTGGATGCACAGTTTGCACATTACAGGAGGGGGATAAATATCTGGATGCACAGTTTGCACAGTACAGGAGGAGGATAAATATCTGGATGCACAGTTTGCACATTACAGGGGGAGGGGGATAAATATCTGGATGCACAGTTTGCACATTACGGGTGGGAGGGGGATAAATATCTGGATGCACAGTTTGCACATTACAGGGGGAGGGGGATAAATATCTGGATGCACAGTACAGGGGAGGGGGATAAATATCTGGATGCACAGTTGGCACATTACAGGGGGAGGGGGATAAATATCTGGATGCACAGTTGGCACAGTACGGGTGGGAGGGGGATAAATATCTGGATGCACAGTTTGCACAGTACAGGGGGGGAGGGGGATAAATATCTGGATGCACAGTTTGCACATTACAGGAGGGGGATAAATATCTGGATGCACAGTTTGCACAGTACAGGGGGGAGGGGGATAATTATCTGGATGCACAGTTTGCACATTACAGGGGGGAGGGGAATAAATATCTGGATGCACAGTTTGCACATTACAGGGGGAGGGGGATAAATATCTGGATGCACAGTTTGCACATTACAGGGGGAGGGGGATAAATATCTGGATGCACAGTTTGCACATTACAGGGGAAGGGGGATAAATATCTGGATGCACAGTTTGCACATTACAGGAGGAGGATAAATATCTGGATGCACAGTTTGCACATTACAGGAGGGGGATAAATATCTGGATGCACAGTACAGGGGAGGGGGATAAATATCTGGATGCACAGTACAGGGGAGGGGGATAAATATCTGGATGCACAGTTTGCACAGTACAGGGGGGGAGGGGGATAAATATCTGGATGCACAGTTTGCACATTACAGGGGGAGGGGGATAAATATCTGGATGCACAGTTTGCACATTACAGGGGGAGGGGGATAAATATCTGGATGCACGGTTTGAACATTACGGGTGGGAGGGGGATAAATATCTGGCTGCACAGTTTGCACATTACAGGAGGGGGATAAATATCTGGCTGCACAGTTTGCACAGTACAGGGGAGGGGGATAAATATCTGGATGCACAGTTTGCACATTACAGGGGGGAGGGGAATAAATATCTGGATGCACAGTTTGCACAGTACAGGGGAGGGGGATAAATATCTGGATGCACAGTTTGCACAGTACAGGGGAGGGGGATAAATATCTGGATGCATAGTTTGCACAGTACAGGAGGGGGATAATGTGCACAAGGTGGCAAAGAGCGGCGGAGTGCGTTTGATCCGCATTACTTCATTGTCGGTCACTAATGTGATTTCCTGCCATGGAGCCATTATTTTAATTCACGTCTGGTCGGGACGAATACTCCGTGCGCCTTCACATTACAACCGCAATAGGTGAATTGGTCATTTTTTCTATTTGATTAATAAGTAACACACACACGATATAATGACCCTACTGTACCCCCACCAGCAAAGTATGGTGACCCCAACACAGTATAATGGGCCTCACATAGTCCTCCATACAGAATAACGGGCCCCACATAGTCCTCCATACAGAATTATGGGCCTCACATAGTCCTCCATACAGAATAATGGGCCTCACATAGTCCTCCATACAGAATAACGGGCCTCACATAGTCCTCCATACAGAATAATGGGCCTCACATAGTCCTCCATACAGAATAACGGGCCCCACATAGTCCTCCATACAGAATAATGGGCCTCACATAGTCCTCCATACAGAATAATGGGCCTCACATAGTCCTCCATACAGAATAACGGGCCTCACATAGTCCTCCATACAGAATAATGGGCCTCACATAGTCCTCCATACAGAATAATGGGCCCCACATAGTCCTCCATACAGAATAATGGGCCTCACATAGTCCTCCATACAGAATAATGGGCCCCACATAGTCCTCCATACAGAATAAAGGGCCTCACATAGTCCTCCATACAGAATAATGGGCCTCACATAGTCCTCCATACAGAATAATGGGCATCACATAGTCCTCCATACAGAATAACGGGCCCCACATAGTCCTCCATACAGAATAATGGGCCTCACATAGTCCTCCATACAGAATAATGGGCCTCACATAGTCCTCCATACAGAATAATGGGCCTCACATAGTCCTCCATGCAGAATAACGGGCCTCACATAGTCCTCCATACAAAATAACGGGCCCCAAATAGTCCTCCATACAGAATTATGGGCCTCACATAGTCCTCCATACAGAATAATGGGCCTCACATAGTCCTCCATACAGAATAACGGGCCTCACATAGTCCTCCATACAGAATAATGGGCCTCACATAGTCCTCCATACAGAATAACGGGCCCCACATAGTACCCGGTGTCTAGAATCAAAAATTATAACATTGAGAACCAGATTTGGCTCGCTGGTCAGAGTCTGACAAGTGTGCCTTAGACCATCAAGTATTAATCCCCAGTTTTATTTCTAGAGCATCAAGTATTAGGCCCCAGCTTTACCTTAGACCACTATGTACTACGCTGCAGTGTTACTCTGGACCACCAAGTGTTAGTCCCCAGATTATCCCCAGCTTTACCTTCGACCACAGGCAATACAGTGCACTTACTAGAATCTAGCAGTACAACAGATTGACTCTACTGTGATAGTGTATAAGCCTTGGGTATGTCCCATAATCCACTGTATTTATACCCTGCCACGCGTTACGTGCAGCCACACCCCATGCTACGTGCAGCCACACCCCACGCTCCGTGCAGCCACAGCCCGCGCTACGTGCAGCCACACCCCGCGCTACGTGCAGCCACACCCCGCACTACGTGCAGCCACACCCCGCGGTACGTGCAGCCACACCCCGCACTACGTGCAGCAACACCCCGCACTACGTGCAGCCACACCCCGCGGTACGTGCAGCCACACCCCGCACTACGTGCAGCAACACCCCGCGTTACGTGCAGCCACACCCCGCATTACGTGCAGCCGCACCCCATGCTACGTGCAGCCACACCCCGCGTTACGTGCAGCCACACCCCATGCTACGTGCAGCCACACCCCGCGTTACGTGCAGCCACACCCCGCGTTACGTGCAGCCACACACTCATATTAGGTTTCTCTCTTGTTTTGCTCATTTATTACTGTTTGGGAAAACATTTCTACTTTGGGGGATTTTTTTAATTTACTCAGAAGAAACAGATGACAAACATTCTGCTGTTTATTGTACGGCGACCGCCCACGTGACTGCGGGTCGGGGCCATCGGTCACTGATTCACAGCAAACACTTCACTGATTTACTGATTTAATATATAGTGAAAGGGTAACGGGATCCAAGCCGCAAACAATTTATACTAGAAGAGTCCTCCGATTGTCCGACGCTGCGTGTCCTGCTGCCGAGACCCCCAGTGACCGGCATTAATCCGCAGAAACAGCTGGAGCCAACTCTACTGCTTACATGTATAATTATATACAGGAGATGCCCAGGTTATACCAGCTCTGTGTATATAATTATATACGGGAGATACCCAGGTTATACCAGCTGTACATATATAATTATATAGAGGAGATGCCCAGGCTGTACCAGCTGTACATATATAATTATATACAGGAGATGCCCAGGTTATACCAGCTCTGTGTATATAATTATATACGGGAGATACCCAGGTTATACCAGCTGTACATATATAATTATATAGAGGAGATGCCCAGGATATACCAGCTGTACATATATAATTATATACAGGAGATGCCCAGGTTATACCGGCTGTACATATATAATTATATACAGGAGATGCCCAGGTTATACCGGCTGTACATATATAATTATACACAGGAGATGCCCAGGTTATACCAGCTGTCCATATATAATTATATACAGGAGATGCCCAGGATATACCAGCTGTCCATATATAATTATATACAGGAGATGCCCAGGTTATACCAGCTCTGTGTATATAATTATATACGGGAGATACCCAGGTTATAGCAGCTGTACATATATAATTATATAGAGGAGATGCCCAGGCTGTACCAGCTGTACATATATAATTATATACAGGAGATGCCCAGGTTATACCAGCTGTACATATATAATTATATACAGGAGATGCCCAGGTTATACGAGCTGTACATATATAATTATATACAGGAGATGCCCAGGCTGTACCAGCTGTACATATATAATTATATACAGGAGATACCCAGGTTATACCGGCTGTACATATATAATTATATACAGGAGATGCCCAGGTTATACCGGCTGTACATATATAATTATATACAGGAGATGCCCAGGTTATACCAGCTCTGTGTATATAATTATATACGGGAGATACCCAGGTTATAGCAGCTGTACATATATAATTATATAGAGGAGATGCCCAGGCTGTACCAGCTGTACATATATAATTATATACAGGAGATGCCCAGGTTATACCAGCTGTATATATATAATTATATACAGGAGATTCCCAGGTTATACGAGCTGTACATATATAATTATATACAGGAGATGCCCAGGCTGTACCAGCTGTACATATATAATTATATACAGGAGATGCCCAGGTTATACCGGCTGTACATATATAATTATATACAGGAGATGCCCAGGTTATACCGGCTGTACATATATAATTATACACAGGAGATGCCCAGGTTATACCAGCTGTCCATATATAATTATATACAGGAGATGACCAGGTTATACCAGCTGTACATATATAATTATATACAGGAGATGCCCAGGTTATACCAGCTGTACATATATAATTATATACAGGAGATGCCCAGGCTGTACCAGCTGTACATATATAATTATATACAGGAGATGCCCAGGTTATACCGGCTGTACATATATAATTATATACAGGAGATGCCCAGGTTATACCGGCTGTACATATATAATTATATACAGGAGATGCCCAGGTTATACCGGCTGTACATATATCTTTATATACAGGAGATGTCCAGGTTATATCAGCTGTACATATATAATTATATACAGGAGACACAGGTTATACCAGCTGTACATATATAATTATATACAGGAGATGCCCAGGTTATACCAGCTGTACATATATAATTATTTACAGGAGATGCCCAGGTTATACCGGCTGTACATATATAATTATATACAGGAGATGCCCAGGTTATACCAGCTGTACATATACAATTATATAGAGGAGATGTCCAGGCTGTACCAGCTGTATATATATAATTATATACAGGAGATGCCCAGGTTATACCAGCTGTATATAATTATATACAGGAGATGCCCAGGTTATACCAGCTGTACATATATAATTATATACAGGAGACACAGGTTATACCGGCTGTACATATATAATTATATACAGGAGATGCCCAGGTTATACCGGCTGTACATATATAATTATATACAGGAGACACAGGTTATACAGGCTGTACATATATAATTATATACAGGAGATGCCCAGGTTATAGCAGCTGTACATATATAATTATATACAGGAGATGCCCAGGTTATACCGGCTGTACATATATAATTATATACAGGAGATACCCAGGTTACACCAGCTGTACATATATAATTATTTACAGGAGATACCCAGGTTATACCAGATGTACATATATAATTATATACAGGAGACACAGGTTATACCGGCTGTACATATATAATTATATACAGGAGATACCCAGGTTATACCAGCTGTACATATATCATTATATACAGGAGATGCCCAGGTTATACCGGCTGTACATATATAATTATATACAGGAGATGCCCAGGTTATACCAGCTGTACATATATAATTATATACAGGAGACACAGGTTATACCGGCTGTACATATATAATTATATACAAGAGATGCCCAGGTTATCTCAGCTGTACATATATCATTATATACAGGAGATGCCCAGGTTATACCGGCTGTACATATATAATTATACACAGGAGATGCCCAGGTTATACCGGCTGTACATATATAATTATATACAGGAGATGCCCAGGTTATACCGGCTGTACATATATAATTATATACAGGAGATGCCCAGGTTATACCAGCTGTACGTATACAATTATATACAGGAGATGCCCAGGTTATACGAACTGTACATATATAATTATATACAGGAGATTCCCAGGTTATACCAGCTGTACATATATCATTATATACAGGAGATGCCCAGGTTATACCGGCTGTACATATATAATTATATACAGGAGATGTCCAGGTTATACCGGCTGTACATATATAATTATATACAGGCGATGCCCAGGTTATACCGGCTGTACGTATATAATTATATACAGGAGATGCCCAGGTTATACCAGCTGTACGTATACAATTATATACAGGAGATGCCCAGGTTATACGAACTGTACATATATAATTATATACATGAGATTCCCAGGTTATACCGGCTGTACATATATAATTATATACAGGAGATGCCCAGGTTATACCGGCTGTACATATATAATAATATACAGGCGATGCCCAGGTTATACCGGCTGTGCATATATAATTATATACAGGAGATGCCCAGGTTATATCGGCTGTACATATATCATTATATACAGGAGATGCCCAGGTTATACCGGCTGTACATATATCTTTATATACAGGAGATGTCCAGGTTATACCGGCTGTACATATATAATTATATACAGGAGACACAGGTTATACCAGCTGTACATATATAATTATATACAGGAGATTCCCAGGATATACCAGCTGTACATATATCACTATATACAGGAGATGCCCAGGTTATACCAGCTGTACATATATAATTATATACAGGAGATGCCCAGGTTATACCGGCTGTACGTATATAATTATATACAGGAGATGCCCAGGTTATACCGGCTGTACGTATATAATTATATACAGGAGATGCCCAGGTTATACCAGCTGTACGTATACAATTATATACAGGAGATGCTCAGGTTATACCGGCTGTACGTATATAATTATATACAGGAGATGCCCAGGTTATACCAGCTGTACATATACAATTATATACAGGAGATGTCCAGGTTATACGAACTGTACATATATAATTATATACAGGAGATTCCCAGGTTATACCGGCTGTACATATATAATTATATACAGGAGATGCCCAGGTTATACCGGCTGTACATATATAATAATATACAGGCGATGCCCAGGTTATACCGGCTGTGCATATATCATTATATACAGGAGATGCCCAGGTTATACCGGCTGTACATATATAATTATATACAGGAGACACAGGTTATACCAGCTGTACATATATAATTATATACAGGAGATTCCCAGGATATACCAGCTGTACATATATCACTATATACAGGAGATGCCCAGGTTATACCAGCTGTACATATATAATTATATACAGGAGATGCCCAGGTTATACCGGCTGTACATATATAATTATATACAGGCGATGCCCAGGTTATACCGGCTGTACATATATCATTATATACAGGAGATGCCCAGGTTATACCGGCTGTACATATATCATTATATACAGGAGATGCCCAGGTTATACCGGCTGTACATATATCTTTATATACAGGAGATGTCCAGGTTATACCAGCTGTACATATATAATTATATACAGGAGACACAGGTTATACCAGCTGTACATATATAATTATATACAGGAGATGCCCAGGTTATACCAGCTGTACATATATAATTATATACAGGAGATGCCAAGGTTATACCGGTTGTACATATATAATTATATACAGGAGATGCCCAGGTTATACCAGCTGTACATATATAATTATATACAGGAGATGCCCAGGTTATACCAGCTGTACATATATAATTATATACAGGAGATGCCCAGGCTGTACCAGCTGTACATATATAATTATATACAGGAGATGCCCAGGTTATACCGGCTGTACATATATAATTATATACAGGAGATGCCCAGGTTATACCAGCTGTACATATGTAATTATATACAGGAGATGCCCAGGTTATACCAGCTGTGCATATATAATTATATACAGGAGAGACTCAGGTTATACCAGCTGTACATATATAATTATATACAGGAGATGTCCAGGTTATACCGGCTGTACATATATAATTATATACAGGAGATGTCCAGGTTATACCGGCTGTACATATATAATTATATACAGGAGATGCCCAGGTTATACCGGCTGTACATATATAATTATACACAGGAGATGCCCAGGTTATACCAGCTGTCCATATATAATTATATACAGGAGATGCCCAGATTATACCAGCTGTACATATATAATTATATACAGGAGATGCCCAGGTTATACCAGCTGTACATATATAATTATATACAGGAGATGCCCAGGCTGTACCAGCTGTACATATATAATTATACACAGGAGATGCCCAGGTTATACCGGCTGTACATATATAATTATATACAGGAGATGCCCAGGTTATACCGGCTGTACATATATAATTATATACAGGAGATGCCCAGGTTATACCGGCTGTACATATATCTTTATATACAGGAGATGTCCAGGTTATATCAGCTGTACATATATAATTATATACAGGAGACACAGGTTATACCAGCTGTACATATATAATTATATACAGGAGATGCCCAGGTTATACCAGCTGTACATATATAATTATTTACAGGAGATGCCCAGGTTATACCGGCTGTACATATATAATTATATACAGGAGACACAGGTTATACCGGCTGTACATATATAATTATATACAGGAGATGCCCAGGTTATAGCAGCTGTACATATATAATTATATACAGGAGATGCCCAGGTTATACCGGCTGTACATATATAATTATATACAGGAGATGCCCAGGTTACACCAGCTGTACGTATATAATTATTTACAGGAGATACCCAGGTTATACCAGATGTACATATATAATTATATACAGGAGACACAGGTTATACCGACTGTACATATATAATTATATACAGGAGATACCCAGGTTATACCAGCTGTACATATATCATTATATACAGGAGATGCCCAGGTTATACCGGCTGTACATATATAATTATATACAGGAGATGCCCAGGTTATACCAGCTGTACATATATAATTATATACAGGAGACACAGGTTATACCGGCTGTACATATATAATTATATACAGGAGATGCCCAGGTTATATCAGCTGTACATATATCATTATATACAGGAGATGCCCAGGTTATACCGGCTGTACATATATAATTATATACAGGAGATGCCCAGGTTATACCGGCTGTACATATATAATTATATACAGGAGATGCCCAGGTTATACCGGCTGTACATATATAATTATATACAGGAGATGCCCAGGTTATACCAGCTGTACGTATACAATTATATACAGGAGATGCCCAGGTTATACGAACTGTACATATATAATTATATACAGGAGATTCCCAGGTTATACCAGCTGTACATATATCATTATATACAGGAGATGCCCAGGTTATACCAGCTGTACATATATAATTATATACAGGAGATGCCCAGGTTATACCGGCTGTACATATATAATTATATACAGGTGATGCCCAGGTTATACCGGCTGTGCATATATCATTATATACAGGAGATGCCCAGGTTATATCGGCTGTACATATATCATTATATACAGGAGATGCCCAGGTTATACCGGCTGTACATATATCTTTATATACAGGAGATGTCCAGGTTATACCAGCTGTACATATATAATTATATACAGGAGACACAGGTTATACCAGCTGTACATATATAATTATATACAGGAGATTCCCAGGATATACCAGCTGTACATATATCACTATATACAGGAGATGCCCAGGTTATACCAGCTGTACATATATAATTATATACAGGAGATGCCCAGGTTATACCGGCTGTACATATATAATTATATACAGGCGATGCCCAGGTTATACCGGCTGTACATATATCATTATATACAGGAGATGCCCAGGTTATACCGGCTGTACATATATCATTATATACAGGAGATGCCCAGGTTATACCGGCTGTACATATATCTTTATATACAGGAGATGTCCAGGTTATACCAGCTGTACATACAGTGCCTACAAGTAGTATTCAACCCCCTGCAGATTTAGCAGGTTTGATAAGATGCAAATAAGTTAGAGCCTTCAAACTTCACACAAGAGCAGGATTTATTAACAGATGCATAAATCTTACAAACCAAAAAGTTATGTTGCTCAGTTAAATTTTAATAAATTTTAAACATAAAAGTGTGGGTCAATTATTATTCAACCCCTAGGTTTAATATTTTGTGGAATAACCCTTGTTTGCAATTACAGCTAATAATCGTCTTTTATAAGACCTGATCAGGCCGGCACAGGTCTCTGGAGTTATCTTGGCCCACTCCTCCATGCAGATCTTCTCCAAGTTATCTAGGTTCCTTGGGTGTCTCACGCTGACTTTAATCTTAAGCTCCTTCCACAAGTTTTCAATTGGGTTAAGGTCAGGAGACTGACTAGGCCACTCCAACACCTTGATTTTTTGCCTCTGGAACCAGGCCTTGGTTTTGTTGGCTGTGTGCTTTGGGTCGTTGTCTTGTTGGAAGATGAAATGACGACCCATCTTAAGATCCTTGATGGAGGAGCGGAGGTTCTTGGCCAAAATCTCCAGGTAGGCCGTGCTATCCATCTTCCCATGGATGCGGACCAGATGGCCAGGCCCCTTGGCTGAGAAACAGCCCCACAGTATGATGCTGCCACCACCATGCTTGACTGTAGGGATGGTATTCTTGGGGTCGTATGCAGTGCCATCCAGTCTCCAAACGTTACGTGTGTGGTTGGCACCAAAGATCTCGATCTTGGTCTCATCAGACCAGAGAACCTTGAACCAGTCTGTCTCAGAGTCCTCCAAGTGATCATGAGCAAACTGTAGACGAGCCTTGACATGACGCTTTGAAAGTAAAGGTACCTTACGGGTTCGTCTGGAACGGAGACCATTGCGGTGGAGTACGTTACTTATGGTATTGACTGAAACCAATGTCCCCACTGCCAAGAGATCTTCCCGGAGCTCCTTCCTTGTTGTCCTTGGGTTAGCCTTGACTCTTCGGACAAGCCTGGCCTCGGCACGGGAGGAAACTTTCAAAGGCTGTCCAGGCCGTCGAAGGCTAACAGTAGTTCCATAAGCCTTCCACTTCCGGATGATGCTCCCAACAGTGGAGACAGGTAGGCCCAACTCCTTGGAAAGGGTTTTTTACCCCTTGCCAGCCTTGTGACCCTCCACGATCTTGTCTCTGATGGCCTTGGAATGCTCCTTTGTCTTTCCCATGTTGACCATGTATGAGTGCTGTTCACAAGTTTGGGGAGGGTCTTAAATAGTCAGAAAAGGCTGGAAAAAGAGATAATTAATCCAAACATGTGAAGCTCATTGTTCTTTGTGCCTGAAATACTTCTTAATACTTTAGGGGAACCAAACAGAATTCTGGTGGTTTGAGGGGTTGAATAATAAATGACCCTCTGAATAAACTTTTCACAATTTTAAAAAAAATTAAACAAAGAAATAACATTCTTTTTTGCTGTAGTGCATTTCACACTTCCAGGCTGATCTACAGTCCAAATGTCACAATGCCAAGTTAATTCCGAATGTGTAAACCTGCTAAATCTGCAGGGGGTTGAATACTACTTGTAGGCACTGTATATAATTATATACAGGAGACACAGGTTATACCAGCTGTACATATATAATTATATACAGGAGATTCCCAGGTTATACCAGCTGTACATATATAATTATATACAGTAGATGCCCAGGTTATACCGGCAGTACATATATAATTATATACAGGAGATGCCCAGGTTATACCAGCTGTACATATATAATTATATACAGGAGATGCCCAGGTTATACCAGCTGTACATATATAATTATATACAGGAGATGCCCAGGCTGTACCAGCTGTACATATATAATTATATACAGGAGATGCCCAGGTTATACCGGCTGTACATATATAATTATATACAGGAGATGCCCAGGTTATACGAGCTGTACATATATAATTATATACAGGAGATGCCCAGGTTATACCAGCTGTGCATATATAATTATATACAGGAGATACTCAGGTTATACCAGCTGTACATATATAATTATATACAGGAGATGTCCAGGTTATACCGGCTGTACATACTGTATATCATTATATACAGGAGAAGCCCAGGTTATACCAGCTGTACATAAATAATTATATACAGGAGATGCCCAGGTTATACCGGCTGTACATATATCATTATATACAGGAGAAGCCCAGGTTATACCAGCTGTACATATATAATTATATACAGGAGATGCCCAGGTTATACCAGCTGTACATATATAATTATATACAGGAGATGCCCAGGTTATACCAGCTGTACATATATAATTATATACAGGAGATGCCCAGGTTATACCAGCTGCACATATATAACTATATACAGGAGATGCCCAGGTTATACCAGCTGTACATATATAATTATATACAGGAGATGCCCAGGTTATACCAGATGCACATATATAATTATATACAGGAGATACCCAGGTTATACCAGCTGTACATATAGAATTATATACAGGAGATGCCCAGGTTATACCAGCTGAACATATATAATTATATACAGGAGACACAGGTTATACCGGCTGTACATATATAATTATATACAGGAGATGCCCAGGTTATACAGGCTGTACATATATAATTATATACAGGAGATGCCCAGGTTATACCGGCTGTACATATATAATTATATACAGGAGATGCCCAGGTTATACCAGCTGTACATATAGAATTATATACAGGAGATGCCCAGGTTATACCAGCTGTATGTATACAATTATATACAGGAGATGCCCAGGTTATACGAGCTGTACATATATAATTATATACAGGAGATTCCCAGGTTATACCAGCTGTACATATATAATTATATACAGGAGATGCCCAGGTTATACCGGCTGTACGTATATAATTATATACAGGAGATGCCCAGGTTATACCGGCTGTACGTATATAATTATATACAGGAGATGCCCAGGTTATACCAGCTGTACGTATACAATTATATACAGGAGATGCTCAGGTTATACCGGCTGTACGTATATAATTATATACAGGAGATGCCCAGGTTATACCAGCTGTACATATACAATTATATACAGGAGATGTCCAGGTTATACGAACTGTACATATATAATTATATACAGGAGATTCCCAGGTTATACCGGCTGTACATATATAATTATATACAGGAGATGCCCAGGTTATACCGGCTGTACATATATAATAATATACAGGCGATGCCCAGGTTATACCGGCTGTGCATATATCATTATATACAGGAGATGCCCAGGTTATACCGGCTGTACATATATAATTATATACAGGAGACACAGGTTATACCAGCTGTACATATATAATTATATACAGGAGATTCCCAGGATATACCAGCTGTACATATATCACTATATACAGGAGATGCCCAGGTTATACCAGCTGTACATATATAATTATATACAGGAGATGCCCAGGTTATACCGGCTGTACATATATAATTATATACAGGCGATGCCCAGGTTATACCGGCTGTACATATATAATTATATACAGGAGATGCCCAGGTTATACCGGCTGTACATATATCATTATATACAGGAGATGCCCAGGTTATACCGGCTGTACATATATCTTTATATACAGGAGATGTCCAGGTTATACCAGCTGTACATATATAATTATATACAGGAGACACAGGTTATACCAGCTGTACATATATAATTATATACAGGAGATGCCCAGGTTATACCAGCTGTACATATATAATTATATACAGGAGATGCCAAGGTTATACCGGTTGTACATATATAATTATATACAGGAGATGCCCAGGTTATACCAGCTGTACATATATAATTATATACAGGAGATGCCCAGGTTATACCAGCTGTACATATATAATTATATACAGGAGATGCCCAGGCTGTACCAGCTGTACATATATAATTATATACAGGAGATGCCCAGGTTATACCGGCTGTACATATATAATTATATACAGGAGATGCCCAGGTTATACCAGCTGTACATATGTAATTATATACAGGAGATGCCCAGGTTATACCAGCTGTGCATATATAATTATATACAGGAGAGACTCAGGTTATACCAGCTGTACATATATAATTATATACAGGAGATGTCCAGGTTATACCGGCTGTACATATATAATTATATACAGGAGATGTCCAGGTTATACCGGCTGTACATATATAATTATATACAGGAGATGCCCAGGTTATACCGGCTGTACATATATAATTATACACAGGAGATGCCCAGGTTATACCAGCTGTCCATATATAATTATATACAGGAGATGCCCAGATTATACCAGCTGTACATATATAATTATATACAGGAGATGCCCAGGTTATACCAGCTGTACATATATAATTATATACAGGAGATGCCCAGGCTGTACCAGCTGTACATATATAATTATACACAGGAGATGCCCAGGTTATACCGGCTGTACATATATAATTATATACAGGAGATGCCCAGGTTATACCGGCTGTACATATATAATTATATACAGGAGATGCCCAGGTTATACCGGCTGTACATATATCTTTATATACAGGAGATGTCCAGGTTATATCAGCTGTACATATATAATTATATACAGGAGACACAGGTTATACCAGCTGTACATATATAATTATATACAGGAGATGCCCAGGTTATACCAGCTGTACATATATAATTATTTACAGGAGATGCCCAGGTTATACCGGCTGTACATATATAATTATATACAGGAGACACAGGTTATACCGGCTGTACATATATAATTATATACAGGAGATGCCCAGGTTATAGCAGCTGTACATATATAATTATATACAGGAGATGCCCAGGTTATACCGGCTGTACATATATAATTATATACAGGAGATGCCCAGGTTACACCAGCTGTACGTATATAATTATTTACAGGAGATACCCAGGTTATACCAGATGTACATATATAATTATATACAGGAGACACAGGTTATACCGACTGTACATATATAATTATATACAGGAGATACCCAGGTTATACCAGCTGTACATATATCATTATATACAGGAGATGCCCAGGTTATACCGGCTGTACATATATAATTATATACAGGAGATGCCCAGGTTATACCAGCTGTACATATATAATTATATACAGGAGACACAGGTTATACCGGCTGTACATATATAATTATATACAGGAGATGCCCAGGTTATATCAGCTGTACATATATCATTATATACAGGAGATGCCCAGGTTATACCGGCTGTACATATATAATTATATACAGGAGATGCCCAGGTTATACCGGCTGTACATATATAATTATATACAGGAGATGCCCAGGTTATACCGGCTGTACATATATAATTATATACAGGAGATGCCCAGGTTATACCAGCTGTACGTATACAATTATATACAGGAGATGCCCAGGTTATACGAACTGTACATATATAATTATATACAGGAGATTCCCAGGTTATACCAGCTGTACATATATCATTATATACAGGAGATGCCCAGGTTATACCAGCTGTACATATATAATTATATACAGGAGATGCCCAGGTTATACCGGCTGTACATATATAATTATATACAGGTGATGCCCAGGTTATACCGGCTGTGCATATATCATTATATACAGGAGATGCCCAGGTTATATCGGCTGTACATATATCATTATATACAGGAGATGCCCAGGTTATACCGGCTGTACATATATCTTTATATACAGGAGATGTCCAGGTTATACCAGCTGTACATATATAATTATATACAGGAGACACAGGTTATACCAGCTGTACATATATAATTATATACAGGAGATTCCCAGGATATACCAGCTGTACATATATCACTATATACAGGAGATGCCCAGGTTATACCAGCTGTACATATATAATTATATACAGGAGATGCCCAGGTTATACCGGCTGTACATATATAATTATATACAGGCGATGCCCAGGTTATACCGGCTGTACATATATCATTATATACAGGAGATGCCCAGGTTATACCGGCTGTACATATATCATTATATACAGGAGATGCCCAGGTTATACCGGCTGTACATATATCTTTATATACAGGAGATGTCCAGGTTATACCAGCTGTACATACAGTGCCTACAAGTAGTATTCAACCCCCTGCAGATTTAGCAGGTTTGATAAGATGCAAATAAGTTAGAGCCTTCAAACTTCACACAAGAGCAGGATTTATTAACAGATGCATAAATCTTACAAACCAAAAAGTTATGTTGCTCAGTTAAATTTTAATAAATTTTAAACATAAAAGTGTGGGTCAATTATTATTCAACCCCTAGGTTTAATATTTTGTGGAATAACCCTTGTTTGCAATTACAGCTAATAATCGTCTTTTATAAGACCTGATCAGGCCGGCACAGGTCTCTGGAGTTATCTTGGCCCACTCCTCCATGCAGATCTTCTCCAAGTTATCTAGGTTCCTTGGGTGTCTCACGCTGACTTTAATCTTAAGCTCCTTCCACAAGTTTTCAATTGGGTTAAGGTCAGGAGACTGACTAGGCCACTCCAACACCTTGATTTTTTGCCTCTGGAACCAGGCCTTGGTTTTGTTGGCTGTGTGCTTTGGGTCGTTGTCTTGTTGGAAGATGAAATGACGACCCATCTTAAGATCCTTGATGGAGGAGCGGAGGTTCTTGGCCAAAATCTCCAGGTAGGCCGTGCTATCCATCTTCCCATGGATGCGGACCAGATGGCCAGGCCCCTTGGCTGAGAAACAGCCCCACAGTATGATGCTGCCACCACCATGCTTGACTGTAGGGATGGTATTCTTGGGGTCGTATGCAGTGCCATCCAGTCTCCAAACGTTACGTGTGTGGTTGGCACCAAAGATCTCGATCTTGGTCTCATCAGACCAGAGAACCTTGAACCAGTCTGTCTCAGAGTCCTCCAAGTGATCATGAGCAAACTGTAGACGAGCCTTGACATGACGCTTTGAAAGTAAAGGTACCTTACGGGTTCGTCTGGAACGGAGACCATTGCGGTGGAGTACGTTACTTATGGTATTGACTGAAACCAATGTCCCCACTGCCAAGAGATCTTCCCGGAGCTCCTTCCTTGTTGTCCTTGGGTTAGCCTTGACTCTTCGGACAAGCCTGGCCTCGGCACGGGAGGAAACTTTCAAAGGCTGTCCAGGCCGTCGAAGGCTAACAGTAGTTCCATAAGCCTTCCACTTCCGGATGATGCTCCCAACAGTGGAGACAGGTAGGCCCAACTCCTTGGAAAGGGTTTTTTACCCCTTGCCAGCCTTGTGACCCTCCACGATCTTGTCTCTGATGGCCTTGGAATGCTCCTTTGTCTTTCCCATGTTGACCATGTATGAGTGCTGTTCACAAGTTTGGGGAGGGTCTTAAATAGTCAGAAAAGGCTGGAAAAAGAGATAATTAATCCAAACATGTGAAGCTCATTGTTCTTTGTGCCTGAAATACTTCTTAATACTTTAGGGGAACCAAACAGAATTCTGGTGGTTTGAGGGGTTGAATAATAAATGACCCTCTGAATAAACTTTTCACAATTTTAAAAAAAATTAAACAAAGAAATAACATTCTTTTTTGCTGTAGTGCATTTCACACTTCCAGGCTGATCTACAGTCCAAATGTCACAATGCCAAGTTAATTCCGAATGTGTAAACCTGCTAAATCTGCAGGGGGTTGAATACTACTTGTAGGCACTGTATATAATTATATACAGGAGACACAGGTTATACCAGCTGTACATATATAATTATATACAGGAGATTCCCAGGTTATACCAGCTGTACATATATAATTATATACAGTAGATGCCCAGGTTATACCGGCAGTACATATATAATTATATACAGGAGATGCCCAGGTTATACCAGCTGTACATATATAATTATATACAGGAGATGCCCAGGTTATACCAGCTGTACATATATAATTATATACAGGAGATGCCCAGGCTGTACCAGCTGTACATATATAATTATATACAGGAGATGCCCAGGTTATACCGGCTGTACATATATAATTATATACAGGAGATGCCCAGGTTATACGAGCTGTACATATATAATTATATACAGGAGATGCCCAGGTTATACCAGCTGTGCATATATAATTATATACAGGAGATACTCAGGTTATACCAGCTGTACATATATAATTATATACAGGAGATGTCCAGGTTATACCGGCTGTACATACTGTATATCATTATATACAGGAGAAGCCCAGGTTATACCAGCTGTACATAAATAATTATATACAGGAGATGCCCAGGTTATACCGGCTGTACATATATCATTATATACAGGAGAAGCCCAGGTTATACCAGCTGTACATATATAATTATATACAGGAGATGCCCAGGTTATACCAGCTGTACATATATAATTATATACAGGAGATGCCCAGGTTATACCAGCTGTACATATATAATTATATACAGGAGATGCCCAGGTTATACCAGCTGCACATATATAACTATATACAGGAGATGCCCAGGTTATACCAGCTGTACATATATAATTATATACAGGAGATGCCCAGGTTATACCAGATGCACATATATAATTATATACAGGAGATACCCAGGTTATACCAGCTGTACATATAGAATTATATACAGGAGATGCCCAGGTTATACCAGCTGAACATATATAATTATATACAGGAGACACAGGTTATACCGGCTGTACATATATAATTATATACAGGAGATGCCCAGGTTATACAGGCTGTACATATATAATTATATACAGGAGATGCCCAGGTTATACCGGCTGTACATATATAATTATATACAGGAGATGCCCAGGTTATACCAGCTGTACATATAGAATTATATACAGGAGATGCCCAGGTTATACCAGCTGTATGTATACAATTATATACAGGAGATGCCCAGGTTATACGAGCTGTACATATATAATTATATACAGGAGATTCCCAGGTTATACCAGCTGTACATATATAATTATATACAGGAGATGCCCAGGTTATACCGGCTGTACGTATATAATTATATACAGGAGATGCCCAGGTTATACCGGCTGTACGTATATAATTATATACAGGAGATGCCCAGGTTATACCAGCTGTACGTATACAATTATATACAGGAGATGCTCAGGTTATACCGGCTGTACGTATATAATTATATACAGGAGATGCCCAGGTTATACCAGCTGTACATATACAATTATATACAGGAGATGTCCAGGTTATACGAACTGTACATATATAATTATATACAGGAGATTCCCAGGTTATACCAGCTGTACATATATCATTATATACAGGAGATGCCCAGGTTATACCAGCTGTACATATATAATTATATACAGGAGATACTCAGGTTATACAAGCTCTACATATATAATTATATACAGGAGATGTCCAGGTTATACCAGCTGTACATATATAATTATATACAGGAGATGTCCAGGTTATACCGGCTGTACATATATAATTATATACAGGAGATGCCCAGGTTATATGAGCTGTACATATATAATTATATACAGGAGATGCCCAGGTTATACCGGCTGTACATATATCATTATATACAGGAGAAGCCCAGGTTATACCAGCTGTACATATATAATTATATACAGGAGATGCCCAGGTTATACCGGCTGTACATATATCATTACATACAGGCGAAGCCCAGGTTATACCAGCTGTACATATATAATTATATACAGGAGATGCCCAGGTTATACCAGCTGTACATATATAATTATATACAGGAGATGCCCAGGTTATACCAGCTGCACATATATAATTATATACAGGAGATGCCCAGGTTATACCAGCTGTACATATATAATTATATACAGGAGATGCCCAGGTTATACCAGCTGCACATATATAATTATATACAGGAGATGCCCAGGTTATACCAGCTGTACATATATAATTATATACAGGAGATGCCAGGTTATACCAGCTGTACATATATAATTATATACAGGAGACACAGGTTATACCGGCTGTACATATATAATTATATACAGGAGATGCCCAGGTTATACCGGCTGTACATATATAATTATATACAGGAGATGCCCAGGTTATACCAGCTGTACATATATAATTATATACAGGAGAAGCCCAGGTTATACCAGCTGTACATATATAATTATATACAGGAGAAGCCCAGGTTATACCAGTTGTACATATATAATTATATACAAGAGATGCCCAGGTTATATCAGCTGTACATAAATAATTATATACAGGAGACACAGGTTATACCAGCTGTACATAGATAATTATATACAGGAGATGCCCAGTTTATACCGGCTGTACATATATAATTATATACAGGAGATGTCTAGGTTATACCGGCTGTACATATATAATTATATACAGGAGATGCCCAGGTTATACCAGCTGTACATATAGAATTATATACAGGCGATGCCCAGGTTATACCGGCTGTGCATATATCATTATATACAGGAGATGCCCAGGTTATATCGGCTGTACATATATCATTATATACAGGAGATGCCCAGGTTATACCGGCTGTACATATATCTTTATATACAGGAGATGTCCAGGTAATACCAGCTGTACATATATAATTATATACAGGAGACACAGGTTATACCAGCTGTACATATATAATTATATACAGGAGATTCCCAGGATATACCAGCTGTACATATATCACTATATACAGGAGATGCCCAGGTTATACCAGCTGTACATATATAATTATATACAGGAGATGCCCAGGTTATACCGGCTGTACATATATCATTATATACAGGAGATGCCCAGGTTATACCGGCTGTACATATATCATTATATACAGGAGATGCCCAGGTTATACCGGCTGTACATATATCTTTATATACAGGAGATGTCCAGGTTATACCAGCTGTACATATATAATTATATACAGGAGACACAGGTTATACCAGCTGTACATATATAATTATATACAGGAGATGCCCAGGTTATACCAGCTGTACATATATAATTATATACAGGAGATGCCCAGGTTATACCGGCTGTACATATATAATTATATACAGGAGATGTCCAGGTTATACCAGCTGTACATATATAATTATATACAGGAGATGCCCAGGTTATACCAGCTGTACATATATAATTATATACAGGAGATGCCCAGGCTGTACCAGCTGTACATATATAATTATATACAGGAGATGCCCAGGTTACACCAGCTGTACATATATAATTATATACAGGAGATGCCCAGGTTATACCAGCTGTACATATGTAATTATATACAGGAGATGCCCAGGTTATACCAGCTGTGCATATATAATTATATACAGGAGATACTCAGGTTATACCAGCTGTACATATATAATTATATACAGGAGATGTCCAGGTTATACCGGCTGTACATATATAATTATATACAGGAGATGTCCAGGTTATACCGGCTGTACATATATAATTATATACAGGAGATGCCCAGGTTATACCGGCTGTACATATATAATTATACACAGGAGATGCCCAGGTTATACCAGCTGTCCATATATAATTATATACAGGAGATGCCCAGATTATACCAGCTGTACATATATAATTATATACAGGAGATGCCCAGGTTATACCAGCTGTACATATATAATTATATACAGGAGATGCCCAGGCTGTACCAGCTGTACATATATAATTATACACAGGAGATGCCCAGGTTATACTGGCTGTGCATATATAATTATATACAGGAGATGCCCAGGTTATACCGGCTGTACATATATAATTATATACAGGAGATGCCCAGGTTATACCGGCTGTACATATATCTTTATATACAGGAGATGTCCAGGTTATATCAGCTGTACATATATAATTATATACAGGAGACACAGGTTATACCAGCTGTACATATATAATTATATACAGGAGATGCCCAGGTTATAACAGCTGTACATATATAATTATTTACAGGAGATGCCCAGGTTATACCGGCTGTACATATATAATTATATACAGGAGACACAGGTTATACCGGCTGTACATATATAATTATATACAGGAGATGCCCAGGTTATAGCAGCTGTACATATATAATTATATACAGGAGATGCCCAGGTTATACCGGCTGTACATATATAATTAAATACAGGAGATGCCCAGGTTACACCAGCTGTACGTATATAATTATTTACAGGAGATACCCAGGTTATACCAGATGTACATATATAATTATATACAGGAGACACAGATTATACCGACTGTACATATATAATTATATACAGGAGATACCCAGGTTATACCAGCTGTACATATATCATTATATACAGGAGATGCCCAGGTTATACCGGCTGTACATATATAATTATATACAGGAGATGCCCAGGTTATACCAGCTGTACATATATAATTATATACAGGAGACACAGGTTATACCGGCTGTACATATATAATTATATACAGGAGATGCCCAGGTTATATCAGCTGTACATATATCATTATATACAGGAGATGCCCAGGTTATACCGGCTGTACATATATAATTATATACAGGAGATGCCCAGGTTATACCGGCTGTACATATATAATTATATACAGGAGATGCCCAGGTTATACCGGCTGTACATATATAATTATATACAGGAGATGCCCAGGTTATACCAGCTGTACGTATACAATTATATACAGGAGATGCCCAGGTTATACGAACTGTACATATATAATTATATACAGGAGATTCCCAGGTTATACCAGCTGTACATATATCATTATATACAGGAGATGCCCAGGTTATACCAGCTGTACATATATAATTATATACAGGAGATGCCCAGGTTATACCGGCTGTACATATATAATTATATACAGGCGATGCCCAGGTTATACCGGCTGTGCATATATCATTATATACAGGAGATGCCCAGGTTATATCGGCTGTACATATATCATTATATACAGGAGATGCCCAGGTTATACCGGCTGTACATATATCTTTATATACAGGAGATGTCCAGGTTATACCAGCTGTACATATATAATTATATACAGGAGACACAGGTTATACCAGCTGTACATATATAATTGTATACAGGAGATTCCCAGGATATACCAGCTGTACATATATCACTATATACAGGAGATGCCCAGGTTATACCAGCTGTACATATATAATTATATACAGGAGATGCCCAGGTTATACCGGCTGTACATATATAATTATATACAGGAGATGCCCAGGTTATAGCAGCTGTACATATATAATTATATACAGGAGATGCCCAGGTTATACCGGCTGTACATATATAATTATTTACAGGAGATACCCAGGTTATACCAGATGTACATATATAATTATATACAGGAGACACAGGTTATACCGGCTGTACATATATAATTATATACAGGAGATTCCCAGGTTATACCAGCTGTACATATATCATTATATACAGGAGATGCCCAGGTTATACGAGCTGTACATATATAATTATATACATGAGACACAGGTTATACCAGCTGTACATATATAATTATATACAGGAGATGCCCAGGTTATACCAGCTGTACATATATAATTATATACAGGAGATGCCCAGGTTATACCGGCTGTACATATATAATTATATACAGGAGATGCCCAGGTTATACCAGCTGTACATATATAATTATATACAGGAGATGCCCAGGTTATACCAGCTGTGCATATATAATTATATACAGGAGATACTCAGGTTATACCAGCTGTACATATATAATTATATACAGGAGATGTCCAGGTTATACCGGCTGTACATATATAATTATATACAGGAGATGCCCAGGTTATACCGGCTGTACATATATAATTATATACAGGAGATGCCCAGGTTATACCAGCTGTACATATATAATTATATACAGGAGATGTCCAGGTTATAGCAGCTGTACATATATAATTATATACAGGAGATGCCCAGGTTATAGGAGCTGTACATATATAATTATATACAGGAGATGCCCAGGTTATACCGGCTGTACATATATAATTATATACAGGAGATGCCCAGGTTATACCAGCTGTACATATATAATTATATACAGGAGACACAGGTTATACCGGCTGTACATATATAATTATATACAGGAGATGCCCAGGTTATAGCAGCTGTACATATATAATTATATACAGGAGATGCCCAGGTTATACCGGCTGTACATATATAATTATATACAGGAGATGCCCAGGTTACACCAGCTGTACATATATAATTATATACAGGAGATACCCAGGTTATACCAGCTGTACATATATCATTATATACAGGAGATGCCCAGGTTATACCGGATGTACATATATAATTATATACAGGAGATGCCCAGGTTATACCAGCTGTACATATATAATTATATACAGGAGACACAGGTTATACCGGCTGTACATATATAATTATATACAGGAGATGCCCAGGTTATAGCAGCTGTACATATATCATTATATACAGGAGTTGCCCAGGTTATACCGGCTGTACATATATAATTATATACAGGAGATGCCCAGGTTATACCGGCTGTACACATATAATTATATACAGGAGATGCCCAGGTTATACCAGCTGTACATATATAATTATATACAGGAGATGCCCAGGTTATACCAGCTGTGCATATATAATTATATACAGGAGATGCCCAGGTTATACCAGCTGTACATATATAATTATATACAGGAGACACAGGTTATACCGGCTGTACATATATAATTATATACAGGAGATGCCCAGGTTATAGCAGCTGTACATATAAAATTATATACAGGAGATGCCCAGGTTATACCATCTGTACATATATAATTATATACAGGAGACACAGGTTATACCGGCTGTACATATATAATTATATACAGGAGATGCCCAGGTTATACCGGCTGTACATATATAATTATATACAGGAGACACAGGTTATACCGGCTGTACATATATAATTATATACAGGAGATGCCCAGGTTATAGCAGCTGTACATATATAATTATATACAGGAGATGCCCAGGTTACACCAGCTGTACATATATAATTATTTACAGGAGATACCCAGGTTATACCAGATGTACATATATAATTATATACAGGAGACACAGGTTATACCGGCTGTACATATATAATTATATACAGGAGATACCCAGGTTATACCAGCTGTACATATATCATTATATACAGGAGATGCCCAGGTTATAACGGCTGTACATATATAATTATATACAGGAGACACAGGTTATACCGGCTGTACATATATAATTATATACAGGAGATGCCCAGGTTATAGCAGCTGTACATATATAATTATATACAGGAGATGCCCAGGTTATACCAGCTGTACATATATAATTATATACAGGAGATGCCCAGGTTATACCAGCTGTGCATATATAATTATATACAGGAGATACTCAGGCTATACCAGCTGTACATATATAATTATATACAGGAGATGCCCAGGTTATACCAGCTGTACATATATAATTATATACAGGAGATGCCCAGGTTATACCGGCTGTACATATATAATTATATACAGGAGACACAGGTTATACCGGCTGTACATATATAATTATATACAGGAGACACAGGTTATACCGGCTGTACATATATAATTATATACAGGAGATGCCCAGGTTATAGCAGCTGTACATATAAAATTATATACAGGAGATGCCCAGGTTATACCAGCTGTACATATATAATTATATACAGGAGACACAGGTTATACCGGCTGTACATATATAATTATATACAGGAGTTGCCCAGGTTATACCGGCTGTACATATATAATTATATACAGGAGACACAGGTTATACCGGCTGTACATATATAATTATATACAGGAGATGCCCAGGTTATAGCAGCTGTACATATATAATTATATACAGGAGATGCCCAGGTTATACCGGCTGTACATATATATTTATATACAGGAGATGCCCAGGTTACACCAGCTGTACATATATAATTATTTACAGGAGATACCCAGGTTATACCAGATGTACATATATAATTATATACAGGAGACACAGGTTATACCGGCTGTACATATATAATTATATACAGGAGATACCCAGGTTATACCAGCTGTACATATATCATTATATACAGGAGATGCCCAGGTTATACCGGCTGTACATATATAATTATATACAGGAGATGCCCAGGTTATACCAGCTGTACATATATAATTATATACAGGAGACACAGGTTATACCGGCTGTACATATATAATTATATACAGGAGATGCCCAGGTTATAGCAGCTGTACATATATCATTATATACAGGAGATGCCCAGGTTATACCGGCTGTACATATATAATTATATACAGGAGATGCCCAGGTTATACCGGCTGTACATATATAATTATATACAGGAGATGCCCAGGTTATACCGGCTGTACATATATAATTATATACAGGAGATGGCCAGGTTATACCAGCTGTACATATAGAATTATATACAGGAGATGCCCAGGTTATACCAGCTGTACATATACAATTATATACAGGAGATGCCCAGGTTATACTAACTGTACATATATAATTATATACAGGAGATTCCCAGGTTATACCAGCTGTACATATATCATTATATACAGGAGATGCCCAGGTTATACCAGCTGTACATATATAATTATATACAGGAGATGCCCAGGTTATACCGGCTGTACATATATAATTATATACAGGCGATGCCCAGGTTATACCGGCTGTACATATATCATTATATACAGGAGATGCCCAGGTTATATCGGCTGTACATATATCATTATATACAGGAGATGCCCAGGTTATACCGGCTGTACATATATCTTTATATACAGGAGATGTCCAGGTTATACCAGCTGTACATATATAATTATATACAGGAGACACAGGTTATACCGGCTGTACATATATAATTATATACAGGAGAAGCCCAGGTTATACCAGTTGTACATATATAATTATATACAGGAGATGCCCAGGTTATATCAGCTGTACATAGATAATTATATACAGGAGACACAGGTTATACCGGCTGTACATATATAATTATATACAGGAGATGCCCAGGTTATACCGGCTGTACATATATAATTATATACAGGAGATGCCTAGGTTATACCAGCTGTACATATAGAATTATATACAGGAGATGCCCAGGTTATACCAGCTGTACGTATACAATTATATACAGGAGATGCCAAGGTTATACGAGCTGTACATATATAATTATATACAGGAGATTCCCAGGTTATACCAGCTGTACATATATCAATATATACAGGAGATGCCCAGGTTATACCAGCTGTACATATATAATTATATACAGGAGATGCCCAGGTTATACCGGCTGTACATATATAATTATATACAGGCGATGCCCAGGTTATACCGGCTGTGCATATATCATTATATACAGGAGATGCCCAGGTTATACCGGCTGTACATATATCATTATATACAGGAGATGCCCAGGTTATACCGGCTGTACATATATCTTTATATACAGGAGATGTCCAGGTTATACCAGCTGTACATATATAATTATATACAGGAGACACAGGTTATACCAGCTGTACATATATAATTATATACAGGAGATGCCCAGGTTATATCAGCTGTACATATATAAATATATACAGGAGATGCCCAGGTTATACCGGCTGTACATATATAATTATATACAGGAGATGCCCAAGTTATACCAGCTGTACATATATAATTATATACAGGAGATGCCCAGGTTATACCAGCTGTACATATATAATTATATACAGGAGATGCCCAGGTTATACCAGCTGTACATATATAATTATATACAGGAGATGCCCAGGTTATACCGGCTGTACATATATAATTATATACAGGAGATGCCCAGGTTATACCAGCTGTACATATAGAATTATATACAGGAGATGCCCAGGTTATACCAGCTGTACATATACAATTATATACAGGAGATGCCCAGGTTATACGAACTGTACATATATAATTATATACAGGAGATTCCCAGGTTATACCAGCTGTACATATATCATTATATACAGGAGATGCCCAGGTTATACCAGCTGTACATATATAATTATATACAGGAGATGCCCAGGTTATACCGGCTGTACATATATAATTATATACAGGCGATGCCCAGGTTATACCGGCTGTACATATATAATTATATACAGGAGATGCCCAGGTTATATCGGCTGTACATATATCATTATATACAGGAGATGCCCAGGTTATACCGGCTGTACATATATCTTTATATACAGGAGATGTCCAGGTTATACCAGCAGTACATATATAATTATATACAGGAGACACAGGTTATACCGGCTGTACATATATAATTATATACAGGAGAAGCCCAGGTTATACCAGTTGTACATATATAATTATATACAGGAGATGCCCAGGTTATATCAGCTGTACATAGATAATTATATACAGGAGACACAGGTTATACCGGCTGTACATATATAATTATATACAGGAGATGCCCAGGTTATACCGGCTGTACATATATAATTATATACAGGAGATGCCCAGGTTATACCAGCTGTACGTATACAATTATATACAGGAGATGCCAAGGTTATACGAGCTGTACATATATAATTATATACAGGAGATTCCCAGGTTATACCAGCTGTACATATATCATTATATACAGGAGATGCCCAGGTTATACCAGCTGTACATATATAATTATATACAGGCGATGCCCAGGTTATACCGGCTGTGCATATATCATTATATACAGGAGATTCCCAGGTTATACCGGCTGTACATATATCATTATATACAGGAGATGCCCAGGTTATACCGGCTGTACATATATCTTTATATACAGGAGATGTCCAGGTTATACCAGCTGTACATATATAATTATATACAGGAGACACAGGTTATACCAGCTGTACATATATAATTATATACAGGAGATGCCCAGGTTATATCAGCTGTACATATATAATTATATACAGGAGATGCCCAGGTTATACCGGCTGTACATATATAATTATATACAGGAGATGCCCAAGTTATACCAGCTGTACATAGATAATTATATACAGGAGATGCCCAGGTTATACCAGCTGTACATATATAATTATATACAGGAGATGCCCAGGCTGTACCATCTGTACATATATAATTATATACAGGAGATGCCCAGGTTATACCGGCTGTACATATATAATTATATACAGGCCATGCACAGGTTATACCAGCTGTACATATATAATTATATACAGGAGATGCCCAGGTTATACCAGCTGTGCATATATAATTATATACAGGAGATACTCAGGTTATAGCAGCTGTACATATATAATTATATACAGGAGATGTCCAGGTTATACCGGCTGTACATATATAATTATATACAGGAGATGCCCAGGTTATACCAGCTGTACATATATAATTATATACAGGAGATGCCCAGGTTATACCAGCTGTACATATATAATTATATACAGGAGATGCCCAGGTTATAGCAGCTGTACATATATAATTATATACAGGAGATGCCCAGGTTATACCGGCTGTACATATATAATTATATACAGGACATGCCCAGGTTATACCAGCTGTACATATATAATTATATACAGGAGACACAGGTTATACCGGCTGTACATATATAATTATATACAGGAGATGCCCATGTTATAGCAGCTGTACATATATAATGATATACAGGAGATGCCCAGGTTATACCGGCTGTACATATATAATTATATACAGGAGATGCCCAGGTTACACCAGCTGTACATATATAATTATATACAGGAGATACCCAGGTTATACCAGATGTACATATATAATTATATACAGGAGACACAGGTTATACCGGCTGTACATATATAATTATATAAAGGAGATACCCAGGTTATACCAGCTGTACATATATCATTATATACAGGAGATGCCCAGGTTATACCGGCTGTACATATATAATTATATACAGGAGATGCCCATGTTATACCAGCTGTAGATATATAATTATATACAGGAGACACAGGTTATACCGGCTGTACATATATAATTATGTACAGGAGATGCCCAGGTTATAGCAGCTGTACATATATCATTATATACAGGAGATGCCCAGGTTATACCGGCTGTACATATATCATTATATACAGGAGATGCCCAGGTTATACCGGCTGTACATATATAATTATATACAGGAGATGCCCATGTTATACCAGCTGTAGATATATAATTATATACAGGAGACACAGGTTATACCGGCTGTACATATATAATTATATACAGGAGATGCCCAGGTTATAGCAGCTGTACATATATCATTATATACAGAAGATGCCCAGGTTATACCAGCTGTGCATATATAATTATATACAGGAGATACTCAGGTTATAGCAGCTGTACATATATAATTATATACAGGAGATGTCCAGGTTATACCGGCTGTACATATATAATTATATACAGGAGATGCCCAGGTTATACCAGCTGTACATATATAATTATATACAGGAGATGCCCAGGTTATACCAGCTGTACATATATAATTATATACAGGAGATGCCCAGGTTATAGCAGCTGTACATATATAATTATATACAGGAGATGCCCAGGTTATACCGGCTGTACATATATAATTATATACAGGACATGCCCAGGTTATACCAGCTGTACATATATAATTATATACAGGAGACACAGGTTATACCGGCTGTACATATATAATTATATACAGGAGATGCCCATGTTATAGCAGCTGTACATATATAATGATATACAGGAGATGCCCAGGTTATACCGGCTGTACATATATAATTATATACAGGAGATGCCCAGGTTACACCAGCTGTACATATATAATTATATACAGGAGATACCCAGGTTATACCAGATGTACATATATAATTATATACAGGAGACACAGGTTATACCGGCTGTACATATATAATTATATAAAGGAGATACCCAGGTTATACCAGCTGTACATATATCATTATATACAGGAGATGCCCAGGTTATACCGGCTGTACATATATAATTATATACAGGAGATGCCCATGTTATACCAGCTGTAGATATATAATTATATACAGGAGACACAGGTTATACCGGCTGTACATATATAATTATGTACAGGAGATGCCCAGGTTATAGCAGCTGTACATATATCATTATATACAGGAGATGCCCAGGTTATACCGGCTGTACATATATCATTATATACAGGAGATGCCCAGGTTATACCGGCTGTACATATATAATTATATACAGGAGATGCCCATGTTATACCAGCTGTAGATATATAATTATATACAGGAGACACAGGTTATACCGGCTGTACATATATAATTATATACAGGAGATGCCCAGGTTATAGCAGCTGTACATATATCATTATATACAGGAGATGCCCAGGTTATACCGGCTGTACATATATAATTATATACAGGAGATGCCCAGGTTATACCGGCTGTACATATATAATTATATACAGGAGATGCCCAGGTTATACCAGCTGTACATATATAATTATATACAGGAGATGCCCAGGTTATACCAGCTGTGCATATATAATTATATACAGGAGATGCCCAGGTTATACCCGCTGTACATATATAATTATATACAGGAGACACAGGTTATACCGGCTGTACATATATAATTATATACAGGAGATGCCCAGGTTATACCGGCTGTACATATATAATTATATACAGGAGATGCCCAGGTTATACCAGCTGTACATATATAATTATATACAGGAGATGCCCAGGTTATACCAGCTGTGCATATATAATTATATACAGGAGACACAGGTTATACCGGCTGTACATATATAATTATATACAGGAGATGCCCAGGTTATACCGGCTGTACATATATAATTATATACAGGAGATGCCCACGTTATAGCAGCTGTACATATATAATTATATACAGGAGATGCCCAGGTTATACCGGCTGTACATATATAATTATATACAGGAGATTCCCAGGTTACACCAGCTGTACATATATAATTATATACAGGAGATACTCATGTTATACCAGATGTACATATATAATTATATACAGGAGACACAGGTTATACCGGCTGTACATAAATAATTATATACAGGAGATACCCAGGTTATACCAGCTGTACATATATCATTATATACAGGAGATGCCCAGGTTATACCGGCTGTACATATATAATTATATACAGGAGATGCCCAGGTTATACCAGCTGTACATATATCATTATATACAGGAGATGCCCAGGTTATACCAGCTGTACATATATAATTATATACAGGAGATGCCCAGGTTATACCGGCTGTACATATATAATTATATACAGGCGATGCCCAGGTTATACCGGCTGTGCATATATAATTATATACAGGAGATGCCCAGGTTATACCGGCTGTACATATATAATTATATACAGGAGATGCCCAGGTTATACCGGCTGTACATATATAATTATATACAGGAGATGCCCAGGTTATACCGGCTGTACATATATAATTATATACAGGAGATGCCCAGGTTATACCAGCTGTACGTATACAATTATATACAGGAGATGCCCAGGTTATACGAGCTGTACATATATAATTATATACAGGAGATTCCCAGGTTATACCAGCTGTACATATATCATTATATACAGGAGATGCCCAGATTATACCAGCTGTACATATATAATTATATACAGGAGATTCCCAGGTTATACCAGCTGTACATATATCATTATATACAGGAGATGCACAGGTTATACCAGCTGTACATATATAATTATATACAGGAGATGCCCAGGTTATACCGGCTGTACATATATAATTATATACAGGCGATGCCCAGGTTATACCGGCTGTACATATATCATTATATACAGGAGATGCCCAGGTTATACCGGCTGTACATATATCATTATATACAGGAGATGCCCAGGTTATACCGGCTGTACATATATCTTTATATACAGGAGATGTCCAGGTTATACCAGCTGTACATATATAATTATATACAGGAGACACAGGTTATACCAGCTGTACATATATAATTATATACAGGAGATTCCCAGGTTATACCTGCTGTACATATATCATTATATACAGGAGATGCCCAGGTTATACCAGCTGTACATATATAATTATATACAGGAGATGCCCAGGTTATACCGGCTGTACATGTATAATTATATACAGGCGATGCCCAGGTTATACCGGCTGTACATATATCATTATATACAGGAGATGCCCAGGTTATACCGGCTGTACATATATCATTATATACAGGAGATGCCCAGGTTATACCGGCTGTACATATATCTTTATATACAGGAGATGTCCAGGTCATACCAGCTGTACATATATAATTATATACAGGAGACCCAGGTTATACCAGCTGTACATATATAATTATATACAGAAGATGCCCAGGTTATACCGGCTGTACATATATAATTATATACAGGAGATGCCCAGGTTATACCAGCTGTACATATATAATTATATACAGGAGATGCCCAGGTTATACCAGCTGTACATATATAATTATATACAGGAGATGCCCAGGCTGTACCAGCTGTACATATATAATTATATACAGGAGATGCCCAGGTTATACCGGCTGTACATATATAATTATATACAGGAGATGCCCAGGTTATACCAGCTGTACATATATAATTATATACAGGAGATGCCCAGGTTATACCAGCTGTGCATATATAATTATATACAGGAGATGCCCAGGTTATACCAGCTTTACATATATAATTATATACAGGAGATGCCCAGGTTATACCAGCTGTGCATATATAATTATATACAGGAGATACTCAGGTTATACGAGCTGTACATATATAATTATATACAGGAGATGCCCAGGTTATACCGGCTGTACATATATCATTATATACAGGAGAAGCCCAGGTTATACCAGCTGTACATATATAATTATATACAGGAGATATCCAGGTTATACCGGCTGTACATATATCATTATATACAGGAGAAGCCCAGGTTATACCAGCTGTACATATATAATTATATACAGGAGATGCCCAGGTTATACCAGCTGTACATATATAATTATATACAGGAGATGCCCAGGTTATACCAGCTGTACATATATAATTATATACAGGAGATGCCCAGGTTATACCAGCTGCACATATATAATTATATACAGGAGATGCCCAGGTTATACCACCTGTACATATATAATTATATACAGGAGACACAGGTTATACCGGCTGTACATATATAATTATATTCAGGAGATGCCCAGGTTATACCGGGTGTACATATATAATTATATACAGGAGATGCCCAGGTTATACTAGCTGTACATATATAATTATATACAGGAGAAGCCCAGGTTATACCAGCTGTACATATATAATTATATACAGGAGAAGCCCAGGTTATACCAGTTGTACATATATAATTATATACAGGAGATGCCCAGGTTATATCAGCTGTACATAGATAATTATATACAGGAGACACATGTTATACCAGCTGTACATATATAATTATATACAGGAGATGCCCAGGTTATACCGGCTGTACATATATAATTATATACAGGAGATGCCCAGGTTATACCGGCTGTACATATATAATTATATACAGGAGATGCCCAGGTTATACGAGCTGTACATATATAATTATATACAGGAGATTCCCAGGTTATACCAGCTGTACATATATCATTATATACAGTAGATGCCCAGGTTATACCAGCTGTACATATATAATTATATACAGGAGATGCCCAGGTTATACCGGCTGTACATATATAATTATATACAGGCGATGCCCAGGTTATACCGGCTGTGCATATATCATTATATACAGGAGATGCCCAGGTTATACCGGCTGTACATATATCATTATATACAGGAGATGCCCAGGTTATACCGGCTGTACATATATCTTTATATACAGGAGATGTCCAGGTTATACCGGCTGTACATATATAATTATATACAGGAGATGCCCAGGTTATACCAGCTGTACATATATAATTATATACAGGAGATGTCCAGGTTATACCAGCTGTACATATATAATTATATACAGGAGATGCCCAGGTTATACCAGCTGTACATATATAATTATATACAGGAGATGCCCAGGTTATACCAGCTGTACATATATAATTATATACAGGAGATGCCCAGGCTGTACCAGCTGTACATATATTATTATATACAGGAGATGCCCAGGTTATACCGGCTGTACATATATAATTATATACAGGAGATGCCCAGGTTATACCAGCTGTACATATATAATTATATACAGGAGATGCCCAGGTTATACCAGCTGTGCATATATAATTATATACAGGAGATACTCAGGTTATACCAGCTGTACATATATAATTATATACAGGAGATGTCCAGGATATACCGGCTGTACATATATAATTATATACAGGAGATGCCCAGGTTATACCAGCTGTACATATATAATTATATACAGGAGATGCCCAGGTTATACCAGCTGTACATATATAATTATATACAGGAGATGTCCAGGTTATACCAGCTGTACATATATAATTATATACAGGAGATGCCCAGGTTATAGCAGCTGTACATATATAATTATATACAGGAGATGCCCAGGTTATACCGGCTGTACATATTATTATTATTATTATTATTTATTGTTATAGCGCCATTTATTCCATGGCGCTTTACATGTGAGGGGGGTATACATAAAAACAAGTACAATAATCTTAAACAATACAAGTCATAACTGGTACAGGAGGAGAGAGGACCCTGCCCGCGAGGGCTCACAATCTTCAAGGGATGGGTGATAATACAGTAGGCGAGGGTAGAGCTGGTCGTGCAGCGGTTTGGTCGATCGGTGGTTACTGCAGGTTATAGGCTTGTCGGAAGAGGTGGGTCTTCAGGCTCTTTTTGAAGGTTTCGATGGTAGGTGAGAGTCTGATATGTTGTGGTAGAGAGTTCCAGAGTAGGGGGGATGCGCGAGAGAAATCTTGTATGCGATTGTGGGAAGAGGAGATAAGAGGGGAGTAGAGAAGGAGATCTTGTGAGGATCGGAGGTTGCGTGCAGGAAAGTACCGGGAGACGAGGTCACAGATGTATGGAGGAGACAGGTTGTGGATGGCTTTGTATGTCATGGTTAGGGTTTTGTAATGGAGTCTCTGGGCAATTGGGAGCCAGTGAAGGGATTGACAGATAATTGACAGATAATTGACAGATATATAATTATATACAGGAGATGCCCAGGTTATACCGGCTGTACATATATAATTATATACAGGAGACACAGGTTATACCGGCTGTACATATATAATTATATACAGGAGATGCCCAGGTTATACCGGCTGTACATATATAATTATATACAGGAGATGCCCAGGTTATAGCAGCTGTACATATATAATTATATACAGGAGATGCCCAGGTTATACCGGCTGTACATATATAATTATATACAGGAGATGCCCAGGTTACACCAGCTGTACATATATAATTATATACAGGAGATACCCAGGTTATACCAGATGTACATATATAATTATATACAGGAGACACAGGTTATACCGGCTGTACATATATAATTATATACAGGAGATACCCAGGTTACACCAGCTGTACATATATCATTATATACAGGAGATGCCCAGGTTATACCGGCTGTACATATATAATTATATACAGGAGATGCCCAGGTTATACCAGATGTACACATATAATTATATACAGGAGACACATGTTATACCGGCTGTACATATATAATTATATACAGGAGATGCCCAGTTTATAGCAGCTGTACATATATCATTATATACAGGAGATGCCCAGGTTATACCGGCTGTACATATATAATTATATACAGGAGAAGCCCAGGTTATACCAGCTGTACATATATAATTATATACAGGAGATGCCCAGGTTATACCAGCTGTACATATATAATTATATACAGGAGATGCCCAGGTTATACCAGCTGTGCATATATAATTATATACAGGAGATGCCCAGGTTATACCAGCTGTACATATATAATTATATACAGGAGACACAGGTTATACCGGCTGTACATATATAATTATATACAGGAGATGCCCAGGTTATAGCAGCTGTACATATAAAATTATATACAGGAGATGCCCAGGTTATACCAGCTGTACATATATAATTATATACAGGAGATGCCCAGGTTATACCAGCTGTACATATATAATTATATACAGGAGACACAGGTTATACCGGCTGTACATATATAATTATATACAGGAGATGCCCAGGTTATACCGGCTGTACATATATAATTATATACAGGAGATGCCCAGGTTATACCAGCTGTACATATATAATTATATACAGGAGACACAGGTTATACCGGCTGTACATATATAATTATATACAGGAGATGCCCAGGTTATAGCAGCTGTACATATATAATTATATACAGGAGATGCCCAGGTTATACCAGCTGTACATATATAATTATATACAGGAGATGCCCAGGTTACACCAGCTGTACATATATAATTATATACAGGAGATACCCAGGTTATACCAGATGTACATATATAATTATATACAGGAGACACAGGTTATACCGGCTGTACATATATAATTATATACAGGAGATGCCCAGGTTATAGCAGCTGTACATATATAATTATATACAGGAGATTCCCAGGTTATACCAGCTGTACATATATAATTATATACAGGAGATGCCCAGGTTATAGCAGCTGTACATATATAATTATATACAGGAGATTCCCAGGTTATACCAGCTGTACATATATAATTATATACAGGAGATACCCAGGTTATACCAGATGTACATATATAATTATATACAGGAGACACAGGTTATACCGGCTGTACATATATAATTATATACAGGAGATACCCAGGTTATACCAGCTGTACATATATCATTATATACAGGAGATGCCCAGGTTATACCGGCTGTACATATATAATTATATACAGGAGATGCCCAGGTTATACCAGCTGTACATATATAATTATATACAGGAGACACAGGTTATACCGGCTGTACATATATAATTATATACAGGAGATGCCCAGGTTATAGCAGCTGTACATATATCATTATATACAGGAGATGCCCAGGTTATACCGGCTGTACATACAGTATATAATTATATACAGGAGATGCCCAGGTTATACCGGCTGTACATATATAATTATATACAGGAGATGCCCAGGTTATACCAGCTGTACATAGATAATTATATACAGGAGATGCCCAGGTTATACCAGCTGTACATATATAATTATATACAGGAGATGCCCAGGTTATACCAGCTGTACATATATAATTATATACAGGAGATGCCCAGGTTATACCGGCTGTACATATATAATTATATACAGGAGATGCCCAGGTTATACCAGCTGTACATATATAATTATATACAGGAGATGCCCAGGTTATACCGGCTGTACATATATAATTATATACAGGAGATGCCCAGGTTATACCAGCTGTACATATATAATTATATACAGGAGATGCCCAGGTTATACCAGCTGTACATATATAATTATATACAGGAGATGCCCAGGTTATACCAGCTGTACATATATAATTATATACAAGAGATGCCCAGGTTATACCGGCTGTACATATATAATTATATACAGGAGATGCCCAGGTTATACCAGCTGTACATATATAATTACATACAGGAGACACAGGTTATACCGGCTGTACATATATAATTATATACAGGAGATGCCCAGGTTATAGCAGCTGTACATATATAATTATATACAGGAGATGCCCAGGTTATACCGGCTGTACATATATAATTATATACAGGAGATGCCCAGGTTACACCAGCTGTACATATATAATTATATACAGGAGATACCCAGGTTATACCAGATGTACATTAATAATTATATACAGGAGACACAGGTTATACCGGCTGTACATATATAATTATATACAGGAGATACCCAGGTTATACCAGCTGTACATATATCATTATATACAGGAGATGCCCAGGTTATACCGGCTGTACATATATAATTATATACAGGAGATGCCCAGGTTATACCAGATGTACATATATAATTATATACAGGAGACACAGGTTATACCGGCTGTACATATATAATTATATACAGGAGATGCCCAGTTTATAGCAGCTGTACATATATCATTATATACAGGAGATGCCCAGGTTATACCGGCTGTACATATATAATTATATACAGGAGATGCCCAGGTTATACCGGCTGTACATATATAATTATATACAGGAGATGCCCAGGTTATACCAGCTGTACATATATAATTATATACAGGAGATGCCCAGGTTATACCAGCTGTGCATATATAATTATATACAGGAGATGCCCAGGTTATACCAGCTGTACATATATAATTATATACAGGAGACACAGGTTATACCGGCTGTACATATATAATTATATACAGGAGATGCCCAGGTTATAGCAGCTGTACATATAAAATTATATACAGGAGATGCCCAGGTTATACCAGCTGTACATATATAATTATATACAGGAGATGCCCAGGTTATACCAGCTGTACATATATAATTATATACAGGAGACACAGGTTATACCGGCTGTACATATATAATTATATACAGGAGATGCCCAGGTTATAGCAGCTGTACATATATAATTATATACAGGAGCTTCCCAGGTTATACCAGCTGTACATATATAATTATATACAGGAGATACCCAGGTTATACCAGATGTACATATATAATTATATACAGGAGACACAGGTTATACCGGCTGTACATATATAATCATATACAGGAGATACCCAGGTTATACCAGCTGTACATATATCATTATATACAGGAGATGCCCAGGTTATACCGGCTGTACATATATAATTATATACAGGAGATGCCCAGGTTATACCAGCTGTACATATATAATTATATACAGGAGACACAGGTTATACCGGCTGTACATATATAATTACATACAGGAGATGCCCAGGTTATAGCAGCTGTACATATATCATTATATACAGGAGATGCCCAGGTTATACCGGCTGTACATATATAATTATATACAGAAGATGCCCAGGTTATACCGGCTGTACATATATAATTATATACAGGAGATGCCCAGGTTATACCAGCTGTACATAGATAATTATATACAGGAGATGCCCAGGTTATACCAGCTGTACATATATAATTATATACAGGAGATGCCCAGGTTATACCACCTGTACATATATAATTATATACAGGAGATGCCCAGGTTATACCGGCTGTACATATATAATTATATACAGGAGATGCCCAGGTTATACCAGCTGTACATATATAATTATATACAGGAGATGCCCAGGTTATACCGGCTGTACATATATAATTATATACAGGAGATGCCCAGGTTATACCAGCTGTACATATATAATTATATACAGGAGATGCCCAGGTTATACCAGCTGTACATATATAATTATATACAGGAGATGCCCAGGTTATACCAGCTGTACATATATAATTATATACAGGAGATGCCCAGGTTATACCGGCTGTACATATATAATTATATACAGGAGATGCCCAGGTTATACCAGCTGTACATATATAATTATATACAGGAGACACAGGTTATACCGGCTGTACATATATAATTATATACAGGAGATGCCCAGGTTATAGCAGCTGTACATATATAATTATATACAGGAGATGCCCAGGTTATACCGGCTGTACATATATAATTATATACAGGAGATGCCCAGGTTACACCAGCTGTACATATATAATTATATACAGGAGATACCCAGGTTATACCAGATGTACATATATAATTATATACAGGAGACACAGGTTATACCGGCTGTACATATATAATTATATACAGGAGATACCCAGGTTATACCAGCTGTACATATATCATTATATACAGGAGATGCCCAGGTTATACCGGCTGTACATATATAATTATATACAGGAGATGCCCAGGTTATACCAGATGTACATATATAATTATATACAGGAGACACAGGTTATACCGGCTGTACATATATAATTATATACAGGAGATGCCCAGTTTATAGCAGCTGTACATATATCATTATATACAGGAGATGCCCAGGTTATACCGGCTGTACATATATAATTATATACAGGAGATGCCCAGGTTATACCGGCTGTACATATATAATTATATACAGGAGATGCCCAGGTTATACCAGCTGTACATATATAATTATATACAGAGGATGCCCAGGTTATACCAGCTGTGCATATATAATTATATACAGGAGATGCCCAGGTTATACCAGCTGTACATATATAATTATATACAGGAGACACAGGTTATACCGGCTGTACATATATAATTATATACAGGAGATGCCCAGGTTATAGCAGCTGTACATATAAAATTATATACAGGAGATGCCCAGGTTATACCAGCTGTACATATATAATTATATACAGGAGATGCCCAGGTTATACCAGCTGTACATATATAATTATATACAGGAGACACAGGTTATACCGGCTGTACATATATAATTATATACAGGAGATGCCCAGGTTATACCGGCTGTACATATATAATTATATACAGGAGATGCCCAGGTTATACCAGCTGTACATATATAATTATATACAGGAGACACAGGTTATACCGGCTGTACATATATAATTATATACAGGAGATGCCCAGGTTATAGCAGCTGTACATATATAATTATATACAGGAGATGCCCAGGTTATACCAGCTGTACATATATAATTATATACAGGAGATGCCCAGGTTACACCAGCTGTACATATATAATTATATACAGGAGATACCCAGGTTATACCAGATGTACATATATAATTATATACAGGAGACACAGGTTATACCGGCTGTACATATATAATTATATACAGGAGATGCCCAGGTTATACCAGCTGTACATATATAATTATATACAGGAGATTCCCAGGTTATACCAGCTGTACATATATAATTATATACAGGAGATGCCCAGGTTATAGCAGCTGTACATATATAATTATATACAGGAGATTCCCAGGTTATACCAGCTGTACATATATAATTATATACAGGAGATACCCAGGTTATACCAGATGTACATATATAATTATATACAGGAGACACAGGTTATACCGGCTGTACATATATAATTATATACAGGAGATACCCAGGTTATACCAGCTGTACATATATCATTATATACAGGAGATGCCCAGGTTATACCGGCTGTACATATATAATTATATACAGGAGATGCCCAGGTTATACCAGCTGTACATATATAATTATATACAGGAGATGCCCAGGTTATACCGGCTGTACATATATAATTATATACAGGAGATGCCCAGGTTATACCAGCTGTACATATATAATTATATACAGGAGATGCCCAGGTTATACCGGCTGTACATACAGTATATAATTATATACAGGAGATGCCCAGGTTATACCAGCTGTACATATATAATTATATACAGGAGATGCCCAGGTTATACCAGCTGTACATATATAATTATATACAGGAGACACAGGTTATACCGGCTGTACATATATAATTATATACAGGAGATGCCCAGGTTATACCGGCTGTACATATATAATTATATACAGGAGATGCCCAGGTTATACCGGCTGTACATATATAATTATATACAGGAGATGTCCAGGTTATACCAGCTGTACATATATAATTATATACAGGAGACACAGGTTATACCGGCTGTACATATATAATTATATACAGGAGATGCCCAGGTTATACCGGCTGTACATATATAATTATATACAGGAGATGCCCAGGTTATACCAGCTGTACATATATAATTATATACAGGAGATGCCCAGGTTATACCGGCTGTACATATATAATTATATACAGGAGATGCCCAGGTTATACCAGCTGTACATATATAATTATATACAGGAGATGCCCAGGTTATACCGGCTGTACTTATATAATTATATACAGGAGATGCCCAGGTTATACCAGTATGCTCCATCACCACCTCCAGTAGTAAAAAAATCAAAACACCACACTAATTTATAGAAAACCAACAAAATTAAAAAAAGCACTCACAGTGTTATTCCTTTAATCCGGCATCTAATAATCTAAAAATATCCAATAGTCCAGCACATTCCTACAAAATAATCTGGACCAGAGGTTTGTCTGGAGACGCCCCGTGGAGAGGTCCTTACAGGATGGTCTTAGGACAGATTAATAACGTAGATTATCGGATAATGTGTCATGTCTCTTTAATAGCGGATTATAGGAATGTGACTGTACATATCCTCGGCACGCGCACACCACACTTACTTGTCTTTAGGCTCCTTGCTCTTATTCTTGTCCTTATTTTTGCTGTTATTACGAAAGAGAATATAAAATGTATGTGATCTGCGAGGTTATAAGGGAGGATCAGATTTTCTCACATGAAACAAGTTAAGGGCGATCTCCTGCCTGATATCTCTTACCCCATAGCTCCCCTGCCCCATAGCTCTCCTGCCCCATAGCTCTCCTGCCCCACAGCTCCCGTGCCCCACAGCTCTCCTGCCCCATAGCTCTCCTGCCTGATATCTCTTACCCCATAGCTCCCCTGCCCCATAGCTCCCCTGCCCCATAGCTCCCCTGCCCCATAGCTCTCCTGCCCCACAGCTCTCCTGCCCCATAGCTCTCCTGCCCCATAGCTCCCCTGCCCCATAGCTCTCCTGCCCCATAGCTCCCCTGCCCCATAGCTCTCCTGCCCCATAGCTCTCCTGCCCCATAGTTCTCCTGCCTGATATCTCTTACCCCATAGCTCTCCTGCCCCATAGTTCTCCTGCCTGATATCTCTTACCCCATAGCTCTCCTGCCCCATAGCTCTCCTGCCCCATAGCTCTCCTGCCCCCATAGCTCTCCTGCCCCCATAGCTCTCCTGCTCCTGCCCCATAGCTCTCCTGCCCCATAGCTCTCCTGCCCCATAGCTCTCCTGCTCCTGCCCCATAGCTCTCCTGCCCCATAGCTCTCCTGCCCCCATAGCTCTCCTGCTCCTGCCCCATAGCTCTCCTGCTCCTGCCCCATAGCTCTCCTGCCCCATAGTTCTCCTGCCCCATAGCTCTCCTGCCCCCATAGCTCTCCTGCCCCATATCTCTCCTGCCCCATAGCTCTCCAGCTCCTGCCCCATAGCTCTCCTGCTCCTGCCCAATAGCTCTCCTGCCCCATAGTTCTCCTGCCCCATAGTTCTCCTGCCCCATAGCTCTCCTGCCCCCATAGCTCTCCTGCCCCATAGTTCTCCTGCCCCATAGCTCTCCTGCCCCCATAGCTCTCCTGCCCCCATAGCTCTCCTGCCCCATAGCTCTCCTGCCCCCATAGCTCTCCTGCCCCCATAGCTCTCCTGCCCAATAGCTCTCCTGCCCCATAGTTCTCCTGCCCCATAGTTCTCCTGCCCCATAGCTCTCCTGCCCCCATAGCTCTCCTGCCCCATAGCTCTCCTGCCCCATAGCTCCCCTGCCCCATAGCTCCCCTGCCCCATAGGTCTCCTGCCCCATAGCTCCCCTGCCCCATAGCTCCCCTGCCCCATAGGTCTCCTGCCCCATAGGTCTCCTGCCCCATAGCTCCCCTGCCCCATAGCTCCCCTGCCCCATAGGTCTCCTGCCCCATAGCTCTCCTGCCCGATATCTGTCCTTTCTGATATCTCTCCTGTCCGGTATCTGTCCTGCCGGATGTGTCTCTTTTTTTTTTAGTTTTCCAATTTTACCTGGAAACAGTCAGCAAGCTGCCGTTGACAGAACTTATAATTGTACATTTGGTATACACGGCAAGGAGGACAACTTTGATCTGATGACAGGTCCCCTTTTGAAATGTACTAAACTTTTTAAGACTATGACCTGCATTTATTAATGTCCCAAAATCTGAAAATTAATTTTTTTACCAGCTGAGACACCAGTTTTTGGTGTAAACTGAGCCCTAAAAAGTCACATATCAATTTTGCGCAAAATTGGAGAATTTGTGACTTTTTGGGCTTATTTACACTGAAGAACTGGTGTCAACTTGGGCGGAAGGAATTTAATAAAATCGTTTTACCAAATTATTTTTACTGCATAATAAATGCTGTAAAAAGAAAAACCCAAGAAAACAACAATAGGAAAATTGTCATTGTTTTTCACCATTCCACCTCATTTTTATTTTTTTTCCAGTTTTGCAGTACAGTAGATGGTAAATAGAATAGTGTCACTATAACAGCTATTTCACCGCCCGTCACTGCTCCCAACACCATATGGCGGTATAATTAGACAGACCTCCCATTCAGGGACCTGGGAAAACTGAATATAACCCATTAGCAGGTAGAGATTCTCTTCAATTGTGGACACCCTTTGTGTGCTGTAGATGAGCTGTAAACCTGTAGCATACATGATTTATGTACCTGAAGATGCCGCCTTTTTTCTCCTTTCCTTTAGCCCTGAAATCATAAGATGCAGGCACATTGTAAGCTTATATTACAAACACTAGGAACATTTCCAACATGCCTGAGAGGGTCCGTCTATTCATTACAGAGCTGCATCTGGTTAATGGATGGGCATCAGCATCTCCGGGCAGAGCCCTTCCCACTCTTCTATCTCTATTATGAAACTAGTGTTCTGTTGACCCCGCCCCTGAGGAACTATTACATTTCTGTTCCTGGAATTTTGCCACTACCTTAAACGCCAAGCCTTCTGAAGTTAACAGTGAGGACCACCTCTCCCGTATCTGTCCTATTGGTCATGAACTTTCGATTGTTCTTTTATTACTGGTTCGACAAGCAGGCTTTCACTGCATATGAGTTTTGTCCTCTGGTGCCACCAACAGTGCCACCATCAGGGCATTTCTGCGCTTACTGGTGTATGGGGCCCGGAGAGCAGAAGCCAAGAGGGGGGCCAGACCAAGTCCTGGTGCTCCACTGCTGTCAACAGAACGTTAGTACACGCAGCTTGGAGCTCCCTCCACCTCTTCTGGGAGATACTGGTGACAGCGCCTTAAGCGATGACGTCATCGTGCCGGCACGTTTTCATGCTGGACATCAGAAGTGGAATTGCAGGGGATCATATGAGACATAAGTATGAAAAACTTAAAAAAAAATATATTAAATTAATGGGTGTGGGGGGAGCATATGATGATGAATTGAGGGTGGGGGACAGGGGACAGTAACTGATGCTGTATTGAAGGTAGGGTGGGGGAGCGCAAATAATGATGGATTGGAGGTAGGGGAGAGCAAACGATTAACCGAAGGTGGGGGGTGGGGAGAGTAAAGGTTTATGTATTGAAGGTGGGGGAGCAAGTGACTATGAATAGACTGGGAAGTGGGGGAGAGTAAATGATGATGAATTGAAACTGGGGGATGGGATACAGCAAATGATTATGAATAGAAACTAGGAAGTGGGGGAGAGTAAATTATTATGAAGAGACTGGGTGAAGAACAGAAAATGAGGATGAATTTAGGGTGGGGGAGAGCAACTGATGAATTGAGGGGGTCCTGATACTGTGTAGGGTGGCACTATATCTCTTTTATTCTTCATCTGAGTGTAGAAGTTGGGGAAAAAGTGGGGAATGTACTCTGAAAGTGGTGCTCTAGATAACTGTGTTATTTTCTGAAAAGACGAGTCTTAGCTGGAAGTACTGATGGCGGTCTGTGCTGGATGAAGAAAAAAACGAAGATAAAGGACTTCTACTACAGACATTGCAGGTCAGTCAGTGTATTACCTGTACACTGACACAATAAAACTATGTACAGAGCTCCTGTGTATAATGTCTCTGGTGATGACTGCATTACCTGTACACTGACACAATACAGTATATACAGAGCTCCTGTGTATAATATCACCGGTGATCACTTTATTACCTGTACACTATACAGTATACAGTTGTGGCCAAAAGTATTGACACCTCTGCAATTCTGTCAGATAATACTCAGTTTCTTCCTGAAAATGATTGCAAACACAAATTCTTTGGTATTATTATCTTCATTTAATTTGTCTTAAATGAAAAAACACAAAAGAGAATGAAGCAAAAAGCAAAACATTGATCATTTCACACAAAACTCCAAAAATGGGCCAGACAAAAATATTAGCACCCTCAGCCTAATACTTGGTTGCACAACCTTTAGCCAAATTAACTGCGACCAACCGCTTCCGGTAACCATCAATGAGTTTCTTACAATGCTCTGCTGGAATTTTAGACCATTCTTCTTGGCAAACTGCTCCAGGTCCCTGATATTAGAAGGGTGCCTTCTCCAAACTGCCATTTTTAGATCTCTCCACAGGTGTTCTATGGGATTCAGGTCTGGATTCATTGCTGGCCACCTTAGAAGTCTCCGGTGCTTTCTCTCAAACCATTTTTTAATGCTTTTTGAAGTGTGTTTTGGGTCATTGTCCTGCTGGAAGACCCATGACCTCTGAGGGAGACCCAGCTTTCTCACACTGGGCCCTACATTATGCTGCAAAATTTGTTGGTAGTCTTCAGACTTCATAATGCCATGCACACGGTCAAGCAGTCCAGTGGCAGAGGCAGCAAAGCATCCCCAAAACATCAGGGAACCTCCGCCATGTTTGACTGTAGGGACCGTGTTCTTTTCTTTGAATGCCTCTTTTTTTCTCCTGTAAACTCTATGTTGATGCCTTTGCCCAAAAAGCTCTACTTTTGTCTCATCTGACCAGAGAACATTCTTCCAAAACGTTTTAGGCTTTTTCAGGTAAGTTTTGGTAAACTCCAGCCTGGCTTTTTTATGTCTCGGGGTAAGAAGTGGGGTCTTCCTGGGTCTCCTACCATACAGTCCCTTTTCATTCAGACGCCGACGGATAGTACGGGTTGACACTGTTGTACCCTCGGACTGCAGGGCAGCTTGAACTTGTTTGGATGTTAGTCGAGGTTCTTTATCCAACATTCGCACAATCTTGCATTGAAATCTCTTGTCAATTTTTCTTTTCCATCCACATCTAGGGAGGTTAGCCACAGTGCCATGGGCTTTACACTTCTTGATGACACTGTGCACGGTAGACACAGGAACATTCAGGTCTTTGGAGATGGACTTGTAGCCTTGAGATTGCTCATGCTTCCTCACAATTTGGTTTCTCAAGTCCCCAGACAGTTCTTTGGTCTTCTTCTTTCTTTTCTCCATGCTCAATGTGGTACACATAAGGACACAGGACAGAGGTTGAGTCAACTTTAATCCATGTCAACTGGCTGCAAGTGTGATTTAGTTATTGCCAACACCTGTTAGGTGCCACAGGTAAGTTACAGGTGCTGTTAATTACACAAATTAGAGAAGCATCACATAATTTTTCGAACAGTGCCAATACTTTTGTCCACCCTCTTTTTTATGTTTGGTGTGGAATTATATCCAATTTGGCTTTAGGACAATTCTTTTTGTGTTTTTCATTTAAGACAAATTAAATGAAGATAATAATACCAAAGAATTTGTGTTTGCAATCATTTTCAGGAAGAAACTGCGTATTATCTGACAGAATTGCAGGGGTGTCAATACTTTTGGCCACAACTGTATACAGAGCTCCTGTGTATAATTTCACCAGTGATCACTGTATTACCTGTACACTGACACTATATACAGAGCTCCTGTGTATAATGTCACTGGTGATCCCTGTATTACCTGTCCACTATACAATATATATAGAGCTCCTGTGTGTAATGTCACTGGTGATCCCGGTATTACCTGTACACTATATACTATATTCAGAGACCCTGTGTATAATGTCACTGGTGATCCCTGTATTACCTGAACACAGACACTATATTCAGTGATCCGGTGTGTAATGTCAGTGGTGATCCCTGTATTACCTGTACACTGACACTATATACAGCGCTCCTGTGTATAATGTCACTGGTGATCACTGTATTACCTGTACACTATATACAGATGTCTTGTGTATAATGTCACTGGTGATCCCGGTATTACCTGTATACTGACACTATATACAGAGCTCCTGTGTATAATATCACTGATGATTCATATATTACCTGTACACTGACACTGTATACAGAGCTCTTGTGTATAATGTCACTGGTGATCCCGGTATTACCTGTATACTGACACTATATACAGCGCTCCTGTGTATAATGTCACCGGTGATCACTGTATTACCTGTACACTGACACTATATGCAGAGGTCCTGTGTATAATGTCACTGGTGATTCCGGTATTACCTGTATACTGACACTATATACAGCGCTCCTGTGTATAATGTCACTGGTGATCCCTGTATTACCTGTACACTATACACTATATACAGAGCTCTTGTGTATAATGTCACTGGTGATCCCTATATTACCTTTACACTGACACTATATACAGAGCTCTTGTGTATAATGTCACTGGTGATCCCGGTATTACCTGTATACTGACACTATATATAGCACTCCTGTGTATAATGTCAATGGTGATCCCTGTATTACCTGTACACTGACACTATATACAGAGCTCCTGTGTATAATGTCACTGGTAATCATTGTATTACCTGTACACTGACACTATATACAGAGCTCCTGTGTATAATGTCACTGGTAATCACTGTATTACCTGTACACTATACACAGAGCTCTTGTGTATAATGTCACTGGTGATCCCGTTATTACCTGTATACTGACACTATATACAGCGCTCCTGTGTATAATGTCACTGGTGATCCTTGTATTACCTGTACACTGACACTATATACAGAGCTCCTGTGTATAATGTCACTGGTGATCCCTGTATTACCTGTATACTGACACTATATACAGAGCTCTTGTGTATAATGTCACTGGTGATCCCGGTATTACCTGTATACTGACACTATATACAGCGCTCCTGTGTATAATGTCACTGGCGATCCCTGTATTACCTGTACACTGACACTATATACAGAGCTCCTGTGTATAATGTCACTGGTGATCACTGTATTACCTGTACACTGACACTATATACAGCGCTCCTGTGTATAATGTCACTGGTAATCACTGTATTACCTGTACACTATACACAGAGCTCTTGTGTATAATGTCACTGGTGATCCCGGTATTACCTGTATACTGACACTATATACAGCGCTCCTGTGTATAATGTCACTGGTGATACCTGTATTACCTGTACACTGACACTATATACAGAGCTCTTGTGTATAATGTCACTGGTGATCCCTGTATTACCTGTATACTGACAGTATATACAGCGCTCCTGTGTATAATATCACTGATGATCCATATATTACCTGTACACGGACACTATATACAGAGCTCCTGTGTATAATGTCACTGGTGATCCCGGTATTACCTGTATACTGAGAGTATATACAGCGCTCCTGTGTATAATATCACTGATGATCCATATATTACCTGTACACTGACACTATATACAGAGCTCCTGTGTATAATGTCACTGGTGATCCCGGTATTACCTGTATACTGACACTATATACAGCGCTCCTGTGTATAATGTCACTGGTGATCCCTGTATTACCTGTACACTGACACTATATACAGAGCTCCTGTGTATAATGTCACTGGTGATCCCGGTATTACCTGTATACAGACAGTATATACAGCGCTCCTGTGTATAATGTCACTGGTGATCCCTGTATTACCTGCATACTGACACTATATATAGTGCTCCTGTGTATAATGTCACTGGTGATCCCGGTATTACCTGTATACTGACACTATATACAGCGCTCCTGTGTATAATGTCACTGGTGATCCCTGTATTACCTGTACACTGACACTATATACAGCGCTCCTGTGTATAATGTCACTGGTGATCCCGGTATTACCTGTATACTGACAGTATATACAGCGCTCCTGTGTATAATGTCACTGGTGATCCCTGTATTACCTGTACACTGACACTATATACAGTGCTCCTGTGTATAATGTCACTGGTGATCCCTGTATTACCTGTACACTGACACTATATACAGTGCTCCTGTGTATAATGTCACTGGCGATCCCGGTATTACCTGTATACTGACAGTATATACAGCGCTCCTGTGTATAATATCACTGATTATCCATATATTACCTGTACACTGACACTATATACAGAGCTCCTGTGTATAATGTCACTGGTGATCCCGGTATTACCTGTATACTGACACTATATACAGCGCTCCTGTGTATAATGTCACTGGTGATCGCTGTATTACCTGTACACTGACACTATATACAGAGCTCCTGTGTATGTCACTGGTAATCACTGCATTACTTGTACACTATATACAGAGCTCCTGTGTATAATGTCACTGGTGATCACTATTACCTGTACACTGACACTATATATAGAGCTCCTGTGTATAATGTCACTGGTGATCATTGTATTACCTGTACACTATACACTATATGCAGAGCTCCTGTGTATAATGTCACTGGTGATCACTATTACCTGTACACTGACACTATATATAGAGCTCCTGTGTATAATGTCACTGGTGATCCCTGTATTACCTGTACACTATACACTATATACATAGCTCCTGTGTATAATGTCACTGGTGATCACTATTACCTGTACACTGACACTATATATAGAGCTCCTGTGTATAATGTCACTGGTGATCACTGTATTAGGTCTGTTTCACACTTCAGTTTTTTCTGTCAGTCAAAATCCGCCAAAATAGTGGAAAACTGATCAGGCGGACTGACAGAAACGGGGGTGAGCGGATTGGCGGATGTACGGATCCACCGCAGGTAAAAATTTAGAGAGAGAGAGAAAAAAAAGAGAGAGAGAAAAAAAGAAAAGAGAGAGAGAGAGAAAAAGAAAAGAGAGAGAAAAAAGAAAAGAGAGAGAGAGAGAGAAAAAAGAAAAGAGAGAGAGAGAGAAAAAAAAAAAAGAGAGAGAGAGAATTTTTTTATTCCAGCAGCCAGAAAAGATTCATGGTTAAAAAGGGAAAATGCGGATCCACAGGGCGAAAAAACGTTACAGGCTCTGTTTGATGATCTCAGCGGACGGCAAAAATTTGGCGGATCCGCAAAAAAAAAGGATACAACGGATGGCCATCCGTCAAGATCCGCCGGTAATGCAACTCAATGGGGGAAAAAACGGATCCTCCAAACAAAATGGCGGATCCGTTTTTTTTTCAAAACGGCGGATTTTGACTGATGGTGACAAACGGAAGTGTGAAACAGGCCTTACCTGTATACTGACACTATATACAGAGCTCCTGTGTATAATGTCACTGGTGGTCACTGTATTACCTGTACACTGACACTATATACAGAGCTCCTGTGTATAATGTCACTGGTGGTCACTGTATTACCTGTACACTGACACTATATACAGAGATCCTGTGTATGATGTCAATGTTGATCACTGTATTAGCTGTATACTGACACTATATACAGGGGTCCTGTGTATAATGTCACTGGTGATCACTGTATTACCTGTACACTGACACTATATACAGAGATCCTGTGTATGATGTCAATGTTGATCACTGTATTAGCTGTATACTGACACTATATACAGGGGTCCTGTGTATAATGTCACTGGTGATCACTGTATTACCTGTACACTGACACTATACACTGTATAATATGTACAGAGCTCCTGTGTACAATGGTACTTATGGTAATACTAGTATTGTGGTTTTTCACTAATGATCAGTATATTGATATTCGGTCACAGTGTGTTGGTAATATGTGGCCTGGTGATGGTGTAGTAATATTTGTCTTTGTATGTGGTATTACTCGGTCGCTATGTGGTGGTAATATGTGGTCCGACCATGGCGTGGTGGTATTTGTTCTTTGTAAGTGATATTGATCATTTAAAAAAAAATGTATATGACACATTACATTGAAAATAAATTAATAAAAATATACCTAAAAAGAATATTAGGTATCTTAACAAATGTTTAACAGTAGAGTAGGGCCCAGCCAAAAGATTTTACCTGATCATGGTGGTGGCTTAAAAAAATATTTTGGCCAAAACAAAAGCTGCCTGGCTATGTATGTGATCTGGTGTTCAGTGGGAACTATTAATGTGTGATTAGTGAGGATGTGGTGCAGATGTGGAGTTTTTGCATGAGTGGGCGGTGGGACTGTGGAAGGTTTGAGGGGTGAAGGTGGAACTGGGGTGGAGTCTGGGTGGAGTCTCAAAGGGGCCCAAAAGGGCCCAAAAATGTTTCCAGTATTGGGCGGCCCTGAAAATTCCTGGTGTCAGCCCTGGCCACCACTGGGCCACACAGCGGACTACGTAAACTTTCCATACATATATGACCAGTCTAAACTGAATAGGTAAAACAACAATAAAGACAACAATGGTTGAAAAACACACAAGCCAAGCCTCAGATTCTCACCACAAATCGCCCAGATTAGATTATTCTCTAATGAGGCAGCAATTAATCATTTATTGTAGAATAAACCCCTCCCCAGAGAACACAGAATATACATACACATTCCAACCTGTATATCCATCTATATCACACAAGCAACCCACTCAGGCTCATAAGTTGGCCTTATATAGAAATAGGTAATAGTGAGAATCTTAAGACTAAAAATCGAAAAAGAGAAAAAAAAATATAAGGAATAACAATAAAATAATGCAAGAAAAAGAAATGAAAAAAATATTCAAAGCAAAATATAAGATATAAAATGCAAAAAAAGAAATAAAGTAAAATAAATAACAATACAACAAAAATATAAAGGAAACAAAATGCAAAAAAATAAATAAAAAAAAAGACAAAATAAATAAAACAACGCAACAATAAACCTCAGTGATACCTGAGCTCATCCAGCTCTTCTCTGTGTAGGCAAATTAAATATTCATGTTATTAGGAGAGAAAAAAAAAACAATGGTTATATTTTTATTTTTTTTTTTACCTTACAGGGCCAGATTATATTATACAGTACTTAATGTATAAGACAGAGTTTCTGGTGCTGTCTGTGTCATCCTCACAGAGCGGTATGATCGATTTTTACCCCCTTCTTGCATGCAGCACAGTATATCAAAACAGTGCCACATCTGTCCTGTGGTTGCGTCGGGTACTGCAGGTCATCCCTGTTGAAGTGAACGGGTCTGAGCTGTAATACCACAGGCAACCTGTGGACAGGTTTGGCGCTCTTTCTGGAAGCAAGGTGCCAAGCTTTTCTCGCTTGAGTCAAGTAGAAGGGCCGGGAAAAGGGGGACGGAACAGAAAATAAGTTATGTCTTCTTAAAACATTAGAGGAGATAAGTTGCTGATCAATGGGGGGGGGGTCTGTTTGCTGGGACCCCAGCGATCCCAAGATCAGGCACTGGAACCCCAATCTCGGGTTCCCTGGAAGTTCAAGGAGTCGGACTCCCAGCAATCAGCAAGTTATGTCCTATCCTATGGAGAGGGGGTCACTTTTTTGATGAGGATACAACCCCTCATTTGTAAATGAAGGACCACTATGCCCTCGTGTTACTGGATTAACCTGAAGTCAAGGCCCAATCTCACCGGACCCCATAATAACTACTTCATGGCACATCAGGTCCCCATTTCCGTCAGTCACCTGGCAAGACTCCTGAAGACACAAGTGTCAGGGCTGTGAGATCTCAGCACGTGGGCTGACCGTGCATCTCAATGTCAGGAGGCTGCCGGCTTTACGTGGCATTTTAGGCCATGTGTCTGATCCTACTGGTGATGCGGAGCTCCTCGCCCCTGTATAATAGTCTGCATTCATGGGAAGAGGTGAGACCTAACATTCAGGACCATGCAGGGGGACGTGTGAGGATGTGTGGGGAGTGGGATTTCTCCGCGTGGAGCGGCTTCTGCTGTGCTTTCACAAAAGATAATTTGGGATACACAAACCGCCTACAAAAATACATGGTGGGAGCGAAACATACAGCCGAGGCAACGTAGAACATCGACAACGCAGAATGTTACCAGTAAGTATGGTGTCAGCTTTATTGCTGGGGGTAAGAATTATCGCACTGCCCCCAAAATTAAGATCATTTCTATCACTCACAAATAACAGATTAGCACAGACATGGAACTTGGGGGCACTATAGCTGTGATTAGGGGCAATGGATGGCATTTGGGGGCACTATAACTGTGATTAGGGGCAATGGATGGCATTTGGGGGCACTATAACTGTGGTTAGGGGCAATGGATGGTATTTGGGGGCACTATAGCTGTGGTTGGGGCAATGGATGGTATTCGGGGGCACTATAGCTGTGGTTAGGGGCAATGGATAGCATTTGGGGGCACTATAGCTGTGGTTAGGGGCAATGGATGGCATTTGGGGCACTATAGCTGTGGATAGGGGTAATTGATGGTATTTGGGGGCACTATAGCTGTGGTTAGGGGCAATGGAAGGTATTTGGGGGCGCTATAGCTGTGGTTAGGGGCAATGGATGGTATTTGGGGGCACTATAACTGTGGTTAGGGGCAATGGATGGTATTTGGGGGCACTATAGCTGTGGTTAGGGGCAATGGATGGCATTTGTGGGCACTATAGCTGTGGTTAGGGGCAATGGATGGTATTTGGGGGCACTCTAGATGTGGTTAGGGGCAGTGGATGGTACTTGGGGGCACTATAACTGTGGTTAGGGGCAATGGATGGCATTTGGGGGCACTATAGCTGTGGTTTGGGGCAATGGAAGGTATTTGGGGGCACTATAGCTGTGGTTAGGGCCAATTGATGGCATTTGGGGGAACTATAGCTGTGGTTAGGGGCAATGGATGGCATTTGGGAGCACTATAGCTGTGGTTAGGGGCAATGGATGGTATTTGGGGGCACTATAGCTGTGGTTTGGGGCAATGGAAGGTATTTGGGGGCACTATAGCTGTGGTTAGGGCCAATTGATGGCATTTGGGGGAACTATAGCTGTGGTTAGGGGCAATGGATGGCATTTGGGAGCACTATAGCTGTGGTTAGGGGCAATGGATGGTATTTGGGGGCACTATAGCTGTTGTTAGGGGCAATGGATGGCATTTGGGGGCACTATAGCTGTGGTTAGGGGCAATTGATGGTATTTGGGGGCACTATAGCTGTGGTTAGGGGCAATGGAAGGTATTTGGGGGCACTATAGCTGTGGTTAGGGGCAGAGGATGGTATTTGGGGCACACTAGATGTGGTTAGGGGCAGTGGATGGTACTTGGGGGGCACTATAACTGTGGTTAGGGGCAATGTATGTTGTTTGGGATCACTCTAGCTATGGTTAGGGTCAGTGGATGGTATTTGGGTCATACCAGCTGTGGTTAGGGGCAGTGGAAGGTATTTGGGACATCTTAGCTGTGGTTAGGGGCAGTGGAAGGTATTTGGGACATCCTAGCTGTGGTTAGGGGCAGTGGACGGTTTTTGGGACATCCTAGCTGTGGTTAGGGGCAGTGGAAGGTTTTTGGGACATCCTAGCTGTGGTTAGGGGCAGTGGATGGTATTTTGGACATCCTAGCTGTGGTTAGGGGCAGTGGATGGTATTTTGGACATCCTAGCTGTGGTTAGGGGTAGTGGATGGTATTTGGGACATCCTAGCTGTGGTTAGGGGCAGTGGAAGGTTTTTGGGACATCCTAGCTGTGGTTAGGGGCAGTGGAAGGTTTTTGGGACATCCTAGCTGTGGTTAGGGGCAGTGGAAGGTATTTGGGACATCCTAGCTGTGGTTAGGGGCAGTGGATGGTATTTTGGACATCCTAGCTGTGGTTAGGGGCAGTGGATGGTATTTTGGACATCCTAGCTGTGGTTAGGGGCAGTGGATGGTATTTTGGACATCCTAGCTGTGGTTAGGGGCAGTGGATGGTATTTTGGACATCCTAGCTGTGGTTAGGGGTAGTGGATGGTATTTTGGACATCCTAGCTGTGGTTAGGGGCAGTGGATGGTATTTGGGACATCCTACCTGTGGTTAGGGGCAGTGGAAGGTATTTGGGACATCCTAGCTGTGGTTAGGGGCAGTGGAAGGTATTTGGGACATCCTAGCTGTGGTTAGGGGAAGTGGATGGTATTTTGGACATCCTAGCTGTGGTTAGGGGCAATGGATGGTATTTGGGTGCATTATAGCTGTGGTTAGGGGCAGTGGATGGTATTTGGGACATCCTAGCTGTGGTTAGGGGCACTGGATGGTATTTTGGACATCCTAGCTGTGGTTAGGGGCAGTGGATGGTATTTGGACATCCTAGCTGTGGTTAGGGGCAGTGGAAGGTATTTGGGACATCCTAGCTGTGGTTAGGGGCAGTGGAAGGTATTTGGGACATCCTAGCTGTGGTTAGGGGCAGTGGAAGGTATTTGGGACATCCTAGCTGTGGTTAGGGGAAGTGGATGGTATTTTGGACATCCTAGCTGTGGTTAGGGGCAATGGATGGTATTTGGGTGCATTATAGCTGTGGTTAGGGGCAGTGGATGGTATTTGGGACATCCTAGCTGTGGTTAGGGGCACTGGATGGTATTTTGGACATCCTAGCTGTGGTTAGGGGCAGTGGATGGTATTTGGACATCCTAGCTGTGGTTAGGGGCAGTGGAAGGTATTTGGGACATCCTAGCTGTGGTTAGGGGCAGTGGAAGGTATTTGGGACATCCTAGCTGTGGTTAGGGGCAGTGGATGGTATTTGGACATCCTAGCTGTGGTTAGGGGCAGTGGAAGGTATTTGGGACATCCTAGCTGTGGTTAGGGGCAGTGGAAGGTATTTGGGACATCCTAGCTGTGGTTAGGGGCAGTGGAAGGTATTTGGGACATCCTAGCTGTGGCTAGAGGCAATGGATGGTATTTGGGGGCACTCTAGTTGTGGTTAGGTGTAGTGGATGGTATTTTGGGGGAGTCTAGCTGTAGTTAGGGGCCATGGATGGTATTTGGGGGCACCCTAGTTGTGGTTAGGTGTAGTGGATGGTATTTTGGGAGAGTCTAGCTGTAGTTAGGGGCCATGGATGGTATTTGGGGGCATCCTAGTTGTGGTTAGGTGTAGTGGATGGTATTTTGGGGGAGTCTAGCTGTAGTTAGGGGCCATGGATGGTATTTGGGGGCACTCTAGCTGTGGTTGGGGTAGTGGATAGTATTTTGGGGAACGCTAGCTGTGGTGAGGGCGAGCTTTGAGGAGTTCACAGTGGCAGCCCGTATGCATTGATAACACATGGGGCACACATCACTTGCCTGGTGACCATCTTGTAGCCATCATTCAGCTTGTTCCTCATGTCAGACATCTTGCTGATGAGAGAGAATCACAGACATGTCATCCGTCATAAACCCGGCACATCGTACCCTCCACCAGGCATGTCATCCCAGAAAGCAAGAAACCAGTGCATGTGGAGCAGCTGCCCAGCACCATCACCAGGAGACTGACCTCATTTCCAGCATGTTGTAAAATACAACAATTGGAATCCAATTTCTGGGATGACGATAACCTGCACAGTCATGTCAGAGGGCTTTTGGTCAGCAGAATCCTCCTGAAACGCTCTGTGCTGCTGGGGATCCTGCTTCTACTACTATGAAACACTTGGTTTGTGATCTCCAACAAAATCACCACCCTCCTCTCCTGAAATACTCTGTGCTTCAGTGGACTTTCCTTCTTCCACTATGTAAGGCCCCCTCACACATCCGCTTATAAATACTTTTAATTGAGACGGTCCAAAGAATTCAAAGAAAAGAACACGGTCCCTACAGTCAAACATGGCGGAGGTTCCCTGATGTTTTGGGGTTGCTTTGCTGCCTCTGGCACTGGACTGCTTGACCGTGTGCATGGCATTATGAAGTCTGAAGACTACCAACAAATTTTGCAGCATAATGTAGGGCCCAGTGTGAGAAATCTGGGTCTCCCTCAGAGGTCATAGGTCTTCCAGCAGGACAATAACCCAAAACACACTTCAAAAAGCACTAGAAAATGGTTTGAGAGAAAGCACTGGAGACTTCTGAGGTGGCCAGCAATGAGTCCAGACCTGAATCCCATAGAACACCTGTGGAGAGATCTAAAAATGGCAGTTTGGAGAAGGCACCCTTCAAATATCAGGAACCTGGAGCAGTTTGCCAAAGAAGAATGGTCTAAAATTCCAGCAGAGCATTGTAAGAAACTCATTGATGGTTACCGGAAGCGGTTGGTCGCAGTTATTTTGGCTAAAGGTTGTGCAACCAAGTATTAGGCTGAGGGTGCCAATACTTTTGTCTGGCCCATTTTTGGAGTTTTGTGTGAAATGATCAATGTTTTGCTTCATTCTCTTTTGTGGTTTTTCATTTAAGACAAATTAAATGAAGATAATAATACCAAAGAATTTGTGATTGCAAACATTTTCAGGAAGAAACTGAGTATTATCTGACAGAATTGCAGGGGTGTCAATACTTTTGGCCACAACTGTATATATATATCACATGTGCGCAGCCTCAGATTATATTGGGTGCACGCGCCTCCAGTACAAGTACCAGAAACTCGGCCGTGTGAACTCGGTCTGTGACCCCCTAGAAGCTGAGCACAGACCCCTCCTGACATACTCTGTGCTGCAGGAAATCTGCTCTTCCCACTGTATCATGCCCTTACACTAGGATTCTGTCTGGGGAATTATCCCTGTCATTGTGGAAGATGGCGGGCCAATGGGCCCCATCCTCTGTACAATGGCCACAACCCCCCTCCTGACATGATGACCCCTGTCCTGACCACATCCACCTCTATGACCGGCTCTATAAACATGGAGGATCACATCGGAGAAGAGATACTTACCCCACGAGCCTCCGACTCTCCTCCTGGCGGTCATCGTCATGGCTGAAAGGATGTGAACACAGAGTATGAGGGCCACACAGCGGCCTCAACCATTCCCCACAACTCACACCGACACACAGTGCAGCATGGCAGGAGCCACCGACCACAGCTGTGGCCTGATGGAGCAGAGCTGCAGTGTAAAGCAAAGAGGGAGAACAGAGCAGCAGTCTGAGGCTCAGAGTCTAAAGTAAATGTGAAATGGTAAAGAAGACTAAGCCATAGCTGCACATGTAGCAGAGCTGAGCGTGTTAGGAGACACGTTTCTGGTGCACCAAGAAGCTGCAGCACAAACTCAGCTCTGCTACCTCTGTATTTTGCCAGTGTAAAGGTGCCGAGCTCTGGGCCATTTAGCGCCTGTCCTGTCACCTCTCAGGAGAGCAGCAGTCACACACAAGGTGCTGGCAGCCTCCCCCCTGCAGGGGATGCAATGATACATCATCAATGATCAAACCACAACATGCAGAGAACCAAAAACATCACAGAGAGATCAGCAAGCTGGAGATCTGTGGCCCCCGGTGTGCAGTTACCGCTCCCTTATGTGGTTGTTCATTAGTCACTTGGTTCCTTCTGTTGAAATTAATGGCAGCCGATAGGACGACGACTAGAAAAATGAATCAACAGCTGTAGTGCACTCAGTCGGTAATACCTTACCTGCCCAGTAGGTGGCAGTGGTAACATACAGTCGGGCGGTAATACCTATCCTGTCCAGTAGGTGGCAGTGATAGCATACAGTCAGGGGATAATACCTCTCCTGTCCATTAGGTGGCAGTGGTAGCATACAGTCGGGCGGTAATACCTCTCTTGTACAGTAGGTGGCAGTAGTAGCATACAGTCAGGCGATAATACCTCTCCAGCCCAGTAGGTGGCAGTGATAGCATACAGTCAGGCGATAATACCTCTCCTGTCCATTAGGTGGCAGTGGTAGCATACAGTCAGGCGGTAATACCTCTCCTGTACAGTAGGTGGCAGTGATAGCATAGTCAGGCAGTAATACCTTTCCTGTACAGTAGGTGGCAGTGGTAGCATACAGTCAGGCAGTAATACCTCTCCTGTCCAGTAGGTGGCAGTGATAGCATAGAGTCAGGTGGTAATACCTCTCCTGCCCAGTAGGTGGCAGTGATAGCATACAGTCAGGCGGTAATACCTCTCCTGTTCAGTAGGTGGCAGTGGTAGAATACAGTCAGGCGGTAATACCTCTCCTGCCCAGTAGATGGCAGTGGTAGAATACAGTCAGGCAGTAATACTTCTCCTGTACAGTAGGTGGCAGTGGTAGCATACAGTCAGGTGGTAATACCTCTCCTGCCCAGTAGGTGGCAGCATACGGTCAGGTGGTAATACCTCTCCTGCCCAGGAGGTGGCAGTAGTAGCATACAGTCAGGAGGTAATACCTCTCCTGCCCATTAGGTAGCAGTGGTAGCATACAGTCAGGCGGTGATACCTCTCCTGCCCAGGAGGTGGCAGCATACAGTCAGGTGGTAATACTCCTGCCAGGAGGTGGCAGTAGTAGCATACAGTCAGGCAGTAATACCTCTCATGCCCAGTAGGTGGCAGTGGTAGAATAGTCAGGCGGTAATACCTCTCGTGTACAGTAGGTGGCAGTGATAGCATACAGTCAGGCGGTAATACCCCTCCTGTCCAGAAGGTGGCAGTGGTAGCATAGTCAGGTGGTAATACTTCTCCTGCCCAGGAGGTGGCAGTAGTAGCATACAGTCAGGCTGTAATACCTCTCATGCCCAGTAGGTGGCAGTAGTAGCATACAGTCAGGCTGTAATACCTCTCATGCCCAGTAGGTGGCAGTAGTAGCATACAGTCAGGCGTTAATACCTCTTCTGTCCAGTAGGTGGCAGTAGTAGAATACAGTCAGGCGATAATACCTCTCCTGTACAGTAGGTGGCAGTGATAGCATACAGTCAGGCGGTAATACCTCTTCTGTCCAGAAGGTGGCAGTGGTAGAATACAGTCAGGCGGTAATACCTCTCCTGTCCAGCAGGTGGCAATGATAGCATACAGTCAAGCAGTAATACTTCTTCTGTCCAGTAGGTGGCAGTAATAGCATATAATCAGGCGGTGATACCTCTCCTGCCCAGTAGGTGGCAGTGGTAGCATACGGTCAGGTGGTAATACCTCTCCTGCCCAGTAGGTGGCAGTAGTAGCAGTCAGGCGGTAATACCTCTCCTGCCCATTAGGTAGCAGTGGTAGCATACAGTCAGGCGGTGATACCTCTCCTGCCCAGGAGGTGGCAGTGGTAGCATACAGTCAGGTGGTAATACCTCTCCTGCCCATTAGGTAGCAGTGGTAGCATATAGTCAGGCGGTAATACCTCTCCTGTCCAGTAGGTGGCAGTGGTAGCATACAGTCAGGCGGTAATACCTCTCCTGCCCAGTAGGTGGCAGTGATAGCACAGTCAGGCGGTAATACCTCACCTGCCCAGTAGGTGGCAGTGGTAGCATAGTCAGGTGGTAATACTTCTGCTCAGTAGATGGCAGTGGTAGCATACAGTCAGGCGGTAATACCTCTCCTGCCCAGTAGGTGGCAGTGGTAGCATACAGTCAAGCAGTAATACCTCTCCTGCCCAGTAGGTGGCAGTGATAGCATAGTCAGACGGTAATACCTCTCCTGCCCAGTAGGTGGCAGTGGTAGCATACAGTCAGGCGGTAATACCTCTCCTGCCCAGTAGGTGGCAGTGATAGCACAGTCAGGCGGTAATACCTCTCCTGCCCAGTAGGTGGCAGTGATAGCATACAGTCAGGTGGTAATACCTCTCCTGCCCAGTAGTTGGCAGTGATAGCATACAGTCAGGCGGTAATACCTCTCCTGCCCAGTAGGCGGCAGTAGTAGCAAAGAGTCAGGCGGTAATACCTCTCCTGCCCAGTAGGTGGCAGTGATAGCATACAGTCAGGTGGTAATACCTCTCCTGCCCAGTAGGTGGCAGTGATAGCATATTCAGGCGGTAATACCTCTCCTGCCCAGTAGGTGGCAGTAGTAGCAAAGAGTCAGGCGGTAATACCTCTCCTGCCCAGTAGGTGGCAGTTGTGAGGAACGGGTGGGCCGCTGCCACCAAATTGTGACGGACAGCGGACCCTGTATCACCAATAGGTCACGATCCCACCACCGACACGGGTTTGTCAGCGGATGGAGGGACGCGACACAGTGCCGGCACACAGCTATCACAGGCACAGTGGGGGCTTATCTTAGTTATCCCACCACTGGCACCATGTAGCAAAAACACAGCAAGCTAATCTTGCTCTAACAATTTACCGTAGGGGGGTATTTTGGATGCCCCACCACTGCTAACAACCTTCCAAGAACGGTGGGGATTTATGTAAATCCAGCTTTCTCAGTTCCACTTTGGAACCCGTAGCTGTCCAGCGCCCCCCTTACCCTCAGGTCAGTCAGGGAACTGCCCCTAGGATAATTAGTCGCCGGACGGGCTGCTTGTTGTGCACGGCCAATTAGACTACTGCAGTAAGGGAATTATCAATGCTGTGGCCGCAGACCCCCTACAGCAATATAAGACCCTTCCGGACTGCCAACTAGTCAAACCAACCGCACACACCACGCTTCCACCAGCTCCTGGTTTCTCCACTTAAGTTACAGACTTAATGGAGGGGTTCGAAGCCGACCCGAACAGTAGCGTAATTATCTAAAAAAGGCGCATAGTTCGTTTCTTAGAGCATGGAGACAGAGCTAATAGATTTTATCATTTATTCCCAATAGGGCAGTGATTACATAGATAAAAGTTGCTATAAAGTTGAGACATTACATATGTACAATACAAATATAACATAAAGGGGATTAAAAAGCAGACAGTAACACTCACATGTGCTTAGTCGGTATCAGGCAGACCATGTGGCTGGGGAGAGAAGGCGGAGCCACACGTATCCACTCATCTGGGTTCTGGTCGGCACAGACGCTGTAGCTCCCACTGACTCATTGTAGGGGTGCCTTATAGCCCAGGGTCTGTGACATCACGAAAGGGGCAGTCTGCAGAAGTTCATCCCCCCTTTCTCCAAGTTGCCAATTAGCTAAAAAACTTATGATAACCATATCTCAACGAGGGAAGCTCGTATCAACACACTGAGGGCCTCATAGGTTGTAGTTCATCGAATGTAATAAAGCAACATCAGACATGCCATACTTAGGACACTCCGGATGGGAGCAATCCATATCTCAGGTTCTGGCGGTGATAGAACTTTGCAAGAGCCACCGTAGGGAAGCCGGGTCCGTGCAGATCACAGAAATGTCCGTTTCGTTTTTCTGTCGCGATCGGAGCCCATGCTAGCCTATTTTGATATCTCTCATAATTTTATTTCAGACACATGTCCCAGAAAACAAAGGACTTCCTTTAGCTCAACTAATTAACATTCCTTTCTGTGGAGATGTGCCAAATGCTATAGGGGAAGTGTCCTATTACCAGAGCGGACACAGGCTGTTAAGGAGGGGGAAGGAGGGAAGCTGTAGGAGCTGACAGGCTGAATTTCTTATCAGAGTGAAGTGGGAGATTTCTAGAAGGTTCTAGAAACATCATACTTTAAAGACATTTTACATTACAGCAGTGGTAGCATACAGTCAGGTGGTAATACCTCTCCTGTCCAGTAGGTGGCAGCAGTAGCAAAGAGTCAGGCGGTAATACCTCTCCTGCCCAGTAGGTGCTAGTAATAGCAAAGAGTCAGGCGGTAATACCTCTGCTGTCCAGTTGGTGGCAGTGATAGCATACAGTCAGGCGGTAATACCTCTGCTGTCCAGTTGGTGGCAGTGATAGCATACAGTCAGGCGGTAATACCTCTGCTGTCCAGTTGGTGGCAGTGATAGCATACAGTCAGGCGGTAATACCTCTGCTGTCCAGTTGGTGGCAGTGATAGCATACAGTCAGGCGGTAATACCTCTCCTGCCCAGTAGGTGTCGGGGACAGGAAGATTCAGCTTCCCGTCGGCCATGTTTGCTTCTATGTTGCTATTTTCTCGCCAAATATTAAACATTTTATACTTTTTATCTTCCTTTTCCTGTGTGTGACGTGATTAAATCTAATAACACAATTTGTATCACAATTTCCATAATGTTTCCCCGTCAGGTGGATGCGTCTGTGATTGTGGTCGGGGGTCCTGCAGACCTTACACCTGCAGGGAGGAGGCGCACCGTCAGCAGGATTCATTCTCTGGCTCCATCTAGTGGCAAGTGAGTAGAAGTGCGACGAGCAGATCATCCGCTGTTACTATCCCCATACAGGAGCGCCGACAACCAGTACGACAAGCAGGACAAGGCACACCGGGCTGTCACACAATCTCCATTATATGGAGGAAAGAAGAAAGCGGAAATGTGAAGACAAGAAAGCCAGCAGGAAAATGGTGGAAATAACTGAGGTTCAGGGGGTTCAGGGCACACCAGGCCTCCAACACTGCACACCATGCAGCACCCCGACACCGCACACCATGCAGCACCCCGACACCGCACACCATGCAGCACCCCGACACCGCACACCACCCGGTCCGGCTACCTGGACAGCAGGGAACACTGGCTGTTGTTATCCCCCTCGCCCACATCATCTTCACTGTTATAATCCCCTTCATCTTCATCCCTGAGGACAGGAGCACAATGTCAGCACTGTGCAGCAGAGCGGTAAAGGATAGGATGAGATACACCCGCTCTACAGAGAATATCACAGATGGACATGTAAAGCTTAGCAGCACAATGTGGTTTAGAAGTACAGCAGTAACCCCCTTTTACCCATTTAATGTAAAAATCAAAAATCAAAGTTATACTTACCTGTCCACCGATAATCCATATGTGCCAAGACGAGCTCCAACTCTGCTACATCTGGTTGCATTGCTGAGCGGTGACAAATGTTACCGCTCAGCCGGCAATCTGATCACACGGAGCTGGGCGTGAGAACGCGGCTGCATGTGACCAGCGGTAACGTCATTAAGGTCACCGCTGGTCACATGCAGCCGCACTCTAACACTCAGCTCAGTGTGATCTGATTGCCGGCTGAGCGGTAACATTTGTCACCGCTCAGCAATGCAACCAGATGTAGCAGAGTTGGAGCTTATCTTGGCACATATGGACTTTTCTCTGTGTTTGTGTCTTTATTAAATTTGACAATGGGTTTAGTAATGGGGGCGTCTTATATATCCCTCTTCTTCACTAACTTCTGTGCTTTGTGTCAGTGGACATAAAACAGCTGACATCAACAGCAAAGTTATTACCCCACTTGCCACCACACAATTTCTGGGGAAGCTGCAGGCTCCTATTTATAGGCTAGGAGGGGCCAATATCCATGGTCCTTTCCCAGTCTGAGAATATCAGCCCCCAGCTCTCAGCTTTACCTGCACTGGTTATCAAAAATGGAGGGGACCCCTTTCCCAGTCTAAGAATATCAGCCCCCAGCTCTCAGCTTTACCTGCACTGGTTATCAAAAATGGAGGGGACCCCTTTCCCAGTCTAAGAATATCAGCCCCCAGCTCTCAGCTTTACCTGCACTGGTTATCAAAAATGGAGGGGACCCCTTTCCCAGTCTGAGAATATCAGCCCCCAGCTGTCAGCTTTACCTGCGCTGGTTATCAAGAATAGAGGGGACCCCTTTCCCAGTCTGAAAATATCAGACCCAAGCGGTCAGCTTTACCTGCACTGGTTATCAAGAATAGAGGGGACCCCTTTCCCAGTCTGAAAATATCAGACCCAAGCTGTCAGCCATGCTGTTTTTTTAATTATTATTTATTAACTTATTTGACAGGCACCGCCTGATTAATGCTCTCATCATCCTATGCCGGCTCTAGCTGCTGTCAGCGAGACAGTGCATGCGCTGATGAGAGTGGTACTCTCATCAGCTGACGCCTGACCAACAGTAACCTTTGCACTGACAGTCACAGCTGCTGGCTCAAACACATCTGTGTGACAGCGTGGAACCGCAGCGCACGTTACCACCGATCAGAGCCGGTGTTTTCCATGCTGCCACACAGATGACAGTGTGGGAAACACAGGATGCTTGGGTCCCTACATTCATTTGAATGGGGTCCGGGTTCGCATTAGAGTTTTGGGTACAGTGCACTGGGACCACCCAAAGTGCTACCATACACTGCACGCAGTCTTCCACCGCGGGTCCAAGCCCACCTATATCTGCAGGATGTGACGCTGTTCACCAACAGAATGGGGCGCTAATAACACTTGTTATAAGCTGCTCCTATAATATGGAATCTTACTGACATTGTCAAGGGTGAGAACCGTACTGCTACATCCACTCTGCTACATCACTATGCGCCATTCTACTAAATTCAGTCTGCTACATCTGTTCTGCTACATCATTATGTACTCACTCTACATTTACTCTGCTACATCTGCTTTGCTGCTACACTCACACTACTACATCCACTCTGCTACCTCTACTTCACTGCTACACTTACACTACATCAGCTCTGCTACAGCCAGTTTACTACACTTACACCTCTATTTCCACTCTGCTACATCTATTCTTCTGCTACGTCCACTTTATTACCATTTGTTCTTTACGATAATAATAAGGCTACACAGTGAGTAAGGGAGGAGAAGAAACATCCACAGAAGGGAGCGCGCCCCCCACCACATTTACCCCTGATCCATGTATCCCTAATAATGCCAGCAGAAGAAAATCATCATATCTTCACTTTTCCATTAGTAGTGAATCATGAACCATAACTCTCAGTAGCATCAGTAATGAGGTCAATATGGAGCGCCTTATTGTGCTGCGCTTACTGTAAAGAACCCTTCCCCATATTCTTCTATTAATGATGGATCCAAAGAAAGAGAAATTCCCTGAACAACCTGACAGCAAAACTAACCCACGACTAAAGAATTCTCCTTACTGATCCCAGCGATAATTACCCCGAATCAGTCATCAATCTATAGTCATGAATTATAACTCTCAGCAACAGCAGTCATCGGATCAATATTTGCTGTGACTTCCACCTTGCACTGCTCTTACTGTAGAGAAGTCTTTCCTATATTCTTACATTGATGACCATTACCTATTTTCCCCTATCGATGATGGATCCGCATTCCCTCCGCATGCATATGATCTGCCTTGTCCTTATCTATACTCATTGTAGACCTCATCAAGGTGACCACATCTGATCTAGGCCGGGATAATTACATACAAGGTCAATGAAGGCCTAGACTATGACTGTAACGCAACCTCAAATATCATATGCTCTTTTCATGCACCCTAAAATATGCATTTGCTTTTGCAGCTTCTGCCTGGCATTGAGATAACAGAACAATAATGGGGTCAGCACAGACCCCTGTTTTGCATCTAGATCCATGGGGCACCAGGAGGACAGGTGTGGACGAGCCCTTTAAGCTCCATATTTCTGATATCAACCCATGTTGCAGTATGGCTATGTGCAGCTTCACCTCCCGCGGCTCTAGCCTGGGCTCCGATAGGGCCACAGACACAGGATTTTTATGGCCGCTTCATCTTCTTTGTGTGATGAACGGCAGCCTTTGATTAATGCTCCCCGCAGGGTCACTGGCGATTATCCTTCACATTCAGAAGAAGCTTTCTTGTAAGAACACAAGAGTCTCCGCTGGGCTGTCGCATAAAAACCAAGAGCGAGGGACCCGGCGGACGGGAGGATTTACAAATGAAAGCTCCTCCGTAGACGGCGATGGTCGGCAGAGATGGAATATATTACGATGAGAAGGCGGCCAAGATTAATAAAGGATGAAAGAGAGAAGGAAACTGAGCAAGAACGTTAGTCTGGAAATTTGGAAATCCATTTCAATACTGATCTTTTTTACCAAGTCATGACTTAAACTCCGGAGCTGAATTCAAAATTCGGCGACTTCCTTAAAGAGCACCTGTCACTTAACAATACCACTTTACTTGGGGTAAATGGCGCTGTTCTCCTGAATCCGGCGTGGTCTTTCACTTGTTCCTGTGCCTCTGCATTCCTGAGTTATGGCCTCCTCTTCCCTGTATGTGGTTCTGGCATTTTAAAGCCAAATAGGCGTGGTCCTCAAAGAAACGCCCTCAGAAGAGCTGAACACCACTCCCACTTGAATAAATAGACAAGATTTATATTCAGGGAAGATAAGGCCATATCTCAGGAACGGAGAGGCGCAGGAAGAAAAGAAAAACAGCGCCGGATTCAGGAGAACAGCGGCGTTTACACCAGGTAAGAAACATTATTGGTTTATGTAAATGACAAGTTTGATTTATACGGTTATTATAGCGAAGATAAACTGAAGGAAAGAAGACAAATCACAATATTTTTTACTTTTGGAAGTGTCTGGAGTAATAGACCATGGAGTCCTCACTATACATCCTTCTACTCAATGGGAGACACTGAGGTTTTGTGGTAAAAGTGGGATTTCACCATCACTCGAGGGGGTCATCAAATGTTTTGGAGGTGCTCGAGTCTTACACCGTGAAATACTCACGGTTTAATATTTCATCTTAGACCTGAATTATGAGTGATAGACCCTGGTGGTAAGTGATCAGCAATCGGTTCAGAGCCCAGGCCCATCAGGCCCTCCTCTGTTACTCTGGGGGGCCCACTTGTACTAAGTCCAAGTATGAGATCTCTTCTACTCATGGTGAGCTGTGAGCCCACGTAGCGCCAGGACTAACATGAGCAAACCTTCATGAGAGGTCCCAGATCACTGGAAAAGCCGGATATGCCCAGACCAGACACCTCCAAGCCAAAGAATCCACAGCCACTTGTATTAATTTCCTGAAGCTCCCGTTTCACTGCTTGTTTGGTCCCCACTGGTTTCTAATTTCTGCCCCATCACTGCATATCAGAAATGGCCACAGAGCTTACCCATGGGACCATGAAGTAGGGACCACCTCGACTGGGAAAGCTTTGGAAGATGTAGTCTGAGCCTTTATAAAATAATTTTTAACCCCCTGTACAATCTCTTTAAAGGCACTCCTAAACCTTGGACCATGACGTTTAGAAAAGGTGAAGGAAGAGGACAATCATAAGGATCAGGAGAACGCCATTGAGATGCCTACAGAACCAAGAACATCTCATCTTTCTGCTCCGACTTGGAGAATCAATGGCAGCAGTATAAGGAGGGAACGATGATCATTCCCCACCCCATACGTCACTGTGGTGGACGTTACCTTCTGAAAACCCTGTCTCCTGATTGCAGGCTTTGGTGGGATCTTCCCGGGGACACCACTGAGTTATTGGTCTGTCCGGAAAGCAGGCTGTCCGTCTCTAGATGGAAATTGCCGTCCACTTCACCTCTCATATGAGAATTATCCAAAAATTCCCCGTCGTTCCAGGCTCCCACCGATCCGTCCATGGTCTGGTACCTGATCTCTATACTGACGCTGGTCTGAAAGACATGAAGGAAAAGAGATGAGACAAATATCATCTTGCCAGCAGACTAGTCAAAGAAATTAGAGCTTCGCTCAGAAGTCTACAAATTTACCAAAATTTGGAAATAAAATATTTTGAGGTTGGACAGAGCTGTGGATTTCTATAATTTATAACCATCATGTAGGGTTAAGAGTTGGAAAAAAATTAGTAAAGACCATTTTAATATTAATTTTTTTCTTGGTCGTTAGTGATGAACGCAACGTTTGTATCATGGCTTCATTATCATGTGGGTCTGTGGAGGTGGATGATTTTTCACACCAAGTGGATGTTTTTTCCAGGTATTAATCTGCCGACAGATATAAATATTAATGTTACAAAATATTAGTCTTTAGCTAAAAAAAAAAAAGAATTTTTTTCCCCAATTTTTGTTTTCCTCCCCACTAGTTGTTACTCTCTTTCAGCCAATGATCACAAAGCGACGCCCTGTGATTCTCTCATGATTGTATTGGTGATGACTGACGCATTTTGGAACATTAGGTGTAACCAGAGAATAAAAAAGTAGAAAATTGCTCAAAAGACTAGCATAAAAAGTTGTACATTGTACAAAAAAAAAAAAAGTAAAAAAAAAGTTAAATTCCAAAAAAAAAGTTTTGGAAAAAAGTTGCAAATTGGAGAAAAACACATCCGGCCTCTCGTTATCTTGTGATCTCAGTGATGACTGAGACAATCCCTGGCACAACACTCGCCCAAGCGATCACAAAAAATATGGCTGACCCACAAAAAGACACCAATCCAGTACAGCCTTAATCAGACCTCAGTTTCATCCAGCTACCTGCACTTTCTACGGATGGCACGCCAACTCATTGGCCCACATTTATGAAGGAATTTACGCCTGTTTGTGGCATAACCAATCCCCCAAAAGCAGCAAATTGTACAAAACTCTTAGAAAATGTTTAAAATTGCACCAAAAAAAACATACAAAAAAAAAGTGGAAATAGCGAAAAAAATAAAGTTTCCAATTGTAAATAAAATTACAGAAAGTTGGAGGGTGTAAAGGGAGTCAGGGCCCCGACGCGCGTTCCCACTGCTCCCACTGCACTACTTTGTTTTTTGTTTTTCTGAGCTTTTTTGTCTGTAGACATGCTTTACCTGCAGTAAACAGGGCATGCAGCCACTTGTAGTTCCACTGTGGAAGCAAAAGTGGATATGACTCCCTTTGCCTTGGGTCACCCTCTCGTAGAAGGGGGGGGGTAAGGTCACATGACTTCTATAAGAAGACGATGGCGATCTTGGCTGTGAAGTGTGAATGACGAAGTGTGATGTCCATAAGATACAAGACACTTGGAGCTAAAATAAGAGCTGGGGATATGGAGGGTCTGCACACCTCCCACCTGTCATGATCCAGCGTGGATCTGACAGATTAAATGGAAAAGTGAACTTTTTTTCCTTTGGCTAGGTGCCAAAGTGTGTTGTGATTGCCCCCGGTGGCCATTAGAATTATTACACGTGGTGTCGTTCATTCTGAGTTGCCCCGGTGGTGGTGAGTGGTATCGCACCTTAGTATTAGGGTTAATGTGCACGCAATTACAAATCAGGTGTTAGGCTCTATAAAAGGGAGCCAGGTGTGTTCAATCATGGTTGGTGATATTGTGTGTCATTTTGCAAGTAAGCCTGGGGGAGGAAGGAGCTGAACATGAGTCCTGCGCAGCCCAGCCAGAGGGGATGAGTGGCAGCTATGTGGTCTGCAAGAAGGGCTGGCATGGCGTGGTGGAGTCACAGTTTATGGTGTCGGCAGGAAGTGCTTGCATGGCTTGGTGGAGTGACGACTATGGAGAGAGTTGCACTCAGCATGCGGGACTTGGTTGCTGAGAGCTGGACTCAAGCATGCTTGACTTTTTGGGCAGAAGCTGAACTCATCTTTGGGACTCTGTTACTGGACTTCTGCAATTGGTGGTGGACTCTGCTCCAAGGCTGCACTATGGTGAAGGATCCAGTTATGGTGATGGATCCGGGTGGAGAAGATGCATGCAGGTGGTGGGCTCTGTTGCTAGGAGCGTATGCAACAGAGCAAAGCTAAGTGGTGTTCCCCCTGTTTTGTCATTTTTCCTCATGTGTGTTTAGTGCAGTGGTGGGATTAGTTTCCGCACCGACCAATTCCCTAGTGAGGGTTTAGGTCAGGGCGAGCTAGGGATTTTAGGTTCCTGCTGCGCGCCCGGTGCGGAACCGGCATAGGGAACGTTAGGAGTGCAGGGACACTGGCTCAGGAGGTCTCCACTTCCCTGTTCCCTATCGCAGGGCCCACCATTGTTAATGTTTCCCAGGTTTCCCTTATTATTTAAATTCGCCTTACTGGAGGCGGGGTTTCCAGATTTACATGTAATGTCTAAATTCGCCAGTTGGAGGCGGTGTATCCAGGGTCACGTGCATCACATGGGTTCGCCTTGCGGCACTTGCTGCGTCCAGACACACGTGACCGTGACACCACCCACACGGCTCCCACATTTGGGGAGCTGTCACCTGGTTCCCAAGGCAAGTCCAGATTTCAGCTGTATCTATACCCTTAGGATACAGTGATGGAGCAGGGTAAGGACAGACCTCTACTCCTTCAGTCTGGGTAGTCTCTACTCTATCAGGTGACATGACTGGGCAGCAGAGACCAGCGAGGTAGCAGAGAAGCAGGACACACTAACAAGTGGGATGCTTGTGTGGGGGCATCATACTTTGGGGGCATACTGGGAATCATGGGTGGGTATCATACTTTGTATTGGGCTTCATACCGTGTGTGAGAATTGTGGGGGGTTTATACTCTACTGTGTGGGGGTACTCTTTGGGTTTTATACCATCTGTGGGACACTGTGGTGGTTGTATAACGTGTGGGGGGCACTATGGAGGATCCATACTGTGTTGGTGGCACTGTGGGGGTTTTATACTGTGAGGGCCTTGTGGGGAATTCATACTGTGTGTGGGCACTATTAGGCCTTTTATTCAGTGTGTGGGGCCCTGTGGGGGCTGTGGGTTAGGGGAGGGGGAATTTGGTGGCTTCATACTGTGTGGGGTTTTACACTGTATGTGGGGAGTACTGTGGGGATTTCACACCGTGGGTGATTTATACTGTGTATCGGGCCCTGTTGTGGCTTCATACTGTGTGGGAGGTTTCAAGAAAAAAGAGGGGGAGAAGCCAGCACTGCTTGTGGTCAGAACGTAATACATAAAGTGTGAAAACACACATTGGTTTCTATCTGTATTCAAAAATGAGACATTTAGCAAAAAATTGATCAATTGTTTGAGCTACCCCGCCACGTCAAGGCAGTCTCGTATGGGGAGTCCTACTCTACGTTTTTTATGTTCGCTGTGCCATTGCGGCCTCCTAAATGTATAAAAGCAAGACCTCATTACATGCACACTGTACCTCAAGCATTTCAAAATCGTTCCTATGGCACCAGAGGACAAGCGCAGATAAAGGTTAGCCAGGTCCATGCAGACATTTCAGGTCCAACCTCCACACTGCCTGACCAGCACCACAGATAAAGGACGATCCAGGCCCAGATACAGGTGCGTAATCAAATAAAGCCTAGGGCAGGGCAGGGCCGCTGTTAATGTGAACAGCAGCCTAGATCAATCACTAAGAAAACAGAAAGAATAGCGTACATGACCCAGCGCGCACGGCTACAGTGGTGGTCAGCCACAAAACCAATATCAAAAAAAAGAGGGGGAGAAGCCAGCACTGCTTGTGGTCAGAACGTAATACATAAAGTGTGAAAACACACATTGGTTTCTATCTGTATTCAAAAATGAGACATTTAGCAAAAAATTGATCAATTGTTTGAGCTACCCCGCCACGTATGGGAGGTTTCATATTGTGTGTGGGCCCCTGTGGTGGATTCATACGGTGTAGGGGCACTGTGGTGGGTTTATACTCTGTGGGTGGTACTAAAGGGGGTGCATTGCGGGGCTTTATACTGTGTGTGTGAGGCCTTGTGATGGCTTCACTGTGTGGGGCACCGTGGAGGTTTTATACTTTGAGTAGGGAGGGAAGAATTGGGCCTACATACTGTGCTGGTGGCTTCATAATGTGTGTGTGTGTGGGGGGCACTGTGGGGGCGTCATACTGTATGTGAGGAGCACTGTGTGGGGGTATGGTGGGTGTCTTATACTATGTGTGGGGCTCTGTGGTGGCGCTATATGGTGTTTATACTGTATGAGGAGGTACTGTGGGGGCTTTATACTGTGTGTGTGGGGGACACTGTGGGATTTTCATACCATTTCTGGGGGACACTAGGGGCTTCATACTGTGTGTGGCACTTTACTGTGAATGGAGTGTTGTGGGGGCTTCATACTGTGTGTATGGGGGCTTTATACTGGGTGTGGGCGCAGTATACGGTGTGCGGAGTGCTGTGGGGGCTTCATAGTGTGTTGGGGGGCACTGTGGGGTTTTGTACTGTGTGGGAACACTAAGGGACTGGGGGAAGCGGCTTAGCATAAAATGTAAATGGCGGCGTTGTGTTTCCTCCATCCCGGTCTTTCGGAGGGGTGAGGTATGTGGTGGTCCAGGGTCTGATATTAGCATAGCGAATAGACAATATGGGTACGGCACATGGCAACCAATCACAGTCCAGCTGACATCACTATAGTGGTAGACAAAAAATGAAAGCAGTGAGGTGATTGGTTGCTGAGGAAATGGTGATCTGGTCTTCTGCCATTCTACACTGGTTTGTTTACATGAGGACTAATGGCCCTTAGATACTCAGACTCCCATAGCAACCAGTCAGACTCCCACAGCAACCAGTCAGACATGGCTCAGCAGTCAGTATCACACAGGATAGGATTAGATACACGGCTCAGCAGTCAGTATCACACAGGAGAGGATTAGATACACGGCTCAGCAGTCAGTATAACAGGAGAGGATTAGAAACACGGCTCAGCAGTCAGTATCACACAGGAGAGGATTAGATACACGGCTCAGCAGTCAGTATCACACAGGAGAGGATTAGATACACGGCTCAGCAGTCAGTATAACAGGAGAGGATTAGAAACACGGCTCAGCAGTCAGTATCACACAGGAGAGGATTAGATACACGGCTCAGCAGTCAGTATAACAGGAGAGGATTAGATACACGGCTCAGCAGTCAGTATCACACAGGAGAGGATTAGATACACGGCTCAGCAGTCAGTATCACACAGGAGAGGATTAGATACACGGCTCAGCAGTCAGTATCACACAGGAGAGGATTAGATACACGGCTCAGCAGTCAGTATCACACAGGATAGGATTAGATACACGGCTCAGCAGTCAGTATCACACAGGAGAGGATTAGATACACGGCTCAGCAGTCAGTATCACACAGGAGAGGATTAGATACACGGCTCAGCAGTCAGTATCACACAGGAGAGGATTAGATACACGGCTCAGCAGTCAGTATCACAGGAGAGGATTAGATACACGGCTCAGCAGTCAGTATCACACGAGAGGATTAGATACACGGCTCAGCAGACAGTATCACACAGGATAGGATTAGATACACGGCTCAGCAGACAGTATCACACAGGATAGGATTAGATACACGGCTCAGCAGTCAGTATCACACAGGATAGGATTAGATACACGGCTCAGCAGTCAGTATCACACAGGAGAGGATTAGATACACGGCTCAGCAGTCAGTATCACACAGGAGAGGATTAGATACACGGCTCAGCAGTCAGTATCACACAGGAGAGGATTAGATACACTGCTCAGCAGTCAGTATCACACAGGAGAGGATTAGATACACTGCTCAGCAGTCAGTATCACACAGGAGAGGATTAGATACACGGCTCAGCAGTCAGTATCACACAGGAGAGGATTAGATACACGGCTCAGCAGTCAGCATCACACAGGAGAGGATTAGATACACGGCTCAGCAGTCAGTATCACACAGGAGAGGATTAGATACACGGCTCAGCAGTCAGTATCACGCAGGAGAGGATTAGATACACGGCTCAGCAGTCAGTATCACACAGGAGAGGATTAGATGTATAGCCTTCCGCTCACAGCAGTGGTTGTTACAGTGTCACAGTTGGGGACTGGTTGCTCTCAGATGTTTGCCTGCACTGACACACTGTAACGAGCTCGTTATCTCTCAGCAGGACTTGGTCTATAAAACACCGAAACCTTAAAACTTGGAAGTTTCCATTCAGTGACAGAAAGGAAATGCATTAACATGACACAATATCCAGTGGAAAGCTGCAGATCCTCCATGCTGCGTCTGAACCAACTCCGCCTTGAGGGTGACCACAGCGCCCAGTAGCTGCACTGGCCGGGGGGATGATGCCCTCGCTGAGGTCTGGCCGTCCGCACAGGTCGCAGTTTATTCTAACATTTGGAGGGCAGCGATCACACATTGTCCTCCAGATATAATTAACTTTTCAGAATTTACACTCCCAGCAAGAAAGGACGAGAAATGTCCTCCTCCGGGGAGAAGAAGCGGAGCCGTTCATTACGGGTTACCATGGTGACAGGAAATGAGGAATGACAGGAGTGTACACGGTCGATCCACCGGCGACGTCCAACCCAAAGTACAAGGTCGGGGTCCGGGACCGGAGTAAAGGTTTTCTATCTTCTTGACACTTTAATTATGTGGTCAAGAAAACCCCCACAAAAAAGACCCACAGCGGCAGGAACAGCAACATGATTCCCATTGTGCACAACGGGGGTCACTATATACCCCACTACTCCAATCACCGCCCATATTAGTGGTGGTCGCACATGCTCCGTGTCGCCCCAATCACTGCCTATATCACTGGCGGGTGGCACATGCTCCGTGTCGCCCCAATCACTGTCTATATCACTGGCGGGTGGCACATGCTCAGTATTGCCCCAATCACTGTCTATATCACTAGTGGTGGCACATGCTCAGTATCGCCCCAATAGCTGCCTATATCAGTGGCGGGTGGCACATGCTCCGTGTCGCCCCAATCACTGTCTATATCACTAGTGGTGGCACATGCTCAGTATTGCCCCAATCACTGTCTATATCACTGGCGGGTGGCACATGCTCCGTGTCGCCCCAATCACTGTCTATATCACTAGTGGTGGCACATGCTCTGTGTTGCCCCAAAAACTGTCTATATCACTGGCAGGTGGCACATGCTCCGTGTTGCCCCAATCACTGTCTATATCAGTGGCATGTGGCACATGCTCTGTGTTGCCCCAAAAACTGTCTATATCACTGGCAGGTGGCACATGCTCCGTGTTGCCCCAATCACTGTCTATATCACTAGTGGTGGCACATGCTCAGTATCGCCCCAATCACTGTGTATATCAGTGGCAGGTGGCACATGCTCTGTGTCACCCCAATAACTGTCTATATCACTAGTGGTGGCACATGCTCTGTGTCGCCCCAATCACTGTCTATATCAGTGGCAGGTGGCACATGCTCAGTATTGCCTCAATCACTGTGTATATCAGTGGCAGGTGGCACATGCTCTGTGTCGCCCCAATCACTGTCTATATCACTAGTGGTGGCACATGCTCCGTGTTGCCCCAATCACTGTGTATATCAGTGGCAGGTGGCACATGCTCTGTGTCGCCCCAATCACTGTCTATATCACTAGTGGTGGCACATGCTCCGTGTTGCCCCAATCACTGTGTATATCAGTGGCAGGTGGCACATGCTCTGTGTCGCCCCAATCACTGTCTATATCACTAGTGGTGGCACATGCTCTGTGTCGCCCCAATCACTGTCTATATCAGTGGCAGGTGGCACATGCTCAGTATTGCCTCAATCACTGTGTATATCAGTGGCAGGTGGCACATGCTCCGTGTCGCCCCAATAACTGTCTATATCACTAGTGGTGGCACATGCTCTGTGTCGCCCCAATCACTGTCTATATCACTAGTGGTGGCACATGCTCAGTATTGCCCCAATCACTGTCTATATCACTAGTGGTGGCACATGCTCAGTATCGCCCCAATAGCTGCCTATATCAGTGGCGGGTGGCACATGCTCCGTGTTGCCCCAATCACTGTCTATATCAGTGGCAGGTGGCACATGCTCAGTATTGCCTCAATCACTGTGTATATCAGTGGCAGGTGGCACATGCTCCGTGTCGCCCCAATAACTGTCTATATCACTAGTGGTGGCACATGCTCTGTGTCGCCCCAATCACTGTCTATATCACTAGTGGTGGCACATGCTCAGTATTGCCCCAATCACTGTCTATATCACTAGTGGTGGCACATGCTCAGTATCGCCCCAATAGCTGCCTATATCAGTGGCGGGTGGCACATGCTCCGTGTCGCCCCAATCACTGTCTATATCACTAGTGGTGGCACATGCTCAGTATTGCCCCAATCACTGTCTATATCACTGGCGGGTGGCACATGCTCCGTGTCGCCCCAATCACTGTCTATATCACTAGTGGTGGCACATGCTCTGTGTTGCCCCAAAAACTGTCTATATCAGTGGCATGTGGCACATGCTCCGTGTTGCCCCAATCACTGTCTATATCAGTGGCATGTGGCACATGCTCTGTGTTGCCCCAATCACTGTCTATATCAGTGGCAGGTGGCACATGCTCCGTGTTGCCCCAATCACTGTCTATATCAGTGGCAGGTGGCACATGCTCCGTGTTGCCCCAATCACTGTCTATATCAGTGGCAGGTGGCACATGCTCCATGTCGCCCCAATAACTGTCTATATCACTAGTGGTGGCACATGCTCAGTATCGCCCCAATCACTGTGTATATCAGTGGCAGGTGGCACATGCTCCGTGTCGCCCCAATAACTGTCTATATCAGTGGCAGGTGGCACATGCTCCGTGTTGCCCCAATAACTGTCTATCACTAGTGGTGGCACATGCTCAGTATTGCCCCAATCACTGTCTATATCACTAGTGGTGGCACATGCTCCGTGTCGCCCCAATCACTGTCTATATCAGTGGCAGGTGGCACATGCTCCGTGTCGCCCAAATAACTGTCTATATCACTAGTGGTGGCACATGCTCAGTATCGCCCCAATCACTGTGTATATCAGTGGCAGGTGGCACATGCTCCGTGTTGCCCCAATCACTGTCTATATCAGTGGCAGGTGGCACATGCTCCATGTCGCCCCAATAACTGTCTATATCACTAGTGGTGGCACATGCTCAGTATCGCCCCAATCACTGTGTATATCAGTGGCAGGTGGCACATGCTCTGTGTCACCCCAATAACTGTCTATATCACTAGTGGTGGCACATGCTCTGTGTCGCCCCAATCACTGTCTATATCAGTGGCAGGTGGCACATGCTCAGTATTGCCTCAATCACTGTGTATATCAGTGGCAGGTGGCACATGCTCTGTGTCGCCCCAATCACTGTCTATATCACTAGTGGTGGCACATGCTCCGTGTTGCCCCAATCACTGTGTATATCAGTGGCAGGTGGCACATGCTCTGTGTCGCCCCAATCACTGTCTATATCACTAGTGGTGGCACATGCTCCGTGTTGCCCCAATCACTGTCTATATCAGTGGCAGGTGGCACATGCTCAGTATTGCCTCAATCACTGTGTATATCAGTGGCAGGTGGCACATGCTCCGTGTCGCCCCAATAACTGTCTATATCACTAGTGGTGGCACATGCTCTGTGTCGCCCCAATCACTGTCTATATCAGTGGCAGGTGGCACATGCTCTGTGTCGCCCCAATCACTGTCTATATTAGTGGCGGTCACACATGCTCAGCATTGCCTCATTCAGACAGCAAATTTGGGACAATTATTGTGATTGGTGGGATTCCCAGCAGTCGCACCCCCCAGCCATCATACAATTATCATCTATATTACAGACGGGTGATAAATGTTGTTTGCAGGACAAACCCTTTAAGTTTCGGCATGATTCCTTTAAAGCCGCCTTAAAAATGTCTAGAAAAGATAGATAAGCGTATGTCCTGTATATGTGGCCACCTGGCAGACCACTCCATACACAGCAGCGGTGGCGTTACAGTGTCACCTACGCGGATGGCCGAGTTGTTGTCATCGATCAGGGTGTCCGACACTTCCAGCTGCGCCTCTTCAACCACTTTCTGGAGAACCATCCGAAATGTCCCGATGAGTCTGAAATAAAAAAAAAAAACATATCCATAAACTAGGAACATGTCACCCAGCTGTCCGATGATCCTGAATGGCACTGCTGCATCGCTGTGTCACTGCACCTCTGCCGTAAAATAATCACACTGTGGATATAAAGCAGCGGTGGGAGGAGCGGAAGAGTTGTCATAGGTACAAAACAGCAAAAGGATTATATTGGGATAACTGGATGACACATGTGGTGGTCGCCATATTGTCTGTGGCGGCTCCACCGTGCGTAATATCCTGCGGAGCGCGAGTGCGAGGAGCGGAAAGTATTGAGGTCCGGGCCGGAGCGAGCGATTTCTGCGGAGATCTTTCCTTCTGATACATTATTTATCCGCATCTCACGCCGTCTGTCACTCCAATCATTTATAATTCACGTCTCTGTCTCCTCCACCCGAGGCAGAAACCAAGGGGTTAAAGTGATAGGAAAGGAGGCCGGGAAAGACCCCCGCTAGATCACTGTCCAAAAGAATAATACCACAGCATAATGGGGCAGATCACAGTGCCCCCCATAACAACAGCGACCGCCACAGTGCCCCCCATAACAACAGCGACCGCCACAGTGCCCCCCCATAACAACAGCGACCGCCACAGTGCCCCCCATAACAACAGCGACCGCCACAGTGCCCCCCCATAACAACAGCGACCGCCACAGTGCCCCCCCATAACAACAGCGACCGCCACAGTGCCCCCCCATAACAACAGCGACCGCCACAGTGCCCCCCCATAACAACAGCGACCGCCACAGTGCCCCCCCATAACAACAGCGACCGCCACAGTGCCCCCCATAACAACAGCGACCGCCACAGTGCCCCCCATAACAACAGCGACCGCCACAGTGCCCCCCATAACAGCGACCGCCACAGTGCCCCCCATAACAGCGACCGCCACAGTGCCCCCCCATAACAGCGACCGCCACAGTGCCCCCCCATAACAACAGCGATATCCGTATGCAGACTAGTCTCGTAGGGTCTCTTCTGGTCCCGGTTCTTATATTAATCATTTAGTAATTCACCTCCATTGTTTGCGGCGTGTGGATCAGATGTCGCCCTGTCTCCTGGCAGTGAGGCCTCCATTATTCACTAGCGGCCTCCACTTTCGCCCCTTCCGGTTTGTGAGCCTCGGCCGCAGTCTTCTGACTTTTTACAATTATTTTTTTACTAGCTGAAGCGCCCGGGCATAGTAACTTACTGTGATGAGTTATAACAAATGCTAATAATCATATTGCACATAAAGCATTTCACATCATATGCTCCACACTACAGATCTGCAACACAAATTAACTAAACGATTACGTAAGTGTTATGCCGCGCTCACCCGGTGCCGCGGCCGCTCCGGGGGTCCTGTCAGGTGCACTCGCGCAACTCGTTCCATGGCTGCACAACGTTGCTAGTGCGCATGCGCGCTCTTCTCGGCTCTGACTGTGGCCACGCCCTCTCTATGGTCCTGGAGGACCTGACCCGGAAGTCCCAGCGCTCATGCCCTATATCAGGCTGCCTCTTCCTGTGGGAGGTGCCTGATTATTGTTGTGCTTTCTGGCTTGGTCTTTGCCTGGCTGTGTGCTGTATTCGGATTCTCTGCTCCGCCGTGCTTCCCAGCAAACGCTCTGCTCCTGCACTGTGTTCTGTCATGCCTCTTGGCACACACTCTGCTCTGTCGTGGGTTCACATTAGCGTTTCAGGGCGCAGCGATGGCCTGCGCACAGCTGCCGCTAAGCCCCGCCCCTTGCCGCACCTTCTCCAGTAGCTCCGCCTACGGGCGCATGACGCTGCATGCGTCCTGCATCTTTATCACTGGGGACGCAGGCCGTGCGCAGTATGTGTTTGGCGGCGACTGTGTCCTTTTGACGTGTGCACCGACCACTGCCAAACACAACCTGTTGCAATTTGGTTGCGCTCAGCGCAACGTCAAAAGGACGCATGCGCCGCCAAACACATACTGCGCACGGCCTGCGTCCCCAGTGATAAAGATAGGGGACGCATGCAACGTCATGCGCCTGTAGGCAGAGCTACCGGAGGAGGCGTGGGCGGGGCTTAGCGGCAGCCGTGCGCAGGCCGACACTGTGGCCTGAAACACTAATGTGAACCGCCCTTAGCACACTTTCTGCCTAGCCTTGCACTCTGGTGTACTTTTCTGGGCACCATCTGTTCAACTCTGTACTCTGACGTGCTCCTTTGCACGCTCCCTGCTTTGCTCGCACCCGGGCGTGCTTGTCTATGCACGCCATACGTGCTCCCATGTACTCACCTTGCACTATCCAGTATCTAGCGCACTCCCATGTACACGCCTTGTATTGTCCTGAACCCTCCATACTTCCGTGCACACGCCCTGTACTATACCCTGCACGCCCCTGTGTCCACGCTTTGCACACTTTTGTACTCTGCACCTTCCCTGTTGCAGCTTGTTAGACACACTCACTCGTGTCTCCTGTGAGCCGGCCACCTGGTTCCAGCAGTCGTGGTACCTTACCCCTTTGGGCCTGCTGCCCCTGACACTCCCTGTATAGGGGGTGGTCCTCACTAGGTCAGCTCGCCCTGGGAGGGTTGGTGCCTCGACCCAGAGGGTCTGTGATGGTGTGATATGTTATGTGGATGTCATTTTTTGTATATTCCTATTTTTAACAATTCCAGTTATTTTCATAGTGTTTTTCTTATTACAATGTAAGTCTACAGCCTCACTGTATCTGTCTCTTGATGACCCCCTGTAGTGCATTAATCCCTAAGGCCTTTTGTTCTCCTCTGGGAGGCAACTTGTTTGACTACCCCTGGACAAGGAAGGGGGTGGGGGGAAGAACAGCAGCTGGACAAGTCAGTTCCGGTAGAGACAAGATGGTGAAAAGGCTGCATTTCAGAGAGAAGGACCCATTTTTATCCTCTGGTGCTGGAGTTGTGGAATCTCGTTTCCCTGGACATTTTATCCTGATACTGGACTGCATTCTTATTCTGGACTATCTTATCCTTTGTGTGGTGGACTGAATATGGACCCTTTCGTATTTTTGCCTGAATAAAGGTCTTGGAATTGTTCACTCTTCGCTTGCTCTGTTGATTGTGTGATACCAGAGAAGGACCCCGTGATGGGGTCCACTCCAGGAGTCGTCACACTAAGTATTTTATTTTCAACTCATTCAAGAGCCTTTTGATAAACATTTTTGGTTTTTCTTTTCGGTGCAAAGATGAACAGATTTTTGGCAGTTCCAACTCTTGAACAGGCCACGTAAAGTTGACCATGAGAAAAGCATGGAGATTGCAAATCGATCCCTACTACTTTCAAGGACTGTCCCTGAGCTTTGTTAATGGACATTGCAAATGCCAATCAAACTGGAGGCGTTTAAAATCAAAAGGCAAATAACATGGAGTAAGTGGAATTCTTGGAATGAAAATGTTCTCTCCTTTGGCACACCTTGTTGCTGAGCCGTGTATCTAATCCTCTCCTGTGTGATACTGACTGCTGAGCTGTGTACCTAATCCTATCCTGTGTGATACTGACTGCTGAGCCGTGTATCTAATCCTATCCTGTGTGATACTGACTGCTGAGCCGTGTACCTAATTCTATCCTGTGTGATACTGACTGCTGAGCTGTGTATCTAATCCTCTCCTGTGTGATACTGACTGCTGAGCTGTGTATCTAATCCTCTCCTGTGTGATACTGACTGCTGAGCTGTGTATCTAATCCTATCCTGTGTGATACTGACTGCTGAGCCGTGTATCTAATCCTCTCCTGTGTGTTACTGACTGCTGAGCCGTGTATCTAATACTCTCCTGTGTGAAAGAGGCTTAGTGATTGGTTGCTATGGGACTGTTGCTCATAGCAACCAATCACAGCTCAGCTTTCATCTTTTAAACAGCTCTAGTGAAATGAAAGATGCTTAGTGATTGGTTGCTTTGTGGAGTGGGTGTGGCTGATACACACACACACTCATTTTTATATATATATATATATATATATTATTTTTTTATAGAAATATTTCTGTTACTCGACTTCCTCTTTAGTTTCTCCTTGTGGGGAACAGGCAATGGATCCTGGGACATAAGTATGTAAATGAACTTTCTTGCAGAAGGAAGAAATCTGCGCCACCTGCAGGCAGTTACTATTTCATGCCATGTTCATCCCATTACAGAGCAGTGAAGCATGAGCAGATAAGATATGTCACGCAGTAGTTGTAGTGGATTCCGTCTGTCTTCCACCATTCTTTACACTGCAGCACTGCCCTGCAGACACATACACAGGACTGATACCGGGGAGGAGGCCGCACTCACCTGTTAGTGAAGACTTTGCTGTAGTTAAACACTTGTATTTCCAGCATCTCGTTCCCGTCTATGTTACTGGCGATCGGCCAGCGGAAAGTCTGGAAGAAGAGGGGAGCGGCGTTACTCCGGGGCTCGCGGGGGTCACAGATTATATTATATATAAAGTATTTATCTGACAAAATGTGGGATTCTGGGAAACAAGCAACGTGGACCCCCACTCCCTGCAAAAATGGATTTCTAGGCAGATTTTATTATTTCTTTTATTTCTTTAGCTCCTTACTGTCTGTTGGGAACTTAAAATGGCTGCCCAACCGTCCATCCCTTATAAACACTACTCCTCCACTCTCTCGTCCCCCTTGGGTGTTCCCACCTCCAAGACCCTGACAACACTAATAACCATTCAACTCATTATAATTCCCTCATTAACCCTGTGGAATTATTAATTCCCTTGAGAAAGGCATTTCACGCCGAAACGCGCGTCGGGGGGGACACACACCGGCGGGCTGCCTCCTATCCTAACCAGGTATGAGTTTAATCCTTTATACTCCCATTGCAGCAATGTTTGCTGTTCATTATTGATATATGTCTGGTAAGGTGAATTCTATGAGGCCTATTGGGGAATGTGCAATTTTGTCATGAGCAATTACATTCATTTTTTGCTAGGCGCTATATGCGATTCACATTTACTCCCTCCCTCCTGCATGTGTGTCCTATGGTTTTTTTCTGCATGTACAAGCAGATCTGGATCTCTCTTTTCACTGTGTTTTCACCTATCCTGGTTTGTTAACTAATCAATAAATTATATTTTGTATTTTCTATACGTTTTGTGAGATTTTTTGGTCATTTGTTTTCCTTCCATATATTTAGTTTAAAGGGCGACTATCTCATTAGTGTCCAACTCTCTATCTCATTGCCCAGTAATAGAATGACATTTAGTGGCCATAATTCAATTCTGTACATCTGAGCAAGAGATTCTTTTCCATGAAGTGCATATGATAATACTGCCATGTAGTTTCCACATATTATTGCTAAATATTTCCCACAAAAGAGTGTCATATAGTTCCATATACAATAATCTGCAGCCACATAACACTACAGATAGATCCCACATAACATCGCTATATACAGTTGTGACCAAAAGTATTGACACCCCTGCAATTCTGTCAGATAATACTCAGTTTCTTCCTGAAAATGATTGCAAACACAAATTCTTTGGTATTATTATCTTCATTTAATTTGTCTTAAATGAAAAAACACAAAAAGAATTGTCCTAAAGCCAAATTGGATATAATTCCACACCAAACATAAAAAAGAGGGTGGACAAAAGTATTGGCACTGTTCGAAAAATCATGTGATGCTTCTCTAATTTGTGTAATTAACAGCTCCTGTAACTTACCTGTGGCACCTAACAGGTGTTGGCAATAACTAAATCACACTTGCAGCCAGTTGACATGGATTAAAGTTGACTCAACCTCTGTCCTGTGTCCTTGTGTGTACCACATTGAGCATGGAGAAAAGAAATAAGACCAAAGAACTGTCTGAGGTCTTGAGAAACCAAATTGTGAGGAAGCATGAGCAATCTCAAGGCTACAAGTCCATCTCCAAAGACCTGAATATTCCTGTGTCTACCGTGCGCAGTGTCATCAAGAAGTGTAAAGCCCATGGCACTGTGGCTAACCTCCCTAGATGTGGACGGAAAAGAAAAATTGACAAGAGATTTCAATGCAAGATTGTGCGGATGTTGGATAAAGAACCTCGACTAACATCCAAACAAGTTCAAGCTGCCCTGCAGTCCGAGGGTACAACAGTGTCAACCCGTACTATCCGTCGGCGTCTGAATGAAAAGGGACTGTATGGTAGGAGACCCAGGAAGACCCCACTTCTTACCCCGAGACATAAAAAAGCCAGGCTGGAGTTTGCCAAAACTTACCTGAAAAAGCCTAAAACGTTTTGGAAGAATGTTCTCTGGTCAGATGAGACAAAAGTAGAGCTTTTTGGGCAAAGGCATCAACATAGAGTTTACAGGAGAAAAAAAGAAGCATTCAAAGAAAAGAACACGGTCCCTACAGTCAAACATGGCGGAGGTTCCCTGATGTTTTGGGGATGCTTTGCTGCCTCTGCCACTGGACTGCTTGACCGTGTGCATGGCATTATGAAGTCTGAAGACTGCCAACAAATTTTTCAGCATAATGTAGGGCCCAGTGTGAGAAAGCTGGGTCTCCCTCAGAGGTCATGGGTCTTCCAGCAGGACAATGACCCAAAACACACTTCAAAAAGCGCTAGAAAATGGTTTGAGAGAAAGCACTGGAGACTTCTAAGGTGGCCAGCAATGAGTCCAGACCTGAATCCCATAGAACACCTGTGGAGAGATCTAAAAATGGCACTTTGGAGAAGGCACCCTTCAAATATCAGGGACCTGGAGCAGTTTGCCAAAGAAGAATGGTCTAAAATTCCAGCAGAGCATTGTAAGAAACTCATTGATGGTTACCGGAAGCGGTTGGTCGCAGTTATTTTGGCTAAAGGTTGTGCAACCAAGTATTAGGCTGAGGGTGCCAATACTTTTGTCTGGCCCATTTTTGGAGTTTTGTGTGAAATGATCAATGTTTTGCTTTTTGCTTCATTCTCTTTTGTGTTTTTTCATTTAAGACAAATTAAATGAAAATAATAATACCAAAGAATTTGTGTTTGCAATCATTTTCAGGAAGAAACTGAGTATTATCTGACAGAATTGCAGGGGTGTCAATACTTTTGGCCACAACTGTAGATCCATCATAACACCACCATATAGATCCCATATAACACATCACATAGCTCCATCACAACGCTGCAGATAGATCTCACATAACCCCCTGCACCCTGGACTAATCCGGCAGATAAGAATATTAATGATTGCTGGATGGAAGAGTCATGAAAACTTAAAGGGCCACAATTATAAAGTAAAATCCGCTTTCCAATTTAAATTTTCCAATTAATCAGATGCAGTAAAAAGAATAAGGCCGGGGTCACACTAGAGAGGAATACGGACGAGTGAGAGGCGTAGAAACTGCGCATTAGACACGGACCAATGATTCTCTATGGGGCAGCTCCCATCAGCCGTATATTTCTACGGTCCGTGCCAATGGCAGCATGCTGTGACTGTCACCGTAGTACGCCCGTAATACGCCAATGCAAGTCTATGGGGGCGCAAAAACAGCGCATTACACACAGACCAGACGTGTGACTTGCGGGAAATACGCACCCGGTGTCCTTTAGAAAAGCCGGCAATTCAGAGCGCGATACAGTAACATCACACTGACAGGTTTACTAAACGAAAGAATAGACATAGAATACATATATATATACACACATGTCATAGGGACACACAAAGTATAGTGTGAGGCAGCGCTGTCATTCAAGTAGGGGATACTCGATCAGCAGCCACAAAATCAGATCCGGCACAGGTTTTCCATAAACTCATAACAGTCCATGCGGTTTATTCCTCCATCATAAACCCACAGCACCTCTTTATTCCCACACTAGACTTGGGGGCACAACAGCAACGTGAGTGAGCCGGGACTCAGGAGTGAGGAGTCCCAGAAGCAGCTACAGCTGTCTGCCATACAAGTAGAGTTCATAGGAACATCTGACTCCACTGTAACTCAGTACTTCACAATAGGCGCAAAAGGGAGACGTTCAGAAAAGGCACATATGTTGGTGGAGTGTTGGAAAGGAGGACTTCATCTTGCCTGGAGGTTGGCTGAGCTCCTGACCCGGAGGACACGGTACAGAAGCGGGCACAACAGACTGTGAGTAAAGCTTTGGAACTACATGCCCTGGTGTCCTCCACTTATTCCTCCGCCAACCCACTCAGCACTGCTGCATCTCGGTGCCAGACACTACACTCTCTCCCTTAACACCTCTCTTCTTCATCTACTCTGCCCTGGGACTACAGCCTTGCCTGTGGAGAGCTATACCATCATTGCTGCACCACACCATCCGTCCCAGAGGAACTGTCTGCAGCGTCGGCTTAACACCTTCATTGCCGAACACCACAGGTGGCGTCACGAATCACTCACTCATAAACTTTAATCATCATCATCCACACGGTCAACACTCCCCTTTTACAATGGACGCCCAGGGCCACGGACCGGGTCACAGCTACCGTGACATCTCCTATTGAAACCCACAGCCCTGGTACGGGGCGATCCATATTTATATTTCATAGAGTTCTACAAAGCAGAATAGCCGCTAATTCAATTGTCGGCTTCTGTAAAATCATTCCCCAACCCGAGATGAAATGACACATGGGGACATACAGTAAACTATTTCATTTCATGTATTTTTTTATACATCTTTCTGACTTTTTTCCCACGCTCATTAGTTCATCCTCAGGTCAGCCGGGGACTCCCGCTGATGTCACTGAGGCTGCGCGGAGTCCTCTGGCTGACATGAAGTGAACTAATGAGCGTGGGAAAAAAGTCAGAAACTTTCCCACGGTAATTAGATCATCTCCAGACAGCCATTGAGGCTGCGCAGAGCTGAATTAATTCATTCTGCAGTGGTTTACAGTCGGGTTGGTCACAATAGCACCGGTCCTCTGTAAACTATTTAACCCCTTCTGATGGATTGCAGCGTGGGACATGACTGAACGGCGGAGAGGTAAGGATATTGGAGATTTTTTATGTCATATTTTTTGCAGATCATGTTTTTTTGGGATTACCAGAGTAATAAAAATTTGTAAAAAAAACTAGGTGTCTTAATTTCATTAAAAGACTTTTTAATTAATGTCTGTGTGGTTTTTTTAACCCTTTCATAGTCTAGGGTTAATAATGGATCGGTGTCTTATCGACACCTCTCCATTATTAAACGGCTTAATGTCACCTTACAATCGAATGGTGACATTAACCCTTTGTTATATTAACCCATTAGCCACCACTACAGGGCAATGGGAATAGAGAGGATAAGTGCTGGAAAAGGTACATCTTATAGATGTGCCTTTTCTGGGGGCAGATTTTTGGAGCCGGGAGGGCCAAAAATAATGGTCCCTCTCTAGGCTATTAATATCTGCCCTCACTCACCTGCTTTACCTCTCTGGTTGACAAATTACCGCGGGAGCCCACGCAATGTTTTACAACGAATTAACCCCCTTAAATTAACACCTACACCTCCCAAATTTTACACACAAACCCTCATCTAATTACTAGTGAAGGACATATAAAAAAACATGAAATTAAATGGTTTACTGTATGTAACCATGTGTCATTTCATGTCGGGTTGGGGAATGATTTTACAGAAGTCGGCAATTGATTTTGTGGCTATTCTGCTATGTAGAACTCTATGAAATATAAATATATATACATATGTGTCTCAATGACATGTTGACATGTGTATATATATATATATATATATATATATGTGTATTCTATGTGTATATATCTATTCTTTCATTTTGGGTTTTAACCTGCCATATGGATCCATTATATGTCCATTTTGCAAACCTGTGAGAAAATTTCGGCATACGGATGCTTACATGCGCAAAATACGCGACCACACCTTGCTTACACATGACATACGGAGCACTGTTTAGGGGTCATTCATCAGTATTACGCATGTAAAATACGGACCGTATTTTGCGTCGCTAAGTGTGACCCCGGCCTAAAAGGGGCCCTCCACTTCTAATAGCTTCATCATCTTAAGCCACGCCCCCACCTCACAAATCCCTCCCACTGTGACCACTCCCTCTTTTGGGATAACCCCCACCTTGTTTGGTTTAGAATCTCCTTGTTTTCCTGTAGATTTCTCGCAGTTAGTCACAGTTCACATTGACCAAGGTCGTCTTGTGACTCTGAGCGTGGAGCGGACACGGTCACATTCTCATCTCATTAGATCAGGAGATATCCGCAGTAGAAGTGACACTGTCCTTGTCCAGCACCGAGATGGCTTCTGATTCTTAAAGGGATTCTCCGTCATTTATTGCTCAGTCTTAATGAGCTGAGCCAAGACTTTATGTTTGCAGACGTTATACTGTGTGATCTCAGACTGACAGTACTTACCACCAGGCCACCAGGGGTTATGTGGTTGTACATGTCTGGGATGACAATCAATGAGTAGGCAACCTGTTTTATTTAAAGGGCAAAGGCTGTTCTTTACAACTCAAGTCTCTGCATGTGTATCATTGCTCGCACAAAGGAGATTTCTGAGGACCTCGTAAGAAGAGATGTTGAAGCCCGTCAGCCCAGAAATGGCTACAAAACCATCTTTAAAGATTTGGCTTGAAGTTGAAGACCATTATTACCCTCTCCAGGGTCAGGTGACCAATAATTAATGATCACTCCAAGAGTAAGTTGTATAATAATGTGGGAGGACGCAAAGGAACTCAAGGTCATCTCTAAGCAACTAAAGGCCTCTCTCACATTACATAACCTTACTATTTGTCTGCATTCAACCAGCAAATCCTAAAGGAAAATGTCCGGACATCTGTCCACGAGCTGAATTCTCCACAGAACGCTGGTCCTGCTGCAAGACACCAACTCAAAGACACAAGTTGTTCTAGAAAAGAACGGTTATGGGAGGATAAAGATGAAGTTCTCGAATCGCCTTGTGGAAGGAGCTGACGTGAGCAGTTCATGGAGAAAATCCATTAACATAACAGAGGTGACACTATTTTGTATGGAGGAAAGGGCTAACAGTCCTCCATCTGATGTGCAGGAATAGTCAGCAATTAATGGAAACTTTTAGATGGCAGTTATTGCTGCAGAAGGGGTCACACCTGATACTGAGAGCAAAGGGTTCACATACTTCTGCTACGCACAGATATTTGCCATTTTTATTGAATGAGGAAAATGATCCAAGTCAATTTGGTTCTTTATCTCCTTTTAGGACTTTTTTTTGTAGTTTTAGATCAAATTCATGCAGAAATATGGAAAACTCTGAAGAGTTCACAAACTTTCAAGCAGCAGTGTATGTACTAGTGGGAACCCTGAGTAAACCAAGGAGTATGGTCACATCTAGGATTTATACATGACATTAAGAAATGTAACGATTCACTACACTGTACCCATTAGATCCGAGTGCGGAGATGGGGAAAGCATCCAAGTTCTCAGAGAGGGCAGATCACACACCAGAAGACTGAGACTTGGAGACATATCTCTCGTCTCCCAACCTCAAGGGGCTGGTGTTTATGTAAATGTGGCAACGAGCTTTTTCTGGAGATATTGTAAATGTTCTTAGGACAGAGCCTTATATTGGGGGTGGGAATATTGGAATGTAACTATACATGAGTGGTAAGCCCCCCGATGGCCCATCTCTTCATTCTCACCCTTCCTTTACTTCTGCGGCTGCACAAATTAAATCCAAGGTTTTGCAAAAAATTTTTTTTTTTTTTAATTGTATCCAAAATTTGACATTCTCAAAAGATACAAAGAAAAGAATGAATTCAGATTTCTGGGACGACAAAGATGAAATAAACCTGAGAGGCAGAAGATACAGTAACGAGTTGTCGGTGCGGCGACTAATGACGGCGGAATCCCGGGAGCTGCAGACACGATCCGGCCCCAAAGCCCCAAAGGTCTCATTTATTTCTCACCGCAAGTCTCAGACGGAAGGTTCACAGAAGAGAAGACTGGCGGCTCATTAGTGGTGATCTCTGTTTCTTCCACCGCCGCTGACATTCTTATATTTAGTATCTGGGACCCCCCGAGAGATGGCGGCGTGTTCCCCGGGAGATGAAGAACATAAAACAGTTCGGGGTTCTGTTATTGAGGACTCGAGCGAGATAGCTTCATATATTTGGTGCGACCCCCCCCCCCCCCCCCGGCCAGTGCCTGCAGTGCATTCTGATCTCGCTCTGATTTATATGGCCGTCTGACTGGGCTCCTAGAGAGCAGCTGGGAGGTGGAGAAAGTTGTAAATGGCAGATCAGACTGTAGAGAGTGGGGAAAGCATCCACAGCTTCAAGGAGGGCAGATCACACCAGGCGGGACATTAGCAAAAGAAAAGTTTGAGACTAGGGCCCATGTATCTCATACCTCCCAACATCAAGGGAGTAGTATTTAAGCAAATATGGCTTTAAATTTATTTTTTTTTCTTTTTTGGGGGGGTGGGGGTCATAAATGTTCTTTGGCAAGGACTAAAAATGACTTAAAACTATGCGTAACAATCATTATGTTTTTTTAACCCTCACTGGCCTACAGTGGTATATATGCTGATTTCTTTATTTTAATTATGGGGGAGGGGCACAATATGGGTGCTTTCGCTTTAAGATGAACTTTTAATCTCCTAAAGCAAGTAAGGTAGGACTAGTCCAACAACGAGTCCCTTCCCCCACACTAGTCTTGTCTCAGATTACACCTTCCTGGTTGTGACTTATATCTTGTATAGAATCACCGTTATAATAATAAGAGCCAGCACATCAGTCACATGATAGGTCAGGTCCCCTTTAAACTTTTTATATTTGCATCCTAAATGAAAAATAAGGCAACTTTCTAAATGGCCTTCATTAAAAATGTCCTGCCCCTTTGCTATTGTAGAGTCTGTGCAGCTCCTGTACCTAACTAGTTATTCTGCAATATGACAAAAAAAAAAACGCATCAGAGCTGTGTCCCTCGCTCTGTCAGTTTTCTCTTCTCTCTTCCTCTCTTTTCCAAGTGTTAGAAATAGCAAGGAGGTTACACACGACTCACATAGTGGAGAGGGGGAAAGCATCCAAGTCTTCAGAGAGGGCAGATGCCACCAGGAGGTACATACACACAAAAGAAAGGTATGAAACTAGGAGAAAGTGGTGAACAACATATCGAAGGTCTGTAAATGAAGAAAGGAATAAAAATTACAAATAGAAACTTATTTCTGCCCTTGCAATATCAAGGAGAATGAATGAAATCATGAAGCATATGCCAATCATGTCCATAGTCAGCACTGGTGACAAATGGACAATACCACCCATCCTTTCTTTATTATTTGCTTATATTTGGCATCAGCATGTGATGTCTCGTCATCTACCTCTAGATCTAGGGTTGCCCATCTGTCACATTACGACACACGGGCACCCCTTCCCCCACCAGGGACGGTCTGCCAGGGTAAGTGTACACGTGCCATGCTCTGCAGCTGCGGTCATTTGTCTCCATTTAGATAGTAATGCTTTTAATTGATGTCATCTCAGCGGGCAGGATCCTCATTATCCCCCAAATGATGGGCTTCATGGTCTATCTGCTCAAGGCGACACATAGGCTCTGATGCTAGGATGCCACGTTCATGCTAAAGATTCATAGTGGGCAGGGAAGGGAAATCCACATGGCCGGCGTCTTATATGACCAGTCAAATAGAGACATTTCCATGGTGGAAGACGTCCAAGCAGCACAGAGTATTTCAGGAAAGGAGAACGCTGATCTACTGGGAATTATTACCTGCAAGGGACAGGCTCCTGTGCTGCATACAGGACTTCATGACAAGTGTGCATTTACATAATGGAAGGAGCAGAGTCTCTAAAGCAGCACAGAGTATTTCAGCAGTAGACATTGGTTCCTATAATTAATTCACTGTAAGGACATAAGTAATTGTGATCTCTCCGGCCCCCCAGATGCAGAGCTGAGCATGGGTGTGTGAGATGCCCCCCTTACTCCTAATAACACGGGAATTAATGTTACGGAGCGAGCGATTGTGGGTTTTTTTTGTCGCTTTTCTCTTCCTCATTGTTGTGTTTTGTGAGCAATCAGCGAAGAGTCTGCGTGAAATAATTCACTTAGGACGCGGCACTGTTACTTCATCTTCTTGCCTGCGGCTTCCAGTCGTTTAATGAGCTCGTATTCATCACATTTATTGCTCTCTGGAAGGATTGTGCTACTGTCTGATGGTGCCGGGGGCAGCGCTGAGCTGCACGCTGTGACGCCGCAGCCTGCGCTGACAAAGACCCAAACAAGAAGACTGGGAGTGGTAATAGTAAAGATGGAAACAACCGAGAAAGTAGTCAGAGCCGGAACCAAGGAGGCCGAGAACAAGAACAAATCCATGTAAGAAGCCGGAGAAAAGGAGGCCGAGAACAAGAACAAATCCATGTAAGAAGCCAGAGAAAAGGAGGCAGAGAGCAAGAGAAAATCAATGCAAAAAGCAGGAGCCAAGTAGGCCGAGAACAAGAAAAAATCCATGTAAGAAGCCGGAGAAAAGGAGGCCGAGAACAAAAACAAATCCATGTAAGAAGCCGCAGAAAAGGAGGCAGAGAGCAAGAGAAAATCAATGCAAAAAGCAAGAGCCAAGAAGGCTGAGAACAAGAACAAATCCATGTAAGAAGCCAGAGCCAAGGAGGCAGAGAACAAGAACAAATCCGTGTAAGAAGCCTGAGCCCAGAATACAGTGAACAAGAACAAATCCATGTAAGAAGCCGGAGAAAAGGAGGCCGAGAACAAGAACAAATCCATGTAAGAAGCCAGAGAAAAGGAGGCAGAGAGCAAGAGAAAATCAATGCAAAAAGCAGGAGCCAAGTAGGCCGAGAACAAGAAAAAATCCATGTAAGAAGCCGGAGAAAAGGAGGCCGAGAACAAAAACAAATCCATGTAAGAAGCCGCAGAAAAGGAGGCAGAGAGCAAGAGAAAATCAATGCAAAAAGCAAGAGCCAAGAAGGCTGAGAACAAGAACAAATCCATGTAAGAAGCCAGAGCCAAGGAGGCAGAGAACAAGAACAAATCCGTGTAAGAAGCCTGAGCCCAGAATACAGTGAACAAGAACAAATCCATGTAAGAAGCTGGAGAAAAGGAGGCCGAGAACAAGAACAAATCCATGTAAGAAGCCAGAGAAAAGGAGGCAGAGAGCAAGAGAAAATCAATGCAAAAAGCAGGAGCCAAGTAGGCCGAGAACAAGAACAAATCCATGTAAGAAGCCGGAGAAAAGGAGGCCGAGAACAAAAACAAATCCATGTTAGAAGCCGGAGCCAAGGAGTCTGAGAACAAGAACAAATCCATGTAAGAAGCCGGAGAAAAGGAGGCCGAGAACAAAAACAAATCCATGTAAGAAGCCGGAGAAAAGGAGGCAGAGAGCAAGAGAAAATCAATGCAAAAAGCAGGAGCCAAGAAGGCTGAGAACAAGAACAAATCCATGTAAGAAGCCAGAGCCAAGGAGGCAGAGAACAAGAACAAATCCATGTAAGAAGCCAGAGCCAAGGAGGCAGAGAACAAGAACAAATCCGTGTAAGAAGCCTGAGCCCAGAATACAGTGAACAAGAACAAATCCATGTAAGAAGCTGGAGAAAAGGAGGCCGAGAACAAGAACAAATCCATGTAAGAAGCCAGAGAAAAGGAGGCAGAGAACAAGAACAAATCCATGTAAGAAGCCAGAGCCAAGGAGGCAGAGAACAAGAACAAATCCATGTAAGAAGCCAGAGCCAAGGAGGCAGAGAACAAGAACAAATCCGTGTAAGAAGCCTGAGCCCAGAATACAGTGAACAAGAACAAATCCATGTAAGAAGCCGGAGAAAAGGAGGCCGAGAACAAGAACAAATCCATGTAAGAAGCCGCAGAAAAGGAGGCAGAGAGCAAGAGAAAATCAATGCAAAAAGCAGGAGCCAAGTAGGCCGAGAACAAGAACAAATCCATGTAAGAAGCCGGAGAAAAGGAGGCCGAGAACAAAAACAAATCCATGTTAGAAGCTGGAGCCAAGGAGTCTGAGAACAAGAACAAATCCATGTAAGAAGCCGGAGAAAAGGAGGCCGAGAACAAAAACAAATCCATGTAAGAAGCCGGAGAAAAGGAGGCAGAGAGCAAGAGAAAATCAATGCAAAAAGCAGGAGCCAAGAAGGCTGAGAACAAGAACAAATCCATGTAAGAAGCCAGAGCCAAGGAGGCAGAGAACAAGAACAAATCCATGTAAGAAGCCAGAGCCAAGGAGGCAGAGAACAAGAACAAATCCGTGTAAGAAGCCTGAGCCCAGAATACAGTGAACAAGAACAAATCCATGTAAGAAGCTGGAGAAAAGGAGGCCGAGAACAAGAACAAATCCATGTAAGAAGCCAGAGAAAAGGAGGCAGAGAGCAAGAGAAAATCAATGCAAAAAGCAGGAGCCAAGTAGGCCGAGAACAAGAAAAAATCCATGTAAGAAGCTGGAGAAAAGGAGGCCAGGAACAAGAACAAATCCATGTAAGTGTAATAATACGGCCGCCGGGGGGTAGCCCCATCAGCCACTCCAGTACTCACTGTGCTGGAGGCTGCTCATCCCTCCTGGGGTTCAAAGGACTGGAGGCAGAGGCCGGAATAACTTTAAACAGTTCAACTTTATTTTCCTCAGGACACAGCACATCCAGTACACCTTTAGGACTCTTGACACGGTACCAACAATACATCTTCTACAGCAGCACTTAGCTTCTTCAGCTACACCGGAGTGGACCACAAAGTAACAACCAAACGAGGAGCGCGGTGAAAACGGCACTTCGACCTCTCTTCCTGCGACTGACTTTAGCCCACGAAGGTACCTGTCCACTAAGTCGTCCACCCCCTTTTGGTTATCCTGTCTGTGCACTCGCCGGTGGCCCACTTGACTACTTGATCAGCTCTCACACTCTGACTGTCATCTCCACAGGGACTCTTCCACTGGCCTCCCTGTCTCAACAGCTCCCAGATACGGGCTGACTTCTTCCACAGTGACTCATCCACTGGCTTCTCTATCTCATCAGCTCACAGTCTCAGGCTGAAGTCTCCCCAATGGCTCTCCCACTGGCTGCTGCTGTAGGCACCACACTCTTCTTCTCTAACAAGGATGGCTGAGGGACTCAGCTTCACACCCTGTGTGTCAGCTAGGCTTCTCAGGAGCAATGCCCTCTGACTTGTACCAAGGCTACCCACAGCTGAACTGACTTTCACCAGGAAATCTATCTCCACTCAGTTCCCGGTTAACCACTCCTCTAATGTCCCCCTAGTTAACCATCTAGTATCCACCTAGTGGCCCCAATAAGAAAGTGCTCAGTACCCCCATCTTGTGTCCATTCTCTTTAACTACTCTATTCTCATCTAATACACCTATATTACACCATATGGCAGTGGAAACATATACACAGATAAGTACATATAACACATTCAAGCATGTCAATATGAAAGAAAACAGTGGTAAACTGATTAAATTTGCTGATGACACAAAGCTAGGAGGGATAGCTAATACTAGAGAAGAGAGAGAGAGGATTCAAAAAGATATAAATAAACTGGAGCAGTGGGCAGCAGCTAACAGAATGGTTTTTAACAGGGAAAAATGCAAAGTACTACATCTGGGCAATAAAAATGAAAAAAGCATATACAGAATGGGAGGAATAGGGCTAAGCAACAGCACATGTGAAAAAGACTTGGGTATACTAATAGATCACAGACTAAATATGAGTCAACAGTGTGATGCAGCAGCAAAAAAGGCAAATGCAATTCTAGGATGTATTAACAGAAGCATACAGTCTAAATCACGTGAAGTCATTATTTCCCTCTACTCCTCTTTGGTCAGACCTCATCTGGAATATTGTGTCCAGTTTTGGGCGCCACATTTTAAAAAAGACATCAACAAACTGGAGCAAGTTCAGAAAAGAGCGACCAGAATGGTGACCGGTCTGCAAACCCTGTATTATGAGGAAAGGTTGCAGGATTTGGGAATGTTTAGTTTGCAGAAGAGAAGACTGAGAGGAGACTTAATAACTGTCTACAAATATCTCAAGGGCTGTCACATTGTAGAAGGATCATCTTTATTCTCATTTGCACAAGGAAAGACTAGAAGCAATGGGATGAAACTGAATGGGAGGAGACACAGATTAGATATTAGAAAAAACCTTTTGACACATAGAGTGATCAATGAGTGGAACAGGCTGCCACGAGAGGTGATGAGTTCTCCTTCAATGGAAGTCTTCTAACAGAAGCTGGACAGACATCTGACTGGGATGATTTAGCGGATCCTGCTTTAGCGCAGGGGGTTGGACCAGATGGCCCAGGAGGTCCCTTCCAACTCTACCATTCTATGATGGATCTGGAGTGTGACTCCGAACATCTGAAGAGTGGAGAACGGTAATGTTACTGACGTCATCGCTCTTCAGAGTCACCAGGTCTTGCACAGTGCAAAGTGACCCAGAACTGACTGTTTCTAAAGCCTATGAAAAACCAATATCTACAGGGCTAGGCCCTGGCACCTTCTTACATAAGAAGCCGGAGAAAAGGAGGCAGAGAACAAGAACAAATCAATGTAAGAAGTCAGAGCACAGAATACAGAGAACAAGTACAGAGTACATAGAGGCAGTATTATAGTAGTTATATACTTGTACATAGGAGCAGTATTATAGAAGTTATATTCTTGTACATAGGGGCAGTATTATAGTAGTTATATTCTTGGACATAGGAGCAGTATTATAGAAGTTATATTCTTGTACATAGGAGCAGTATTATAGTAGTTATATTCTTGTACATAGGAGCAGTATTATAGTAGTTATATTCTTATACATAGGAGCAGTATTATAGTAGTTATATTCTTGTACATAGGGGGCAGTATTATAGTAGTTATATTCTTGTACATAGGGGGCAGTATTATAGTAGTTATATTCTTGTACATAGGAGCAGTATTATAGCAATTATATTCTTGTACATAGGGGGCAGTATTATAGTAGTTATATTCTTGTACATAGGGGGCAGTATTATAGTAGTTATATTCTTGTACATAGGAGCAGTATTATAGTAGGTATATTCTTGTACATAGGGGCAGTATTATAGTAGTTATATTCTTGTACATAGGGGCAGTATTATAGTAGTTATATTCTTGTACATAGGGGGCAGTATTATAGTAGTTATATTCTTGTACATAGGGGGCAGTATTATAGTAGTTATATTCTTGTACATAGGGGCAGTATTATAGTAGTTATATTCTTGTACATAGGAGCAGTATTATAGTAGTTATATTCTTGTACATAGGAGCAGTATTATAGTAGTTATATTCTTGTACATAGGGAGCAGTATTATAGTAGTTATATTCTTGTACATAGGGGCAGTATTATAGTAGTTATATTCTTGTACAGAGGAGCAGTATTATAGTAGTTATATTCTTGTACATAGGGGCAGTATTATAGTAGTTATATTCTTGTACATAGGGGGCAGTATTATAGTAGTTATATTCTTGTACATAGGGGGCAGTATTATAGTAGTTATATTCCTGTACATAGGGGGCAGTATTATAGTAGTTATATTCTTGTACATAGGGGGCAGTATTATAGTAGTTATATTCTTGTACATAGGAGCAGTATTATAGTAGTTATATTCTTGTACATAGGGGCAGTATTATAGTAGTTATATTCTTGTACATAGGGGCAGTATTATAGTAGTTATATTCTTGTACATAGGGGGCAGTATTATAGTAGTTATATTCTTGTAGATAGGGAGCAGTATTATAGTAGTTATATTCTTGTACATAGGGGCAGTATTATAGTAGTTATATTCTTGTACATAGGGGGCAGTATTATAGCAGTTATATTCTTGTACATAGGGGCAGTATTATAGTAGTTATATTCTTGTACATAGGGGCAGTATTATAGTAGTTATATTCTTGTACATAGGGGGCAGTATTATAGTAGTTATATTCTTGTAGATAGGGAGCAGTATTATAGTAGTTATATTCTTGTACATAGGGGCAGTATTATAGTAATCTTCCTGTACATAGGGAGCAGTATTATAGTAGTTATATTCTTGTACATAGGAGGCAGTATTATAGTAGTTATATTCTTGTACATAGGGGCAGTATTATAGTAGTTATATTCTTGTACATAGGGAGCAGTATTATAGTAGTTATATTCTTGTAGATAGGAGCAGTATTATAGTAGTTATATTCTTGTACATAGGGAGCAGTATTATAGTAGTTATATTCTTGTACATAGGGGCAGTATTATAGTAGTTATATTCTTGTACATAGGGAGCAGTATTATAGTAGTTATATTCTTGTAGATAGGGAGCAGTATTATAGTAGTTATATTCTTGTACATAGGGGCAGTATTATAGTAATCTTCCTGTACATAGGGAGCAGTATTATAGTAGTTATATTCTTGTACATAGGAGGCAGTATTATAGTAGTTATATTCTTGTACAAAGGGGCAGTATTATAGTAGTTATATTCTTGTACATAGGAGCAGTATTATAGTAGTTATATTCTTGTACATAGGGGCAGTATTATAGTAGTTATATTCTTGTACATAGGGGGCAGTATTATAGTAGTTATATTCTTGTACATAGGGGCAGTATTATAGTAGTTATATTCTTGTACATAGGGGCAGTATTATAGTAGTTATATTCTTGTACATAGGAGCAGTATTATAGTAGTTATATTCTTGTACATAGGGGGCAGTATTATAATAGTTATATTCTTGTACATAGGGGGCAGTATTATAGTAGTTATATTCTTGTACATAGGAGCAGTATTATAGTAGTTATATTCTTGTACATAGGGGCAGTATTATAGTAGTTATATTCTTGTACATAGGGAGCAGTATTATAGTAGTTATATTCTTGTACATAGGAGCAGTATTATAGTAGTTATATTCTTGTACATAGGGAGCAGTATTATAGTAGTTATATTCTTGTACATAGGGAGCAGTATTATAGTTGTTGTGTTCTTGTACTCCACACTGCAGCATGACGGGAAATTGAAATCAGGACAACAAATATGGGTTATAGTAGTTTTATACAATGTCTTCATGATGCAATAATGGTGACTTCTGTAGCAGTGATGTGATTGCCATATCGGTTGTTTGGGGATTTATTTCTCATTTCTCTTTCATCCCGATGTGGATATTGGTATAGTTTGTGATTGTCACATTGATCACAGAAATCACAGCCTATGACGTGTGGCTGCCATTGGGGACACCTCATCCCCCTCCTGCAGCCCCTGGAGCCCCCTGGATTGTACAGTGCAGTTTATATCCAGAGTCAGAAATCTGCCATCTGTCTGCAGGCGACGCTGGCGCACGTCCAGGTGGGAGCAGCGACAACAAGCGATAATATTTCTGTCTGCTCCTTTTCTTGGTAGTAAAGTGAACACACAGGGGGGATAATACTAATTATATACGAAGAGCAAGCGGGGTCCAAGGCACGACGTGGACCCCCCTCCTACATGCTGTGTACAGTGTGCTACAGTGTGATGGGGGGGATGATGTAAGGGGGTTGTGTCCTCTATAAGGAGCGGGACATGATGCCACACTGTTCATGTCCCCTTTCAAAATTTCACGAATATTTCTAGAAATTGTCAAATAAGGCGTTTATCGAGGGAGCGCGGGCAGCAGTCACACCTGGCCCCCCGTGTCAGCAGCTTATAGGGCCCTATCATACCACTAATAGCGTCACACCGCGTGGCCGCTATGGGGCCTGTAAGTAGGGGCCCGCGTGGCACTGAAAGCACTGACGGTACAGGAAGCCATCTGCTCCCTCCCCCATCATTCTCCGGCTGCGTCTGACGTCTCGGCACAGTGGGCTCGTGATGTCATATTATCGCCCCTGTGTTGTAGAGCTTCAGACCACACCGTGCAGACGCTGGAACAGCGAGGAACGCGGAGAGGTAAGGACTGTAGGTTTTAAACCAATTATTACATTGTGGCCCTTTATACTGTGAGGACAATTATTTGATTTGGAGGGCTATGTGGGGATTATACTATTTGGAGGGCTATGTGGGGATTATACTATTTGGGGGGGCTATGTGGGGAACATTATACAATTTGAAGGGCTATATAGGGGCCATTACAGTATGTAGAGGGCTATGTTGGGACCATTTCATTGTGTGGATGGATATGTGTTCTGTCCCCACATGAGGCGAATGGAGGTGTAGTTGATTAGGGCTGGGAGAGATTCCTACCTTCCGTTTCCTCAATGCAGAGCAGACAGGACCATTGTTGCTGTTTTGCTGTTCATGCGTCCGGAGAGATGATACACACCAGATACTGTGAAGTCCAGACTTGATTATTTGGAGATCTGGACATACAGCATATGATTGGTAATGCAGTAGGTTCTCCAGACGTGCAGATGTAACAACCAAGGTGGTACAGCAAGATGCAGCAAGGTGTACAGCAAATTGGTAGCAAGTTGGAGCAAGGTGATTCAGCAAATTGGTCAAAAAACTGATGCCTTTCACAGCCCGTACAGGCGCGTCTCTCCCGGGTGAAGTGAAACTAAGAATGGCAGCAAACAGGAAGAGAAGGAGAGACCTGACCCGGAAGTGGAAGGCATGTGCTAGAAATAATTAGCGGCAGGCTGCTATACAGAAAAAGACCAGCAGGTGGCAGCAGACTAAATGCAAGACTACACACCATGGAAAATAACACAATCTAAGAAACCATCTAATCATAACTTTAGACGGAACAGCACACTCCCCGTATGAAATTCCGTAAGGGATTTCACTATATTGATGATTTTTGTTTAAGTAAAGTTCAATAACCTAGAAAGGAAACACAAATGAGCATGCAATAATAACAACTTCAAAACGAGGTAGATGACAGACAGTTCCTGAGACAATCCAAAGAAAACCCATATTCAGATCGAAGAAGCCGCACTAGGCCAAACTGTCTCCGACCCAACGGTAATCCAATGGACGAAGTACTAGGGCAGTGTTCTGTTCATGGTTCATCCTACTGGAATGTCCTCAATTGGCAGTATCAATATGAGCTCGTGGATTGGCCTCTGAAATGTCTTAGGCTCGCCTTTCCTAAAGACCTTCAGCTCCACCTTTCAGACCTTACCGTCTTGACTAGGGAAAGTCTTTGTAACGATTCCCATAGGGGAGTCGATCCTTCAGGCTTGTTGTTCTTTCATTATTGCCACGTCTCCTTGTTTCAAGTTCAGTTTATTCTGTCGCCATTTTCTTCTTCCTTGGAGAGTCACGAGATATTCCTTTCTCCACCGGTTCCAGAAATAGTCAGCGAGGTACTGCACACGTTTCCACTGTTTCTGGTAGGTGTTTGCGTGAGTAAACTCTCCACTGTTAACGGGTTCCTGGTCTTTTGGGTGAGGAGAGTAGCTGGCATAAGAATGGTGGTTTTTCAAGATCCATGGACACTGGGACAAGTGGTCTTGAGTTGATTATGGCAGAAACTTCAGCCAGAAGAGTAACCAAGGTCTCATGCGTAAGCTTTGAAGAGTTTACGTCCATAGATATAGAGTTCAGGATGTTGCGTGAGATCCCGATCATCCTTTCCCAGGAACCTCCCATGTGAGAACTATGCGGAGGATTGAAGATCCAGGTGCAACCTCTTTCTGCCAGTTGATCCTGAATTGGCTTGATGTCAATATCCAGCTCTTGACATGTACCCATGAAGTTGCTTCCGCGGTCAGACCTCAACTGTTTCACCGGTCCTCTGATCACTAGAAACCGCCGGAGGGCGTTGATCAGGCTGGATGTGTCCATAGACTCTATTACCTCTATGTGGACGGAACGGACACTCATGCAAGTGAATAGTACGGCCCAACGTTTGCTGTTGGCGTGGCCACCTTGAGTTCTGCGTGCAGATACCATCCATGGCCCAAAGACATCGAGGCCAACGTAGGTGAAAGGCGGCTCGGCACTCAATCTGTCAGAGGGCAGGTCGGCCATTTGTTGATGTACCTGTTTTCCTCTGGTTTTCCGACATTGCACACAGCGATCTAGTGATCCTGCTACACGTCTTTTCATACCTATGATCCAAAGCCCTGCAGACCGTAACTTGCCTTCTGTGATCTGCCTGCCTTGGTGCTCGGTTTTTTCATAGTAACATAGTTAGTAAGGCCGAAAAAAGACATTAGTCCATCCAGTTCAGCCTATAAAATTCTGTCAGAATAAATCCCCAGATCTACGTCCTTCTAAAGAACCTAACAATAACTGTGAGATACAATATTATTATGCTCCAGGAAGACATCCAGGCCTCTCTTGAACCCTTCGACTGAGTTCGCCATCACCACCTCCTCAGGCAGTGAATTCCAGATTCTCACTGCCCTAACAGTAAAGAATCCTCTTCTATGTTGGTGGAAAAAACCTTCTCACCTCCAGACGCAGGGAATGCCCCCTTGTGACCATCACCTTCCTTGGTATAAACAGATCCTTGGAGAGATATTTGTATTGTATTCATGAAAGTTCCGGATCAGTAGATCAGTGATATGATGTTTAGTGGGAATGATGCAAGGATGTTGCTCTGAAGCCGCAATCTTGGCTTGATTTAAACGACCACCAACTCTCAGCAAACCGAAGCCGTCCATTACTGGAATCAAGCGGGCAATGGGGCTTTTCAGAGGGATCTGCTGTTTGTGGTGTAGGCATTCAAATTCAGTACTGAATACGCTCTGCTGGACGTAACGTATTATAAGGGACTCACAGTGAGAAATGTCCTCGGAAGAGAGTGGTTTATGGTAGACGTGCCAGCCGTGACAGTCTTTGTCTCCACATGAGTTGTGATAAGATCTTGCAATGTGGACTAACCTTGCGATAGTCTTGACAAGTCTCATCCAATTGGAGAAGCGTTCAAAGCGCTGGCAACCGAGGCTGGAGGTTGGTTTAGTGTTCGTCGCCAAAGCACTGACCTCGGAGCGGACTTCTGGATCGCCATCCGGATCCTGGATGCTGAAGACTTCCTGGACACGTTCACTTCCTTTCTGTTCCAACAGAAACTTAGGACCTTGGGTCCTCTTGAGTAGATCGATAGCCGCTTCTTATGTGGGTAGAGATTTTAGTCCATCATCTACATAGAAGTCTTTCTCTACATAGTCTCTGGCGTCTGTTCCATATCCGGACTCTCCTTCTTGAGCGGTTCTCCGCAGGCCATAGGTTGCCACTGCTGGGGAAGGGCTGTTCCCGAATACGTGCACCCACATGCGATACTCCACCATCTCTTTGCTGGGGTCATTGTCCTTGTACCACAGGAACCTGAGGAAATTCCTATGGTCCTCTCTGACTAAGAAACAGTGGAACATCTGTTCAATGTTGGCGGTGATGGCAATGGGCTTTTCTGGAACCTCATCAACACTCCTACTAGGTTGTTTGTAAGGTTAGGACCCGTGAGGAGGACATCGTTGAGAGATAGACCTTGATGTTTGGCGCTTGAATCAAAGACAACTCTAATTTGCTTAGGTTTCCGTGGGTGATATACTCCGAATGAGGGTAGGTACCAGCACCCCTTGTTTTCCTTTAAGGGAGGCGCTGGCTCCGCATGGTTATTCCGGAATATCTTGCTCATAAAGGTGACAATGTGTTCTTTCATCTCCGGTTTGTTGCTTAGTGTGCGCTGGAGAGTTGAATCTGGACAAGGCTTGTTCACGATTGTTCGGGAGTCTTACCCTGGTAGCTCGGAAGGGTAGGGGAAAAACCCAGTGATTAGTCTCGTCCTTAAGGAACTTGTTGTCCATTATCCTGACAAATTCCTTGTCTTCCATTGACGGGGCTACTTTGTTGTCATCCTTAGTTGTATGAAACACCGATCTTCCCAAGTCGTCTACATAGGGAGAAGGAATGACATCAGGCAGCTGTACGGGATCTGGAGGCTTCTCTTTCACCTCGTAGTGATGAGGGCATGGTTTGCAGAAAGTAGCTTGTCCGTCTCTGCGTACATAGGTCTTAAAGGAATCGACTCTCGTTCGGTCCAAGCACACATTTCCTATGATTACCCACCCCAAGTCGAGTCTCTGTGCATAGGGGGCGTAGTCAGGACCATTGCACTGTTGGCGGACCTTATGTATCCTTAAATTGTTTCTGCCGGGCAGAAGTAGGATTTCAGCATCTGAGTCCATAGGTGGGATAACGCTGACTAGGTGCCTTAGGTGTGGTTGGTGGAACGCAGCTTCCGGAGTAGGGATCTCATCCCTTTGGTTGGGTATTTGATCACATTCGATTAGCGTATGTAGGGGTATATCTACGCCTCCATTGACAGGAGAAGCAATGAAACCTTGTGCCCTCCTGCCGCTAGTCTCTCCCGACACCTGCGCACTGCAGGACTCTGCTCTGCCCTCAACAGGGCAGAGCAGTGCGCTTGAGCCGCAGCGATTACAGGACGGGAGAAGAGGACGTCATCGCATGAAGAAGGGAGGCGTCGGACCGGACCGCAACGCCCATCGGACCGGACCGCCCACCCCGGTGAGTATAATATAACGTGTTTTTCTTCTCTTTCAGGTTACATCGGAGGCTTATCTACAGCATTACAGAATGTTGTAGATAAGCCCCCGATGTCTATGCCGGCAGCTGCAAGCCGAAAAAAAGGGTGACAGATTCCCTTTAATGATGAAGAAGAACAGCATCTCATCCGGGTGAAAAATATATAAACATTTATTGTGCCATGACAAAATGCGACGTTTCGACCATCACATGGTCTTTATCAAGCATAACATACAGCAGGATATGGCAGTCTTAAATAGGAAAATAGAGGGGGAAGCCAGCACTGCTTAAGGTTAGAACGCATAAATTGAAGTGCATATGCACATAATGTCTAGCTGTATTCAAAAATGAGATATTTAGCAAAAAAATTGATCAATTCAATTGAGCCACCCCGCCGCGCCAAGGCAATCTCATATGGGGGGTCCTACTCTATATATTTTTAATAAATGCTGTGCCATTACGGCCTCCTATATACATTTAGAGCATGACCACATCAAGTGCAAACTGTACCTGAACCTGAATTTTCTTGTTGTTGGTTTGTGGCTCACCACCACTGTTGCCGTGCACGCTTGGTTATGTCCGCCATAATTTTTCTGTGTTCATTGTGATGGATTAGGCTGCTGTGCACACACACGGCAGCCCCACCCTGCCCCAAGCTTTATTTAATTGTGCACCTGTGTCTGGACCAACATCGCCCTTCATCTATGTTTGCTGGTCAGGCAATGTGTGGAGGCCATTCCTGATATGTCTGTGTTCAGACCTGGTTGGCCTTCATCTGCACTTGCTTCATCTGGCTTCATGGGAGCGATCCAGCAATGTTCAGGTACAGATTGCACTTGATGTGGTCATGCTCTAAATGTATTTAGGAGGCCGTAATGGCACAGCATTTATTAAAAATATATAGAGTAGGACCCCCCATATGAGAGTGCCTTGGCGCGGCGGGGTGGCTCAATTGAATTGATCAATTTTTTTGCTAAATATCTCATTTTTGAATACAGCTAGACATTATGTGCATATGCACTCCAATTTATGCGTTCTAACCTTAAGCAGTGCTGGCTTCCCCCTCTATAGTCTTAAATAGGCCAATGTGGCCAATCAGTAGCAAGTATCCGCTAAAGATTCCCTTTAATGGCAGATTTACAGTCCTTGGCCATGTGTTCTAATGAGGCGCAGCACTTGAAACATTCCCCAAGTTCGCTGAGGATTTTCTTGCGCTCCTGCATGGTTTTGGACCTGAAGCCTCTACATTTATTCAGTGAGTGCGGCTTTTGTGAATGGGACACTCACGATTGAAAGACTTGTCTCTCGATGGAATAGTGTACTGTTTATCAGCAGTTACCGAAGGTGGTGGCAGGTTAGTCTTTCTGACACATACTGCTCCTCAAGTCCTTGCGTCTATGTGAGACGCTTTCATACCTTGATGACGGTGTTGCTGGAGCTGTAGTGTTAGACTCCAGGAAGTCTAGGCTAGGGTCGTTCCTCATTTGGGCCTGTTCCTCGACAAACTTGCAGAACTGATTGAACAGAGGAAAGGTGACATCATGTGATCTTTTGTACCTGGAGACGCATACTGCCCACTTCTCTTGCAGACTATGCGGCAGCTTTGAGACGAGTGGGTTCACCCCATGGGCGGTGTCCAGGTAGCATAATCCAGACAGACGAGGGTCTCTTTTTGCAAGTTGCAGCTCTATAAGCAGGTCGCTTAAGTCCAGAAGCTTGTGGGCTTCCTTAAGGTTGATCCTTGGAACGTTCTGCAGTCTCTTGAATAGGGACTTTTCTATGGCCTCAGCGCTGCCATAGGTTATTCTGAGTCTCAGCCAGGCAGCAGCGAGACCTGCTTCAGCTTGCCCCACGTAGACGGTCCGAAGACTCTTGATACGGTTTGTGGAGTCAGGACCCAACCATTTTACCATGAGGTCGAGCTCCCGTTCTGCAGATAGGTTGAGGTCAGCAATGGTGGCCTTGAAGGTTGCTTTCCAGGCTCTGTAGTTCTCTGCACAGTCGTCAAACTTTGAGAGGCTGGTGCTGACTAGATCTTTGCTCACCATAAACCTGGCTACCTCGGGCATATCCGATCCTTCACTCCTTGTTACCGTGTTAGCTTGTGTTGCCTTTCGGGCGTATAAGCTGTGTGGCGTGGAAGGGTGAATTGTTCCCGGGTAGAATGATGTTGCTGCAGGGTTGAGCTGTGGTTTAACCTCTGGAGATTTCGATGACTGCGGCTTGAACTGAGGAGATGAACTGGAGTGCATCTTGTGGTCACCTTGTGATGATTGCTGCTCCTGAGGGGACATATTATGGCGTCGGTCTTGGGTCTCTGCGGATGCTGTGGGTAACACTGGCACCGTACGTTGGGCTGACTTGGACGTTTCCACATTGTTGGGTTGAACGTCGCTGGAGAAGGTGTGTGCTGCAGATATCTGTTTCTGCACGTAATCACTAGTACGGACAGCTGGGTCCTCTTCTTCCAGTGGTGGTAGGCAAATCGGGTCGAGGTTTTGCGTCAGTGCTTGCTCAAGTATTTTTACTTCGGCTAGCGCGATTTCTTCCTCCATTTCTGTTTGAAGAATCTTTGCCCGAGCCTCTGCTTCTGCTTGAAGGATCTTTGCTTGAGCCTCTGCTTTCTTGGCTTCTGCCTGTGCTTCAGCTTTCTTGGCTTCTGCCTCTGCTTTCTTGGCTTCTGCCTCTGCTTCGGCTTTCTTTTCTGTAAAGGAACGTCTTAGTTTGGATCGCTCTGCATTTAAACGGGCCTCCAGGATTCTGTCGCTGAGGGCTGAAGTTCTTGAGCAGGATGATTTGTATGACCGAGCAGAGTGTCTGGATGAGCCTGACCTGTGAGATCCAGCTTCTTGCAGATAAGCGATACGGAGCTCCGCTTTACCTTTGGCATCTTGCACAGCGGCGTCCCTTTCTCTTTCTGTGGAATCTACTTTGCTTAATTCTGATGAGGCTTCATCAATATTAGGAAGGCAACATACCTTGCGGATAGTCTCTTGTATCTTCCGTGGGCCATGTCTAGCCGTTTCATAGTGTCCTGTAGACTCGCTGCATCATTTTTGTGGCATTGGATGCTTGACATGAGGGAGGTGACTCGTTCCCATAGGTCGTCCAGGTTGTCATTGAACTCATCCTTCATATTGTGATAGTTTTCGACAGCCTTTATGGTTGGTTTGACAGAGCGTTTTAGTCGTGAGTCTTGGTCTGTTTCTGAAGCTGGCTCTGTTTCCCCCTCTTCATAATGGACAGTATCGGGTAGTATTTGCTCTGTTTCAGCAGTGGGAGACTGTGCAGGCTCTTTTTCAGCCATTTTGATTTAAGGTGCACTGTCTCTTTAAGAAACTGAACTTTTGAATTGGGGGCTGGAAATCGCAGTGCGGCTCAGTTAAGACGTCCTGACGAGATTCCCAATGTGTTTTTAGAGAATTGTGGGGTTTCGCAGTCCGACAATCTGCAGCGATGTCGTATAATATAGGTAGAGTCTCTATGCACAATGCGGTCTGGGGTGACGCTGCAGAGTTTTTTTAGCAGAACAGGCTGCAGTATGTGAGCGGGCAGATGGGTTAGGATATAAGGGTGATTTTTTGCCGGGCTTCAAAGTAGTTGTCCCCACATGAGGCGAATGGAGGTGTAGTTGATTGGGGCTGGGAGCGATTCCTACCTTCCGTTTCTTCAATGCAGAGCAGACAGGACCATTGTTGCTGTTTTGCTGTTCATGCGTCCGGAGAGATGATACACACCAGATATTGTGAAGTCCAGACTTGTTTATTGGAAATCTGGACATACAGCGTATGATTGGTAATGCAGTAGGTTCTCCAGAAATGCAGATGTAACAACCAAGGTGGTACAGCAAGATGCAGCAAGGTGTGCAGCAAATTGGAGCAAGGTGATTCAGCAAATTGGTCAAAAAACTGATGCCTTTCACAGCCCGTACAGGTGCGTCTCTCCCGGGTGAAGTGAAACTAAGAATGGCAGCTAACAGGAAGAGAAGGAGAGACCTGACCCGGAAGTGGAAGGCATGTGCTAGAAATAATTAGCTGCAGGCTGCTATACAGAAAAAGACCAGCAGGTGGCAGCAGACCAAATGCAAGAATACACACCATGGAAAATAACACAATCTAAGAAACCATATAATCATAACTTTAGACGGAACAGCACAATATGGGGGGGGGCAATTATACTGTGTGGGGACCATTATACTAGTTGGAGGGCTATGTGGGAGCTATTATACTGTTTTGAGGGTTACGTGGAGGCCAATATACAGTGTGGAGGATTGTGTGGGGTAGATGATACTCTGCGGAGAGATGTGGGGGCCATTATTCTGTATGGTGGGCCATCTCACTGTGTGGAGGGCCTCATGCTGCGTGAGAGGACCATTTCAGAGCCGTGCTACTGTGTGCTGCGGCCATCATACTGTGTTGGGGTCACTGTGGAGGTGTCATACTTCACGGGGGTACTGCAGAGTCGACTTAGCGCCTCATGATTTGCGTTATCATTTATATGTGAATTAATGGTGTGCGCCGTGCCGCTACCAAAAACGGATCCTAAATAATTGGGTATTGTCTCTTTCGGAACTATTGAGTTTTTAGCAGAACCCTCTTTATTGCTATATGAACCTATGGCCAGACCCCCGCTCTGTCTGTCCCGCGATAGTGCCAGTCCTCACTGAGGTCCTGGTGTTCTAGTCATGCATCAGGAGGCTCAGGATGAGTAGCACTCTTGTTGGGCTGCCGTCCATTGAATACTGGTAGAATGTGAGAAAATAATACTAATAATACTAATGCCAGTTCATATTAAAGCAATGAGCGTTTCCAGTCGCTTGGTTTTACAATCCCTGAGAAAGCAATCCTCGCTTCATTATTCCCGGAGAAGGAAAGAATTAACTGGTCGTCGACTAAGCAATGCGGAGGAGCGGTGCGGAGCTCAGCGGGCGTACAATGAGCCGGCGAGTCTCAGGCCCTGACTAATGTACTTGTCATATCCCTCTGCCGGTCTGTTCTATTGTACAGTATCATCCGGAGAAAGACGGGGGTCCGCCGGGGTCTCCGCCGAGCATTATCACTGCATCTCCGACACCGCAGCACCGATCTGCTGCACTACCAAGGCAGAAATGTATGCTGCTGCACACTACTGTAATGAAAAGGTCCACCACCGCCAATATTACCCCAAACCCCCCCCCTAGACCACCAGGGATAATGAGCAGTAACCCCCTAAACCATCCCAAGACATTAAGATAAATATTAAATGCTAAATCACCCCAGACCACCAGGGATGATCTATGTTAGCCACTACGCCACCCTAGACCACCAGGGATGATATGTGTTAGCCACTAAATCATCCTAGACCACCAGGGATGATATGTGTTAGCCACTAAACCACCCCAGACCACCAGGGATGATATGTGTTAGCCACTAAATCATCCTAGACCACCAGGGATGATATGTTAACCTCAAAATCACCCTAGACCACCAGGGATATGTGTTAGCCCCAAAATCACCCTGGACTACCAGGGATGATATGTTAGCCACTAAATCACCCCAGACCACCAGGGATGATATGTGTTAGCCCCAAAATCACCCTAGACCACCAGGGATGATATGTTAGCCACTAAACCAAACCAGACCACCAGGGATGATATATGTTTGCCCCAAAACCGCCACAGACCACCAGGGATGATATGTGTTAGCCACTAAATCACCCTACACCACCAGGGATTATATGTGTTAGCCACTAAACCACCCCAGACCACCAGGGATGATATATGTTAGCCCGAAAACCGCCCCAGACCACCAGGGTTGATATGTGTTAGGCACTAAATCACCCTACACCACCAGGGATTATATGTGTTAGCCACTAAAGCACCCCAGACCACCAGGGATGATATATGTTAGCCCCAAAATCACCCTAGACCACCAGGGATGATATGTGTTAGCCACTAAATCACCCTACACCACCAGGGATTATATGTGTTAGCCACTAAAGCACCCCAGACCACCAGGGATGATATATGTTAGCCCCAAAATCACCCTAGACCACCAGGGATTATATATTTTAGCCATTAAACCATCCCAGACCACCAGGGATGATATGTGATAGCCACTAAATCACCCTACACCACCAGGGATTATATGTGTTAGCCACTAAATTTCCCTAGACCAACAGAGATAATGGTCTTTAACCCCTATTTCACCATGAATTTATGCATCAGCTGCTAAGCCACAGCAGACCTCCTGGGATAATATGCATTAACCCCTAAACTACACTAGACCAACAAAAAATGTATAAATTAACTCATAAACAATCCTAAACCACCAGGGATTATATACATTAACCTATAAAACATTAAGATAATAAGTATTAACTGCTAAACCACCTCAGACCTCCAGGGATAAAATCTATTACCTGCTAAACCAGGAATAATAAGGTGTATTAATCCTCAAACATTCTAGACCACCAAGGATAATATACTGTATATTAACCACTAAACCACCCTAGACCTCTAGAGATGATAAGTATTAACCAATAAACCATCCTAGACCACCAGGGATAATATCTATTAAACCCTAAATCAATCTAGATCACCAAGGATAATAAGTATTAACTGCTAAACTGTTTGAGATCATCAGGGAAATGTATTAACCGATAAACCACCAGGATTCATATCTAATAACTGCTTACAAACCCTAGACCACCAGGAATGATATCTAATAACCACTAAATCAACAGGATTAACTGCTAAATCACCAGAAACCATCAGGGATAGTACAGGTGCGTCTCACAAAATTAGAATATCATCAAAAAGTGAATTTATTTCACTTCTTCAATACAAAAAGTGAAACTCCTATATTCTATAGAGTCATCAACATTACCAGAAATAAACCCATGAAACAGATCACTCTGTGTGTAATGACTCTATAGAAGATAGGAGAGTCACTGTTTGTATTGAAGAAGTGAAATAAATTCACTTTTTGATGATATTCTAATTTTGTGAGACGCACCTGTATGTATTAACCACTAAACTTCCCTAGACCACCCGGGATAGTAATTAAAATAAACTGTCTGGAGGTTCTGGAGGCTGGGTGCTGTTACAAGACAGGATGAAGGCATGAGTGTCATCCTCACAGGCTGGGACACCAGGGATGTTCCCCAGCATTATCTAAGATGCGTTCATGACAAGTCGTCTCCAATCTGAAAATTCCTTCTGCGCAGCGCGGAGACAGAACATGACTCTTCCTCACCGAGGATGACACCGCCGTGACACTTAATGAATATTTATAACCTTTTACTATTACTAGAGCTGCTCCAGTACTGAACCATCCTGTATAAATGTGGTGATTGATGCCTAAGACTTTAAAAAAATGCTGCTTCTTATCTGTTCATCCTGAGCCTCCTGGTACATGAATAGAATAGCATAGTGATGTGTTATGAATGAATCACCGAGGAGGAAAAAAACAAAAAGCAAGCTCACCCCAGAAAACCGGAGAGGTTGGTAACTAGCGGATTGCAGACCCCTGATCCTATCCACACAACTAGCAGTAGCCGTGGAGCGTGCCTACGGTGGTCCTAGACGCCTCGTCACGGCCGGAGAACTAAATAAGCCTAAAGAAAGAAAGGGAAAATCTAAACTGCCCCAGAGCAGACCCCAAAGCAATAGACAGTCCCCAACATCAGTACATTCGACTGAAACTGCACTCATCAAAGTGACCAATGACCTTCTGACAGCAAAACGTAACGGTGACCACTCTCTGCTCATTCTTCTTGACCTATCTGCAGCTTTCGACACTGTTGACCACCATCTCCTACTCTCTAGGCTCAAGTCACTAGGCATTAAGGACACTGCTCTTTCCTGGTTCTCTTCCTATCTCTCTGACCGCTCCTTCAGTGTTTTGTTCGCTGGCTCCACATCATCTCCTCTTCCTCTCGCTGTCGGGGTACCTCAGGGCTCAGTCCTTGGCCCCCTTCTCTTCTCTCTCTACACGGCCCCAATTGGACAGACCATCAGCAGATTTGGCTTTCAGTACCATCTTTATGCTGATGACACACAACTATACACGTCTTCCCCCGACCTTACCCCCGCTGTACTACAGAACTCCAGTGACTGTCTCTCCGCAGTCTCCAACATCATGTCCGCTCTCTATCTGAAACTCAACCTCTCCAAAACTGAACTTCTTCTGCTCCCGCCGTCTACTAACCTCCCTAAATCTGACATTTCCCTCTCCGTGGGTGGTACCACAATAACACCCCGGCAGCAGGCGCGCTGTCTGGGTGTTATGTTTGACACCAATCTCTCCTTCACCTCCCATATACAATCTCTTGCCCGCTCTTGCCGCTTACACCTAAAGAACATCTCTAGAATCCGCCCTTTTCTCACTATGGAAACAACAAAAACCCTCACTGTTGCATTGATCCACTCCCGCCTGGATTACTGCAACGCTCTATTAATTGGCCTCCCCGTCACTCGACTATCCCCTCTCCAGTCCATACTTAATGCAGCAGCCAGGATCGTCCATCTGGGTAATCGGTACTCGGACGCGTCCGCTCTTCGCCAGTCCTTACATTGGCTGCCCATTCATTATAGGATCCAATTCAAAGTACTTGTTCTCACCCACAAAGCTCTCCACAGTGCGGCACCCCCTTACATCTCTTCTCTCATTTCTGTCTATCGGCCTAGCCGACCGCTGCGCTCTGCAAACGACTTTCGACTAACCTCTGCACTAATCCGTACCTCCCACTCCCGACTCCTCCCGTGCTGCTCCTATCCTCTGGAATGCTCTACCCCAAGAAATCAGGACTATCCACAATTTGCATAGTTTTAGGTGCTCCCTCAAAACACACCTGTTCAGAGCGGCCTATCACATTCACTAATCAAAGTCATTCTCTGTGTAAGTGTGCGTGCGTAGCCCATTCACTATCTCCATCCATCCCTCACTCCTGCAAGATGGCTGGACCTTCATTGTAAATACACCATTGTAAATACACACCTGTACTCTGTATCTCCCCCACCTCATTGTAGATTGTAAGCCCTCACGAGCAGGGTCGTCTTATTTCGTCTTATTTTGCTTTATTGTATTGTTAGCGTTGTTACTTATGACTTGTGTTTTGAAACTGTTAAACTGTAAAGCGCTGCGGAATATGTTGGCGCTATATAAATAAAGATTATTATTATTATTATTAGGTAGTGGCCATTTTTAGTAGCTGTGGAACTAATATCTGGTCACACGGTCACCGTACTCCATACTAATGCAGAGTCCCTGACGTCTCCTCTCACAGTCCTCTACAAATCCCCATCCAATCAGTTCTTAACGTGGTTAAGGTCTTCAAGATTTCTGACCCCAAAAATGATGGATCAGGATCTGGATGAGGCAAATACTTTATGGTCACCCTGACCTTCATTCCCCACAACTGGTATTAGGATCGACATGGGAAAAATCTTGTAGATTAGGATCTGAGACTGGGTCCAATAGATAAAAGGTCCTACAGCCAAGATCTGAGGGGCAGGTTCATCACAAAACGGATTTGTCTGATGCAGAAGGTCGACCACATAAAACAGAAATTCGAACATGTTACAGATGATAATGAATTAATTAAATGCTAAAACGAGGATGATTTATCCCAACTCCCACGGACAACGTCTGATTGGTTAGAAAGGAAAATGACATGGCCAAAAAGCTCTATGAAAACTGGATGACTTTCACCTACGTGTACGAGATAAGACGTAGCTATGATCGCACATCTAGGACCTCCTGCCAACCACGTCTGATGGCTTCTCATAAATGTCCATTATTCCAATCAGCCCCGAAACATAAATGTAACCACCACCAACTCAGCTGTAGACTAAGCAACAGATTTCTTATCACAGCAAAGAGTGAAACCCCCCTCCATACTAAAATATAACGTCCCCTATGTACAAAAAAATTACTACTATAATACTGCCCCCTATGTACAGGAAAGTTACTACTATAATACTACTCCTATGTACAAGAATATAACTACTATAATACTGCTCCTATGTACAAGAATATAACTACTATAATACTGCTCCTATGTACAAGAATATAACTACTATAATACTGCCCCCTATGTACAAGAATATAACTACTATAATACTGCTCCTATGTACAAGAATATAACTACTATAATACTGCCCCTATGTACAAGAATATAACTACTATAATACTGCCCCTATGTACAAGAATATAACTACTATAATACTGCTCCTATGTACAAGAATATAACTACTATAATACTGCCCCCATGTACAAGAATATAACTACTATAATACTGCCCCATGTACAAGAATATAACTACTATAATACTACCCCTATGTACAAGAATATAACTACTATAATACTGTTACTGCCCCTATGTACAAGAATATAACTACTATAATACTGCCCCCTATGTACAAGAATATAACTACTATAATACTGCTCCTATATACAAGAATATAACTACTATAATACTGCCCCTATGTACAAGAATATAACTACTATAATACTGCCCCTATGTACAAGAATATAACTACTATAATACTGCTCCTATGTACAAGAATATAACTACTATAATACTGCCCCCATGTACAAGAATATAACTACTATAATACTGCCCCATGTACAAGAATATAACTACTATAATACTACCCCTATGTACAAGAATATAACTACTATAATACTGCTACTGCCCCTATGTACAAGAATATAACTACTATAATACTGCCCCTATGTACAAGAATATAACTACTATAATACTGCCCCTATGTACAAGAATATAACTACTATAATACTGCCATGTACAGGAATGTAACTACTATAATACTGCCCCCTATGTACAAGAATTTAACTACTATAATACTGCTCCCTATATACAAGAATGTAACTACTATAATACTGCCCCCTATATACAAGAATATAACTACTATAATACTGCCCCTATGTACAAGAATGTAACTACTATAATACTGCCCCCTATGTACAAGAATATAACTACGATAATACTGCTCCTATATACAAGAATATATTTACTATAATACTGCCCCTATGTACAAGAATATAACTACTATAATACTGCCCTTATGTACAAGAATAGAACTACTATAATACTGCCCCCTATGTACAAGAATATAACTACTATAATACTGCTCCTATGTACAAGAATATAACTACTATAATCCTGCCCCCTATGTACAAGAATATAACTACTATAATACTGCTCCTATGTACAATATAACTACTATAATACTGCTCCCTATGTACAAGAATATAACTACTATAATACTGCTCCTATGTACAATATAACTACTATAGTACTGCTCCTATGTACAAGAATATAACTACTATAATACTGCCGCTATATACAAGAATATAACTACTATAATACTGCCCCTATGTACAAGAATATAACTACTATAATACTGCCACCTACTGTATGTACAAGAAAATAACTACTATAATACTGCTCCTATGTACAAGAATATAACTACTATAATACTGCCCCCTATGTACAAGAATATAACTACTATAATACTGCCCCTATGTACAAGAATATAACTACTATAATACTGCTCCTATGTACAAGAATATAACTACTATAATACTGCTCCTATGTACAAGAATACAACTACTATAATACTGCCCCTATGTACAAGAATATAACTACTATAATACTGCCCCCTATGTACAAGAATATAACTACTATAATACTGCCACCTATGTACAAGAATATAACTACTATAATACTGCTCCTATGTACAAGAATGTAACTACTATAATACTGCTCCTATGTACAAGAATATAACTACTATAATACTGCCCCTATATACAAGAATATAACTACTATAATACTGCCCCATGTACAAGAATATAACTACTATAATACTGCCCCTATGTACAAGAATATAACTACTATAATACTGCCCCTATGTACAAGTATATAACTACTATAATACTGCCCCTAAGTACAAGAATATAACTACTATAATACTGCCCCCTATGTACAAGAATATAACTACTATAATACTGCCACCTATGTACAAGAATATAACTACTATAATACTGCTCCTATGTACAAGAATATAACTGCTATAATACTGCTCCTATGTACAAGAATATAACTACTATAATACTGCAACCTATGTACAAGAATATAACTACAATAATACTGCCCCCTATGTACAAGAATATAACTACTATAATACTGCCCCCTATGTACAAGTATATAACTACTATAATACTGCCCCCTATGTACAAGAATATAACTACTATAATACTGCCCCCTATGTACAGGAATATAACTACTATAATACTGCTCCTGTGTACAAGACTACAACTACTATAATACTGCCCCCCATGTACAAGACTACAACTACTATAATACTGCTCCTATGTACAAGAATATAACTACTATAATACTGCTCCTATGTACAAGAATATAACTACTATAATACTGCCACCTATGTACAAGAATATAACTACTATAATACTGCCCCTATGTACAAGAATATAACTGCTATAATACTGCCCCCTATGTACAGGAATATAACTACTATAATACTGCCCCTATGTACAAGAATATAACTACTATAATACTGCTCCTATGTACAAGAATATAACTACTATAATACTGCTCCTATGTACAAGAATATAACTACTATAATACTGCTCCTATGTACAAGAATATAACTACTATAATACTGCCACCTATGTACAAGAATATAACTACTATAATACTGCCACCTATGTACAAGAATATAACTACTATAATACTGCCCCCTATGTACAAGAATATAACTACTATAATACTGCCACCTATGTACAAGAATATAACTACTATAATACTGCCCCTATGTACAAGAATATAACTGCTATAATACTGCCCCCTATGTACAGGAATATAACTACTATAATACTGCCCCTATGTACAAGAATATAACTACTATAATACTGCTCCTATGTACAAGAATATAACTACTATAATACTGCTCCTATGTACAAGAATATAACTACTATAATACTGCTCCTATGTACAAGAATATAACTACTATAATACTGCCACCTGTGTACAAGAATATAACTACTATAATACTGCCCCCTATGTACAGGAATATAACTACTATAATACTGCTCCTATGAACAAGAATATAACTACTATAATACTGCTCCTGTGTACAAGACTACAACTACTATAATACTGCCCCCTATGTACAAGACTACAACTACTATAATACTGCTCCTATGTACAAGAATATAACTACTATAATACTGCTCCTATGTACAAGAATATAACTACTATAATACTGTCACCTATGTACAAGAATATAACTACTATAATACTGCCCCTATGTACAAGAATATAACTGCTATAATACTGCCCCCTATGTACAGGAATATAACTACTATAATACTGCCCCTATGTACAAGAATATAACTACTATAATACTGCCCCCTATGTACAGGAATATAACTACTATAATACTGCTCCTATGTACAAGAATATAACTACTATAATACTGCTCCTATGTACAAGAATATAACTACTATAATACTGCTCCTATGTACAAGAATATAACTACTATAATACTGCCTCTATGTACAGGAATATAACTACTATAATACTGCCACCTATGTACAAGAATATAACTACTATAATACTGCCCCTATGTACAAGAATATAACTGCTATAATACTGCCCCCTATGTACAAGAATATAACTACTATAATACTGCCCCTATGTACAAGAATATAACTACTATAATACTGCTCCTATGTACAAGAATATAACTACTATAATACTGCTCCTATGTACAAGAATACAACTACTATAATACTGCCCCTATGTACAAGAATATAACTACTATAATACTGCCCCCTATGTACAAGAATATAACTACTATAATACTGCCACCTATGTACAAGAATATAACTACTATAATACTGCTCCTATGTACAAGAATGTAACTACTATAATACTGCTCCTATGTACAAGAATATAACTACTATAATACTGCCCCTATATACAAGAATATAACTACTATAATACTGCCCCATGTACAAGAATATAACTACTATAATACTGCCCCTATGTACAAGAATATAACTACTATAATACTGCCCCCTATGTACAAGAATATAACTACTATAATACTGCCACCTATGTACAAGAATATAACTACTATAATACTGCTCCTATGTACAAGAATATAACTGCTATAATACTGCTCCTATGTACAAGAATATAACTACTATAATACTGCCACCTATGTACAAGAATATAACTACAATAATACTGCCCCCTATGTACAAGAATATAACTACTATAATACTGCCCCCTATGTACAAGTATATAACTACTATAATACTGCCCCCTATGTACAAGAATATAACTACTATAATACTGCCCCCTATGTACAGGAATATAACTACTATAATACTGCTCCTGTGTACAAGACTACAACTACTATAATACTGCCCCCTATGTACAAGACTACAACTACTATAATACTGCTCCTATGTACAAGAATATAACTACTATAATACTGCTCCTATGTACAAGAATATAACTACTATAATACTGCCACCTATGTACAAGAATATAACTACTATAATATGCCCCTATGTACAAGAATATAACTGCTATAATACTGCCCCCTATGTACAGGAATATAACTACTATAATACTGCCCCTATGTACAAGAATATAACTACTATAATACTGCTCCTATGTACAAGAATATAACTACTATAATACTGCTCCTATGTACAAGAATATAACTACTATAATACTGCTCCTATGTACAAGAATATAACTACTATAATACTGCCACCTATGTACAAGAATATAACTACTATAATACTGCCACCTATGTACAAGAATATAACTACTATCATACTGCCCCCTATGTTCAAGAATATAACTACTATAATACTGCCACCTATGTACAAGAATATAACTACTATAATACTGCCCCTATGTACAAGAATATAACTGCTATAATACTGCCCCCTATGTACAGGAATATAACTACTATAATACTGCCCCTATGTACAAGGATATAACTACTATAATACTGCTCCTATGTACAAGAATATAACTACTATAATACTGCTCCTATGTACAAGAATATAACTACTATAATACTGCTCCTATGTACAAGAATATAACTACTATAATACTGCCACCTGTGTACAAGAATATAACTACTATAATACTGCCCCCTATGTACAGGAATATAACTACTATAATACTGCTCCTATGAACAAGAATATAACTACTATAATACTGCTCCTGTGTACAAGACTACAACTACTATAATACTGCCCCCTATGTACAAGACTACAACTACTATAATACTGCTCCTATGTACAAGAATATAACTACTATAATACTGCTCCTATGTACAAGAATATAACTACTATAATACTGTCACCTATGTACAAGAATATAACTACTATAATACTGCCCCTATGTACAAGAATATAACTGCTATAATACTGCCCCCTATGTACAGGAATATAACTACTATAATACTGCCCCTATGTACAAGAATATAACTACTATAATACTGCCCCCTATGTACAGGAATATAACTACTATAATACTGCTCCTATGTACAAGAATATAACTACTATAATACTGCTCCTATGTACAAGAATATAACTACTATAATACTGCTCCTATGTACAAGAATATAACTACTATAATACTGCCTCTATGTACAGGAATATAACTACTATAATACTGCCACCTATGTACAAGAATATAACTACTATAATACTGCCCCTATGTACAAGAATATAACTGCTATAATACTGCCCCCTATGTACAGGAATATAACTACTATAATACTGCCCCTATGTACAAGAATATAACTACTATAATACTGCTCCTATGTACAAGAATATAACTACTATAATACTGCTCCTATGTACAAGAATATAACTACTATAATACTGCTCCTATGTGCAAGAATATAACTACTATAATACTGCTCCTATGTACAGGAATATAACTACTATAATACTGCTCCTATGTACAAGAATATAACTACTATAATACTGCTCCTATGTACAAGAATATAACTACTATAATACTGCTCCTATGTACAAGAATATAACTACTATAATACTGCTCCTATGTACAAGAATATAACTACTATAATACTGCCCCTATGTACAAGAATATAACTACTATAACACTGCTCCTATGTATAGGAATATAACTAATATAATACTGCTCCTATGTACAAGAATATAACTACTATAATACTGCCCCTATGTACAAGAATATAACTACTATAATACTGCCCCCTATGTACAAGAATATAACTACTATAATACTGCTCCTATGTACAAAAATATAACTACTATAATACTGCCCCTATGTACAAGAATATAACTACTATAATACTGCCACCTATGTACAAGAATATAACTACTATAATACTGCTCCTATATACAAGAATATAACTACTATAATACTGCTCCTATGTACAAGAATATAACTACTATAACACTGCTCCTATGTATAGGAATATAACTAATATAATACTGCTCCTATGTACAAGAATATAACTACTATAATACTGCCCCTATGTACAAGAATATAACTACTATAATACTGCCCCCTATGTACAAGAATATAACTACTATAATACTGCTCCTATGTACAAAAATATAACTACTATAATACTGCCCCTGTGTACAAGAATATAACTACTATAATACTGCCACCTATGTACAAGAATATAACTACTATAATACTGCTCCTATGTACAAGAATATAACTACTATAATACTGCTCCTATGTACAAGAATATAACTACTATAATACTGCCCCCTATGTACAAGAATATAACTACTATAATACTGCTCGTATGTGTAGGAGTATAGTACTACAATCCCCTGTCGCTTTTGCTCTATAATAATGATAATTGCTGATCTCAGCTGTCACACTTTCGCCGTTCTGTGTGGTTCGTTTTTTCCGTCTTTTGCTTGAGTCAGTGAAATCCTGGAACGTTGGAGCTTCTGTTGAGAATTTTGTATTGTAAGAAATGTTCTTGAAGAATTCGTGCAGCTGGAGGCGAAGAAATACAATCAGTATAACAGACGCGTGTCGCTTTTACTTTCCTCTCTGGAGGAGCGTCTATTGATTGTCTCAGGAACAGGCGCGGGCCGGGGGCCAGACGGAAGCACGGAATTCCTGCTAATAGAAAACGTTATCTGGGAAGGGACGCGGCGCCCGGACCGAGGGTTCTTAGAATATTTTAGATAACATTAAAGTAAAACAAGAAACATATAAACTGTAAAAGGCCAATTAATGACTCCTGGCAGTGGGGTGAAAATACGCCGAAATTGTGAAGTTAACCATTTCCTAAATAGAACCCGGCCTGACGATGAATTATTGGGATTCCTCTCTTTTTCCGCACTTTAATTATTTTACATATTTATGTATATTTATCAAGCTATTGATTTATTTTTATTGTAATAAATTTGTGCTTTTTTTTTTTTTTAAAGTGTAATCGTAGTTTTATTTTTATCTTATAAATCAATAATGAAAATAAGAAAGTTTATGAAATATTTTATCCATGTAATCTGATTCTTTTTCCTCATTCATTCTCGAAAGTCGCAATCCACCGTTAAATCTGTCATGGCCGATTTCCCATGACTTTTTTTCTTAAAGGGAGTCTGCCACCTCAATTTGGCGGGCTATTTAAATGCCTTCTGTCCGGTCCGATGGGCGGTGTTTGGTCGCCTCTCCTCCACCCCATCCTTGGCAGATGTCCGCAATATTTTTTGGAATTTGAGTAGTTGGCCTCCATAGTCGGCGCGTGCGCAACGCAATCTTGCCTCGCTCACTCGCAGTATGCATGCGCCGGTGAACTATGTCCCAGTACTATTTTGCTGTGTTCCGGGACATAGTTCACTGGCGCAACTATCAATGCTGTGGCCGCAGCCCCCCTTCAGCAATAAGCAATATAAGACCCTTCCGGACTGCCAACCAGCCTAACCAACCGCACACACCACGCTGCCACCAGCTCCTGGATTCTCCACTTAAGTTACAGACCTAATGGAGGGGTTCGAAGCCAACCCGAACAGTAGCGTAATTATCTTAAAAGGTGAATAGTTCGTTTCATAGAGCATGAAGGCAGACTGATAATTTTATCATTTATTCCCAAAATGCGGGCAGTGATTACAATAAAGTTGCTATAAATTGAGACATTAAATATGTACAGTACAAATATAAAACAACAAAGGATTAAAAGGCAGAGTAACATTTACATGTGCTTAGTTGGTATTAGGCATCCCATGTGGCTCGGGAGATGGGCCGCAGCCAGACATCCCAAGACATTGCCAGATCTTTCCAGCATGGCATCTGCAGCTCAAACTCAATGAATTTTGGGAGGAAATACCTTATCCCTTTGGGTCTGTGACCTCACGAAAGGGGCGGTCTGGTGAGGTCCAACCCCCCTACTCTCTAAGTTGCAATTTATCTAAAAACTTATAATAACTATATCTTAATGAGGGAAGCTCGTATAAACTCACAAAGGGAATCATTGTTTGTGGTTTATCGAACCTAATAAAACATTAAGCATGCACTGGATAGTACACTCCATTTGGGAGCACTCCATATCTCATTTTCAGGAGGTCCGAGAACTTCACAAGAGCCACCGTAGCGAAGCCGGGTCCAGTCAGATCACAGAAATGTGATTATTAAATCTCTGGCACGTTAGTGCTTCTTTTAATATTTCCTATACCTGTATGCAAGCCGCATGTTTCAGAACAAAGGACATTTTTTCACTCAGCTTAACACTCCTTTCTGTGGAGAGGGACCAAATGCTGGTAACATTAAGTGTCCTATTACCAATGCGGACACAGAGCTCTTAAGGAGAGGGGAAGGGGGGATGCTGCAGCTATGTGACAGGCTACTTTCTCATAGAATGGAGTATTCTAGAAGGTTCCAACAAAATCATGCCTTACAGTACATTACAAATGCTAAATGTGGATGTTTTGTGTGATATGTGGAGCATCAGGCGGCACGTTTCTACTCTTTATTAGAGAATGAATGTTTTTTTTTCCCCCCCCCTCAACTGAGTACAATGAGGCAAATGTCACGCTGACTCTTTAATATCTAGAAGAGCGGAGGGAGAATTCATGTCACAGCTTTATTAAAGTATAAAAAATGCAGCAATGTTAGTCGTTCACCCAAGGATCAAGGTCTCCTCTACTTCTCTCGGTCCCCCCAAACGCCCTCCTCGTGGTGATGAGAAAACTCATGGTGGAAATATAGCAGTTCCATGGTTACATGAGACTCTACAGGAGTTATTTATGGATTCTAAACACGCACATTAGAGGTCACCGACTGCACAACGAGTCTGATGGCTAAAAACTAGGACCTGAGAACCTACATGGAGGCTCGTGACCACATCTCATTAGTCTCCAATTGATGAACCATATTCAGACCAGCTAAGCTTTTCTTCATCCAGGCTGAGGGTACCGATATAAGGCATCGGGTATGTGCCCAGGTCTTCTATTGCAGAAGTTATATTTTTGTCCACAGTGGGACAGTATTATAGTAGTTATATTCTTGAATATAGGGGCAGTATTATAGTAGCTATATTCTTGTACATAGGGGGCAGTATTATAGTAGTTATATTCTTGAATATAGGGGCAGTATTATAGTAGCTATATTCCTGTACATAGAGGGCAGTATTATAGTAGTTATATTCTTGTACATAGAGGCAGTATTATAGTAGTTATATTCTTGTACGTAGGAGCAGTATTATAGTAGTTATATTCTTGTACGTAGGAGCAGTATTATAGTAGTTATATTCTTGTACATAGGGGCAGTATTATAGTAGTTATATTCTTGTACATAGGGGCAGTATTATAGTAGTTATATTCTTGTACGTAGGAGCAGTATTATAGTAGTTATATTCTTGTACATAGGGGCAGTATTATAGTAGTTATATTCTTGTACATAGGGAGAAGTATTATAGTAGTTATATTCTTGTACATAGGGGGCAGTATTATAGTAGTTATATTCTTGTACGTAGGGGGCAGTATTATAGTAGTTATATTCTTGTACGTAGGAGCAGTATTATAGTAGTTATATTCTTGTACATAGGGGCAGTATTATAGTAGTTCTATTCTTGTACATAGGGAGAAGTATTATAGTAGTTATATTCTTGTACGTAGGGGGCAGTATTATAGTAGTTATATTCTTGTACGTAGGGGGCAGTATTATAGTAGTTATATTCTTGTACGTAGGAGCAGTATTATAGTAGTTATATTCTTGTACATAGGGGCAGTATTATAGTAGTTATATTCTTGTACGTAGGAGCAGTATTATAGTAGTTATATTCTTGTACATAGGGGCAGTATTATAGTAGTTATATTCTTGTACATGGGGGCAGTATTATAGTAGTTATATTCTTGTACATGGGGGCAGTATTATAGTAGTTATATTCTTGTACATAGGAGCAGTATTATAGTAGTTAAATTCTTGTATATAGGAGCAGCATTATAGTAGTTATATTCTTGTACATAGGAGCAGCATTATAGTAGTTATATTCTTGTACATACGAGCAGTATTATAGTAGTAATATTCTTGTACATAGGAGGCAGTATTATAGTAGTTATATTCTTGTACATAGGGGCAGTATTATAGTCGTTATATTCTTGCACATAGGGGCAGTATTATAGTCGTTATATTCTTGCACATACGGGCAGTATTATAGTAGTTATATTCTTGTACATAGGGGGCAGTATTATAGTAGTTATATTTTTGTACATAGGGGGCAGTATTATAGTAGTTATATTTTTGTACATAGGAGCAGTATTATAGTAGTTATATTCTTGTACATAGGAGGCAGTATTATAGTCGTAATATTCTTGTACATAGGAGGCAGTATTATAGTAGTTATATTCTTGTACATAGGGGCAGTATTATAGTAGTTATATTCTTGTACATAGGGGGCAGTATTATAGTAGTTATATTCTTGTACATAGGGGGCAGTATTATAGTAGTTATATTCTTGTACATAGGGGGCAGTATTATAGTAGTTACATTCTTGTACATAGGGGCAGTATTATAGTAGTTATATTCTTGTACATAGGGGCAGTATTATAGTAGTTATATTCTTGTACATAGGGGCAGTATTATAGTAGGTTTATTCTTGTACATAGGTGCAGTATTATAGTAGTTATATTCTTGTACATACGAGCAGTATTATAGTAGCAATATTCTTGTACATAGGAGGCAGTATTATAGTAGTTATATTTTTGTACATAGGGGGCAGTATTATAGTAGTTACATTCTTGTACATAGGTGCAGTATTATAGTAGTTACATTCTTGTACATAGGGGCAGTATTATAGTAGTTATATTCTTGTATATAGGGGCAGTATTATAGTAGTTATATTCTTGTACATAGGGGGCAGTATTATAGTAGTTATATTTTTGTACATAGGGGGCAGTATTATAGTAGTTACATTCTTGTACATAGGTGCAGTATTATAGTAGTTACATTCTTGTACATAGGGGCAGTATTATAGTAGTTATATTCTTGTATATAGGAGCAGTATTATAGTAGTTATATTCTTGTACATAGGGGCAGTATTATAGTAGTTATATTCTTGTATATAGGAGCAGTATTATAGTAGTTATATTCTTGTACATAGGAGCAGTATTATAGTAGTTATATTCTTGTAAATAGGGGCAGTATTATAGTAGTTATATTCTTGTACATAGGGGGCAGTATTATAGTAGTTATATTCTTGTACATAGGGGGCAGTATTATAGTAGTTATATTCTTGTACATAGGAGCAGTATTATAGTAATTATATTATTGCACATAGGGGCAGTATTATAGTAGTTATATTCTTGTACATAGGAGCAGTATTATAGTAGTTATATTCTTGCACATAGGAGGCAGTATTATAATAGTTATATTCTTGTACATAGAGGGCAGTATTATAACGTTTATACTGGGTAATATACTTTTATTATTTATGTATTTTAGGGCAGTAAGTGGGCTGATCAGCGATGGCTTCCACCTTCAATCTTCTCCGCCTCTCTCGGTCTGGCTCAGTCTCTTTGCCATTGATCGGAGCCTTTTGTAATTAGGTTGGAGTAGAATAGGATAAGAATCCTCGTCTTTATGGAGGATTTCACGCTCGTCTCCGCTCACCCGTGCTGACATCTTCGAGTCTCTTCAGTGTGATAGGTTTGGATGCGGTTTTCCATCCTGTCTCCTCTGATAACATGGATGCTGGGCAGATATGTGATTTACATTGGTCCTTCCCGGCTTTTGGTCTTATTGGCGTTTGTCGCTTTTGCTGTTTTTTCCTCTCGATTTTTCCTTCTCATCCAATCAGCCTCTCGGCCGCTGATCTTATGAGGAAGCGTCGGCCGCGTCCGGCTCATTTATTACAACTTGCATTGCTCTTTAGATAACTGGGAAATGGTTTTAGCGGCTTCAGACGGAGAAATAAACGAGCGTTCAGCGCGCGCTGCCGCTGGCGAGAGGCTGAGAATAGGAGAGATCAGTCCGGCCAGAGTCGGCATTACCGATCTGCCGCAGGACCGGCGAGATGAAACGTCTCATGTTAACAATGGGCAAAAGTTCAACCTTTAATTCACTGCACGAAGAAGTAAGATAAGCGGAATCCAATAAAGCAAATGGGGAACTGAGGGGAAATTACAGCAAGAGGAACAAATCTGATTTTCAGAGGAAAGTTACCGCCATGTTGTAGACTGTGAATTGCCGCACCCGCAGCGCAGAGACCCCTCCGGTTCCCGCACTCTCCCCCCCGTCTCTTGTATCATGAGTCTTAATTTGGTTATACGGTGCAGGCGCGTACACAGTAATCATGGGGCCCTATAGAATAAGTCCTAATTGGGCCCCCGTAAAAAAAAATATATATATATATATATATATATATATATACACACATATACAGTATATATGGTGGGGTCACAGAAGGACATATCTCAAAACTTGGCAGCCCATAAAAAGTAATTTTCGTTCTATTGAATCCTCCAATGCACTAAAGTTCCCCTTTCATGGCCGACATAATTTTGCCAACAAAAGTGCCCCCCAAACACAATATGGTCCTCCACAGTACCGTACACACTCACAGTCTGATGACCTTACTGTAACTTCGCTCCACCCACAAAGCATGATACCCCATAATGACCCCAACGCAGTATGATGGTCCCAACACAGCCCTCCAAATAGTAGTATGGCCCTCACACAGCCCTCCAAATAGTAGAATGGCCCTCACACAGCCCTCCAAATAGTAGAATGGCCCTCACACAGCCCTCCAAATAGTAGAATGGCCCTCACACAGCCCTCCAAATAGTAGAATGGCCCTCACACAGCCCTCCAAATAGTATAATGACCCTCACATAGCCCTCCAAATAGTATAATGACCCTCACAGAGCCCTGCAAATAGTAGAATGTCTCTCACACAGCCCTCCAAATAGTATAATGACCCTCACATAGCCCTCCAAATAGTATAATGGCCCTCACAGCCCTCCAAATAGTATAATCACCCCCATATAGCCTTACAAGCAATATAATGGCCCCCACATAGCCCTCAAAACAGTATATTGAGCCTCACTTAGCCCTCCAAATGGTATAATGGACCTTACATAGCACTAAAAACAATATAATAGCCCCACATAGCCCTCCAAACAGTATATTGAGACCCACATAGCCCTCCAAACAGTATATTGGCTCACATATAGTCCTTCAAACAGTATAAGGGCTCACACATAGTCCTCCAAACAGTAAAATGGGTCCCACATAGCCCTCCAAATAGTATAATGGCCCCACATAGTCCTCCAAACAGTATAAGGGCCCCCACATAGCCCTCCAAACAGTATAAGGGCTCACAGATAGTCCTCCAAACAGTATAAGGGCTCACATATAGTCCTCCAAACTATATAATGGCCCCCCACATAGCTCTCAAACCTGTATAGATACCACATATCTGTTATGATGAGTCACCGAAGGAGGAAAAAACAAAATACCAGCTAAGTCCAGAAAAACCAGAGAGGTTGGCAGCTATCGGATTGCAGACCCCTGAACCTATCCACAACAACTAGCAGTAGCCGTGGGGGGTTCCTACAGTGCCCTAGACCCCTCGATCACAGCCGGAGAACTATATAGCCTAAAGACAGAAAGGGGAAAAACTAAACTGCCCCAGAGCAGACCCCAAAGCAATAGGCAGCCCCCAACATATAATGACGGTGAAGCAAGATGAAAACACTAACACAGATAGAAAGATAGGTTGAGCAAATGATGGGGCCCAAGCTAACTTAATAGGACAGGATAGGAAAGCTGCTGTCTGCCATCCGCAAAAACCCTATCAAAATGAGCCAACCGACTGATAGGAAAAACAGGCCCTGAAGTCGCTAGGCTTCAAAACACTATATCAGCACTCAGGTATATTCTGAAGACAGAGCAAAATATCAACAGATCAGAGACAAAAATGGAGTTCAGCTCACCCCCGGCCGGGGATGGCAGAACTCCCAAAAAACATGGCAAAACAAAAACAAAACTGAAGAGTACAAAGCAGAGCAGAAAAACTTAGCTTTGAGATGCAGGAATCAGACTGGTCTCCAAGAATCCAGCAGGAAAATCACCAGCCAGGAAGAAGGGCGTCGGCAGCCTTATATCCAGTCCTCAATTCCAGCCACCCAGTCATCATCTAGCTGCCCAGGTGTTTGGTAATCAGCCTCACTACCTTCCTTCACCAGAGTAGGGAGTTTATCAGACCTCAATGGTGAAGGGAAAAATGAACTCACAACACATAGCCCTCCAAACATTATGACGGCCCCCACATCACCCAGTACACTGTATCATGGCCCACACATATCATTGCAAACTGTATAAGGGCCTCCATTGATTTAAAAAAAAAAATACTCAACTCTTCTCGTCCTGCTGTTACTCCAGTGTCCGCAGTGTGTTTTGAACGCTCTGCACACTGCAGAAGAGCGGGGGATTTGTAGTGACATCATGGCACCCGCTTCACTGAGACATGAGAGCTCAGACGCACAAGGAAAATTATCGAGTAGGGAGTGGACAGACCCCCTTTTTCCATCATTGTTTTCAACTGTATTGGTGTAAAGAGATGGACATATTGTCCAACGTTCCGCCTTGAAGAAAAAGTATATTGTGTAATGTGAATTGTGCTTTGTGTTAAAGATGTTAATGATGTGTGTTGTTTGACATTAGGGAAAGTAATAGTTAATGTTTGGGATTAGCCCAAAGTGGGAGAGGCTAAGCTGACGGGACAGAGACGTTTTCCTATGAGGATGTTATATAGGGCTCAGTGTGCATGGTAAGAGGACCTAAGGTCTGATGTGATTAGTGCCAAATGACGTGGGTGTCCCTAACAAGAGAGGAGACAGGGATGAAATATAGCAAGATCCTAGAGGAGAGAACAAGCAAAAGTGTCCAAAAAAGCAGAGTGAAAGAAAGAATCGGCGGTAGAGAATAGGACTCTTACTAGCTGGACTGTAGTACCGAGCAAGGCGGTGATGAAGTAAAGAGGAGAGAAGGAACCAGGGGTAGAGAATAGGACACTCACTAGCTGAACTGTAGGCAGCAGAGTAGTGGGGAAGTAGAGAGGAGAGAAAGAACCGCGGGTAGAGAGTAGGACTCTTACTAGGTGGACTGTAGGGAGCAGGCGGTGGTGAAGTAAAGAGGAGAGAAGGACTCTTACTAGGTGGACTGTAGGGAGCAGGGCGGTGGTGAAGTAAAGAGGAGAGAAGGAACCGGGGGTAGAGAGTAGGACTCTTACTAGGTGGACTGTAGGGAGCAGGGCGGTGGTGAAGTAAAGAGGAGAGAAGGAATCGCGGGTAGAGAGTAGGACTCTTACTAGGTGGACTGTAGGGAGCAGGGCGGTGGTGAAGTAAAGAGGAGAGAAGGAACCGCGGGTAGAGAGTAGGACTCTTACTAGGTGGACTGTAGGGAGCAGGGCGGTGGTGAAGTAAAGAGGAGAGAAGGAACCAGGGGTAGAGAATAGGACACTCACTAGCTGGACTGTAGGCAGCAGAGTAGTGGAGAATAGAGTTGAGCGACTTTTGGTTTTTTAGGGTCGCGTTTCGTTTCGTGAAACCCGACTTTTCCAAAAGTTGGGTCGAGCAAGATCGTCCGATTATAGGGAAAAGTCGGGGTCGTCCCGAAACACGAAACCCAATGTAAGTCAATGGGGAATAAAAGTCGGCAGTGAGAGGAGGACAGGAAACACACCTACAGTGCCCATTTGAATGCCAAAAGCATCAATTCTTCTTACTTAAGCTTGTCAACCTTAATTAACTTCATAATACAAGTTACGCACTGAAAAATGGGGGTTATTTGGCTAAAGTTGTGGGGGGGGAGGGCTGGCTGCAGGTTTTCATGTGCCCTGGGCGAAAGAGCGCCGCTTTAACACATACCACAACTCATCATGCTCCGATACGGCAGAGAAATAGCGGTATAGTACAATGAAAAATACCTCACTTTTACATCTCATGACGAGGCCCATCTATTTCTCCATACAGAATCATTGGTCCCATATAATGTTTGAAACAGTATATGATGAGCTCCACATAATGCTACAGTATATGTTGGTCCCCATGGATGAAGCTCCACTGTCTTATGGGCCCAAATAATGCTCCAAACATAATGGGCCCCATTTCTAATGCTCTAGTGTATAATGGGCCCTGTAAATGCTGCTCCAGTGTCTGATGTCCACCTTTGGAATGTTCCAGTGTATGGTGGGCCCCATCTATCATTCTCCAGAGTATAGTGCTCCCCAAAAATTGCTGTCCCAACATTGAAAACAATCAAATAAGTCTCCTCGCTAGGGAATCCCTGTACTTGTCTGGACTCCTCGTCGTCCCCATCTTCCATCTCACTGCACAGTATTTCAACTTTGCAAGTGCTGTGATCCTGGGCAAGCAGGGGGGGCCCACTCGTTGGCGACAGCACTGGCACAGGGCCCCTGATAGTACGGTGGTGTGTCTGATGGCGGGTGGGCCGAACCTGCACTTTCATCTGCAGCTTCCTCTTTGTCACCGTGTAAGATGGAACTGTATATGGGAAGGGTAACCTGAGTTTCATCAGGGTCAGATTCAGGCCGTGTAGCATGCGAGGGGAATGTAGTGGTCTGGGTCAATGTACCAGCAGATTCATCGAGCAGTGGCTGGGCATCAGTGCACTTGTGTCGCCCCCAGGAGTACGGTCGCCACAGTGGCATTACCTTCTTCCTAGGGAGTGTGATGTCATGCTTGGGAGCAACAAACGATCTCTCTAGCAGGTTAACTGATTGGGCGGCGTTATTCCCACGAGTCATGACCCTCCAAACAGCGTTCATGAAGGCAAAGTGTTTGTTTTACGTGGGCAGTATGGTTGCAAAGCTGAACCTTAAAGGAATGTCCAGAAGGGCACCACCAGGAGTGGAGCCTACGGTTAAATTCGACTCCACCTGGGAAACCTCAACCATGCCAGCTACAGAACAGATGCACACATTGCAAGCTTAATTCCGTTAACGAACGAGACTCCGTCATGCCCCGCGGTCCGAGTCCGGCTTACTAGAGGGACACGTGAGGCTCTGGCACATGAGATTGGCCAATAACTGGTGTGTCATGCCCTTACATGTCCGTGGCTGCATGTGCGCTACACTGAAAAGGCCAGCGTTTGTCGCTTACAGGTGCAGATAACCCGCTGAACAACGTTAGTGATGGGGATCACTGATTACAATTATTACCCGCGAACGATGATTTCCCAGTAAGTACAGGTCAACCGCAGTTCCGGAATTAGGCCTAACCGTCATTCCTGAAAAAATGAAAAACTTACGTGTGCAAACCACAGGTGCTGTAGCTTGCTTAACAGCTCGCCAGCCGTTCTCACGCTCAGTATGGATTACACGTGATTGCACAAAGGTGAGAAAGGGTACCGTATCCCCAGATAACATGTATGGATAGCGTACACATTCAAAATATATGTCTATACATCAGGAGGCAGGCTCAGACGGTGTTAGGCCCAGTATGGCTTGCACGTGATTGCACAAAGGTGAGAAAGGGTACCGTATCCCCAGATAACATGTATGGATAGCGTACACATTCAAAAGATATGTCTATACATCAGGAGGCAGGCTCAGACGGTGTTAGGCCCAGTATGGCTTGCACGTGATTGCACAAAGGTTAGAAAGGGTACCGTATCCCCAGATAACATGTATGGATAGCGTACACATTCAAAATGTATGTCTATACATCAGGAGGCAGGCTCAGACGGTGTTAGGCCCAGTATGGATTGCACGTGATTGCACAAAGGTTAGAAAGGGTACCGTTTCCCCGGATAACATGTATGGATAGCGTACACATTCAAAATATATGTCTATACATCAGGAGGCAGGCTCAGACGGTGTTAGGCCCAGTATGGCTTGCACGTGATTGCACAAAGGTTAGAAAGGGTACCGTATCCCCAGATAACATGTATGGATAGCGTACACATTCAAAATATATGTCTATACATCAGGAGGCAGGCTCAGACGGTGTTAGGCCCAGTATGGATTGCACGTGATTGCACAAAGGTTAGAAAGGGTACCGTTTCCCCGGATAACATGTATGGATAGTGTACACATTCAAAATATATGTCTATACATCAGGAGGCAGGCTCAGATGGTGTTAGGCCCAGTATGGATTGCACGTGATTGCACAAAGGTGAGAAAGGGTACCGTATCCCCAGATAACATGTATGGATAGCGTACACATTCAAAATATATGTCTATACATCAGGAGGCAGGCTCAGACGGTGTTAGGCCCAGTATGGATAAACAAAGGTTAGAAAGGGTACCGTTTCCCCGGATAACATGTATGGATAGCGTACACATTCAAAATATATGTCTATACATCAGGAGGCAGGCTCAGACGGTGTTAGGCCCAGTATGGATTGCACGTGATTGCACAAAGGTTAGAAAGGGTACCGTTTCCCCGGATAACATGTATGGATAGCGTACACATTCAAAATATATGTCTATACATCAGGAGGCAGGCTCAGACGGTGTTAGGCCCAGTATGGATTGCACGTGATTGCACAAAGGTTAGAAAGGGTACCGTATCCCCGGATAACATGTATGGATAGCGTACACATTCAAAATATATGTCTATACATCAGGAGGCAGGCTCAGACGGTGTCAGGCACAGTATGGATTTGACGGCCCAGACTACACAGCGGAGGAGCAGGGAGAGGTAAAGATTGCAAATGCTGGGGCCCTGCCCAAGCAAGGGGGGCCCACTCATGGGCGTCGGAACTGGGACTGGGCCCCTCATAGTACGGCGGTGTGTCTGACGGCGGGTGTGCACCACCACCGTCAGAGACACTTGATTGCACTATGAAGGACCCTGTGCCAGTGCCCGCGCCCAAGAGTCGGCCTACCCACCTGTCCAGGGCAACGGCACTCGCACGGTGTCGTGCTCTAGGTGGTGACCCCGGCCATGGGGGGGGAGGCAGCACAGTTAGGGAGTTTTAGAAAGTGGCATATGTTGATGTTGGACATTCAGCTGATGCAAAAGGTGAAATAGGTCAAGTCCCAGGAAGAGGTGGACCAAAGCAAGCCATTTTTCTGTCACCCTATGTGTCATCAGGGGAAGGTGGGACAAAATCCTTGGAAACCCATGCGTGGTTCATTTTAATGAAGGTTAGATCATCCACATTTTGGGTTGACAGACAGGTCCTTTTTTCTGTCAGGATTGATCCAGCTGCACTGAAGACTCTTTCCGATAGCACACTTGCAGCTGGGCAAGCGAGCTCCTGTAAGGCATATTGTGCCAATTCAGGCCAGGTGTCCAGTTTAGCGGCCCAATAGTCAAAGGGGAATGACCTGTGTGGGAGAACATCGATATGGGAGGAAAAGTAGTTTGTAACCATAGTTGACAACTGCTGTCTCCTGTCACTTTCCATCGATGCAGTATTACCAGCTGTGTGAGCGGTACTTGAAAAATCAGTCCACAACATTGTCATGAAACCCCTGTGTCCAACGCCACTTCTGCTGTGTGCACCACGAACACCTCTGCCAAGCTGCCCCCGGCCCGTACGGCTCGTGTGAGAACCATCACCGCTGCTGTGTGCTGGGAATGCCTCAAGCAACCGATTTACCAGAGTTGCTTGTTTATTAGCCAATATTAGGTCAAGGTTCTCCTGTGGCATGATGTTTTGTAATTTGCCTTTATAGCGTGGATCCAGGATGCTGGCCAACCAGTAGTCGTCATCGTTCATCATTTTGGCAATGCGTGGGTGCCTTTTTAGGATCTGCAAGGCATAATCTGACATGTGGGCCAATGTTCCCGGTGTCAATGATGCACTGCGAGTGCTGGGTGGAGGAGCACTTTCTGGCAAATCCACATCCCTCCAGTCACGCACAAACCCTGTACCAGACCTTGCCACGCCAACATTTTCACTTGCCCCACGAGATGCATCCTCCTCCCCTAAGTAATCATCCCCATCATCCTCCTCCTCCTCCTCTTCTTCCTCCACCTCGTCCAGGAGAGGTCCCTGAGCAGACAATGGCTGAATGTCATCAAGGATTCCCTCCTCCTCTTCCTCCTCATCAACATTGGCTGCAGACGCCTGCTCCTTAAGGTGCGTCAAAGTTTGCATGAGCAGACGCATAACTGGGATGCTCATGCTTAGGATGGCGTCGTCTGCGCTTACCAGCCGTGTGCATTCCTCAAAACACTGAAGGACTTTACAAAGGTCTTTCAGCTTCGACCACTGCACACCTGTCAACTCCATGTCTGCTCTCAAAGTGCCTGGCCGTGTATCCTCCCACAAATGCATTATGGCCTGCCTCTGCTCGCACAGCCGCTCCACCATGTGCAGGGTGGAGTTCCACCTTGTTGCAATGTCGATAATGAGGCGGTGGTTGGGAAGGTGGAGCAATCGCTGCAGCTTCTGCATACGAACGGAGTGTACAGGCGACCGGCGGATGTGCGCGCACAGTCTTCGCACCTTCTGGAGCAGGGCTGTTAACTCCGGATAATTTTTGAGGAAGCACTGCACCACCAGGTTCAAGGTGTGAGCCAAGCAAGGTATGTGGCTGAGTTTTGAAAGGGCTATGGCTGCCACAAAATTACGGCCGTTATCACTAACTACCTTGCCTGCCTCAAGATGTACACTGCCCAGCCATGACTCAGTTTGTCGCTTCAAGTACTCGGCCAGCACCTCTGCGGTGTGTCTGTTGCCCAAACACATCATCTGCAACACAGCCTGCTGACGCTTTCCACTAGCTGCTCGATAGGGGGACACATCGTGTGCAACAGTGGCAGCTGCAGATGGAGTGCTAGTACGACTGCGTTCTGTGGACGAGCTTTCGCTTCTGGAGGAGGAGGGTCGAACGCCTACAGCCAACTGTTTCCTATACCGTGGGCTAGGCAGCACTGTCCCACCACCGCTGTCCCCTGTGGACCCTGCATCCACCACATTAACCCAGTGCGCAGTGATGGACACGTAACGGCCCTGGCCATGCCGACTGGACCATGCATCAGTTGTGAGGTGCACCTTTCCGCTCACTGACTGCTTGAGTGCATGGACAATGCGGTCTTTCACATGATGGTGGAGGGCTGGGATGGCTTTGCGAGAGAAGTGGCGACTGGGTAGGTCATAGCGTGGTACTGCATAGGCCATGAGTTCGCGGAAAGCTGTGCTTTCCACCAACCGAAAGGGCATCATCTCAAACGAGATTAGTTTGGCAATGTGGGCGTTCAAACCCAGTGTACGCGGATGAGAGACTGAGTACTTTCTTGACCTACTCATAGTGTCTGGGAGGGTGAGCTGGACTTGAGAGCTGCATATGGTGGAAGTAGCGGTGGACAGGGCGGACTGAGAGAGGGTTGATGATGGTGATGGAGTTGGTGTTCTTTCTGATGGCCTAGAATCAGTCTTTCGTTGATATAACAGTGGGATTCCCTGACTGCTGTGGCCTTGCAACGACACCTCAACATTTGCTGCTGTGCTAACCGGTTGGCTTACAGTGGGGGAAACAATGTAGCGTTGCTGACTACCTTCGTTGTGATCAGTTGCACATGTGGCACTTGAGGTTTGGTGTTGTGTCCACGCTTGCAAGTGCATGCTGGTTAAATGTCTAAGCATGCAACTGGTATTCAAATTTTTCAGATTTTTCCCTCGGCTAAAGGTCTTTGCGCACTTCTTACAGATAACCTTGGCCTGATCATGAGGATTTTGGTCAAAAAAGTGCCACACTGCACTCTTCCTACTTTGGCAGACATTTTGCGGCCTAGCACGCTGTGATCTTTTGACCCTCTGGACAAGCTGTCCAGCAACTCTTTTGATGTTTGGAACCTGTCTTTGGAGTGCTCCGGGCCTGCCAGATAACAGCTGTTGCAATGTCGATGTCTGCTGTGGATGCTCCTCATCTGAGCTATTGGAAGCAGCACCCTCTTCCCCCAATGGATGCCAATCTGGGTCAACAACTGGGTCATCCATCACCTCCTCTTCTATGTCATGTGCACCTTCCTCTGTGTCACCGTGTATGGTGGTATAGTGTGCGGGAAGGGGCACCTGAGTCTCATCAGGGTCAGAATCTGGCTCTGTACACTGCGAGGACAATGTAGTGCTCTGAGTGAATGTACCAGCAGAATCATCCATCAGCGGCTGTGCATCAGTGCACTCCATGTCAGATTCATCTTGGCCTGGTTAATTCACCATTTGACTTGATAATCCAGGCATGGTATGTGAAAACAGCTCCATGCAGTAATCAGTAGTATGGCCTGCGTCATCCTTCAATCTTGGTTGGGGTGAAGGACACAAGGAATGGTGTGGTTCATGAACATGAGCCTCCAATGACGACTCAGTGCTTTTACTTTTTACAACTGAAGAAGAGGAGGCGATAGAGCTGGAGGCTGAGTCAGCAATGTAAGACAAAACTTTTTCCTGATGCTCTGGCTTTAAAAGCGGTTTGCCAACTCCTAGAAAACTAAGCGTTCGAGGCCTTATGTAGCCAGACGATGACGCAGGCTCAACACCTCCTGCATTCGATCCTATTTTGCTCTTGCCACTACCATCAAATCCACCACCAACACCATCATTACCAGCTGCCAACCCCCGCCCAATTCCACGGCCTCTTCCACCAGCCTTCCTCATTTTTGGTAGAAATGTAGACAAAATCCAACAAACTATATAGTAATGTAAAACAAGGTACAAGGTGTCTATAGGACAGGGGAGATTTTGAATTTCTGCAGACACTTGTGGACACTGGACACTTTTGGATTGTGTGAGGCCCACTGATATCTGAGCGCTATGTCACAGGCTCGATGGCACAGCTGTGACAAAAGTGGCGAGAGGATAAGGGAGATTTTGAATTTCTGCAGACACTTGTGGACACTGGACACTTTTGGATTGTGTGAGGGCCACTGATATCTGAGCGCTATGTCACAGGCTCGATGGCACAGCTGTGACAAAAGTGACGAGAGGATAAGGGAGATTTTGAATTTCTGCACACATTTGTGAACACTGGACACTTTTGGATTGTGTGAGACCCAATGAATATCTGAGCGCTATGTGACAGGCTCGATGGCACAGCTGTGACCAAAGTGACTAGAGGATAAGGGAGATTTTGAATTTCTGCACACACTTGTGGACACTGGACACTTTTGGATTGTGTGAGGCCCAATGAATATCTGAGCGCTATGTGACAGGCTAGATGGCACAGCTGTGACCAAAGTGACTAGAGGATAAGGGAGATTTTGAATTTCTGCAGACACTTGTGGACACTGGACACTTTTGGATTGTGTGAGGCCCAATGAATATCTGAGCGCTATGTGACAGGCTCGATGGCACAGCTGTGACCAAAGTGACTAGAGGATAAGGGAGATTTTGAATTTCTGCACACACTTGTGGACACTGGACACTTTTGGATTGTGTGAGGCCCAATGAATATCTGAGCGCTATGTGACAGGCTAGATGGCACAGCTGTGACCAAAGTGACTAGAGGATAAGGGAGATTTTGAATTTCTGCAGACACTTGTGGACACTGGACACTTTTGGATTGTGTGAGGCCCAATGAATATCTGAGCGCTATGTGACAGGCTCGATGGCACAGCTGTGACCAAAGTGACTAGAGGATAAGGGAGATTTTGAATTTCTGCACACACTTGTGGACACTGGACACTTTTGGATTGTGTGAGGCCCAATGAATATCTGAGCGCTATGTGACAGGCTCGATGGCACAGCTGTGACCAAAGTGACTAGAGGATAAGGGAGATTTTGAATTTCTGCAGACACTTGTGGACACTGGACACTTTTGGATTGTGTGAGGCCCACTGATATCTGAGCGCTATGTCACATGCTCGATGGCACAGCTGTGACAAAAGTGACTAGAGGATAAGGGAGATTGGATTGCTTTTAAAAAAGCAGTTTGCAGAGCAGTGGGTAAACAGCAATGCCAGCCTGTCAGGAAGCCTTAAAAGGCAGCCCAACAACCAACACCACTGATACACCACAATATAGCCTCCCCTTGCACTGCACACACAGTGACTGGTGTGTTGTGCAGGCCAAATCGCTAGCAGCAGAAGCAGTTTTTTTTTCTTCTCAGCAGGACAAAAAAAAAAAAATTAGGATTGCTTTTAAAAAAGCAGTTTGCGGAGCAGTGGGTAAACAGCAATGCAGGAATGTCAGGAAGCCTTAGAAGGCAGCCCAACAACCAACACCACTGATACACCACTATATAGCCTCCCCTTGCACTGCACACACAGTGACTGGTGTGTTGTGCAGGCCAAATCGCTAGCAGCAGAAGCAGTTTTTTTGTCTTCTTCCCTGCCTAACGCTCTCCCTACAGAATCAGCAGTAACCTCTCCCTATACTGAGATCGGCAGAAGTAAGATGGCGGTCGGCGTGCACGCCCTTTTATACCCCCTGTGACGCCCACCAAAGCAAGCCAATCACTTGCATGCCCTTCTGAAAGATGGTGGTGACCCCTGCCTATGTCATCACGTTGCCCAAAGTGTCCGTGGATCCTGATTGGCTGAAAAAGAGCGCAAAACAAACTTTTGAAACGCGACTTTGGCGCGTAACCTCATCCTAGGGTCGGGTTTCGTTTCATGAAACCCGACTTTGCCAAAAGTCGGCGACTTTTGAAATTTTTCGACCTGTTTCGCTCAACTCTAGTGGAGAAGTATAGAGGAGAGAATGAACCGCGGGTAGAGTAGGACTCTTACTAGGTGGACGGTAGTATGGAGAAGGGCAATGGTGAAGTAGAGCGGAAATAAGGAACTGGGGGTAGAGAATAGGACTCTTACTAGGTGGACTGTAGGGAGCAGGGCGGTGGTGAAGTAAAGAGGAGAGAAGGAACCGCGGGTAGAGAGTAGGACTCTTACTAGGTGGACTGTAGGCAGCAGAGTAGTGGGGAAGTATAGAGGAGAGAATGAACTGCGGGTAGAGAATAGAACTCTTACTAGGTGGACGGTAGTATGGAGAAGGGCAATGGTGAAGTAGAGAGGAGAGAAGGAACGGGGGTAAAGAACAGGACTCTTACTAGCTGTACTGTAGTATGGAGCTGGGCGGTGGTGAAGAAGAGAGGAACGGTGAAGATAAAGAACAAGCGAGAAAAGAGGAAGGAATCTGTGTGAGAAAATGCTCCGTATCGTAAAGAGACCGCGCATCAAGGTGTGTGCCCGCTATCTCCTGTGCATAATCCCCTCCAAGGTATTGTTTCTTATTTTTCACTGGTGGTCTCCCTTGCTGAACTGTTAGGCTGTGTGCCCACGATGTGATTTTTAAGCGTTTTTGCTGTGATTTTCGGCGCAAAAAAGTTTAAAAATCGTGTACAGAACGCCCCCCATGCATTCCTATGGCATTCCGCACATGCTGTGCTAATGCTGCGCTTTTTTCCGCGGCGGAATCGCATCGCGGAAAAAATCACAGCATGCTCATTCTTTTTGCATAATTGCCGCGATTCCGCACCCATAGGAATGCATGAGAATCGCTTACTTCCCACATATGGCTATGCCCACCATGCGCGAAGTTAAGCGTCTCATGTGCGGTTGGTACCCACGGTGTGGAGGAGAGGAGACTGTCCTCCAGGCCCTGGGTACCATACCCCTGTAAAAAAAATAATAAAAAATCGGGGTATATTTACCTTCCGGCGTCCCGCGCTGCATTCCCGGCCTCAGCGTTCCCAGTAATGCCTTGCGGCAAAGTCCTGTGATGATGTAGTCTCGCGTTACTCTAGCGGTCTCATGAGATAACTATAGCAACGCGAGACCAACGTCATCACAGGTCTCGCAAGGCATCGCTGAGACTGCGCGGGACGTCGGAAGGTAAATATAACGCGATTTTTTATTTTTTTTATCATTTTTCACATTCTATCTTTTACTACTGATGCTGCATAGGCGGCCTCAATAGTAAAAACCTGGTCACACTTGATAAACACTATGTCTGACGAGTGTGACCAACCTGTCAATCACTTTCCAAGCGATGCTACAAATCACTTGGAAAGTGCTTGAATTCTGCGCCAAAATCGCGGCAAAAACGCGTGTTTTCTGTGAAGAAGTCCGGTTTTGAGTGTCCGGTTTAAAGGGCTACGTGGGCACATAGCCTTAAACACCTGGTCATGGCCAACCAACGTCATTGGGTATATGAGGCCTACAAGGGCGTAGCGCCCCCCACAGCACGAGTCCAAACACTATTTCAGAAAAATTAGAACTGTCCGAAGAGAAAATCCCTTGTAGAATGTGCACCAGGATTAACACATTTTAATGATCGAGCAGTTATTTCTTTCCATAAAAACAGTATATGGTTTAGATTCTCAGACAGCTGTACTGAAGAGCAAATACGAGCAGGCAAAGCGTTAATCCTGCTTCCCAGTGTGACTTCTGCACCAATGATAATCTTCCCGACTCCATTATTCTTCCTTTCTTTCCAATTAATGAAGCGAAATCAAGAGAAGCCGTGAAATGCGGTAATTGCCTGACTACATCCCGGAGAGTGAGCGGCCAAATTCTGCCACCGATATTTACTGATTCCTCACTCAACAAAAAAGTCTAAATCCATCAGCAAACTGCAGAAAAAGAGAAGTCAGGACGCTCCAATACATACATGAAAGAGAACTAGCCATAAAAAGATGGGCAGTATTATAGTAGTTATATTCTTGTATATAGGAGCAGTATTATAGTAGTTATATTCTTGTACATAGGGGCAGTATTATAGTAGTTATATTCTTGTACATAGGGGCAGTATTATAGTAGTTATATTCTTGTACATAGGGGGCAGTATTATAGTAGTTATATTCTTGTACATAGGGGGCAGTATTATAGTAGTTATATTCTTGCACATAGGGGGCAGTATTATACTAGTTATATTCTTGTACATAGGGGCAGTATTATAGTAGTTATATTCTTGTACATAGGGGCAGTATTATAGTAGTTATATTCTTGTACATAGGGGGCAGTATTATAGTAGTTATATTCTTGTACATAGGGGCAGTATTATAGTAGTTATATTCTTGTACATAGGGGCAGTATTATAGTAGTTATATTCTTGTACATAGGGGCAGTGTTATAGTAGTTATATTCTTGTACATAGGGGCAGTATTATAGGTTATATTCTTGTACATAGGGAGCAGTATTATAGTAGTTATATTCTTGTACATAGGGGCAGTATTATAGTAGTTATACTCTTGTACATAGGGGCAGTATTATAGTAGTTATATTCTTGTATATAGGGGGCAGTATTATAGTAGTTATATTCCTGTACATAGGGGCAGTATTATAGTAGTTATATTCTTGTACATAGGAGCAGTATTATAGTAGTTATATTCTTGTACATAGGGGCAGTATTATAGTAGTTATATTCTTGTACATAGGGGGCAGTATTATAGTAGTTATATTCTTGTACATAGGGGGCAGTATTATAGTAGTTATATTCTTGTACATAGGGGGCAGTATTATAGTAGTTATTTTCTTGTACATAGGGGGCAGTATTATAGTAGTTATTTTCTTGTACATAGGGGGCAGTATTATAGTAGTTATATTCTTGTACATAGGGGGCAGTATTATAGTAGTTATTTTCTTGTACATAGGGGGCAGTATTATAGTAGTTATATTCTTGTACATAGGAGCAGTTATATAGTAGTTATATTCTTGTACATAGGGAGCAGTATTATAGTAGTTATATTCTTGTACATAGGAGCAGTATTATAGTAGTTATACTCTTGTACATAGGGGCAGTATTATAGTAGTTATATTCTTGTATATAGGGGGCAGTATTATAGTAGTTATATTCCTGTACATAGGGGCAGTATTATAGTAGTTATATTCTTGTACATAGGAGCAGTATTATAGTAGTTATATTCTTGTACATAGGGGGCAGTATTATAGTAGTTATGTTCTTGTACATAGGGAGCAGTATTATAGTAGTTATATTCTTGTACATAGGGGGCAGTATTATAGTAGTTATGTTCTTGTACATAGGGAGCAGTATTATAGTAGTTATGTTCTTGTACATAGGGAGCAGTATTATAGTAGTTATATTCTTGTATATAGGAGCAGTATTATAGTAGTTACGTTCTTGTACATAGGGAGCAGTATTATAGCAGTTATATTCTTGTACATAGGGGGCAGTATTATAGTAGTTATGTTCTTGTACATAGGGAGCAGTATTATAGTAGTTATATTCTTGTACATAGGGGCAGTACTATAGTAGTTATATTCTTGTACATAGGAGCAGTATTATAGTAGTTATATTCTTGTACATAGGGGCAGTTATATAGTAGTTATATTCTTGTACATAGGGGGCAGTATTATAGTAGTTATATTCTTGTATATAGGAGCAGTATTATAGTAGTTATATTCTTGTACATAGGGGCAGTATTGTAGTAGTTATATTCTTGTACATAGGAGCAGTTATATAGTAGTTATATTCTTGTACATAGGGGGCAGTATTATAGTAGTTATATTCTTGTACATAAGGGGCAGTATTATAGTAGTTATATTCGTGTACATAGGAGCAGTATTATAGTAGTTATATTCATGTACATAGGAGCAGTATTATAGTAGTTATATTCTTGTACATAGGAGCAGTATTATAGCAGTTATATTCTTGTGCATAGGGACAGTATTATGGTAGTTATATTCTTGTACATAGGAGCAGTATTATAGTAGTTATATTCCTGTACATAGGGGCAGTATTATAGTAGTTATATTCTTGTACATAGGGGGCAGTATTATAGTAGTTATATTCTTGTACATGGGGCAGTATTATAGTAGTTATATCCTTGTACATAGGAGCAGTATTATAGTAGTTATATTCTTGTACATAGGGGCAGTATTACAGTAGCTATATTCTTGTACATAGGGAGCAGTATTATAGTAGTTATATTCTTGTACATAGGGAGCAGTATTATAGTAGTTATATTCCTGTACATAGGTGCAGTATTATAGTAGTTATATTCTTGTACATAAGGGGCAGTATTATAGTAGTTACATTCTTGTACATAGAGGGAGTATTATAGTAGTTATATTCTTGTACATAGGGGCAGTATTACAGTAGCTATATTCTTGTACATAGGGGGCAGTATTATAGTAGTTATATTCGTGTGCATAGGAGCAGTATTATAGTAGTTATATTCGTGTACATAGGAGCAGTAATATAGTAGTTATATTCTTGTACATAGGAGCAGTATTATAGTAGTTATATCCTTGTACATAGGAGCAGTATTACAGTAGCTATATTCTTGTACATAGGGGCAGTATTATAGTAGTTATATTCTTGTACATAGGGAGCAGTATTACAGTAGCTATATTCTTGTACATAGGGGGCAGTATTATAGTAGTTATATTCTTGTACATAGGAGCAGTATTATAGTAGTTATATTCCTGTACATAGGAGCAGTATTATAGTAGTTATATTCTTGTACATAATGGGCAGTATTATAGTAGTTATATTCTTATACATAGGGGCAGTATTACAGTAGCTATATTCTTGTACATGGGGGCAGTATTATAGTAGTTATATTCTTGTACATGGGGGCAGTATTATAGTAGCTATATTTTTGTACATGGGGGCAGTATTATAGTAGTTATATTCGTGTACATAGGAGCAGTAATATAGTAGTTATATCCTTGTACATAGGAGCAGTAATATAGTAGTTATATTCTTGTACATAGGAGCAGTATTACAGTAGCTATATTCTTGTACATAGGGGGCAGTATTATAGTAGTTATATTCGTGTACATAGGAGCAGTATTATAGTAGTTATATTCTTGTACATAGAGAGAGTATTATAGTAGTTATATTCTTGTACATAGGGGCAGTATTACAGTAGCTATATTCTTGTACATAGGGGGCAGTATTATAGTAGTTATATTCGTGTACATAGGAGCAGTATTATAGTAGTTATATTCTTGTACATAGAGGGAGTATTATAGTTGTTATATTCTTGTACATAGGGGCAGTATTATAGTAGTTATATTCGTGTACATAGGAGCAGTAATATACTAGTTATATTCTTGTACATAGGAGCAGTATTACAGTAGCTATATTCTTTTACATAGGGGGCAGTATTATAGTAGTTAAATTCTTGTACATAGGAGCAGTATTATAGTAGTTATATTCCTGTACATAGGAGCAGTATTATAGTAGTTATATTCTTGTACATAGAGGCAGTATTATAGTAGTTATATTCCTGTACATAGGAGCAGTATTATAGTAGTTATATTCTTGTACATAGGGGCAGTATTATAGTAGTTATATTCCTGTACATAGGAGGCAGTATTATAGTAGTTATATTCTTGTACATAAGGGGCAGTATTATAGTAGTTATATTCTTGTACATAAGGGGCAGTATTACAGTAGCTATATTCTTGTACATGGGGGCAGTATTACAGTAGCTATATTCTTGTACATAGGAGCAGTAATATAGTAGTTATATCCTTGTACATAGGAGCAGTATTATAGTAGTTATATTCTTGTACATAGGAGCAGTATTACAGTAGCTATATTCTTTTACATAGGGGGCAGTATTATAGTAGTTATATTCTTGTACATAGGAGCAGTATTATAGTAGTTATATTCCTGTACATAGGAGCAGTATTATAGTAGTTATATTCTTGTACATAAGGGGCAGTATCATAGTAGTTATATTCTTGTACATAGGGGCAGTATTACAGTAGCTATATTCTTGTACATGAGGGCAGTATTATAGTAGTTATATTCTTGTACATAGGAGCAGTATTATAGTAGTTATATTCTTGTATATTGGAGCAGTATTATAGTAGTTATATTCTTGTACATGGGGGCAGTATTATAGTAGTTATATTCTTGTACATGGGGGCAGTATTATAGTAGTTATATTCTTGTACATAGGAGTTTTATAGTAGTTATATTCTTGTACATAGGGGGCAGTATTATAGTAGTTATATTCTTGTACATAGTGGGCAGTATTATAGTAGTTATATTCTTGTACGTAGGAGCAGTATTATAGTAGTTATATTCTTGTACATAGGAGCAGTATCCTAGTAGCTATATTCCTGTAGATAGGGGCAGTACTATAGTTGTCACGGGGTCCTTCTCCGATACCACACAATCAACAGAGCGGGGGAAGTGTGAACAATCCCAAGACCTTTATTACAGGCAAAATTAGAAGGTCCATAAACAATCCACCACACTGAGGATGCAATAGTCCAGAACAAGAATGCAGTCCAGTAACAGGATGAAATGTCCAGGGAGATGAGAGTCCAAAACTTTAGCACCAGAGGATAAAATGGGTCCTTGTCTCTGAGGTGCAGTCTTTACATGATCCCCTCCACACAGGAACTGACCTGTCCAGCCCCTGTCCTCCCCTTCCTCCCCCTTATGTCCAGGGGTAGTCAAACAGGTTGGGGTGGTTTGCAGGCCTCCCAGAGGAGAACAAAGGAGCCTTGGGGATTAAGGAACTACAGGGGGTCATCAAGAGGCAGATACAGTGAGGCTATAGACATACAAGGCAACAAGAAAAACACTATGAAAAATAAGTGAAATAGAAGTATACACAAAATGATATCCACATAGCCTATCACACCATCACAATAGTCATATACACTCACTGGCCACTTTATTAGGTACACCATGCTAGTAACGGGTTGGACCCCCTTTTGCCTTCAGAACTGCCTCAATTCTTCGTGGCAGAGATTCAACAAGGTGCTGGAAGCATTCCTCAGAGATTTTGGACCATATTGACATGATGGCATCACACAGTTGGCGCAGATTTGTCGGCTGCACATCCCTGATGCGAATCTCCCGTTCCACCACATCCCAAAGATGCTCTATTGGATTGAGATCTGGTGACTGAGGAGGCCATTTGAGTACAGTGAACTCATTGTCATGTTCAAGAAACCAATCTGAGATGATTCGAGCTTTATGACATGGCGCATTATCCTGCTGAAAGTAGCCATCAGATGCCTGTTCTTAGCTGAGAGGAGTGGTACCCAGTGTGGTCTTCTGCTGCTGTAGCCCATCTGCCTCAAAGTTCGACGCACTGTGCGTTCAGAGATGCTCTTCTGCCTACCTTGGTTGTAACGGGTGGCAATTTGAGTCACTGTTGCCTTTCTATCAGCTCGAACCAGTATGCCCATTCTCCTCTGACCTCTGGCATCAACAAGGCATTTCCGGCCACAGAACTGCCGCTCACTGGATTTTTTTTCTTTTTCGGACCATTCTCTGTAAACCCTAGAGATGGTTGTGCGTGAAAATCCCAGTAGATCAGCAGTTTCTGAAATACTCAGACCAGCCCTTCTGGCACCAACAATCATGCCACGTTCAAAGGCACTCAAATCACCTTTCTTCCCCATACTGATGCTCGGTTTGAACTGCAGGAGATTGTCTTGACCATGTCTACATGCCTAAATGCACTGAGTTGCCGCCATGTGATTGGCTGATTAGAAATTAAGTCTTAACACACAGTTGGACAGGTGTACCTAATAAAGTGGCCAGTGAGTGTACATCGGCTATGGAGCGCACCGTTTATTATAATTTCTATTTTCATGAAGTGTCCGCCTTTGGTTTAGTTCTTTAGCTTTTAATATTTCAGCCATTCTCCTGATCTTCTTGTCACTGCACAGTTCACTCTGGAGACATGAATGGGAAGAGCTGTGTGCGGAGCTGACGGCACATCTGGATGAGGAGCTGCAGACTCTCTGGGTTATGGCTCAGGGTTTTCTATTCTGAGGAGTTCACAGCTGGAGAAGCAGCTGATAGATGCTCCACATTTATGCTTTTTCCTTCTTTCTGTGAGGGATATTCTCCTGATAATCATCTTTTTCTCTCTGCTGGTTTAGTTGCATGCACTTTGTACTAATTCTTTCCATGCTGTACTGTACAGCATCTCTCCATGGATTTTCTTGCGCTCACACAGATGTAAGGGGTTGGGAAATTAACCCCTTTAAGCCTTCTTTTTGTATGTTTATATTTAATATATTTATATTGCTGTTGCTGTATTACCCATGTATTATATGTTGTCTTAATGCTGTTACCTGTTTAATGGTAGGTATAGTGCAGTCTGGGTTGTGGCCACTAGATGGGGGCATAGAGGTCACTATTGTAGAGTTAGTAATAGAAGAGTTAACTATAGGAGGAGTTAGTTGCGGAATAGTCGGGAAGGTCTTCCCGTATCTAGTCACTGATCCCTGTGTGCTCGGGTGGGCTATATACCCGAGCTGCATAACTACCCCGTAACATTAAAGTGTATTCTGAGCCATCCACGGGGGAACTTAGAGAAGAACCAGATACAGCAGAACCAGCAGTAGAGAGGAAAAGAAGGAAGTAGAGGAAGATGGAAGGTCACCATAAAAGTGTATGGGCAGGTAACTCCAGAATGTGGTGGATAGCCTTGTGGCCTGGATCTCTGTTGTCTGAGACGACGCAGAAGGGAGAACGCTCTACCATGGCGACGCTCCACCGGGAGGACACTGAGGGTCGTCTGAGACGCCCCGTCCGGCGGAAACACTTAGTGGAGCAAGGAACAGTGAAGGGAAAGATGAAGTAATGTGCAGTATCTACTGAGATGGAAATGTTGGAAACTACGTGGATGTGCTGTGTCCTGAAGTGAATACATTTGTTCAGTTAGCAGTTGCCCTGGACGGTGTCTCCATTCATTGGGATCCAGGACCAGCTTCAAGTCAGCGCAGCCAAGAAGACGCTGACAGCACCGTGAGCACCAATAGTGATATGCAAGAATAAAGGTACTGTTTCCCTGTAGAGGGAGGCCAGGGTGTACGATACCCGACAACCTCAGCCACGACTACCGCCCTGGCCGACCTTTACACTGACACCCTGAAGCTGCAGTTATCATTGCGGGTCCTGATGAATATTTGTGTTTTTTATGCCACTTTTAATTTTCCTTTTTCTCTTAGGGTATATGTTGTTTTTTTGCCCCAATTTCTTCAAAACGGCTCACTCAGGGTCACTATTTTTGTTTTTTACTCTCCTTACAAAAAAAAGTTGTTAAAGTCGCAGAAAAAAAAGTTTAATTCGTCCATATAATGGCTCTATCGGAGGGCTGGAGCAGCGACGTTTCACTACTGATGAATCGCCCGCAAACATCTCAACAACAAAAACCCGTCCACAATGGCGAAAAAAAAACACAACAAGCGACCGAATATAAAACAGATTTAAAAAAGACGCAGAATTAAAGAAGAATTCAGCGCAAATCAAAAATAAGTGAAAAACACGAAAAACTAGACAAAAAAAGAAAGAAAATGGGGAAACCCTTGATCCCACACCGGGGCGGACACAGCAGCTCGGATGTAATGTGCCCTAAGGGGTTAAATATGCCAGTAATTGTGGAAAGGTCAGGACCTTAGAGAGTGTTCCTCTCAGGAGGCGGCCCAGGGGCCCACGCTACCGACCAGCCTGCGGACAGGAAGAGCCGAGAGCCTCTTACACCAAATATCTGGGGCAATTGGAACCGACAAATTGTCAAAAAACTGAACTCGAGCGGCTGACCGTCTGCTCCGATATTTGTGCCACGTGCGGGGCGCGCGATATAAGGCAAAAGGGAATCGGTCACGGACATTTGGGGGCGACTTTTAGTCACTTTGCCCCCCCCACCTCCCAGGATCTTTGACACTCCATGATCATCTGGTGGTATTTTACCATAGCAACCAATCAGAGCTCAGCTTTCATTTCTTACACTGCTATGGGAAAATGAAAACTTGATTCTAATTGGTTGCTATGATAAAAAGAAACTTGAGTTCTAATAGGTTGCTGTAGTGAAGCGAAAGATGATCTCTGATTGGTTGCTGTGCTAGAATGAAAGATGAGCTCTAATTGGTTGCTATCAGAAAATGAAAGCTGAATTTTAATTTGTTCAGAGAAAATGAAAGCTGAGCTCTGATTGGTTGCTTTGGGAAAATAGAAAATAACTCAAAATACAACTAAAATTATAAACACAAAACCCGATTTGTTGGTTCGGGCTGGACGGCCGGCTGCTCGGGCTCATTACACAGGGTCAGATGTAATACACCTGCGGTGAACGACCGTGTGGGAGGGGTCTCCGGCCTTTATTTGCTCAGTGTCAGCGCTTCCCGTCAATGTGTTTTGCTGTAAAACAATGATATGGCCGTACAAGTCACCCTGCCGAAGTCCCGCGGGAGGGGCGGCCATTCATCTATGACAGCTCATTGGATTCATCAATATGAGGGAGGCCGCGGAGTGAGAGCGGCCGAGTGAGAGCGGCCGAGAGAGAGCGGCCGAGAGAGAGCGGCCGAGTGAGAGCGGCGGAGTGAGAGCCTCAGAGTGAGAGCGGCGGAGTGAAAGCGGCGGAGAGAGAGCGGCGGAGTGAGAGCGGCGGAGTGAGAGCCTCAGAGTGAGAGCGGCCGAGAGAGAGCGGCGGAGTGAGAGCGGCCGAGTGAGAGCGGCGGAGTGAGAGCCTCAGAGTGAGAGCGGCCGAGTGAGAGCGGCGGAGTGAGAGCGGCGGAGTGAGAGCCTCAGAGTGAGAGCGGCGGAGTGAGAGCGGCGGAGAGAGAGCGGCGGAGTGAGAGCGGCGGAGTGAGAGCCTCAGAGTGAGAGCGGCCGAGAGAGAGCGGCGGAGTGAGAGCGGCCGAGTGAGAGCGGCGGAGTGAGAGCCTCAGAGTGAGAGCGGCCGAGTGAGAGCGGCGGAGTGAGAGCGGCCGAGAGAGAGCGGCGGAGTGAGAGCGGCCGAGTGAGAGCGGCGGAGTGAGAGCGGCCAAGTGAGAGCCTCAGAGTGAGAGCGGCCGAGTGAGAGCGGCCGAGTGAGAGCGGCCGAGAGAGAGCGGCGGAGTGAGAGCGGCGGAGTGAGAGCGGCCGAGAGAGAGCGGCGGAGTGAGAGCGGCGGACTGAGAGCCTCAGAGTGAGAGCGGCCGAGTGAGAGCCTCAGAGTGAGAGCGGCGGAGTGAGAGCGGCCGAGTGAGAGCGGCCGAGTGAGAGCGGCGGAGTGAGAGCGGCCGAGAGAGAGCGGCGGAGTGAGAGCGGCGGACTGAGAGCCTCAGAGTGAGAGCGGCCGAGTGAGAGCGGCCGAGAGAGAGCGGCCGAGTGAGAGCGGCCGAGAGAGAGCGGCCGAGTGAGAGCGGCCGAGTGAGAGCGGCCGAGTGAGAGCCTCAGAGTGAGAGCGGCCGAGTGAGAGCGGCCGAGTGAGAGCGGCCGAGTGAGAGCGGCCGAGTGAGAGCCTCAGAGTGAGAGCGGCCGAGTGAGAGCGGCCGAGTGAGAGCGGCCGAGAGAGAGCGGCGGAGTGAGAGCGGCGAAGTGAGAGCGGCGGACTGAGAGCCTCAGAGTGAGAGCGGCCGAGTGAGAGCCTCAGAGTGAGAGCGGCCGAGTGAGAGCGGCCGAGTGAGAGCGGCGGAGTGAGAGCGGCGGAGTGAGAGCGGCCGAGAGAGAGCGGCGGAGTGAGAGCGGCGGACTGAGAGCCTCAGAGTGAGAGCGGCCGAGTGAGAGCCTCAGAGTGAGAGCGGCGGAGTGAGAGCGGCCGAGTGAGAGCGGCCGAGTGAGAGCGGCGGAGTGAGAGCGGCCGAGAGAGAGCGGCGGAGTGAGAGCGGCGGACTGAGAGCCTCAGAGTGAGAGCGGCCGAGTGAGAGCGGCCGAGAGAGAGCGGCGGAGTGAGAGCGGCCGAGAGAGAGCGGCCGAGTGAGAGCGGCCGAGTGAGAGCGGCCGAGTGAGAGCGGCCGAGTGAGAGCCTCAGAGTGAGAGCGGCCGAGTGAGAGCCTCAGAGTGAGAGCGGCCGAGTGAGAGCCTCAGAGTGAGAGCGGCCGAGTGAGAGCGGCGGAGTGAGAGCGGCCGAGAGAGAGCGGCGGAGTGAGAGCGGCGAAGTGAGAGCGGCGGACTGAGAGCCTCAGAGTGAGAGCGGCCGAGTGAGAGCCTCAGAGTGAGAGCGGCCGAGTGAGAGCGGCCGAGTGAGAGCGGCCGAGTGAGAGCGGCGGAGTGAGAGCGGCCGAGAGAGAGCGGCGGAGTGAGAGCGGCCGAGAGAGAGCGGCGGAGTGAGAGCGGCCGAGAGAGAGCGGCGGAGTGAGAGCGGCGGAGTGAGAGCGGCAGACTGAGAGCCTCAGAGTGAGAGCGGCCGAGTGAGAGCCTCAGAGTGAGAGCGGCCGAGTGAGAGCGGCCGAAAGAGAGCAGCCGAAAGAGAGCGGCGGAGTGAGAGCGGCCGAGTGAGAGCCTCAGAGTGAGAGCGGCCGAAAGAGAGCGGCCGAGTGAGAGCGGCCGAGTGAGAGCGGCCGAGTGAGAGCCTCAGAGTGAGAGCGGCCGAGTGAGAGCCTCAGAGTGAGAGCGGCCGAGAGCGGCCGAAAGAGAGCAGCCGAGTGAGAGCGGCCAAGTGAGAGCCGCAGAGTGAGAGCGGCGGAGTGAGAGCGGCGGAGTGATAGCGGCCGAGAGAGAGCGTCGGAGTGAGAGCGGCCGAGTGAGAGCGTCCGAGTGAGAGCGGCGGACTGAGAGCGGCGGACTGAGAGCGGCCGAGTGAGATTGGCAGACCGGAGGAGTGAGAGCGGCGGGCTGAGAGCGGCCGAGTGAGAGCGGCCGAGTGAGAGCGGCGGACTGAGAGCGGCCGAGTGAGATTGGCAGACCGGAGGAGTGAGAGCGGCGGGCTGAGAGCGGCCGAGTGAGAGCGGCGGACTGAGAGCGGCGGACTGAGAGCGGCCGAGTGAGAGCGGCCGAGTGAGAGCGGCGGAGAGCGGCCGAGTGAGAGCGGCCGAGTGAGAGCCTCAGAGTGAGAGCGGCAGAGTGAGAGCGGCAGGCTGAGATTGGCAGACCGGAAGAGTGAGAGTGGCAGAGGGAGAGCGGTGGAGTGAGAGCGGCAGAGTGAGAGCGGCAGAGTGAGAGCAGCAGAGTGAGAGCAGCAGAGTGAGAGCGGCAGGCTGAGATTGGCAGACCGGAAGAGTGAGAGTGGCAGAGGGAGAGCGGTGGAGTGAGAGCGTCAGAGGGAGAGCCTGAGAGTGAGAGCGGCCGAGTGAGAGCCTGAGAGTGAGAGCGGCCGAGAGAGAGCGGCCGAGAGAGAGCGGCCGAGAGAGAGCGGCCGAGTGAGAGCGGCCAAGTGAGAGCGGCCAAGTGAGAGCGGCAGAGTGAGAGCGTCAGAGTGAGAGCGTCAGAGTGAGAGCGTCAGAGTGAGAGAGGCAGGCTGAGATTGGCAGACAGAGAATGGCAGACTGAGATTGGCAGACCGGAAGAGTGAGAGTGGCAGAGGGAGAGCGGTGGAGTGAGAGCGTCAGAGTGAGAGCCTCAGAGTGAGAGCGGCGGAGTGAGAGCGGCGGAGTGAGAGCAGCAGGCTGAGATTGGCAGACTGGAAGAGTGAGAGCGTCAGAGGGAGAGCCTCAGAGTGAGGGCGGCCGAGTGAGAGCCTGAGAGTGAGAGCGGCGGAGAGAGAGCGGCCGAGAGAGAGCGGCCGAGAGAGAGCGGCCGAGTGAGAGCGGCCGAGTGAGAGCGGCAGAGAGCAGCCGAGTGAGAGCGGCCGAGTGAGAGCCTCAGAGTGAGAGCGGCCAAGTGAGAGCGGCAGAGTGAGAGCGGCGGAGTGAGAGCGGCAGGCTGAGATTAGCAGACTGAGAATGGCAGACCGGAAGAGTGAGAGCGGCAGAGGGAGAGCAGTGGAGTGAGAGCGGCGGAGTGAGAGCGGCGGAGTGAGAGCGGCGGAGTGAGAGCAGCAGGCTGAGATTGGCAGACCGGAAGAGTGAGAGCGTCAGAGGGAGAGCCTCAGAGTGAGAGCGGCCGAGTGAGAGCGGCGGAGTGAGAGCCTCAGAGTGAGAGCGGCGGAGTGAGAGCGGCTGAGAGAAAGCGGCGGAGTGAGAGCCTCAGAGTGAGAGCGGCCGAGTGAGAGCGGCCGAGTGAGAGCGGCCGAGTGAGAGCCTCAGAGTGAGAGCCTCAGAGTGAGAGCGGCAGAGTGAGAGCGGCAGAGTGAGAGCGGCAGAGTGAGAGCGGCAGACCGGAAGAGTGAGAGTGGCAGAGGGAGAGCGGTGGAGTGAGAGCGTCAGTGAGAGCCTCAGAGTGAGAGCGGCAGAGTGAGAGCGGCAGGCTGAGATTGGCAGACCGGAAGAGTGAGAGTGGCAGAGGGAGAGCGGTGGAGTGAGAGCGTCAGAGGGAGAGCCTCAGAGTGAGAGCGGCCGAGTGAGAGAGTGAGAGCGGCGGAGTGAGAGCGGCCGAGAGAGAGCGGCCGAGAGAGAGCAGCCGAGTGAGAGCGGCCGAGTGAGAGCGGCCGAGTGAGAGCCTCAGAGTGAGAGCGGCCGAGTGAGAGCGGCCAAGTGAGAGCGGCCAAGTGAGAGCCTCAGAGTGAGAGCGGCAGAGTGAGAGCGTCAGAGTGAGAGAGGCAGGCTGAGATTGGCAGACTGAGAATGGCAGACTGAGATTGGCAGACCGGAAGAGTGAGAGTGGCAGAGGGAGAGCGGTGGAATGAGAGCGTCAGAGTGAGAGCCTCAGAGTGAGAGCGGCGGAGTGAGAGCAGCGGAGTGAGAGCAGGCTGAGATTGGCAGACTGGAAGAGTGAGAGCGTCAGAGGGAGAGCCTCAGAGTGAGGGCGGCCGAGTGAGAGCCTGAGAGTGAGAGCGGCCGAGAGAGAGCGGCCGAGAGAGAGCGGCCGAGAGAGAGCGGCCGAGTGAGAGCGGCCGAGTGAGAGCGGCGGAGAGCAGCCGAGTGAGAGCGGCAGAGTGAGAGCGGCAGAGTGAGAGCGGCAGAGTGAGAGCGGCAGGCTGAGATTAGCAGACTGAGAATGGCAGACTGAGATTGGCAGACCGGAAGAGTGAGAGCGGCAGAGGGAGAGCAGTGGAGTGAGAGCGTCAGAGTGAGAGCGGCAGAGTGAGAGCAGCAGGCTGAGATTGGCAGACCGGAAGAGTGAGAGCGTCAGAGGGAAAGCCTCAGAGTGAGAGCGGCCGAGTGAGAGCGGCCGAGAGAAAGCGGCGGAGTGAGAGCCTCAGAGTGAGAGCGGCCGAGTGAGAGCGCCCGAGTGAGAGCCTCAGAGTGAGAGCGGCGGACTGAGAGCGGTCGAGAGAGAGCGGCCGAGTGAGAGCGGCGGAGTGAGAGAGGCAGGCTGAGAATGGCAGACTGAGATTGGCAGACCGGAAGAGTGAGAGCGGCAGAGTGAGAGCCTCAGAGTGAGAGCGGCGGAGTGAGAGCGGCGGAGTGAGAGCTGCGGAGTGAGCGCTGCGGAGTGAGAGCTGCGGAGTGAGAGCAGCAGGCTGAGATTGGCAGACCGGAAGAGTGAGAGCGTCAGAGGGAGCCTCAGAGTGAGAGCGGCCGAGTGAGAGCCTCAGAGTGAGAGCGGCGGAGTGAGAGCGGCAGGCTGAGTTTGGCAGACTGAGAATGGCAGACCGGAGGAGTGAGAGCGGCCGAGTGAGAGCGGCCGAGTGAGAGCGGCCGAGTGAGAGCGGCCGGCTGAGATTGGCAGACTGAGATTGGCAGACCAGAAGAGTGAGAGCGGCAGAGGGAGAGCGGAGGAGTGACAGCGGCAGAGTGAGAGCGGCAGATCGAGAGCTTCAGAGTGAGAACGGAAGACTAAGGGCGGCGGAGTGAGAGCGGCAGACTGAGATCGACAGGCTGAGAGTGGCGGTGTGAGAGCGGCCGAGTGAGAGCCTCAGAGTGAGAGCGGCGGAGTGAGAGCGGTGGAGTGAGAGAGGCAGGCTGAGATTGGCAGACTGTGATTGGCAGACCGGAAGAGTGAGAGCGGCAGAGGGAGAGCGGTGGAGTGAGAGCGTCAGAGTGAGAGCATCAGAGTGAGAGCGGCGGAGTGAGAGCAGCAGGCTGAGATTGGCAGACCGGAAGAGTGAGAGCGTCAGAGGGAGAGCCTCAGAGTGAGAGCGGCTGAGTGAGAGCCTCAGAGTGAGAGCCTATGAATCCTGGTGACATAGAATTTGGGCCTTGTCTGTTCGGTCCTGGATCTTCCCAGTCGTTTTCCCGGATTATAAAGCCTCCACCTTTCCAGGCTCCTCGGTGTTCAGCTTCATGACTCCACTCCCTTTAATTCAGGGCCTCAACTATCTACAGTTTGTGTTTTCATAACATCTGTTCCTGGCCACAATTACCGTATATCTAGGGTATCATCCAGCTTTCCCAGGAGCAGACTGGAAACCACTATAGAAGCTGGCGCAGAGCTCCCCTTCATCACATCTGTAGAAACATCACATCACGTCACCACCAGAGCTGCACTCACAAATTCTGCCACATTAATCTGCAGCAATGTGTTAAAGAAGCTCAGGATTGGAAAAACACAGGGACTTATCTTAAAATAATAGCGCCACAGCTGTCGACAGGTTGCACTCGGTATTGCAGCTCAACTTCATTCACTTCATTGCAAAACCCACTGCGTTTCCCTGTACAAGCTCTTATGACACCTGAGAAATTAGGATGCAGCTCAGGACGTGATTGGAGGATGAGGCAATGATGACATTTATGAGCATTTTAGCACACATGACACCAGATGACATCCACCTTATCCGATTCCCAGACCCATAAAATAGGTATAATTCTCTCTTACCTCATCAAAGTGGGCCTCATCTTCACAGTTCTCCAGGACTCGGGTGAAAAATGAGAGACCTAGAAAGAAGATGAGAACACCCGTTACCAAGTCACTATGAGATTTTCTGTGAATGTACCCAAAGGGGTTTATTCTCAGGAATCTAAACAGACCGGAAAATGTCCCCTGATGATCCTAGTGATGGCTGTATAAATCTGTATGTAGTGAGCTCCCCCTAGTGGTGGCTGTATAAATCTGTATGTAGTGAGCTCCCCCTAGTGGCGGCTGTATAAATCTGTATGTAGTGCGCTCCCCCTAGTGGCGGCTGTATAAATCTGTATGTAGTGTGTTCCCTCTAGTGGTGATTGTATAAATCTGTATGCAGTGAGCTCCCCCTAGTGGCGGCTGTATAAATCTGTATGTAGTGCGCTCCCCCTAGTGGCGGCTGTATAAATCTGTATGTAGTGAGCTCCCTCTACTGGTGACTATAAAAATCTGTATGCAGTGAGCTCCCTCTAGTGGTGACTGTATAATTCTATATGCAGTGAGCTCCCTCTAGTGATGGCTGTATAAATCTGTATGCAGTGAGCTCCCCCTAGTGGTGGCTGTATAAATCTGTATGCAGTGAGCTCCCCCTAGTGGCGGCTGTATAAATCTGTATGCAGTGAGCTCCCCCTAGTGGCAGCTGTATAAATCTGTATGCAGTGAGCTCCCCCTAGTGGTGGCCGTATAAAACTGAATGTAGTGAGATCCCCCTAGTAGTGGCTGTATAAATCTGTATGTAGTGTGCTCCCCCTAGTGGCGGCTGTATAAATCTGTATGTAGTGAGCTCCCTCTAGTGGTGACTATATAAATCTGTATGCAGTGAGCTTCCTATAGTGGTGACTGTATAAATCTGTATATAGTGAGCTTCCTCTAGTGGCAGCTGTATAAATCTGTATGTAGTGAGCTCCCTCTAGTGGTGACTGTATAATTCTATATGCAGTGAGCTCCCCCTAGTGGTGGCTGTATAAATCTGTATGTAGTGATCTCCCCCTAGTGGTGGCTGTATAAATCTGTGTGCAGTGAGCTCCCTCTAGTGGTGGCTGTATAAACCTGTATGCAATTAGCTCCCCCTAGTGGTGGCTGTATAGACCTGTATGTAGTGAGCTCCCTCTGGCGGTGGCTGTATAAATCTGTATGCAGTGAGCTCCCCCTAGTGGTGACTGTATAATTCTATATGCAGTGAGCTCCCCCTAGTGGTGGCTGTATAAACCTGTATGTACTGAGCTCCCCCTAGTGGTGGCTGTATAAATTTGTATGTAGTGAGCTCCCCCTAGTGGTGGCTGTATAAATCTGTATGTAGCAAGCTCCCCCTAGTGGTGAACTCTTGTCTTCCAGTAGATTGCAGGCAGCTGTGTGCAGATATTATGGGATAATAGTAGAGTGCTGGATCGATGTCCTAATTCTCTGACAAGAAGTAGATTTGGCACAAGATATTTCCCAATAAATCTGGAGCAGATCATTGATTGCTGTGCTCTCACCTGTCACTCATGGTCATGGCTGCTGACAGCGATGAGATGACAGCTCTCAGTCATGTAACCAATTATCTCTGCAGTTCAGAGTGGCTACAGCCTCCAGCGGATCTTCCCAGAGATGCTGAATCTCTCACCTTCCCTCATTATAGGAAAACAGACCAAACATACAGATCGCGCTGCCAGCGAGAGAACGAGCGCTGTCACCCCATCCACAGATACATCATAAGACACACTGCTGAAGGGCACCGCGCCCATTATGGCTCTCGGGATCTTCACATTGTAGATCACGACTGTGGCATATCTGTGATGTGATCACATGCAATGCCATGACTGACCACATGGGGCGCTGGTCCAGGAATGTACTCTGCCTATTAGTAGTGAAGGTCCAGTGTAGAAACACAGATCAGTCTTCTCCATCATTCCAAAACAGTCCACATCTTATATTTGCCCCTTATTTCCTCCATTTCTCTCCTGCGTTTCTATTTGCCCCTTTTTAAGTCTTGCTAATTGACTCTTGATATTTCCCCTTGTCTTATTAACCCCTTCTCTTACTTAATACCCCTATGTCTTAATATCTTTGTTCTGTCTCAGACACTTAATTCATGACCTTTGACTGTATATTTGATAATATTTCCAATGATGTATTGAGAATATATAGAGTGTTCAGTTTTCTATAGATTCTATTGTTTTCATTGTTTCCGGCTCCATCTAGTGGCCAGAGTCATAACCGCAGTGTTATTCTATTTTACTTTCATTTTTGCTTCTATTTTTTTCCCTCCGTTCACAATGTAATCTGGGAAAGTTGCAATGCATTATGGTAAGTTTTGCAGTGCTTTCTGGGAGCTCTTTGCAAAGGATTATGGTTAGTTCAGCCCATTTTCCTTCTGCCTGCATACTGGAAGCATCTCATTTCTCTTCCCCCTCTTGTGACAGCATCGCTGGTAGGCAAACATGCTTCCTGTATCGAATTCTTGTCTCAGATCAACCTGCTCAGTTAGTTCCCCTGGTTAGCTATTAGTGCAGATAATGTACAGTATGTTATGTATATTATGTATCCCTGATGAACCCAGTACTGGTTGTATTCATATGTTTTACTTGTAGTTTCACCGCATTAATATACCACTATATTCAATAAAATACAGATTCAACCTACTGTCTTCATATTGGACCCCGGTATAGCGGTTTAGCTGCCTGTTTAAGCTACATGAAGTCTGCTTCAATTAGTGAGGACAGAACAATTTTTTTGTCTTGACTATTACTGCTTCTTATATTACAACCCTCTTGCCTGGATTATTACCCTGTTGTTTCCTTTTGTCTTGCTTATTATCTCCTTGTCTTCCTTATTGCCCTGTGTCTTGATTATATCTGTATCCTGCTTATTACCCATATTAGTCTCGTCTCCTGCTTCTTTCCTCCCTCGTCTTTTCCACGGCTCACCTATGTGCTTTTGTCCTCTTTGATCCCCCTTCCGCCTTCTTGTGTCACTTCTTTCCCTCTTCAGTTTCCCAGCCTCTGATGTTTCCCTCCTTATCTTGCTTATTTCCCCTTTTCTCGTCTTTCTCCAATAATTGCCTGTCTTGTCTTTCTCTGCTTTCTGATGGCTGCCTTGTGTCTTCTTCCCTTGTCTTTCTTATTCCTTCATTGTCTGGCTTTTTTTTTCTCATCCTTTTAGACTTTCCCAGGTTTTGCTCTCTTATTGCGTCTTCTTGCTTGTTTCCCCGTAGTCTTGTGATTAATACTCATGATGGATGAAAAAGAAAGTTTCATTAACAAAAAAGTTGGAATATTTCCATCTTGTTTCTGTAGGTCCTCTTCTCTTGTCTTTCTTATTCCTTCCTTGTACTGCTTGTTTTCTTCTCTCTTACATTTCCTGTTTCTTGCTCTCATCCTCTATTTTTGCTTCTTACCCATTGTCTCTTCTTGCTTGTTTCCTCTCCTTTTGCTCTTTCATCCGTGTCTTTTTTATTTTCCATAATTTTCCCTTTATCTTTCTTATTCCTTTCTTGTCTTCTTTCCCTAATTCTTGCTTGTTTATCCTCTGTCTTCCTTATTTCTCCATGGCTACCTTGTGTCCTCTTGTCTTGACAGTTTCCTCCATCTTTCCTTGTCTTACTTTTCTCTTGTCTTTCTTATTCCTTTCCTGTTGATTGTTTCCCTCTTACATCCCCACCTTGTGCTTCCTTCTCTCATCTTGCTATTGCTGTTTTTCCTTCCCTCATCGTTGCTTGTTTATCTTTCCTCCATATTCTCTGCTCCTCCTTGTTCCCACTGTTTCCTCCCTGTCTTGTCTTGTTTCTTTTCCCCACTCTTTAGCTCATCCCTTGTTTTGCTGACTTCTCATGCATCCAATTTACCTGAAACATTCCTGTGCAGCGTAGAGAGGAAGTCCCTTCCACAACAGATACAACATTTGACCACTTCATTCCGAGGAGTAACAAGTAGTGAAATTGTAGTCGCTCACATAGGAAATTCCTACACAACCATGGGCTACATGGCAACTTTTGCAGTGACACCTGTGCACGGCCAAAGCAAAGACCGCCAGGTGTGAATGGGGTCGCATTGGATTTTCTGCGACTTGCTTGTCGCGGTCTCAGTATGCGATAAGACCCCATTCATTGAGACCACTATGTAATACCGCGCTGTGTGTCTGTAGCTGTAATTGTGGAGTTTTCATCTCATTAGTCTCTAGTAAAGCTGCCGGCAGGAGGGACAGTGCGGGAACTTCCCGTGAAGCCGATCCTGAGGATGCACAGAGCGATCGGCGTGATGAGCCTGCGGGATAATGGGCCGCGGAGCGCTAATAGCTGGTAATGGGGATTATGTCTTCTCCGCCAGTGACGATCTGGATATTAACGAGCTCAGGAAATGTAAAGACTAATTTGCAGCTTCTCTGTGACAAGTCATTGAGCGGCGTCATATTGATCTTCCCCCGGGGCAGAGCTATGACCATGATATTACAGATCACTCAGGAGAATCACAGTACGACAAACTGGAACCCGTGGTACATGAGCCCCCGGACAACAGTCAGCGAGCCATGTATACCCCATTTCTGGCTTCACAGAGTACAGCAAACTTGGCCAGATATCCATGAGCCACCATAACCCCTAAGAAGCACGGACCTGCAGCTTACGACGTGACTAGAGCAAAACAAAGTTCATCCAAGACTCTGGTTGCTGCTCTGTCCCTGCTTTACACTACAGCTTTGCTCTATAGGTGCACAGACTGCATTGAACCCCTAATCTGTTGATGAGATACGAGCTCTGATGTCCTCTCACCATTCTAAGATCATCATAAAATGGCCGCTGCATTCCCTGCCTCTGATTTTATACAGGCTATGATAGTCCCATTTGATTGGCTGCGACATATCATTTGATAGCTGAAAAGCTTTATGGGGAAGGCTGCCCAGACGCACCCAAGGTTATGTGAGCCTTCTGTGGCTCACACGATCTTTGGCTTTGAGTAAAATAGTGGGGGGCGATTCTCATGAATCGAATAGCAAATAGTGTAATTCACTGGGTCTCACAAATTTGCTAAAGTTTGGCAAAAATTAGATTCACAGCAAATGAATTCATCTTTACTATCTATATTAATAAAAAATGATGAAACCTTGTGATTTTCACACAGGCCACCAAGCCTAATATTAGACTCATACTTCCTGTAATGTACAGATGACTTTTCAGCAGTCTCATGATCATCACAGATAGGATTATCGTGAAAAGTAACATCTCTATATACATGTTATGATTGGGTAACAACTGACACGGGACAATAAGCAAAGCATAAGAAACTGCAACTGACGCAGCCGGTTCCTGCACAGACTAGAGATCCTGACCCCGCAGTCCCTAGTGGTTCCTACTTGGGCTGAAATAGCCCAAACAACAGACTAAACGATGGCAGATCAGACATATACTGCCTGAAAGGCTGTCGAGTGCTTCATGTTCCTTCTAAGGATTTGGAGGGCAGAGCAGAGGGTAAATTACCTACAGAAGTGAAAATGTGCTGAGATAGAAAGATCTCAGAGTGAGTAAAACTAACCTTGAAATACAAAATGAGCAGAGAAGACACGTACTGCTACATAGTATACCGCCTATCACCTCAACAAGAAACTGAAGATCAGTGCAGGGTGAAAAGCATAATCAGCAGAGAGACCCCAGCTGGTCTTTTACTGACTGGCATAAACTACAACAGTATGGCTGGACATCCAAATAACACGGTCACCAGCACAAAATACCAGCAAGGGGAAAGTATATAAAGCCGCACCTTAAAGGTGATCAGGCAGACAAATGAGCAAATGAAAACACCTGCAACCCTAAAAAGACTGAAGCATGAGTAACAGAAACTAAACACCTGGAGAGTGTATCTGCTATGGCTCGGCAGACAGAGAAGTCAACCTCCAAGTACAGGATCAAGGGTTCAAACTCAGGTGAATGACAATACAGTAGTAAATAACACAGGATCCTCCATTCAAAAAAAGTTAATGTCACAGCTCACCTCCACCTCCTGTACAATAACTGATAACACCTCCACATGCATCAGATAACACAGAATCCACCATTCACATTAGGTGATGTCACAGCTCACCTCCTCATCCTCCTGTTCAATGACTGATAACAGTATACATAATGCTCTGCGAGCTGCATGCATCTCTCTGCTGGTCTGTTACAATGTATCAGTGTAGACAATGCTCTGTGAGCTGCGCACATCTCTCTGCTGGTCTGTTACAATGTATCAGTGCAGACAATGCTCTGTGAGCTGTGCACATCTCTCTGCTGGTCTGTTACAATGTATCAGTGTAGACAATGCTCTGTGAACTGCGCACATCTCTCTGCTGGTCTGTTACAATGTATCAGTGCAGACAATGCTCTGTGAGCTGTGCACATCTCTCTGCTGGTCTGTTACAATGTGTCAGTGTAGACAATGCTCTGTAAGCTGCACACATCTCTCTGCTGGTCTGTTACACTGTGTCAGTGTAGACAATGCTCTGTGAGCTGCACACATCTCTCTGCTGGTCTGTTACAGTGTATCAGTGTAGACAATGCTCTGTGAGCTGCACACATCTCTCTGCTGGTCTGTTACAGTGTATCAGTGTGGACAATGCTCTGTGAGCTGCCCACATCTCTCTGCTGGTCTGTTACAGTGTATCAGTGTAGACAATGCTCTGTGAGCTGCACACATCTCCCTGCTGGTTGTTACAGTGTATCAGTGCAGACAATGCTCTGTGAGCTGCACACATCTCTCTGCTGGTCTGTTACAATGTATCAGTGTAGACAATGCTCTGTGAGCTGCACACATCTCTCTGCTGGTCTGTTACAGTGTATCAGTGTAGATAATGCTCTGTGAGCTGCACACATCTCTCTGCTGGTCTGTTACAATGTATCAGTGTAGACAATGCTCTGTGAGCTGCACACATCTCTCTGCTGGTCTGTTACAATGTATCAGTGTAGATAATGCTCTGTGAACTGCACACATCTCTCTGCTGGTCTGTTACAATGTATCAGTGCAGACAATGCTCTGTGAGCTGCACACATCTCTCTGCTGGTCTGTTACAATGTATCAGTGCAGACAATGCTCTGTGAGCTGAACACATCTCTCTGCTGGTCTGTTACAATGTATCAGTGCAGATAATGCTCTGTGAGCTGCACACATCTCTCTGCTGGTCTGTTACAATGTATCAGTGTAGACAATGCTCTGTGAGCTGCACACATCTCTCTGCTGGTCTGTTACAATGTATCAGTGTAGATAATGCTCTGTGAGCTGCACACATCTCTCTGCTGGTCTGTTACAATGTATCAGTGCAGACAATGCTCTGTGAGCTGCACACATCTCTCTGCTGGTCTGTTACAATGTATCAGTGCAGACAATGCTCTGTGAGCTGCACACATCTCTCTGCTGGTCTGTTACAATGTATCAGTGTAGATAATGCTCTGTGAGCTGCACACATCTCTCTGCTGGTCTGTTACAGTGTATCAGTGCAGACAATGCTCTGTGAGCTGCACACATCTCTCTGCTGGTCTGTTACAATGTATCATTGTAGACAATGCTCTGTGAGCTGCACACATCTTTCTGCTGGTCTGTTACAGTGTATCAGTGTAGACAATGCTCTGTGAGCTGCACACATCTCCCTGCTGGTTGTTAGTGTATCAGTGCAGACAATGCTCTGTGAGCTGCACACATCTCTCTGCTGGTCTGTTACAATGTATCAGTGTAGACAATGCTCTGTGAGCTGCACACATCTCTCTGCTGGTCTGTTACAGTGTATCAGTGTAGACAATGCTCTGTGAGCTGCACACATCTCTCTGCTGGTCTGTTACAATGTATCAGTGTAGACAATGCTCTGTGAGCTGCACACATCTCTCTGCTGGTCTGTTACAGTGTATCAGTGTAGATAATGCTCTGTGAGCTGCACACATCTCTCTGCTGGTTGTTACAGTGTATCAGTGCAGACAATGCTCTGTGAGCTGAACCTATCTCTGCTGGTCTGTTACAGTGTATCAGTGAAGACAATGCTCTGTGAGCTGCACACATCTCTCTGCTGGTCTGTTACAGTGTATCAGTGTAGACAATGCTCTGTGAGCTGCACACATCTCTCTGCTGGTCTGTTACAGTGTATCAGTGTAGACAATGCTCTGTGAGCTGCACACATCTCTCTGCTTGTCTGTTACAGTGTATCAGTGTAGATAATGCTCTGTGAGCTGCACACATCTCTCTGCTGGTTGTTACAGTGTATCAGTGCAGACAATGCTCTGTGAGCTGCACACATCTCTCTGCTGGTTGTTACAGTGTATCAGTGCAGACAATGCTCTGTGAGCTGAACCTATCTCTGCTGGTCTGTTACAGTGTATCAGTGTAGACAATGCTCTGTGAGCTGCACACATCTCTCTGCTGGTTGTTACAGTGTATCAGTGCAGACAATGCTCTGTGAGCTGCACACATCTCTCTGCTGGTCTGTTACAGTGTATCAGTGTAGACAATGCTCTGTGAGCTGCACACATCTCTCTGCTTGTCTGTTACAGTGTATCAGTGTAGATAATGCTCTGTGAGCTGCACACATCTCTCTGCTGGTTGTTACAGTGTATCAGTGCAGACAATGCTCTGTGAGCTGCACACATCTCTCTGCTGGTTGTTACAGTGTATCAGTGCAGACAATGCTCTGTGAGCTGAACCTATCTCTGCTGGTCTGTTACAGTGTATCAGTGTAGACAATGCTCTGTGAGCTGCACACATCTCTCTGCTGGTTGTTACAGTGTATCAGTGCAGACAATGCTCTGTGAGCTGCACACATCTCTCTGCTGGTTGTTACAGTGTATCAGTGCAGACAATGCTCTGTGAGCTGCACACATCTCTCTGCTGGTCAGTGCAGACCAGTGTGCTGAATGTCTGATCCGTGTATCATGAGCCGTTCAGGTGAGGTGTTGCCATCTTCTCACCTGTAATAATTATCACCTATATATGTATATAGGGGCGCCCCATAATACTGACTCTTCTGGGGATAAATCTACTTGTGTGCCCACATTATTCTAGAAGGTTCTCTGGAATCACAAACTACCATAATCGCGATGGGAGCAAATAACGTCTGACAGCCGAGCGGATCCGGGCGATCCTGACATTCCCAACAGCGGCGGGCGCAGACACTGCGCTCTCACCCGCCTGGTGGACATCCTCTGGGACAATGTTCTTTTTTTTTTTTTACTTAAAGGGGTTGTCCATCTTGGCATGAATGTCTGCAGTTACTCTATGTGACTGCAGACTAAGATTATCTGAGGACTTTTGTGCCAAACTTCACAACAGTGAAAAATACTTTTGCAATTGGATTTCATACAAAAATTACAGTCCTTCACCTTTCTCAGGCTCTTTGATTCCCTGCATGCTGCCGGCTGCAGAATGAGTAAACTGACAATCCATCAGTGAGCGCATTGTCAAGGTAAAGCTATTTCGATATTCGTCTGTTCTGGTCCATAACCACAGATCACAGATAAACTGAGCTGAACCTTGATTTGGTCACAACTCAGCCGAAAGAAAAGAAAGATAAAAGATTTTCAATCTCTCCGATACAAGTAAGCTCACTGATAGAATCTCAAGTAACTCATTTTGCAGCTAGAAATGTGAAGGCCGACAAAGACACTGTAAGTGTCAAATAGTGGAAAATTTTTAAAAATCCAATTGCTAAAATGAGTTTTAGTCCCAAAAAGATTTAAGAGAAAAAAATGTCCATATATATTGTCAGAGGTGTCTATAGTATTTATGTATCGGGAGCGTTGAGGTCGGAATGCCCTAAAATTACTAACACTAGTGGGTAAGTACAAGGAGGAGATCCTCAGGGGCGTGCTATGCAATCTCAGGGACACATAGAGCTCAGGGTCAGGCTGCTGCCTGTAAAGGGGTCGTGGAGGATTCGCCTTGATCTCGATAAGACACGAGTGGAGCCACAGTCACATTACAGAAGACGAGGAATCACGGTGAAGACGACCAGCTGAGGGATCAATAGTCTGAGAATGAGCCAAAGGGACGTAGCCCGAGGGAATGGAGAACGTGCTGGAACCACCCAGGAAGTTAAGGTTATTGAGTCACGTCCTTCCTCGCACGGTAATGACTTGACAGCAGATAAATTTCCACCTCGCTCGATGGGTGTTAGGATCAATGTGTCGGGGGCAGAATCTATGGGGCTGGTGGCACAACTGGTGTGAGGGAGACATCACCAGGACTGGAGGCTTCTGATTAGAGGCAGAGCACCAGGGTGTAATGACCCCACGAAATCAACCCTCAGAGTCCTGACCAAGGCAGACTGGACAGACATCTGTCTGAGATGGGCCAGTGACTCTTGCATTGAGCCGGGGGTTGGACACGATGACCCTGGAGATCCCTTCCAACTCTAACATTCTATGAAGAAGCTGCAGCACAGCTGGTTATACAAGACATCCACTCATTGGTTCAGAAGGGTCACATGACACTGACCTAGAGTCAGGAAGGCGGGGCTAACTAGGCCTATATGCTCTCCCCCTCTGCAAGCTCTCTATAGGTAGAGCTTCTTCAGGCTTTCTTCTTAAACCCTTGTGTCTAAGAAGTCTGAGATGTGGGGCTTACTAGGCTGACCTACATGCCCTCCCCCTTTGTGAGCTCTCTAGCTGTGGAGCTTCTTCAGGCTATCTTCTGCCTTGTGTCTAAGAGGTCAGGGAGGTGGGGCTAACAAGATTGCCGTATAAGTAAGGAGAAGGATACCAGAAAGGTTGGCAACTTAGCGGATTGCAGACCCCTAAACCTAACAACACAACTAGCAGTAGCCGTGGGACGTGCCTACGATACCCTAGACGCCTCGGCACAGCCAAAGAGTTAACTAAGCCTAAAGCAAGAAAGGGGAAAGCTAAATTGCCCCGGAGTAGATCCTCAAAAGGAATAGATAGCCCCCAAACATATATTGATGGTGAGACAAGATGAGGCACAAACACAGGCAGAAAATAGAGTAAGCAAATGATGGGGCCCAAACTCTAGATAGGACAGGACAGGAAAGATACTGTCTGCAATCACGCACAAAACCTAAAAAATCCAACACGTCTGATATACAAAAAACAATGAGGCCACACGACCTCTCCCCTGCTAGATCAGAATTCTGGTGTGAACTGGAAGCAAAGCAAAAGATACTAATATAACAGGGGATTAGCAATACTGAACAGACTGACATAAGCTGTGACATATGAGCGCGGTGCAGCACAAATCCCAGCAGGCAATAATGCTGAACCCACACAGCAAAGCAGAAAGCAGAGAAATGCAAAAACTATATCAAATGCAAAAAGATTCCAGCAAACAGATAACTTATCTGAATGATGCAAGACCAAGGAGGGGAAAAAGCAGACGTCACAATGCACAGGAAGACAAACAAATCACCAGCAGCTACTGAAGGAAGCTTGTTCACGTAAATCCTCCCAGTCAGTAAGCCCTGACTTCCAATCATCGTCTTCAGGTGACAGACTTCTGTCAATACGACCAGCTTCACTACCCGCGGCAACCACCAGAGTGAGCCCCGACTCAGAAGTCAGATCAAGAGTTCACAACAGAGAAGCACTGGACGGTGGGTACCTGCACTGCGCCGGATCCGGAATGGCTGAGGCTGCGTCCCTTGTTGTCTAGGGGAAGGCTTTAAAGCCCGGACAGAACCCCTGACCTGACAGCAGGGGACGTGCCCAAAAAAAGTGCTGCGGCCCTGTTTGCTTTGGCCGCATCAACCTATGGACTAGGGGCTCAGAGGAAGGTACCGGACACTGACCGCTGCCGCCAGAAGAACCGTTGCGTGAAAGATCCCACTGGAACCACACCGTGACATCTGCTGCTGGCGCCATCGTCTACAGAACTACAGCTGAGAGGCCTTTGATACGGTAAGTGGTTTCAGGAACTGCCAGTATTATTAGGCTTGCTGCTCACTTTTGTTGCGGCACTGCATCCCGCCACCTGCTTACATATATGCCACTCCATGCTGTGATCCCTATCTGGAGTCTCAGAGATGGAGTTTCTTTCTTCTTCTGTTTTTTTTTTTCGACACCTGAAAAACTGTCCTGGACCCTTATGTCTAAGTAGTCAAGCAGGCGGGGCTACCGTCTTCTTGTTCTTATGTTGCATATCATATGACACATTGTCTTGGACGTCTCTACAGAATCTTATAAGTCTTTGAGTTGGGGCTAACTGTGTCATATTCATTTTAAAGACACCATGACACATTATGTATCTAAGCAGTCAGGGAGGCGGGGCTACCTTCTTCCTACTTATTTCTTAGACACCACATGATATATTGTCCAAGACCTGTGCATTTAAGAAGTATGTACAGCAGGGCTAAGGTCATATTGGTCTCTTCTAGGACATCACATGACACTTTGCTGTAGACGGGGGATTCTGGGTACAAGTCAGCTGAGCAGCAGCACTCAATGTCAGGCAGCAGCCGCAAAAGCCAACAAGATTTTAGGGTGTATAAAAAGATAAAATCTTGTGATCCCAACGTATTGTTACCCTTTCATATATCACTGGTGAGGACACATTGAGAATATGGGATCCAGTGTTGGGCTCCACATTTTCAAAAGGATCTTCAGAAGTTAGAATCAGTTCAACAGTGGGCAACTAGTACATAAGGTGGAAGACTCTCCTATATTACACGGGATGGAGGCCTCTCCTATATTACACGGGATGGAGGCCTCTCCTATATTACACGGGATGGAGGCCTCTCCTATATTACACGGGATGGAGGCCTCTCCTATATTACACGAGATGGAGGCCTCTCCTATATTACACAGGAAGGAGGTCTCTCCTATATTACACTGGAAGGAGGTCTCTCCTATATTACACGGGAAGGAGGCCTCTCCTATATTACACAGGATGGAGGCCTCTCCTATATTACACGGGATGGAGGCCTCTCCTATATTACGCGGGATGGAGGTCTCTCCTATATTACACGGGATGGAGACCTCTCCTATATTACACGGGATGGAGGCCTCTCCTATATTACACGGGATACAGGCCTCTCCTATATTACACGGGAAGGAGGTCTCTCCTATATTACACGGGATGGAGGCCTCTCCTATATTACACGGGATGGAGGCCTCTCCTATATTACACGGGATGGAGGTCTCTCCTATATTACACAGGATGGCGGCTTCTATAATACACAGGATGGAGGCCTCTCCTATATTACAAGGGATGGAGGCCTCTCCTATATTACACGGGATGGAGGCCTCTCCTATATTACACGGGATGGAGGCCTCTCCTATATTACACGGGATGGAGGCCTCTCCTATATTACACGGGATGGAGGCCTCTCCTATATTACACGGGATGGAGGCCTCTCCTATATTACACTGTATGGAGGCCTCTCCTATATTACACGGGATGGAGGTCTCTCCTATATTACACGGGATGGAGGCCTCTCCTATATTACACGGGATGGAGGCCTCTCCTATATTACAGGGGATGGAGGCCTCTCCTATATTACAGGGGATGGAGGCCTCTCCTATATTACACGGGATGGAGGCCTCTTCTATATTACACGGGATGGAGGCCTCTCCTATATTACACGGGATGGAGGCCTCTCCTATATTACACGGGATGGAGGCCTCTCCTATATTACACGGGATGGAGGCCTCTCCTATATTACACTGTATGGAGGCCTCTCCTATATTACACTGTATGGAGGCCTCTCCTATATTACACGGGATGGAGGCCTCTTCTATATTACATGGGATGGAGGCCTCTCCTATATTACACTGTATGGAGGCCTCTCCTATATTACACGGGATGGAGGTCTCTCCTATATTACACAGGATGGAGGCCTCTCCTATATTACACGGGATGGAGGCTTCACCTATATTACACGGGATGGAGGTCTCTCCTATATTACACAGGATAGAGGCCTCTCCTATATTACACGGGATGGAGGCTTCACCTATATTACACGGGATGGAGGCCTCTCCTATATTACACGGGATGGAGGCCTCTCCTATATTACACGGGATGGAGGCCTCTCCTATATTACACGGGATGGAGGCCTCTCCTATATTACACGGGATGGAGGCCTCTCCTATATTACACGGGATGGAGGCTTCTCCTATATTATTTTTTAATAATTTTTACACTGGAGTGATAACAACAATGTAAAGAAAACACTATAACCCCCCAGATCTTCTGCTATGATAGATTGTGTATGAAATATGGGCGTCCGACAACTTGTCATTGGCCCTTCAGTCAGTTAGATGCACAGCGCCACTCCCTGCCCTTTAGGACCCCCCTGACCACTGACCTGGTGATAATAATAATAAATTTTATTTCTATAGCGCCGACATATTCCGCAGCACTTTACATTTCAGAGGGGATTTGTACAGACGATAGACATTACAGCATAACAATAATCACATAGATCATAACAGATACCAAGAGGAATGAGGGCCCTGCTCACAAGCTTACAGTCTATGAGGAAAGAGGGAGACACGAAAGGTGGGTGGTAACAGTTGCCCTGATTGTATGGACCAGCCATAATGTTAAGTGTGTAACAGTACAGACACAGAGGGCTGATGGATGCATAAAGCATGTGGGAACATGATGCGGGGAACCTGGTTATGGTAAAGCTTTTGGCTCTGCCACACAGGGATAGATTAGGATAATGTGTTGAGGCGATAGGCCAGTCTGAATAAATGTGTTTTCAGGGCACGCTTAAAATTGTGGGGATTGGGGACTAATCGTATTGACCTGGGAAGTGCATTCCAAAGAATTGGCGCAGCACGTGTAAAGTCTTGGAGACGGGAGTGGGAGGTTCTGATTATTGAGGATGCTAACATCAGGTCATCAGCAGAACGGAGGGCGCGGGTAGGGTGGTATACTGAAACAAGGGAGGAGATGTAGGGTGGTGCTGAGCCATGGAGGGATTTGTGGGTGAGGGTAATAAGTTTATACTGAATTCTGGAGTGGATGGGTAGCCAGTGTAATGACTGGCACAAGGTAGGGGCATCGGTGTAACGATTGGTGATCCTGGCTGCAGCATTCAAGACAGATTGGAGAGGGGAGAGTTTGGTAAGAGGGAGACCGATTAGAAGAGAGTTACAATAGTCGAGACGAGAATGAATAAGAGAAACAGTAAGAGTTTTTGCAGAGTCAAAAGTAAGAAAAGGTCGAATTCTAGAAATGTTTTTGAGGTGCAGATGACAAGAGCGAGCCAGTGATCGGATGTGGGGGGCAAAGGAAAGCTCGGAGTCAAGTATGACCCCAAGACAGCGGGCCTGTTACTGGGGAGTAATAGTGGAACCACACACAGAAATAGCAATGTCGGGTATAGGTACATACCTATGATGATGTACAGTATCTAATGATGGTAACTTATCTACCATGTCACTGAACCGTTCTAGGTTCCTGAGGGTCAGAAGGTCGAGGGCAGACATGACACGGCTTCCTGCAGCCTTCCGAAGTCACATCCGGTTATACCAGGAGATCTGAGGATTTCAATCACTGGTGTGATTTCATTGCAGGAAGCGAGGAAGAGGACGGGGACTGCCGGGCTCTGATAAGCGGCGCCATGTCCAACGAGCCATTGTTAAGTGTGGATTTCTGCTCACACATTTTAGCAGCTCCTTAAGGATCGGATCAAGGAACCTCCGCAGACCCAGACCCATTGTTACTGCTGCGGATACCTACAGGAATTATATATAAAGACCAATATATGCACCGTCTATCCAGAGCCTCCTGGTGCATGAGCAGAATGTCAATACTGCTGTAAAGACTGACACAGCAGCAGAACGGTAGGAAATAGAAGATGAAGACATCTGTAAGGTGGCTGAATGTGATGTCATGGGCCAGATCTCTGGATGTTCTCCCCCTGCGGTCACTGATCCTTCTGCCCGGTGTCCCCTTACACCCGCTGGCACCTAATCCAGCTCCTCCAGTTTCTCCACATTACTAATTAACGCCAGTAGAACTATCTAATCTCCATTCAGCGGAGACATAAGGCCCACGATCAGGAAACGGCAGCGGATTGGACGTATTGTTCCAAAGCGCTGCGATCAATCACACAGGTAAATCCGCACCCGTCCAGTGAACCCTGCGGAATTACCGCACCTAGTGACTGGCTACAGGGGAGACGAGAGTAGCGCCTCCCGCAGATAACTCACAATACGCTGCGGCTCGTAAACCCGCACCGCGGGGGACTGTACGCAGCGGTAAATAGAAGCACCGGTGGTTATAGAAATCTACGGTGCTGGTAATGCAGAACGCAGCGCAGGTGAGCTGTATCCAAACAGCAGCTACTCCTGATCGCGGGCACGAACCCTAAGTGTACAGACCAAATATCTATTATCTATCTATTATCTATCATTTATTTTCTATAATCTATTATCTAACTATTATCTGTCTGTCTATTATCTATGTATCATCTATTAATTAATAGTTCCGTGCATTAGTATTCAGCCCCCCCCCAAGTCAGTACTATGTAGGACCACCTTTGCTGCAGTGTTTTGGGGTCTCTCCAGCTTTGCACATCTAGAGGTGACATTTTGCCCCTTCTTCTTTGCACATTCACTCTCGCTCAGTGAGATTGGATGAAGACATCTCTGATTAGCAATTTTCAGGTCTTGTCACAGATTCTCTGGGATTTGGGTCTGGACAGTGACTCTGGCAGGACATTGAGGGTCATTGTCCTGCTGGAAGGTGAACCTACGCCCCAGTCTCAAGTCTTTTGCAGCCTCTAATAGATTTTCCTCCAGGACTGCCCTGTTTTTAAGTCCATTTATATTCCCATCACCTCTGACCAGCTTCCCTGCCCCTGCTGAAGAAAAGCCTCCCCACAGAAGGATGCTGCCACCACGTGTGATGGTGGGGATGGTGTTTTCAGGTTGAGGAGCAGGGTTAGTTTTCCAACACACATAGCGATTTGCATTTAGCCAAAAAAGTTCTCCTTTGTTCTCATTTGACCAGAGAACCTTCTTCCACACACTCGATGTGTCCCCTACATGACTTTTTGCAAACAGAACTTCTTATGGCTTTCAAAAATGTATTTTCTTCCATAAAGGCCAGATTTGTGGCGCATATAACTAATAGTTGTCCTGAGCTGTGGATCTCTGCAGGTCATCCCGTGACCTTGGGCTGCTTCTATAATCAGTGCTCTCCTTGCTTGGGAGGTAAGTTTAGGTTGGCTGCCATATCGAGGTAGGTTTGCAGTTGTGCCATACTCCTTCCATTTTTGGGTGATGGATTGCACATTGCTCTGTGAGACGTTCAGAACTTGGGCTATTTTTTTTATAACCTAACCCAGCTTTACTCTTCTCCACATTATCTCTGACCTGTCTGGTGGGCTCCTTGGTTTTCTTGATGCTGCTTGATCCCTAATGTTCTCTCAAACCTCTGAGGCCTTCACAGAACAGCTGTAGTTATACTGAGGATAAATCACACCCAGGTGGACTCAATTTATTAACTATGTGACTTCTGGAGGCGATTGGTCACTCAGGATTTTATTTACTGGCATCAGACTACAAGGCGGCTATATGGATATATGGAATATAATCTGATTATTGCCATACAGAATATACTTAAAAATGACGATTAATTAATGAGAGTCACCGGCCGCAAGTCTCCGCACCCGCCACACCATGAGGCGAAATCTGTGGCGGCTGTACAGCCCCCGATCAGGAAACTGGGGGAGTCCTAACACCTAACAGAGCATAACAAAATCACGACCTCATATGACACCCCTGAGCCGCAGAGTTCCTGCCCTTCTCGATCCCTGTCCGCGACCTCTGACCTCCTGTACACCATACGCAGCCCCATCTTCTCTTGTAATAACATGAATGTAAATAAAACATGCCTGTCCATGGCGCTTTACTTACCGCTGCGCCATTATTCAATCCGCCGCCTCTTACACATGACTTCGCCTCATTAATAATGAAGCAGGTCTCAGTATCCAGGTGCTGCGCAGACATGAGGGAGTCGCCGCGACGCGCGCTAATTGTCTGTACGCGGCAATCCCAGAGGAATCCGCTTATTAACAAGGAATCTCCGCATCGTAGGACGGCGCACGGGTAATGGCAGCGGAGCCGGATCCATTACCGTAAGACTTATCAGCAGTTCTCCAGCCTCAATATATGTATAATAAATGAGTGACTGTAATATACATAGAGTACACACGTGACTGTAATGTGCAGCACTGAGCAAAAGTCTTAGGCAGGTGAGGAATAAATGCTGCAGAGTAAGAAGCTTCCAGAAATAGAAGTGTGAATAATTGATCAAAATGATCTAACAATATGAAAAGTGAGTGAAAAAAGAAAAAATGTAAATCCCAGCAGCATCTGGTAAGTGCCCGCCGCCTCCATAATCAGTATCTAGTGAGTGCCCGCCGCCTCCATAATCAGTATCTGGTGAGTGCCCGCCGCCTCCATAATCAGTATCTGGTGAGTGCCCGCCGCCTCCATCATCAGTATCTGGTGAGTGCCCGCCGCCTCCATCATCAGTATCTGGTGAGTGCCCGCCGCCTCCATCATCAGTATCTGGTGAGTGCCCGCCGCCTCCATCATCAGTATCTGGTGAGTGCCCGCCGCCTCCATAATCAGTATCTGGCGAGTGCCCGCCGCCTCCGTCATCAGTATCTGGCGAGTGCCCGCCGCCTCCATCATCAATATCTGGTGAGTGCCCGCCGCCTCCATCATCAGTATCTGGTGAGTGCCCGCCGCCTCCGTCATCAGTATCTGGTGAGTGCCCGCCGCCTCCATCATCAGTATCTGGTGAGTGCCCGCCGCCTCCATCATCAGTATCTGGTGAGTGCCCGCCGCCTCCGTCATCAGTATCTGGTGAGTGCCCGCTGCCTCCATCATCAGTATCTGGTGAGTGCCCGCCGCCTCCATCATCAGTATCTGGTGAGTGCCCGCTGCCTCCATCATCAGTATCTGGTGACCGCCCGTCAGCTCCATCATCAGTATCTGCTGACCGTCTTCTCCATCATCAGTATCTGATGACCGCCCGTCAGCTCCATCATCAGTATCTGGTGACCGCCCGTTGCCTCCATCACTTCTCATCACTTGTACACAGGTTATGGATGATCTCGACAGAAGATTTTTCCAAACATCTTGGAGCCCTGACCCAAGATCTCCTGTGTATGAGGCTTGAGTGGATCCTTCTGTCTCTTCATCTGATCCCAGACAGTCGGAGTGATGCGAGATCAGGACTCTGTGGGGCCGCATCATCACCCCCCAGGGCTCCTTGTTCTTAATTACATTGGCTGGATGTTGGGAGTTGTTGTCCGGCTGTAGAATAAATTTGGAGCGGATCAGACGCCTTCTGATGATATTACATGATAGGTATCTGCCGGGATGTCTCAGTATTTAGGACACCATTAATCCTGACCAAGTCCACAACTCCATTTGCTGAAATGCAGCCACAAGCCTTCAGGACCCTCCGCCGTGCTTCACTGCTCCTGCAGACCCTCATGATTATTGTGCTGCTCTCCAGTCCTTCAGGAAATATCTGCTTCACATTGTGACTCCTCAGTCCAGAGATCTACTTACATTTTTCTTCTTCCTAGTTCCCATTTTTTCAGTTGTCGCTCGCCCTTGTTTCTATGTAGAAGGTTTGGGCTTTTTAGCCGCAATTTTTCCTTGAAACGACTTCTGACCAGATGTCTACGAACAGTAGATGGTCTAGTTGGTCCCACTGGTTGCTGCCAGTTCTGAGCTGATGGCACTGCTGAAAGATCTGATTTAGAAGGAATGTAAACGTGTCTTTCACCAACTGCACCAAGTTTCCTTGGCCAAATGCTGCACCTACCATCCTCAACGTTTCCCATTCCTTGATGCGTCTTCAAATCAGCCTGAACTCCACATCATGAAACCCCAGTCTGCAGTGAAATCTTCTCCTGGGAGACACCTTGCTGATGCACTCTAACTACCTTGTGTCTTGTTTCTGCTCTTAGTCTTCCCATGGTATATGTCCTGTGACATGAAGTGGTCTTCCACAATCTCACCTTTGTAGCAGAGATTCTGTTCCTCACCCAGTTTTAGGTCACAAAACAGCTATTCAAGGGGTTACATACAAATTACAGATATCACTTACAGTAAACAAACTAACAATCACAGACTGATACAGAGGGGAGAGGACCCTGCCATTGTGGGCTTACATTCTACAGGATGGTGGGGAAGGAGACAGTAGGTTGGGGGGTTGCAGCAGCTCCAGTGATGGTGAGGCGGTAGCTCCATTAATGGTGAGGAGGCAGCGGGGTCATTGCAGGCTGTAGGCTTTCCTGAAGACATGGGTTTTCAGGTTCCATCTGAAGGATCCGAGTGTGGTTGATAGTTGGACGTGTTGGGGCAAAGAACTCCAGAGGATGGGGGCTATTCGGGAGAAGTCTTGGAGGCGGTTGGGTCAGGAGCGAATAAGTGTGGAGAAGAGGAGGTCTTGGGAGGACCAGAGATTACATGAGGGAAGGTATCTGGAGATTAGTTCAGGGCTATATGGAGGAGACAGGTTATAGATGGCCTTGTAGGTCAGTATTAGTAATTTGAACTGGATACGCTGAGGGAATGGGAGGCAGTGAAGACATTTACAGAGGGGTGGAAGCGGAGGAGTAGCGAGGAGAGAGATGAATTAGTCGGGCAGCAGAGTTAAGGATGGACTGGAGAGGTGCGAGGGTGTTAGCAGGGAGGCCACAGAAAAGGATGTTGCAGTAGTCGAGGCGGGAGATAATGAGGGCATGCACAAGCATTTTAGTAGATTGAGGGTTGAAGAAAGGACAGATTCTAGAAATATTTTTGAACTGGAGGCGACAGGAGGTGGAAAGAGCTTGGATGTGCGGTTTGAAGGACAGGGCAGAGTCAAGGGTTACTCCGAGGCAGCGGACTTCCGGTATGGGGAAAGCATGATGTCATTTATTGTGATAGATAGATCAGGTAGGGAAGGTATGTGAGATGGAGGAAAGAGAATGAGTCCCGATTTGTCCACATTGAGTTTGAGGAAACGAGAGGAGAGGAAGGAGGATATGGCTGATAGACACTCTGGGATACTGGAGAGCAGAGAGGTGACGTCTGGGCCAGAGAGGTAGATCTGAGTGTCATCAGCATAAAGGTGGAACTGGAATCCAGGGACTTTATGAGTTGTCCCAGTCCAACAGTATAGATTGAGAAGAGTAGGGGTCCTGGAACAGAGCCTTGGGGGACTCCAACAGAGAGAGGGTGGGATAAGGAGGTAGTGTGGGAGTGGGAGATGCTGAATGTGTGGTTAAGGAGGTATGAGGAGATCCAGGATAGGGCGAGGTCTTTGATGCCGAAGGAGGAGAGGATCTGTAGTAGGAGGCAGTGGTCAACTGTGTCGAAAGCAGAGGAGAGGTCTAGAAGGAGGAGTATAGAGTATTGTCCATTAGCTTTGGCTGTGAGTAGGTGCTTAGTGTAATGTCACGTGTGACTGGATACACCGCCTCCAGCAGGGCGAATTTAAACAGAGTTAAGGGAAACACCGGGGAAACCGTTACAATGGAGGGCCCTGCAATAGGGAACGGGAACGTGGAGACCTCCTGCACTCCCCTGAGTCAGTGTCCCTACACTCCTGACGATCCCTAGGCAGGTTCTGCACCTGGCGACGAGCTGGATACCTCAAATCCCTAGCTCGCCCTGCACATATCCCTTTCTAGTGAACTGGACGGTGCAAAAACTAATCCCACCACTGCACTAATACACACAAAAGGAAACACCTATCCTCAAAAAGCCCTCTCTTGACCCATCCTCTGTATCTAGCTATCGCCCTATATCACTTCTCCCCTATGCCTCCAAGCTACTGGAACAACACGTCTACCTTAAACTGTCCTCCCATCTCTCTTCTTGCTCCCTCTTCGACCGCTTACAATCTGGCTTCCGGTCACACCACTCCACTGAAACTGCCCTTACTGTTATGATTGAGTCACCGTAGGAGGCAGACACAAAAATAGAAGCTACGTACAGAAAACCAGAGAAGTTGGCAACTATCAGATTGCAGACCCCTGAACCTATCAACACAACCAGCAGTAGCCGTGGGGGGTTCCTACGATGCCCTAGACCCCTCGATCACAGCTGGAGCGCTAAATAGCCTAAAGACAGAAAAGGAAATCTAAACTGCCCCAGAGCAGACCCCAACATATAATGACGGTGAAGCAAGATGAAAAAACACTCACACAGATAGAAAGATAGGCTGAGCAAAGACGGGGCCCAAGCTAACTAAACAGAACAGGAAAGGAAGGTTGCTGTCTGCAATCTGCCAAAACCCTATCAAAGACATAAGCCAACAAGCTGATATGAAAAAGACCCTGAAGCAGCTAGGCTTCAAAAACTAAATCAGCACTCAGGTATTTTCAGAAGACAGAGCTAAAGGAATTCAGCACACCCCAGCAGGGAATGGCAGAAATCCAGAAAAACAAAGCAAAACAAAGTCTAAGCACAAATGCAAAAAGCCGAGCAGAAAACTTAGCTTTAGAGGAGCAGGAATTCAGACTGGTCTCCAAGGATCCCACAGAGAAATCACCCGCAGGGCAGAAGGGCGTCGGCAGCCTTATAACCAGTCAGTAACTCCACTCAGCCAGTCACCATCATCAGACTCAGGTGTTTGATAATCAGGCTCACTACCTTTCTTTACCAGAAGAGGGAGTTCCTCGGGCCTCAGTAGTGAAGGGGAAAATGAACTCACAACACCTTACTAAGGTCACCAATGACCTCTTAAACGCCAAGAGCAAGCGACACTACTCTGTCCTCCTCCTCCTGGACCTGTCGGCTGCCTTTGACACAGTGGACCATTCCCTATTGTTACAGACCCTCTCATCCCTTGGCATCACAGACTTGGCCCTATCCTGGATCTCATCATACCTAACAGACCGGACATTCAGCGTCTCCCACTCACACACCACCTCCTCACCTCGCCCCCTATCTGTCGGAGTCACGCAAGGTTCAGTCCTAGGGCCCCTGCTCTTCTCCGTTTACACCTTTGGCCTAGGACAGCTCATAGAATCTCATGGCTTTCAGTATCATCTCTATGCTGATGACACACAGATCTACATCTCTGGACCAGATATCACCTCCCTACTAACCAGAATCCCTCAATGTCTGTCCACTATTTCATCCTTCTTCTCCGCTGGATTTCTGAAACTTAACATGGACAAAACAGAATTCATCATCTTTCCCCCATCTCACATGACCCCCCCAACGAACCTATCCATTACAGTAAATGGCTGCCCACTCTCCCCAGTCCCACAAGCTCGCTGCCTCGGGGTAATCCTTGACGCTGATCTCTCCTTCAAACCACATATCCAAGCCCTTTCCACTTCCTGCCGACTTCAACTCAAAAATATTTCACGAATCCGTTCATTCCTCAACCAAAAATCTGCAAAAACCCTTGTCCATGCCCTCATCATCTCTCGCCTTGACTACTGCAACCTCCTGCTCAGCGGTCTCCCCTCGAACACTCTCGCACCCCTCCAATCTATTCTAAACTCTGCTGCCCGACTAATCCACCTGTCCCCCCGCTATTCCCCAGCTTCTCCCCTCTGTCAATCCCTTCACTGGCTCCCAATTGCCCAGAGACTCCATTACAAAACCCTAACCATGACATACAAAGCCATCCAAAATCTGTCTCCTCCATACATCTGTGACCTCGTTTCCCGGCACTTTCCTGCACGCAACCTCCGATCCTCACAAGATCTCCTTCTCTACTCCCCTCTTATCTCCTCTTCCCACAATCGCATACAAGATTTCTCTCGCGCATCCCCCCTACTCTGGAACTCTCTACCACAACATATCAGACTCTCACCAACCATCGAAATCTTCAAAAAGAGCCTGAAGACCCACCTCTTCCGACAAGCCTACAACCTGCAGTAACTACCAATCCACCAAACCACGACACAACCAGCTCTACCCTCACCTACTGTATCCTCACCCATCCCTTGTAGATTGTGAGCCTTCGCGGGCAGGTTCCTCTCTCCTCCTGTACCAGTTATGACTTGTATTGTTTAACATTATTGTACTTGTTTTTATTATGTATACCCCTCCTTACATGTAAAGCGCCATGGAATAAATGGCGCTATAACAATAAATAATAATAATAATAATAATAATAATAATAATAAAGTCACAAACAGGGAAAAACACCACTTAGCTTTGCTCTGTTGCTATTGCTCCCAGCAACAGATTACAACACGAAAGTTCTGCTTCACCCCTGAAGCTCGACACCTGAATTCAGCTTCCGCCTGAAGCTATTACACCAGAGCTCCCCTGAGCTGCCAGGAACTCCTCTATGTAGTTCCTTCCTTCACCAGACTTGGTTGGAAGTGAGCAATATCACCAACCGTGAGTGAGACCACCTGCAACTCCTTTATAGGTAGGAGCCAGGGAATCACACCTGCTACATAATCACGTGCAATAACACTAGCGGCCACCGGGGGCAACTAAACTAAAGTAACCAGAGTGCAATGACCCTAACGGCCACCGGGGGCAAAACTAGAACTGTAACAACCACAGTGTAATGACCCTAATGGCCACCAGGGGCAAAACTAACTTTAAGCAAACAGCTTAAAGGAAAAAAAAAAGGTTACTTGTGCAAAATCTGTCATAATCCAACCTGGATCATGACACTTAGTAATTTTGGTCAGGGCTGTTTCAGTGGAGTGATGGGGACGGAAACCAGATTGTAGATTGTCAAAGAGCAAGTTAGATGAGAGATGGGAGGAAAGTTCAGCGTGGACGTGCTGCTCCAGGAGTTTGGAAGCGAATGGGAGCAGCGATATTGGGCGATAGCTGGACATAGTGGTTTGGTCAAGGGATGGCTTTTTAAGGATAGGCGTGATTGTAGCATGTTTGAAAGCAGAAAGGAAGGTATCAGAAGTTAGTGATAGGTTGAAGAGGTGGGTTAGGATGTGATAAGTGTGGTGGTGAGGGAGGGGAGGAGGTGGGATGGGATGGGGTCAAGTGCACAAGTGGTGAGGTGTGATTTGGAGAAGAGACGATTAAACTCCCCTTCAGTGATGTTGGAGAGTGAGGTTATGGGGTTTGGGCATTTTTCTGGTATACAAAGGGGTTGTGGTGGTTGAATGATGAAGACTTGCCTTGTTTGGTCGATCTTGTTTTTGAAGAGCGTGACGAAGCCTCAGCAGAGATGAGGGAGGTTGGAGGGGGCAGTGGTGGGCGGAGGAGGGAGGTAAAAGTTTTAAATAACTGTTTGGGGTTGTAGGATAGGGAAGATACGAGGGTTGTGAAGTAGGCCTGTTTAGCAGAGGTGAGGGCAGATTTGAAATCGAGTGTTGCCTGTTTGAATGCAGTGAAGTCGTCTTGGGAATTTGTTTTCTCCCAACGCCTCTCTGTAATCCGGGACACTTGCCGGAGCTTTTTAGTGGTGTTATTGTGCCCGGGTTGTCTATCGATACGTCGCACTCTCCTATGAACAAGAGGGGCAACCGTGTCAAGAGCTGATGCGAGAGTGGCATTGTAGAAAGCACCGTCTGTGTCGTGGAGTGAGGATATGGAGGACAGTGGTAGAATAGAGTCAGAGATGTCAGTTTATGATGCAGAACTGCTGGGTATGCAAGTGTATAATACACGGGGGACTGTAATACCGGTATAATAGTCACATCGGCTCCTGATTCGTCCTCGCGCTTTACACTATCTGGGTTTCCATGCCTATTGACGCCACTCAGTGTGCGGCTGTACAGATGCTGACCCGGGCGATGGTGTCACAAAGTAATGAAAGGGGGTTATTTGCCCGGGAGATCTTCATCAATCAGGGGAGCTTCTACTGAACAGATCGGTCAGGACTCAGGAGCAGAGGACCCTCCATCACATTCATGACCTTTATGTAATGCCAAGGAGCCTTTCCGTGAGCGTTCTGCACAAAGCAACCAGCGGTGCAGTGGTTAAGGACGCAGAGCGGCTCCGCTCCGCATATAATGAGCTGGACCTCGCAGCACTCAGCACAAGCGGAGAGGATTAGTGCTGGAGAGCCTGACATCGCAATGCCCCGCAGAGCCCATTACCAGGACTGTCGAGCACAGGTGGAGCAGACTGCGGTGCCCCTCATACTACGCACTTCATGGTATTACCATCTCGCTCTTGGACCTGCTGGAAAGGCTGCATGCAGAGATACAAAAGAGCTGAGCTACCTCATTGTAGGGATCGCCAGGGATTGAATCTAGTGATCACCAGGGATCGAATCTAGTGATCGCCAGGGACTGAATCTAGTGATCACCAGTGATCGAATCTAGTGATAGCCTGGGATCAAATCTAATGATCTCCTGGTATCAAATCTAGTGATCGCCTGGGATCAAATCTAGTGATCGCCTGGGATCAAATCTAGTGATCGCCTGGGATCAAATCTAATGATCGCCTGGGATCAAATCTAATGATCGCCTGGGATCAAATGTGCCGCCCTCCACATTAGTGGCCAATTCTAAGGGCCGGCGACCAATGTCTGTCCTGAAGCAACTCCTTATACTTACTCCCCAAGTTTTAACTTTTTTTCACACTCCCTAAAATTCTACTTGCTTTTGCAGCAGCCACCTGACATTGATTGTCGCCTTTCATCATTCAGATTCCTCACTTCTACCCATTTGCATCTACATTATGGCACCTATATTATCTACAGAGGCCGCCTGCCGTCCGGGCCGTTCTGTAATCAGCCACGATCGTCTTGCTGACTGTTTCCACTTAGTAATAGATTTATTTCTATTTTGCAGAAAGGTAAAAAAACAATGATCAAAAAACGGTGAAGAATTTAATGAAGGTATTCAGTACAAGTAGAGAAATGCTGCACGGTAATGGCCGCAGCATCCATGTCACCGGGTCACTGCCATTGTGTCCATACATTCTGTCAAAGCCCATAAAGGAGGCAGTTTGTCCTGTGTTGGAAACTGGGAATAGTAGAGCCGAGCATGTCCTCTGCAAGACCACAAATAGAGCACTCGGCTCTGCTGCATCTGTTGTGTGAAGTCAGTAATGCTGACCGATCCCTCCCAAGTCTACCGAGCACAGGACACATCTACCGCTGCTATCAGTCACTGCCAGCAAACGCTGTAATACCATTTGTTACGTGTTACAGAACCACTCAGCACCCAGAATATGATGTGCAGTTATATGTATGTATAATAAGGTTCTATGTGAGATGCATGTCCCTAATGCATCAGCGTCCGCCCTCCCCCCACCGTTGTAATTCCCACAGTAAACATTGGCAGGCTCCGGTCACCTGCGGCTTTTGTAATGCATGTCTGGCCTGCCGCTTTTCTATTGGCCTGCCCTCTGTATCTGTGTGATATATTCTGTGTCCTGTGAGTAAAGTGTTGTCAGACTGGAACTACGTGGAGAAGCAGTGATCTTATATATGCGCCCATGTAACCAAGGAATTCCAGCCAGCGTCATTCATTCAGACTCCAGCCAACGCAGAGCGGACCTCCGAAAACATAGGGTGGTATTGAAAGAGGTACCCCAGCTTGGGTAGACACCGTTACACTGGTGGCAGCCAGCGGGATATGATACCCCTTCTACAGGAGGAAAGGAATGAATGGAAAATAATTACCAGAAGTTAAAGAGGACTACATTAAAAGATCTGGGGGAAGCCCGAGGGTTGATCGCCAGCAACAAAACAAAAGCGGATTTGATAGCAGCCATCATGGAACACGACAGTGCAGCGCCCCCCAATGTGAATGTGGAGGAGACCGAATTCCAGAGGGAGGTAAAGAACAGACTGGCTTTCTATGGCCTAAACCCTGCAGTAGAGATCATACGAGAGGTGATGGCTGATGTGCGTACTGATCTGAAGGAAAAGATGGCCGAGCGGACCAGGATAGAGCTAGCCAAGATGGAGATGGCAGAGCGGAGAGAGGAGAGCCAGTGAGCAGGGGGAGCTCTGGCCTTCTACCAGGTACCTTCAACAGTAAGCCACAAAAAGATCCAGTATAATGCCTTCCGACAGTTGGGGGAGGCAGAGGAAGACATTGATGGTTTTCTGCAGGACTTTGAGCGGCAGTGTGCCCTTCATCAAGTGAAGCCGGAGGAACGGGTTCAGATTCTGGCCAGCAAGCTGACAGGCCGGGCAGCGGACGCCTATCGCACGGTACCTGATGAGGACTGTATGGACTATGACCGGATCAAAAAAGTGATCTTGGCCTGGTATGCGCTGACACCAGAGGCCTACCGTAAAAAGTTCCGCGGACTTATAAAACGCGTAACCGATACCCACGCTGAATGGGCCTGTAAATTACGGCGGTCACTGCCACAGTGGGTACAAGGGAGCCAAGCAACCACTAAGGAGGATGTCCTCCAGCTCTTCCTGTTAGAACAATTCTTTAATGGACTAAACCCCAAGACACAGGAATGGCTTCGGGACAGGCGGCCAACGACTCTTGAGGAAGCCGCTCGTCTGGCCGATGAACATCATGATGCCAGGAGGTCGCAGTTGTCCGGATCAAAGGTGGTCACTAGGGGCCCGCCCATGGACCTGGAGGGCCCCAAACCACCCAAGATTGTAGGGGGACCAGCTAGAAACCCGGCTTATCACAGTCCCCCTGGGGCGCGATGCCACACCTGTCGTCAGCTGGGCCACCTGCAAAGACAATGTCCCAACCGGACTCAGCATACCCAGTGGCCAAAGGCGGGAACAGCTACCTTCAGCCGGGCTGCTGTACACTACTACCAAGGCGACGATGACCCGGCATTGGGGGCTATGACTAACCAAGGGGTGGAAGAGATGGAGGAAGAGCTGCATGAAGAAGACCCCGTGCAGGCAGCCCGGGCAGATAATCGACAACAGCATCGACAGGTCGTGCGGGTTAATGGGAAACGTATGCGGGGACTAAGAGATTCTGGGGCAACTTTGACCCTTGTGAAGCCTCATCTCGTCCGGGACCAAGAGAAGATGGACCGGACAGTGGCAGTCCGTGTAGCAGGGGGAGCTATACATCGACTGCCCACTGCCAGGATTCACCTGAACTGGGGAGTCGGGGATGGCCTTGTTGATGTCGGCTTGATGGAGGATTTGCCTGCAGACGTCTTGATGGGAAATGACTTGGGGCCCATGTTGCCTGCATTCTCGGTGGCCCCTCTGACTGAGACCTATCCTGTGACCACCCGGAGACAAGCTCGAGCTGCGGAGGTGGAATCACACTCAGAGGAGGCTCAGGTAAGACATCCCAGCCCTACAGGTATTCCCATAGCCAGACATTTCTTGGGCCACCCCAGATGAATTTAAGAGGGAGTTACTTGAGGATCCTTTATTAGAGGGATATCGTGGGAAGGCACAGGAGGGGAGAGGAGTACTGGAAGGGGAACAGTTTGTATGGAAGCAGGGACTCCTCTATCGGATCACAGAGCAGCACCACACAGGGACGAGCCCCAATATAAAACAACAGCTGGTAGTTCCCAAGAAGTGTAGGCAGGAGTTACTGCGAATCTCTCATGATATACCTTTGGCCGGGCACTTTGGCGTTAGTCGCACCAGGCATCGTCTGACACAAAACTTCTTTTGGCCGGGGGTGACCTATGATGTTCTTCAGTACTGCCAGACCTGTGACAGTTGTCAGCGCATTGGCAAGAGGGGGGATTGGTGCAAGTCCAAATTACGCCCCCTCCCCATTGTGGAGGAACCATTTAGCCGAGTAACGGTCGATCTGAAAGGGCCGTTAGCCAAACCCAGTCCGTCAGGGAAAAAGCATATATTGACAGTGGTAGATTACGCCACACGGTATCCAGAGGTGGTTGCGTTACCTAACACACTGGCAGAGACGGTGGCGGCCGCCCTGCTCCAGGTTTTCTCACGGGTTGGATTTCCCCGGGAGATTATCTCGGACCAGGGTACCCAGTTTACAGCAGAGGTGACCAACCAACTGTGGAAGCTGTGCGGCGTAAAGTCCATTAGAAGCGCCCCGTACCACCCGCAAACCAATGGGTTGTGTGAACGCTTTAACGGGACATTAAAACAGCTCATTGGAACTTTTACCAGGACCTACAGGGACTGGGAGAAATTCTTGCCACACCTCCTGTTTGCCTATCGGGAGGTGCCCCAAGAATCCACGGGGTTCTCCCCGTTCGAGCTGGTATACGGGAGACGGGTAAGGGGACCCCTAGACTTAGTGCTGGAACACTAGGAGGGGGAGGGCCTCATAGAAGGGGTACCTATTGTACCCTACATGCTGGAATTCCGGGACCACCTACAGGAGCTGACCCAGGTTGTACGTGAGAACCTGCAGGCGACACAGCGGCGCCAGCGCATATGGTACGATCGGAGGGCCAGAGAGCGCACTTTGGAAATAGGACAGAAGGTCCTGGTGTTAGAGCCCACTAAGCAGAATAAGTTTCAAGCTGCATGGCAGGGGCCCTACCAGGTAGTGGGGAAAATAGCTGACACAACCTATAATGTCGCCGATTGTGACGACCCCAGGGTTATCCGCATGTTCCACGTGAATATGCTGAAGCCCTACCGGGAGCGCCCTGAAAAGGTAGTGGCCATCTGTGCACCTGAAGCAGAGGATTTAGCCGGACTTCCCTTGCCGGATGTCTTAGGGGAAAGGACTCAGTCTAAAACATGGGACCAGGTACACTTGGGTGAAGACCTAGGCCCCCGGGAGAGACAGCAGGCGGAGGCGTTGTTGAGGCTGCGACAGAAGATGTTTTCAGAGAGACCAGGGTACACTCGCCTGGCACAACACAAGGTTGAGACCCAGGATCAGACCCCCCTACGACAAAACCCCTTCCGCGTCCCAGAGTCTGTACGAGAGGGGATGCGACAAGAGATACAAGAGATGCTGCATTTAGGGGTTATTGAAGAGTCAGATAGTCCCTGGGCATCCCCCGTACTGTTAGTGCCCAAGAAGGATGGGACTAAACGGTTTTGTGTAGACTATCGTAAGCTCAATGAGAAAACAGTGACGGATGCATACCCCATGCCGCGTGTGGAAGAGTTGTTAGACCGGCTGGTGGGGGCAAAGTATTTGACCACCATCGATCTATGCAAAGGCTACTGGCAGATTCCCCTTAGTCCTGACGCTATTCCCAAGTCGGCATTTGTCACCCCGTTCGGCTTATTCCAGTTTTGAGTTATGCCATTTGGGATGAAGAATGCCCCGGCGACCTTCCAAAGGCTGGCTGACCAGCTTCTGGATGGTCTCCAGGACTATGCTTGTGCCTACCTGGACAACATCGCCATCTACAGTGTGACATGGGAAGAGCATCTAAATCATCTAGAGACAGTATTGGACAGGATCCACCAGGCCGGAATCACCCTGAACCCAAACAAGTGTCACGTGGGCAAAGCAGAGGTTCAGTATTTAGGGCATTGGGTGGGAAGTGGGAAACAGCGACCAGAACCAGCCAAGATTGAGGCCATGGCCAAATGGCCCATCTCATGCACTAAAACCCAGGTCATGGCGTTTCTAGGGACAGCGGGGTATTACAGGAAATTCGTTCCCAATTACAGCAGCGTAGCCCAGCCCCTCACTGATCTGACCCGTAAGAACCAACTCCGCCAGGTAACCTGGACCTCAGAGTGTGAGGAAGCCTTCCGCCAACTAAAGGACGCCCTCACCAATACCCCTGTATTGGCCGCACCCGATCCAACTAAACGTTTCCTTGTTCACACAGACACTTCTTTGTTTGGATTGGGGGCAGTACTGAGCCAAGTCAGGCCAGACGGCCAAGAACACCCGGTAGCTTACCTGAGTCGGAAACTACTGCCCCATGAAGTAAGCTATGCGGCCATCGAGAAGGAGTGCCTGGGGGTAGTATGGGCACTCATGAAGTTGCAACCATATTTGTATGGACGAGAGTTTTCCCTCCTAACGGACCATAATCCCCTAGTCTGGCTTAATCGGGTCTCCGGAGACAACGCCAGATTGCTGCGGTGGAGTTTAGCCCTACAACCTCTGGACTTCACCATCCACCACAGACCCGGCAAACAAAACGGTAACGCCGATTGACTAAGTCGACAAACGGAACTTGTAGCAACCCCATAAACTTCGGTCATCCCCAAACCGATCCGTTGAGGATCAGACTGTGTATGCCGATCGCGTCGCTGAAAAGGGGAGCCGTGTTACGTGTTACATAACCACTCAGCACCCAGAATATGTTGTGCAGTTATATGTATATATAATAGGTTCTATGTGAGATGCATGTCCCTAATGCATCAGCGTCCGCCCTCCCCCCACCTTTGTAATTCCCACAGTAAACATCGGCAGGCTCCGGACACCTGCGGCTTTTGTAATGCATGTCTGGCCTGCCGCTTTTCTATTGGCCTGCCCTCTGTGTTGTGAGTTCATTTTCCCCTTCACTACTGAGGCCCGAGGAACTCCCTCTTCTGGTGAAGAAAGGTAGTGAGCCTGATTGTCAAACACCTGGGGCTGATTATGATGACTGGCTGAGTGGAGTTAATGACTGGATATAAGGCTGCCGACGCCCTTCTGGCCTGCGGGTGATTTCTCTGTGGACTTCTAGGAAACCAGTCTGATTCCTGCTCATCTAAAGCTAAGATTTCTGCTTTGCCTTTTTGCATTAGTGTTTTGTTTTCCTTGCTTTTCTGGATTCTGCCATTCCCTGCTGGGGTGAGCTGAATCTCCTTTTGCCTGTTGCTCTGTCTTGAGAATATTCCTGAGTACTGACATAGCTTTTTTGAAGCCTAGTGTCTTCAGGGCCTTTTTACTGTCAGTTTGTTGGCTCTTATTTTCATAGGGTTTTTCACGGATTGCAGACAGCAGCCTTCCTGTCCTTTCCTATCTAAGCTAGCGTGGGCCCCATCTTTGCTCAGTCTTTCTTCTTGCTTCACCGTCATTATATGTGGGGGCTGCCTTTTGCTTTGGGGTCTGCTCTGGGGCAGTTTAGATTTCCCTTTCTGTCTTTAGGCTATGTAGTCCTCCGGCTGTGATCGAGGGGCCTAGGGCATCATAGGAGCCCCCCACGGCTACTGCTAGTTGTGTTGATAGGTTCAGGGGTCTGCAATCCGATAGCTGCCAACTCCTCTGGTTTTCTGGACTTAGCTAGCATTTCTATTTTTGCCTCCTACGGTGACGCAATCATAACACCTCTGTATCTGTGTGATATATTCTGTGTCCTGTGAGTAAAGTGTTGTCAGACTGGAACTACGTGGAGAAGCAGTGATCTCTTATATGCGCCCATGCACTCAGAGGAATTCCAGCCAGCGTCATTCATTCAGACTCCAGCCAACGCAGAGCGGACCTCCGAAAACACGGGATGGTACTGAAAGAGGTACCCCAGCTTGGGTAGACCCCGTTACACCATTGTACCAGTCAGAATATTCGGGGTTCATATAAATAAGATGACTGCTTCTTTTATAACAATACCTGCCATGGTGGCGGTATATAAGTACCAGACATAGTGCGCCAAGAATATCATCATGGAGTCAATAGAAAAGTACCATGTGAATAAACATGTAATACCACATCATAGTGCCCCCATATAAGACCCCATCAAAGCATCCACATAACAGTATATAGTAGCACCATCCACAGCACTCACATTAACAGTATATAGCAGCGCCATCCACAGCACTCACATAACAGTATACAGTATAGCAGCGCCATCCACAGCACTCACATAACAGTGTATAGTAGCGCCATCCACAGCACTCACATAACAGTGTATAGCAGCGCCATCCACAGCACTCACATAACAGTATATAGCAGCGCCATCCACAGCACTCACATAACAGTATATAGCAGCGCCATCCACAGCACTGACATAACAGTGTATAGCAGCGCCATCCACAGCACTCACATAACAGTATATAGCAGCGCCATCCACAGCACTCACATAACAGTATATAGCAGCGCCATCCACAGCACTCACATAACAGTATATAGCAGCGCCATCCACAGCACTCACATAACAGTATACAGCAGCGCCATCCACAGCACTGACATAACAGTGTATAGCAGCGCCATCCACAGCACTCACATAACAGTATATAGCAGCGCCATCCACAGCACTCACATAACAGTATATAGCAGCACCATCCACAGCACTCACATAACAGTATACAGCAGCACCATCCACAGCACTCACATAACAGTGTATAGCAGCGCCATCCACAGCACTCACATAACAGTATATAGCAGCGCCATCCACAGCACTCACATAACAGTATATAGCAGCACCATCCACAGCACTCACATAACAGTGTATAGCAGCGCCATCCACAGCACTCACATAACAGTGTATAGCAGCGCCATCCACAGCACTCACATAACAGTGTATAGCAGCGCCATCCACAGCACTCACATAACAGTATATAGCAGCACCATCCACAGCACTCACATAACAGTATATAGCAGCACCATCCACAGCACTCACATAACAGTGTATAGCAGCACCATCCACAGCACTCACATAACAGTGTATAGCAGCGCCATCCACAGCACTCACATAACAGTATATAGCAGCACCATCCACAGCACTCACATAACAGTGTATAGCAGCACCATCCACAGCACTCACATAACAGTGTATAGCAGCGCCATCCACAGCACTCACATAACAGTATATAGCAGCGCCATCCACAGCACTCACATAACAGTATATAGCAGCACCATCCACAGCACTCACATAACAGTGTATAGCAGCACCATCCACAGCACTCACATAACAGTGTATAGCAGCACCATCCACAGCACTCACATAACAGTATATAGCAGCGCCATCCACAGCACTCACATAACAGTATATAGCAGCGCCATCCACAGCACTCACATAACAGTGTATAGCAGCACCATCCACAGCACTCACATAACAGTGTATAGCAGCACCATCCACAGCACTCACATAACAGTATACAGCAGCGCCATCCACAGCACTCACATAACAGTATATAGCAGCACCATCCACAGCACTCACATAACAGTGTATAGCAGCACCATCCACAGCACTCACATAACAGTGTATAGCAGCGCCATCCACAGCACTCACATAACAGTGTATAGCAGCACCATCCACAGCACTCACATAAGTGTATAGCAGCACCATCCACAGCACTCACATAACAGTGTATAGCAGCGCCATCCACAGCACTCACATAACAGTATATAGCAGCACCATCCACAGCACTCACATAACAGTATATAGCAGCACCATCCACAGCACTCACATAACAGTGTATAGCAGCACCATCCACAGCACTCACATAACAGTGTATAGCAGCACCATCCACAGCACTCACATAACAGTATATAGCAGCACCATCCACAGCACTCACATAACAGTATATAGCAGCGCCATCCACAGCACTCACATAACAGTATATAGCAGCGCCATCCACAGCACTCACATAACAGTATATAGCAGCACCATCCACAGCACTCACATAACAGTATACAGCAGCGCCATCCACAGCACTCATATAACAGTGTATAGCAGCGCCATCCACAGCACTCACATAACAGTATATAGCAGCGCCATCCACAGCACTCACATAACAGTATATAGCAGCACCATCCACAGCACTCACATAACAGTGTATAGCAGCGCCATCCACAGCACTCACATAACAGTGTATAGCAGCGCCATCCACAGCACTCACATAACAGTATATAGCAGCGCCATCCACAGCACTCACATAACAGTGTATAGCAGCACCATCCACAGCACTCACATAACAGTGTATAGCAGCGCCATCCACAGCACTCACATAACAGTGTATAGCAGCGCCATCCACAGCACTCACATAACAGTAAATAGCAGCGCCATCCACAGCACTCACATAACAGTATATAGCAGCACCATCCACAGCACTCATATAACAGTATATAGCAGCGCCATCCACAGCACTCACATAACAGTGTATAGCAGCGCCATCCACAGCACTCACATAACAGTATATAGCAGCGCCATCCACAGCACTCACATAACAGTATATAGCAGCGCCTTCCACAGCACTCACATAACAGTATATAGCAGCGCCATCCACAGCACTCACATAACAGTGTATAGCAGCGCCATCCACGGCACCCACATAACAGTGTATAGCAGCGCCATCCACAGCACTCACATAACAGTATATAGCAGCGCTATCCACGGCACCCACATAACAGTATATAGTAGCACCATCCACAGCACTCACATAACAATATCACCCCATTTATAGCCGTTGTGCCCACGTCAAAGCATAACCCTTATGTATGACCCACCGCAGAGCAGGCATCAGTGGTGGCTCTCCCAGGAGTGCCCTCTGAAGGGCAGACTGGTCTGTGACTAGTCTGTGCCCCATTATGTTCCCATATTTCTGGATGTCATACACCCAGAACTGAGCTGTACATTGCACGTCTCCAGGATTTACGGAGATGAAGCAGCGTTGACATGCCATTATTGTGTTACATTGTGTTCTCCGTCCATCCATCACCCGCTTGTCGATGGTGATTGAGTAAAATTGCTCCCTAAGCTCCGGCCTCTCTGTCACCTCCATCTATTGATTAAACAGAGAGCAAAACAAGGATCTTACTGCCGAAAACCCCAAGAGCTGAACGTGAATGAACTCCGGCGGCTGGAGGGAGGGAGAAAGATGTCACCATGGAGGATGCGGAGTAGACCTGGCAGCTCGTACCGGGTGGGGACTTCCAGTTATTGGCCTTCATGGCATTCAGGGGGTTGATGGAAATGTAATTAGGCAGGGTTATAAAAACATGTCAGTCCTCTCCTAGGAACAACGCTACACCTGTCCTTGGGTTCTGTCTGGCATCGCGTATCAACTTCATACAAGTCAATGGGGCTGAATGGACTTTGATGTTAAGATCTGGTTGGTCACCACATGGATGGCCAGAACTAGTCATAAACCCAACAACATCCTTTGAAGACCACAAAAGTTGGTGAGATGTCTCCATTCATAATAGTATCTCTAAGAGGGTCGGTCTACTTTGGGTTTTCACGCCTTTTACCAGCTAGAAAGCCCAAGAACACGCCATGATCAACGACCAATTAAATCCTTCCCACCCAGTTTCTTTCGAATGGTGTCTCTGAGATGCCGAACTGTTCATTAATCTAACACCAAGTTGAAAAAGGCCCCAAGGGTTGTGAGGACTCCATGTTTTTTTTAGAGGAGGATTCTGGGATTTATATTGCCCCCTCTCTCTCCCCAAGACTTATCTTTCAACCATTTCCACCCCTATTAGATTTGACCACCAAGACAGAAGTGGAGTTTGAAGTTCTTGGACTCAAATACCAAAATTTCTACCTTAGTCCTCCACTTAACAGGAGGTACTTTCAGGCCCTATGTCAAGTCTAAGTTTCCCATTATCAAAAGTTTAGTTATAGGGGATGCAGATTTAGAATTGGGCCTTAAGAACTCCACCAGTTTTATGGACACCTTGTAGATGGGGGGGTCATGGTGCAGAATTTGCAATGGGGCCGAAAAGCTTTCAATTATACCTTGGGCCAGCAGTCCATAATTGGGTTGTTGTCCACTTGTGGATGTTTGGTTCATTCACAAAAAGAGATCCAGTTGTAGCCAGCACCTTATTTAGCCACCACACTAAAATGGATGAAGAACAGTGTATGGTTGGTATTGGAAGATGCCCAACAGAAGAGCAGGCCAAACCCAACATGCCAAGAACATCTCGGTAAGACCAGACCAGGATTGGTTTAGGTGGTCAAGAAAAGACGCAACCAAAGGGAACAGGTGACCAGAATCCGTCACAAAGAAGGTGAGATCATTGCAAATTTTGGTAAAATTTTGTGGAATATTTTTCCCAAAATGCTGATGCTTTCATATTACAGGGATTGTCTCAGCCTAAACAAATTATCACCAAACCACTGTATGGCTGATTAATGCAAGATTGGAGTGGGTCAAATTGATGGGACCTCTACTGGATCAGGACTTTGGAGTTGATAAACTGGTGGTGGGTTGTGCACGTGGACAAAGTTGGCTGACCTGCTTGACTCATGTAGCTCCTCCTGGGCTGGATTGCAGATAAGGGAGAAACATTGAAAACCTGTGATCAGCGTTGGGTGTGACCCACATTGATGTAACATTTGTGACCTGTACCTTGGATAGGTGTGAAAGGGCTAAGACGATGGCTCTATTTCGTCATGAGACACCCAAAATCACATCCTGGTGAGAGACTTTCAGAAACTGTTTTTACCTACGACAAGAGAATAAATGTTGGTCAGAAGGAAGTGCCCAGATCTGAGCTCCTTATGGGCCCAGATCTGAGCTCCTTATGGGCCCAGGGACACCAGGCCCGTCTGCTTCTACGCTCCATTGTATTCACAGACTCCCCAGCAGCCACTTCAGTCCCCGTGTGATCCTTCCTTTATTCTCAGATAATGGTACTGTACATTATCTGTGCATTCAGCTGGATGATCTCCATGGCGCGCTGCCAGACTACAACATCATCAGCTGCCGAGTGGCTCCATCCATGCACAATATATCGGCTGCACGGGGCTCAGACATCAGTGGATTATGAGCTTCATGCCTGAGATACCTGAGGGCTTCGAGGGGTAGATGATGATCGGCAGATGTCTAACTGCCCAAACATCTAGTCATGGGGTGCCGACCTGAATGGCCACCACAGCCCCTGCTGCACCACTACAAGAACATCTAAAAAGGTCGGCAACTTTCTAGGAGTCTTTGTGCTTCAATTCCTTCCATTCACTGACAGCAAGAAGAGGTTGTGTAAATATAAGGAACTTCAATAACTCTGTGATTACTGGGTTTACAGTCTCTTTCATAGTCTGTGCATGATATTGGATAATAGATGCAATCCCGTCCATCAGCGCCTCCCACTGCAGTGCACTGCGCATGCGCCAGTTTCCGGGTTGTCCGGGCTGAATGCCAATGTGCCCATTACCCAACTCCTGTACTATTACATATTAGGGGGCCAGTCTGCATCTTTCTGCCTCTGTGAGAGGGGAGGAGGGGGATGAAGCTGCACACCTCTGGCTTTCTGTGATAGGGGAGGAGGGGGATGAAGCTGCAGTCTCTGGATCTCTGTGAGAGGAGAGGAGGGGGATGAAGCTGCAGTCTCTGGCTCTCTGTGATAGGGGAAGAGGGGGATGAAGCTGCAGTCTCTGGCTCTCTGTGATAGGGGAGGAGGGGGATGAAGCTGCAGTCTCTGGCTCTCTGTGATAGGGGAGGAGGGGGATGAAGCTGCAGTCTCTGGATCTCCGTGAGAGGGGAGGAGGGGGATGAAACTGCAGTCTCTGGATCTCTGTGACAGGGGAGGTGGGGGATGAAGCTGAAGTCTCTCTGGCTCTCTGTGAAAGGGGAGGAGGGGGATGAAGCTGCAGTCTCTGGCTCTCTGTGAGAGGGGAGGAGGGGGATGAAGCTGCAGTCACTCTGGCTCTCTGTGAGAGGGGAGGAGGGGGATGAAGCTGCACACCTCTGGCTTTCTGTGATAGGGGAGGAGGGGGATGAAGCTGCAGTCTCTGGATCTCTGTGAGAGGAGAGGAGGGGGATGAAGCTGCAGTCTCTGGCTCTCTGTGACAGGGGAAGAGGGGGATGAAGCTGCAGTCTCTGGCTCTCTGTGATAGGGGAGGAGGGGGATGAAGCTGCAGTCTCTGGCTCTCTGTGATAGGGGAGGAGGGGGATGAAGCTGCAGTCTCTGGATCTCCGTGAGAGGGGAGGAGGGGGATGAAACTGCAGTCTCTGGATCTCCGTGAGAGGGGAGGAGGGGGATGAAGCTGAAGTCTCTCTGGCTCTCTGTGACAGGGGAGGAGGGGGATGAAGCTGCAGTCTCTCTGGCTCTCTGTGACAGGGGAGGAGGGGGATGAAGCTGCAGTCTCTGGCTCTCTGTGACAGGGGAAGAGGGGGATGAAGCTGCAGTCTCTGGCTCTCTGTGAGAGGGGAGGAGGGGGATGAAGCTGCAGTCACTCTGGCTCTCTGTGAGAGGAGAGGAGGGGGATGAAGCTGCAGTGTCTGGATCTCTGTGATGGGAGGAGGGGGATGAAGCTGCAGTGTCTGGATCTCTGTGAGAGGGGAGGAGGGGGTTGAAGCTGCAGTCTCTGGATCTCTGTGATGGGAGGAGGGGGATGAAGCTGCACTCTCTGGCTCTCTGTGAGAGGAGAGGAGGGGGATGAAGCTGCAGTGTCTCGATCTCTGTGATGGGAGGAGGGGGATGAAGCTGCACTCTCTGGCTCTCTGTGAGGAGACTAGGGGGATGAAGCTGCAGTCTCTCTGCCTCTGTGTGAGAAGGGATGAAGCTGCAGTCTCTGGATCTCTGTGAGAGGGGAGGAGGGGGATGAAGCTGCAGTCTCTGGATCTCTGTGATGGGAGGAGGGGGATGAAGCTGCAGTGTCTGGATCTCTGTGATGGGAGGAGGGGGATGAAGCTGCACTCTCTGGCTCTCTGTGAGGAGACTAGGGGGATGAAGCTGCAGTCTCTCTGCCTCTGTGTGAGAGGGGATGAAGCTGCAGTCTCTGGATCTCTGTGAGAGGGGAGGAGGGGGATGAAGCTGCAGTGTCTGGATCTCTGTGATGGGAGGAGGGGGATGAAGCTGCACTCTCTGGCTCTCTGTGAGGAGACTAGGGGGATGAAGCTGCAGTCTCTCTGCCTCTGTGTGAGAGGGGATGAAGCTGCAGTCTCTGGATCTCTGTGAGAGGGGAGGAGGGGGATGAAGCTGCAGTCTCTGGATCTCTGTGATGAGAGGAGGGGGATGAAGCTGCAGTGTCTGGATCTCGGTGATGGGAGGAGGGGGATGAAGCTGCACTCTCTGGCTCTCTGTGAGGAGACTAGGGGGATGAAGCTGCAGTCTCTCTGCCTCTGTGTGAGAGGGGATGAAGCTGCAGTCTCTGGATCTCTGTGATGGGAGGAGGGGGATGAAGCTGCAGTGTCTGGATCTCTGTGATGGGAGGAGGGGGATGAAGCTGCACTCTCTGGCTCTCTGTGAAAGGAGAGGAGGGGGATGAAGCTGCAGTGTCTCGATCTCTGTGATGGGAGGAGGGGGATGAAGCTGCACTCTCTGGCTCTCTGTGAGGAGACTAGGGGGATGAAGCTGCAGTCTCTCTGCCTCTGTGTGAGAGGGGATGAAGCTGCAGTCTCTGGATCTCTGTGATGGGAGGAGGGGGATGAAGCTGCAGTGTCTGGATCTCTGTGATGGGAGGAGGGGGATGAAGCTGCACTCTCTGGCTCTCTGTGAGGAGACTAGGGGGATGAAGCTGCAGTCTCTCTGCCTCTGTGTGAGAGGGGATGAAGCTGCAGTCTCTGGATCTCTGTGAGAGGGGAGGAGGGGGATGAAGCTGCAGTGTCTGGATCTCTGTGATGGGAGGAGGGGGATGAAGCTGCACTCTCTGGCTCTCTGTGAGGAGACTAGGGGGATGAAGCTGCAGTCTCTCTGCCTCTGTGTGAGAGGGGATGAAGCTGCAGTCTCTGGATCTCTGTGATGGGAGGAGGGGGATGAAGCTGCAGTGTCTGGATCTCTGTGATAGGAGGAGGGGGATGAAGCTGAAGTGTCGGGATCTCTGTGAGAGGAGAGGAGGGGGATGAAGCTGTAGTGTCTGGATCTCTGTGATGGGAGGAGGGGGATGAAGCTGCAGTCTCTCTGCCTTTGTCTGAGAGGGGATGAGGAGGATGAAGCAGCAGTCTTTCTCCCTTTGTGTGAGAAGGGAAGTAGCTGATTGGCTCAGAGCATACAGCACAATTCTGACATCACACCAGGGTATAATACAGATTAATACCAGCAACATTATAAATGCAGCTCTGGGTGTGACTAGAGAAACAGACATGGTGTAGCAGACGATCAGCACAGGACAAATGCTTACAAAGTCAGGTACAGTACACAGAGGCAATAATCCAGCAGGGGGCAGTAATGAGATGTGAGGTGCTGCAGCCTGGGAACTAACAGGAGACCAGCATCAATCAGATGGACGTTCCTGAATAATATGAAAACTCCACTGTGAATGAAGAAGTAAGTTCACTTTCAGGGTGTAGCCGGTCTCACCAGGGTCCTGGTGTCTAAGGGGGCACAGAGGTCCCTCTGTCACATAAGAAGCCCTACAGTAGTATCATACAGGATACAGAGGTAGTTGGAGGATTGTCACTGATTTTACACTGAGGCCAGGTGTATGAGGAGTATCAGCTCTGCTACACCACGCTGTACAAAACATATTCAGCCCTGCTACACCACGCTGTAGGGACATATTCAGCTCTGCTACACCACGCTGTAGGGACATATTCAGCTCTGCTACACCACTCTGTACAGGACATATTCAGCTCTGCTACACCATGCTGCACAGGACATATTCAGCCCTCCTACACCACGCGGTACAGAACATATTCAGCTCTGCTACACCATGATGTACAGGACATATTCAGCTCTGCTACACCACGCTGTAGGGACATATTCAGCTCTGCTACACCACGCTGTACAGAACATATTCAGCTCTGCTACACCATGCTGTACAGGACATATTCAGCCCTGCTACACCACACTGTACAGGACATATTCAGCTCTGCTACACTACACTGTACAGGACATATTCAGCCCTGCTACACCACACTGTACAGGACATATTCAGTTCTGCTACTCCACGATGTACGGGACATATTCAGCTCTGCTACACTACACTGTACAGGACATATTCAGCTCTACTACACCACGCTGACATATTCAGCCCTGCTACACCACACTGTACAGGACATATTCAGTTCTGCTACACCACGATGTACGGGACATATTCAGCTCTGCTACACCACGCTGTACGGGACATAGTCAGCCCTCCTACACCACGCGGTACAGAACATATTCAGCTCTGCTACACCATGCTGTACAGAACATATTCAGCTCTGCTACACCATGCTGTACAGGACATATTCAGCTCTGCTACACCATGCTGTAGGGACATATTCAGCTCTGCTACACCATGCTGTAGGGACATATTCAGCTCTGCTACACCATGCTGTAGGGACATATTCAGCTCTGCTACACCACACTGTACAGGACATATTCAGCCCTGCTACACCACGCTGTACAGAACATATTCAGCCCTGCTACACCATGCTGTACAGGACATATTCAGCTCTGCTACACCACGCTGTACAGAACATATTCAGCTCTGCTACACCACACTGTACAGGACATATTCAGCTCTACTACACCACGATGTACGGGACATATTCAGCTCTGCTACACCACACTGTACAGGACATATTCAGCTCTGCTACACCACGATGTACGGGACATATTCAGCTCTGCTACACTACACTGTACAGGACATATTCAGCTCTGCTACACCACGCTGACATACTCAGCCTGCTACAACACACTGTACAGGACATATTCAGCTCTGCTACACCACGATGTACGGGACATTCAGCTCTGCTACACCACACTGTACAGGACATATTCAGCTCTGCTACACCATGCTGACATATTCAGTTCTGCTACACCACACTGCACAGGACATATTCAGCCCTGCTACACCACGCGGTACAGAACATATTCAGCTCTGCTACACCATGATGTACAGGACATATTCAGCTCTGCTACACCACGCTGTAGGGACATATTCAGCTCTGCTACACCACACTGTACGGGACATATTCAGCTGTACGGGACATATTCAGCTCTGCTACACCACGCTGTAGGGACATATTCAGCTCTGCTACATCACGCTGTACGGGACATATTCAGCTGTACGGGACATATTCAGCTCTGCTACGCCACACTGCACAGGACATATTCAGCCCTCTACACCACACGGTACAGAACATATTCAGCTCTGCTACACCATGATGTACAGGACATATTCAGCTTTGCTACACCACGCTGTAGGGACATATTCAGCTCTGCTACACCACACTGTACGGGACATATTCAGCTCTGCTACACCACGCTGACATATTCAGCCCTGCTACACCACGCTACACAGGACATAATCAGCCCTGCTACACCACGCTGCACAGGACATAATCAGCCCTGCTACACCACGCTGCACAGGACATAATCAGCCCTGCTACACCACGCTGCACAGGACATAATCAGCCCTGCTACACCACGCTGCACAGGACATAATCAGCCCTGCTACACCACGCTGTAACAGGACATATTCAGCTCTGCTACAGTCCTGGAGCAACATTTGTATATTACATATAGCTATGATCCCGGGAGCTGTGCGGTACGGTGACCCTCGTGTACAGGCGGTAATGTCCACTGGCCAGCTTCTTTGGTATTGTTTGCAGATAATCTATCACAGAGATATCAATTAACAATGATGTGCCTGAAAGGTCCCTGCTTTACTAGATGTCTATGATCCACGATGGTCCTTACATCACTAGATGTCTATGGTCCACGATAGTCCTTACATCACTAGATGTCTATGGTCCACGATGGTCCTTACATCACTAGATGTCTATGGACCACGATGGTCCTTACATCACTAGATGTCTATGGTCCACGATGGTCCTTACATCGCTAGATGTCTATGGTCCACGATGGTCCTTACATCGCTAGAAGTCTATGGTCCACGATAGTCCTTACATCACTAGATGTCTATGGACCACGATGGTCCTTACATCACTAGATGTCTATGGTCCACGATGGTCCTTACATCGCTAGATGTCTATGGTCCACGATGGTCCTTACATCGCTAGAAGTCTATGGTCCACGATGGTCCTTACATCGCTAGATGTCTATGGTCCACGATGGTCCTTACATCGCTAGATGTCTATGGTCCACGATGGCCCTTACATCGCTAGATGTCTATGGTCCACGATGGCCCTTACATCGCTAGATGTCTATGGTCCACGATGGTCCTTACATCGCTAGATGTCTATGGTCCACGATGGTCCTTACATCGCTAGAAGTCTATGGTCCACGATGGTCCTTACATCGCTAGATGTCTATGGACCACGATGGTCCTTACATCACTAGATGTCTATGGACCACGATGGTCCTTACATCACTAGATGTCTATGGTCCACGATGGTCCTTACATCGCTAGACGTCTATGTTCCACGAAGGTCCTTGCATCACTAGATGTCTATGGTCCACGATAGTCCTTACATCACTAGACGTCTATGGTCCATGATGGTCCTTACATCACTAGATGTCTATGGACCACGATGGTCCTTACATCACTAGATGTCTATGGACCACGATGGTCCTTACATCACTAGATGTCTATGGTCCACGATGGTCCTTACATCACTAGATGTCTATGGTCCACGATGGTCCTTACATCACTAGATGTCTATGGTCCACGATAGTCCTTACATCACTAGATGTCTATGGTCCACGATAGTCCTTACATCACTAGATGTCTATGGACCACGATGGTCCTTACATCACTAGATGTCTATGGTCCATGATGGTCCTTACGTCAATAGATGTCTATGGTCCAGGTTGATTCTTACATTACTGGATGCCTATGGTCCAGATTGGCCCTTACTTCACTGGATGCCTATGGTTCGGGTTGGTCGTTACATCAGTAGATATCTATGGTCGAAGTCAGTCCTTTCATCACTAGATGTCTATGGTCCTGGTTGATCCTTTCATCACTAGATGTCTACTGTATGGTACAGATTTGTTCTTGCATCACTAGATGCCTATGGTCCAGGTTGGTTCTTACATCACAAGATGTCTAAGGTCTAGGTTGATCATTACACCACTAGATGCCTATGGTCTCAGTTGCTCCTTACATCAGTAGATGTTTATGGTACAGGTTGTTCCTTACCATCACTAGATGTCTAAGATCCAGGTTGATCCTTACATCACTAGATTCCAATGGCCCAGGTTGATCGTTACTTCACTAGATGTCTATGGTCCAAGATGGTCCTTTCATTACTACATGCCTAGGGTTCAGGTTGGTCCTTACATCACTAGATGTCTATTATCTAGGTTGCTCCTTACACCATTAGAGGACTATGGTCACAGTTGCTCCTTACATCAGTAAATGTCTATGGTCCAGGTTGATCTTTACATCACTAGATGCCTATGGCCCAAGTTGATAGTTACTTCACTTGCTATCTATGGCCCAGGTCGGTCCTTTCATCACTACATGCCTGTGGTCAAGTTTTCTCCTTACACCACAAAATGCATATGGTCCCGGTTGCCCCTTACATCAGTAGATGTCTATGGCCCAGGTCGGTCCTTTCATGCATATCATCCCAGTTGCTCCTTACATTAGTATATGTCTATGGCCCAGGTTGGTCTTTACATTACTGGATGTCTATGATACAGGTTGGTCCTTACATCACTAGAGGTCTATGGTCCAGGTTAGTCATTAGATCACTAAATGTCTATGGTCCAAGTCGGTCCTTACATCACCATATGTCTATGGTCCAGGTTGGTTCATACATCACTAGATGTCTATGGTCCAGATGGGCACTTGCAGAAGTAGATGTCTATGGTCCAGGTTGGTCCATAAATCATTAGATGCCTATGGTTTAGGTTGATCCTTAAATCACTAAATGTATATGATCCAGGCTAGTACTTACATCACTAGATATCTTTGGTCCTGGTAGGTTCTTGCATCATTAGGTGCCTATGGTCGTGGTCAGTCCTTACATCAGTAGATGTCTATGGTCCAGGATGGTCCCTACATTACTGGATGCCTATGGTCCACATCGGTCCTTACATCATTGGATGCCTATGGTCTAGGTTGATCTTTACATCACTAGATGTCTATGATCCAGGTCTATCCTCACATCAGTAGATGCCTATGATCCATGATGGTCCTTACATCACTAGATGTCTATGGTCCACGATGGTCCTTACATCACAGGATGTCTATGGTCCATGATGGTCCTTACATCGCTAGATGCCTATGTACCACGATAGTCCTTACATCACTAGATGCCTATGTACCATGATAGTCCTTACATCACTAGATGCCTATTTACCACGATAGTCCTTACATCACTAGATGTCTATGTACCACGATAGTCCTTACATCACTAGATGTCTATGGTCCACGATGGTCCTTACATCACTAGATGTCTATGTACCACGATAGTCCTTACATCACTAGATGTCTATGGACCACGATGGTCCTTACATCAATAGATGTCTATGGTCCACGATGGTCCTTACATCGCTAGATGCCTATGGTCCATGATGGTCCTTACGTCAATAGATATCTATGGTCCAGGTTGATTCTTACATTACTGGATGCCTATGGTCCAGATTGGTCCTTACTTCACTGGATGCCTATGGTTCGGGTTGGTCGTTACATCAGTAGATATCTATGGTCGAAGTCAGTCCTTTCATCACTAGATGTCTATGGTCCAGGTTGATCCTTTCATCACTAGATGTCTACTGTATGGTACAGATTTGTTCTTGCATCACTAGATGCCTATGGTCCAGGTTGGTTCTTACATCACAAGATGTCTAAGGTCTAGGTTGATCATTACACCACTAGATGCCTATGGTCTCAGTTGCTCCTTACATCAGTAGATGTTTATGGTACAGGTTGTTCCTTACCATCACTAGATGTCTAAGATCCAGGTTGATCCTTACATCACTAGATTCCAATGGCCCAGGTTGATCGTTACTTCACTAGATGTCTATGGTCCAAGATGGTCCTTTCATTACTACATGCCTAGGGTTCAGGTTGGTCCTTACATCACTAGATGTCTATTATCTAGGTTGCTCCTTACACCATTAGAGGACTATGGTCACAGTTGCTCCTTACATCAGTAAATGTCTATGGTCCAGGTTGATCTTTACATCACTAGATGCCTATGGCCCAAGTTGATAGTTACTTCACTTGCTATCTATGGCCCAGGTCGGTCCTTTCATCACTACATGCCTGAGGTCAAGTTTGCTCCTTACACCACAAAATGCATATGGTCCCGGTTGCCCCTTACATCAGTAGATGTCTATGGCCCAGGTCGGTGCTTTCATGCCTATCATCCCAGTTGCTCCTTACATTAGTATATGTCTATGGCAAAGGTTGGTCTTTACATTACTGGATGTCTATGATACAGGTTGGTCCTTACATCACTAGAGGTCTATGGTCCAGGTTAGTCATTAGATCACTAAATGTCTATGGTCCAAGTCGGTCCTTACATCATCATATGTCTATGGTCCAGGTAGGTTCATACATCACTAGATGTCTATGGTCCAGATCGGCACTTGCAGAAGTAGATGTCTATGGTCCAGGTTGGTCCTTAAATCATTAGATGCCTATGGTTTAGGTTGATCCTTACATCACTAAATGTATATGATCCAGGCTAGTACTTACATCACTAGATATCTTTGGTCCTAGTAGGTTCTTACATCATTAGGTGTCTATGGTCGTGGTCAGTCCTTACATCAGTAGATGTCTATGGTCCAGGATGGTCCCTACATTACTGGATGCCTATGGTCCACATCGGTCCTTACATCATTGGATGCCTATGGTCTAGGTTGATCTTTACATCACTAGATGTCTATGATCCAGGTCTATCCTCACATCAGTAGATGCCTATGGTCCATGATGGTCCTTATATCACTGGATATCTATGGTCAGGGTTGCTCCTAAAATCAGTAGTTGTCTATGGTCGAGATCGGTCTTTATAGATGTCTTTGGTCCAGATCGGTCCTTATATCACTAGATATCTACGGTCCAGGTTGGTCCTTACATCACTAGATATCTACAGTCCAAATTGGTCCTTATATCAGTAGATGTCTATGGTTAAGGTTGCGCCTTACATCACTAGACTATGGTCTCGTTTGCTTCTTACATCAATAGATGTCTATGGTCCAGATTGGTCCTTACTTCACTGTATGCCTATGGTTAAGGTCGGTCCTTACATCAGTAGATATCTATGGTCAAAGTCAGTCCTTTCATCACTAGATGTCTATGGTCCAGGTGGGTTTTTTACATCACGGGATGTCTATGGTCCAGGTAAATTCTTGCTTCACTAGATGCCTATGATCTTGGTTTGTTCTTACAACATTAGATGCGTATGGTCTAGGATGGTCCTTGCATCACCAGTTGTAGATGGTCCAGGTTGATCTCTTTTATCACTACATGCCTATTGTCCAGGTTAGTCCTTACGTCATTAGATGTCTATGGTCCTGGTTAGTCCTTACATCACTAGATGACTATGGTTCAGGTTGATTCTTCCATCACCAGTTGTCGATGGTCCAAGTTGATCCTTTCATCACTACACACCTTTGGTCCAGGTTGGTCCTCACATCACTTGACATCTATGGCCAGGTCAGTTCTTACATCACTAGATGCCTATGATCGAGGATGATCCTTAGACCGCTAGATGCCTATGGTCCAGGTGGGACATTGCAGAACCTGCCCAGGGTTACGGTGGGCTTCCCCATCACCTTCTCCCTCCTCCAGTTCTGCAGAGAACTTTTCCTTCTCCCCCTCCCACACATCTATACACACAGTCATGCTCCATCCCTCCGATGATATACGCTGGGATAACTGGAGTGCTGGGCGCTTACCTCGGAACGCCACTTTGGCGATGCGGTCGCCCTTTCCCCGTAGGTCCGTCACTGTCTTCAGGTGAACTATTAAAGCCATAGTTGAGGGGATCAGTCATCCAGCAAGGAGAAGAGCGGCGAATCCTCAGCTGCTGCCGGAGCTGTGCGCCTCTGTCTCTCATACACTGTGCAATGAGGGAAGACGAGGAAAGGAGCTGCCCATGGAGTGCCAATCTCCTCCCTCCGCACTGACTCTCCGGATAACTCGGGCCCTTTTTTCCTTCCTTTTGCAGATAGGAGACCTGTAAATTATTCACAATGGTCTTCAGCCAGATGCAATGGTCTCTGCTTTCAGCACAATAAACAACGAATAAGGGGTGGTGACCGCAAAGGGTTAAGTGTATGGGGTGCGTGCAGCGAATAGGGCCATCGACGACTAACCCATTGGGGCGCTGTCCTACTATTTTGCACTTACAGGATAAGGAGACCTCCAGCTTCTGTACGATGGATGATGCTCCTTGTAGTGTCGCCACTACTATGGATGATATTGGGTGGGGGGAGGGGGATTCCCAACCTGCCGCCCCCCACATTGAGGACAAGCGTCCTGAAGCCCCCCACACTGAGGACAAGCGACCTGAAGCCCCTCACACTGAGGACAAGCGACCCGAAGCCCCTCACACTAAGGACAAGCGACCTGACACCCCTCACACTGAGGACAAGCGACCCGAAGCCCCTCACAATGAGGATGAGTGACCCGAAGCCCCTCACACTGAGGACAAGCGACCCGAAGCCCCTCACACTGAGGACAAGCGACCCGAAGCCCCTCACACTGAGGACAAGCGACCCGAAGCCCCTCACACTGAGGACAAGCGACCTGAAGCCCCTCACACTGAGGACGAGTGACCTGACGTCCCTCACACTGAGGACGAGTGACCTGACGTCCCTCACACTGAGGACAAGCGACCTGAAGCCCCTCACACTGAGGACAAGCGACCTGAAGCCCCTCACACTGAGGACAAGCGACCTGAAGCCCCTCACACTGAGGACGAGTGACCTGAAGCCCCTCACACTGAGGACGAGTGACCTGAAGCCCCTCACACTGAGGACGAGTGACCTGACGTCCCTCACACTGAGGACAAGGGAGCTGAAGCCCCTCACACTGAGGACGAGTGACCTGAAGCCCCTCACACTGAGGACAAGCGACCTGAAGCCCCTCACACTGAGGACAAGCGACCTGAAGCCCCTCACACTGAGGACAAGCGACCTCACGTCCCTCACACTGAGGACAAGGGAGCTGAAGCCCCTCACACTGAGGACAAGCGACCTGAAGCCCCTCACACTGAGGACGAGTGATCTGAAGCCCCTCACACTGAGGATAAGTGACCTGAAGCCCTCACACTGAGGACAAGCAACCCGAAGCCCCTCACACTGAGGACAAGTGACCTGAAGCCCCTCACACTGAGGACAAGTGACCTCACATCCGTCACACTGAGGACAAGGGAGCTGAAGCCCCTCACACTGAGGACAAGGGAGCTGAAGCCCCTCACACTGAGGACAAGGGAGCTGAAGCCCCTCACACTGAGGACAAGCGACCTGAAGCCCCTCACACTGAGGACGAGTGACCTGAAGCCCCTCACACTGAGGATAAGCGACCTGAAGCCCTCACACTGAGGACAAGCGACCCGAAGCCCCTCACACTGAGGACAAGCGACCCGAAGCCCCTCACACTGAGGACAAGCGACCTGAAGCCCCTCACACTGAGGACAAGCGAGCTGAAGCCCCTTACACTGAGGACAAGTGACCTGAAGCCCCTCACACTGAGGACAAGCGACCTGACATCCCTCACACTGAGGACAAGGGAGCTGAAGCCCCTCATACTGAGGACGAGCGACCTGAAGACCCTCACACTGAGGACAAGCGAGCTGAAGCCCCTCACACTGAGGACGAGCGACCTGAAGCCCCTCACACTGAGGACAAGCGAGCTGAAGCCCCTCACACTGAGGACAAGCGACCTGAAGCCCCTCACACTGAGCACAAGCGACCTGAAGCCCCTCACACTGAGCACAAGCGAGCTGAAGCCCCTCACACTGAGCACAAGCGAGCTGAAGCCCCTCACACTGAGGACAAGCGAGCTGAAGCCCCTCACACTGAGGACAAGCGACCTGAAGCCCCTCACACTGAGGACAAGCGACCTGAAGCCCCTCACACTGAGGACAAGCGACCTGAAGCCCCTCACACTGAGGACAAGCGACCTGAAGCCCCTCACACAGAGCACAAGCGACCTGAAGCCCCTCACACTGAGGACAATCGAGCTGAAGCCCCTCACACTGAGGACAAGCAAGCTGAAGCCCCTCAGTATTATTGGTAGGAGCTGTCCAGCCAAGATGAGCACCAGATCAGAAGAAAAATAGTCATACACCCAACACGAATCCCTCGCGCACACGTGCTGCCTCTTCTCAGTGCCCGCCGGCCTCTGTACTTCACTGTGCAACAATGACGTCCCGGCACAAACACGTGGCCGCTGCACCTATATACCGCACTAAATGGTGGTGTTAGATGTGCTTTATATGGCAGTGTTACATGTGCTTCATATGGCGGTGTTACATGTGCTTCATATGGCGGTGTTACATGTGCTGTGCTTCATATGGTGGTGTTACATGTGCTTTATATGGCGGTGTTATATGTGCTTCATATGGCAGTGTTATATGTGCTTTATATAGCGGTGTTATACTGTATGTGCTTTATATGGCGGTGTTATATGTGCTTTATATGGCGGTGATATATGTGCTTTATATAACGGTGTTATATATACACTGTATTATATGTGCTGTATATGGCAGCATTATTACTGTGGTTTTATATAGGCGGTACACACTGCAATATATGTGCTGTATATGGCAGTATTATTACTGTGGTGTTATATAGGCGGTATATGCTGTATATGGCAGTATTATCACAGTAGTGTTATATAGGCGGTACACACTGCATTATATGAGGTATTATTATTACCTTTATGCATTATTTGCAGTATACATTTTTTACTTTTAGTTCAGGATATTTGTGTTTTTTGCTTTTTGTTTTCTCTGGTTAATGGTCATGTGTTGATATGCACTTACATTGTGCATACACATTAACTTACTTTTCTCAGTTCAGATTTGTTTTTTATTCATTTCGTTGTGCATTCAGTGCATATATGGGTGTGACCGCCCTCTTTCTGAGCTGGGAAAGCCATCCAGTCTGGCCTAAGCTGTTACTAGTGGTTCAGCCGCTCGACCCTTGTTCACATTCACGCCACTTGGCAAGTGAAAAGGTTTTAAATACTAGAGTAGGGACTGTCCCACAAGGGTTGCCGTGACGTGGCAGGATGGCTTGTACATTATTTTGATCAAAATTATGTTTACTAAATACCCTTATTATTATTACCTTTATGCATTATTTGCAGTATATTTTTTACTTTTTAGTTCAGGATATTTGCGTTTTTTGCTTTTTATTATATGAGCTGTATATGGCAGCATTATTACTATAGTGTTATATAGGCGGTGCACACTGCATTATATGTGCTGTATATGGCAGTATTGTCACTGTAGTGTTGTATAGGTGGTACACACTATTATACGGGCTGTATATGGCAGCATTATTTTTGTTGTGTTATATAGGCGGTACACACTGCAATATATGTGCTGTATATGGCAGTATTGTCACTGTAGTGTTATATAGCTGGTACACACTATTTTACGGGCTGTATATGGCAGCATTATTACTGTAGTGTTATATAGGTGGTACACACTGCATTATATGTGCTGTATATGGCAGTATTATTACTGTGGTGTTATATAGGCGGTACACACTGCATTATATGTGCTGTATATGGCCACATTATTACTGTAGTGTTATATAGGCGGTAAACACTATTATACGGGCTGTATATGGCAGCATTATTACTGTAATGTTATATAGGCAGTACACACTGCATTATATGTGCTGTATATGGCAGCATTATTACTGTAGTGTTATATAGGCGGTACACACTGCATTATATGTGCTGTATATGGCAGTATTATTACTGTAGTGTTATATAGGTGGTACACACTAATATACGGGCTGTATATGGCAGTATTATTACTGTAGTGTTATATAGGCGGTACACACTGCATTATATGTGCTTATATGGCAGTATTATTACTGTAGTGTTATATAGCTGGCACACACTATTATACAGGCTGTATATGGCAGTATTATTACTGTAGTGTTATATAGGCGGTACACACTGCATTATATGTGCTGTATATGGCAGTATTATTACTGTAGTGTTATATAGGTGGCACACACTATTATACAGGCTGTATATGGCAGTATTATTACTGTAGTGTTATATAGGTGGTACACACTAATATACGGGCTGTATATGGCAGTATTATTACTGTAGTGTTATATAGGCGGTACACACTGCATTATATGTGCTGTATATGGCAGCATTATTACTGTAGTGTTATATAGGCGGTACACACTGCATTATATGTGCTGTATATGGCAGCATTATTACTGTAATGTTATATAGGTGGTACACGGTACACACTATTATACGGGCTGTATATGGCAGCATTATTACTGTAGTGTTATATAGGTGGTACACACGGCATTATATATGCTGTATATGGCAGCATTATTACTGTAGTGTTATATAGGCGGTACACACCATTATATGTGCTGTATATGGCAGTATTATTACTGTAGTGATATATAGGTGGTACACACTAATATACGGGCTGTATATGGCAGTATTATTACTGTAGTGTTATATAGGCGGTACACACTGCATTATATGTGCTGTATATGGCCGCAATATTACTGTAGTGTTATATAGGCGGTACGCACTGCATTATATGTGCTGTATATGGCTGTATTATCACTTTAGTGATATATAAGTGGTACACACTTTATTATATTAAAAAAATGTAACTTGTTAATTTTTGTGCGTCTCCCCGGTAGCCGATCCCAAAACCCTGAACATTACAGGCAGGAGCTAAAGATAATGAGCCACAGGCTCTGGAGATTTCACATGGAGTATTCTGTGTACTTGATCTGTATTGCAGGCTCTGACTCCACAGGCAGACTGTACCGATACATTGTGCACAGCAGTCGATGTCTATGTATTTGTTTTAAAAATGGAAAATAAAGGAGATTTTTTCCGTCTTATAAAATTACTTAAAAAAAAAAAAAGAAAAAATATTGTAATTTTTAATGTTTTTTTGTGTCAATTATACATAACACAAATCAGAAAATTACAAGGACATATTTGCTGTCCCTGTAATCCTACTGACCCGCACTACACAGCGGTCAAATTATTTACGAGGATCACTAAATGGCGTAAAAAATTTTATGACTGATATTTTTTCTCTATAAAACCCATAAAAAAATGTAAAAAAAAATGTAATGCTGAGGCCAAAACCGCACCAAAAACGCATCTTCAGACCACAGAGAGCGGAGATTTCACGGAATCAGCGCCACTTTGTTTGGCCGTATATCTCCTCAGTCTATGGGTATAACCATCGTCTCCCTGTGCTGCCGTATATCTCCTCAGTCTATGGGTATAACCATCGTCCTCCTGTGCTGCCGTATAACTCCTCAGTCTATGGGTATAACCATCGTCCCCCTGTGCTGCCGTATAACTCCTCAGTCTATGGGTATAACCATCGTCCTCCTGTGCTGCCGTATAACTCCCCAGTCTATGGGTATAACCATCGTCCCCCTGTGCTGCCGTATATCTCCTCAGTCTATGGGTATAACCATCGTCCCCCTGTGCTGCCGTATAACTCCTCAGTCTATGGGTATAACCATCGTCCCCCTGTGCTGCCGTATAACTCCCCAGTCTATGGGTATAACCATCGTCCTCCTGTGCTGCCGTATATCTCCTCAGTCTATGGGTATAACCATCGTCCCCCTGTGCTGCCGTATAACTCCCCAGTCTATGGGTATAACCATCGTCCCCCTGTGCTGCCGTATAACTCCTCAGTCTATGGGTATAACCATCGTCCCCCTGTGCTGCCGTATAACTCCCCAGTCTATGGGTATAACCATCGTCCCCCTGTGCTGCCGTATATCTCCTCAGTCTATGGGTATAACCATCGTCCCCCTGTGCTGCCGTATAACTCCTCAGTCTATGGGTATAACCATCGTCCCCCTGTGCTGCCGTATAACTCCCCAGTCTATGGGTATAACCATCGTCCCCCTGTGCTGCCGTATATCTCCTCAGTCTATGGGTATAACCATCGTCCCCCTGTGCTGCCGTATATCTCCTCAGTCTATGGGTATAACCATCGTCCCCCTGTGCTGCCGTATAACTCCTCAGTCTATGGGTATAACCATCGTCCCCCTGTGCTGCCGTATAACTCCCCAGTCTATGGGTATAACCATCGTCCCCCTGTGCTGCCGTATAACTCCTCAGTCTATGGGTATAACCATCGTCCCCCTGTGCTGCCGTATAACTCCCCAGTCTATGGGTATAACCATCGTCCCCCTGTGCTGCCGTATATCTCCTCAGTCTATGGGTATAACCATCGTCCTCCTGTGCTGCCGTATATCTCCTCAGTCTATGGGTATAACCATCGTCCCCCTGTGCTGCCGTATAACTCCCCAGTCTATGGGTATAACCATCGTCCCCCTGTGCTGCCGTATAACTCCCCAGTCTATGGGTATAACCATCGTCCCCCTGTGCTGCCGTATAACTCCCCAGTCTATGGGTATAACCATCGTCCCCCTGTGCTGCCGTATATCTCCTCAGTCTATGGGTATAACCATCGTCCCCCTGTGCTGCCGTATAACTCCTCAGTCTATGGGTATAACCATCGTCCCCCTGTGCTGCCGTATAACTCCCCAGTCTATGGGTATAACCATCGTCCCCCTGTGCTGCCGTATATCTCCTCAGTCTATGGGTATAACCATCGTCCCCCTGTGCTGCCGTATAACTCCTCAGTCTATGGGTATAACCATCGTCTCCCTGTGCTGCCGCATAACTCCTCAGTCTATGGGTATAACCATCGTCCCCCTGTGCTGCCGTATATCTCCTCAGTCTATGGGTATAACCATCGTCCCCCTGTGTTGCCGTATATCTCCCCAGTCTATGGGTATAACCATCGTCCCCCTGTGCTGCCGTATATCTCCTCAGTCTATGGGTATAACCATCGTCCCCCTGTGCTGCCGTATAACTCCTCAGTCTATGGGTATAACCATCGTCCCCCTGTGCTGCCGTATAACTCCCCAGTCTATGGGTATAACCATCGTCCCCCTGTGCTGCCGTATATCTCCTCAGAATATGAGTATAACCATCGTCCCCCTGTGCTGCCGTATATCTCCTCAGTCTATGAGTATAACCATCGTCCCCCTGTGCTGCCGTATATCTCCTCAGTCTATGGGTATAACCATCGTCCCCCTGTGCTGCCGTATAACTCCTCAGTCTATGGGTATAACCATCGTCCCCCTGTGCTGCCGTATAACTCCCCAGTCTATGGGTATAACCATCGTCCCCCTGTGCTGCCGTATATCTCCTCAGTCTATGAGTATAACCATCGTCCCCCTGTGCTGCCGTATATCTCCTCAGTCTATGAGTATAACCATCGTCCCCCTGTGCTGCCGTATATCTCCTCAGTCTATGGGTATAACCATCGTCCCCCTGTGCTGCCGTATATCTCCTCAGTCTATGGGTATAACCATCGTCCCCCTGTGCTGCCGTATATTTCCTCAGTCTATGGGTATAACCATCGTCCCCCTGTGCTGCCATATATCTCCTCAGTCTATGGGTATAACCATCGTCTCCCTGTGCTGCCGTATAACTCCTCAGTCTATGGGTATAACCATCGTCCCCCTGTGCTGCCGTATATCTCCTCAGTCTATGGGTATAACCATCGTCCCCCTGTGCTGCCGTATATCTCCTCAGTCTATGGGTATAACCATCGTCCCCCTGTGCTGCCGTATATCTCCTCAGTCTATGGGTATAACCATCGTCCCCCTGTGCTGCCGTATATCTCCTCAGTCTATGGGTATAACCATCGTCTCCCTGTGCTGCCGTATATCTCCTCAGTCTATGGGTATAACCATCGTCCCCCTGTGCTGCCGTATATCTCCTCAGTCTATGGGTATAACCATCGTCCCCCTGTGCTGCCGTATATCTCCTCAGTCTATGGGTATAACCATCGTCCCCCTGTGCTGCCGTATATCTCCTCAGTCTATGGGTATAACCATCGTCCCCCTGTGCTGCCGTATATCTCCTCAGTCTATGGGTATAACCATCGTCCCCCTGTGCTGCCGTATATCTCCTCAGTCTATGGGTATAACCATCGTCCCCCTGTGCTGCCGTATATCTCCTCAGTCTATGGGTATAACCATCGTCCACCTGTGCTGCCGTATAACTCCCCAGTCTATGGGTATAACCATCGTCCCCCTGTGCTGCCGTATAACTCCCCAGTCTATGGGTATAACCATCGTCTCCCTGTGCTGCCGTATAACTCCCCAGTCTATGGGTATAACCATCGTCACCCTGTGCTGCCGTATATCTCCTCAGTCTATGGGTATAACCATCGTCCACCTGTGCTGCCGTATAACTCCCCAGTCTATGGGTATAACCATCGTCACCCTGTGCTGCCGTATAACTCCCCAGTCTATGGGTATAACCATCGTCACCCTGTGCTGCCGTATATCTCCTCAGTCTATGGGTATAACCATCGTCTCCCTGTGCTGCCGTATAACTCCCCAGTCTATGGGTATAACCATCGTCACCCTGTGCTGCCGTATAATTCCCCAGTCTATGGGTATAACCATCGTCACCCTGTGCTGCCGTATATCTCCTCAGTCTATGGGTATAACCATCGTCTCCCTGTGCTGCCGTATAACTCCCCAGTCTATGGGTATAACCATCGTCACCCTGTGCTGCCGTATAACTCCCCAGTCTATGGGTATAACCATCGTCACCCTGTGCTGCCGTATATCTCCTCAGTCTATGGGTATAACCATCGTCTCCCTGTGCTGCCGTATAACTCCCCAGTCTATGGGTATAACCATCGTCTCCCTGTGCTGCCGTATAACTCCCCAGTCTATGGGTATAACCATCGTCACCCTGTGCTGCCGTATAACTCCCCAGTATATGGGTATAACCATCGTCCCCCTGTGCTGCCGTATATCTCCTCAGTCTATGGGTATAACCATCGTCACCCTGTGCTGCCGTATAACTCCCCAGTATATGGGTATAACCATCGTCCCCCTGTGCTGCCGTATATCTCCTCAGTCTATGGGTATAACCATCGTCTCCCTGTGCTGCCGTATAACTCCTCAGTCTATGGGTATAACCATCGTCCCCCTGTGCTGCCGTATATCTCCTCAGTCTATGGGTATAACCATCGTCCCCCTGTGCTGCCGTATAACTCCCCAGTCTATGGGTATAACCATCGTCCCCCTGTGCTGCCGTATATCTCCTCAGTCTATGGGTATAACCATCGTCACCCTGTGCTGCCGTATAACTCCCCAGTCTATGGGTATAACCATCGTCCCCCTGTGCTGCCGTATATCTCCTCAGTCTATGGGTATAACCATCGTCACCATGTGCTGCCGTATAACTCCCCAGTATATGGGTATAACCATCGTCCCCCTGTGCTGCCGTATATCTCCTCAGTCTATGGGTATAACCATCGTCACCCTGTGCTGCCGTATAACTCCCCAGTCTATGGGTATAACCATCGTCCCCCTGTGCTGCCGTATATCTCCTCAGTCTATGGGTATAACCATCGTCCCCCTGTGCTGCCGTATAACTCCCCAGTCTATGGGTATAACCATCGTCCCCCTGTGCTGCCGTATATCTCCTCAGTCTATGGGTATAACCATCGTCCCCCTGTGCTGCCGTATAACTCCCCAGTCTATGGGTATAACCATCGTCCTCCTGTGCTGCCGTATAACTCCCCAGTCTATGGGTATAACCATCGTCCCCCTGTGCTGCCGTATAACTCCTCAGTCTATGGGTATAACCATCGTCTCCCTGTGCTGCCGTATATCTCCTCAGTCTATGGGTATAACCATCGTCCCCCTGTGCTGCCGTATATCTCCTCAGTCTATGGGTATAACCATCGTCCCCCTGTGCTGCCGTATATCTCCTCAGTCTATGGGTATAACCATCGTCCCCCTGTGTTGCCGTATAACTCCTCAGTCTATGGGTATAACCATCGTCCCCCTGTGCTGCCGTATAACTCCCCAGTCTATGGGTATAACCATCGTCCCCCTGTGCTGCCGTATAACTCCCCAGTCTATGGGTATAACCATCGTCCCCCTGTGCTGCCGTATAACTCCCCAGTCTATGGGTATAACCATCGTCCTCCTGTGCTGCCGTATAACTCCCCAGTCTATGGGTATAACCATCGTCTCCCTGTGCTGCCGTATATCTCCTCAGTCTATGGGTATAACCATCGTCCCCCTGTGTTGCCGTATAACTCCCCAGTCTATGGGTATAACCATCGTCTCCCTGTGCTGCCGTATAACTCCCCAGTCTATGGGTATAACCATCGTCCCCCTGTGCTGCCGTATATCTCCCCAGTCTATGGGTATAACCATCGTCCCCCTGTGCTGCCGTATAACTCCCCAGTCTATGGGTATAACCATCGTCCCCCTGTGCTGCCGTATAACTCCCCAGTCTATGGGTATAACCATCGTCCCCCTGTGCTGCCGTATAACTCCCCAGTCTATGGGTATAACCATCGTCCCCCTGTGCTGCCGTATATCTCCTCAGTCTATGGGTATAACCATCGTCTCCCTGTGCTGCCGTATAACTCCCCAGTCTATGGGTATAACCATCGTCCCCCTGTGCTGCCGTATATCTCCTCAGTCTATGGGTATAACCATCGTCCTCCTGTGCTGCCGTATATCTCCTCAGTCTATGGGTATAACCATCGTCTCCCTGTGCTGCCGTATAACTCTCCAGTCTATGGGTATAACCATCGTCCCCCTGTGCTGCCGTATATCTCCTCAGTCTATGTGTATAACCATCGTCCCCCTGTGCTGCCGTATAACTCCTCAGTCTATGGGTATAACCATCGTCCCCCTGTGCTGCCGTATAACTCCCCAGTCTATGGGTATAACCATCGTCCCCCTGTGCTGCCGTATATCTCCTCAGTCTATGGGTATAACCATCGTCTCCCTGTGCTGCCGTATAACTCCCCAGTCTATGGGTATAACCATCGTCCCCCTGTGCTGCCGTATATCTCCTCAGTCTATGGGTATAACCATCGTCCCCCTGTGCTGCCGTATATCTCCTCAGTCTATGGGTATAACCATCGTCTCCCTGTGCTGCCGTATAACTCTCCAGTCTATGGGTATAACCAACGTCTCCCTGTGCTGCCGTATAACTCCCCAGTCTATGGGTATAACCATCGTCACCCTGTGCTGCCGTATATCTCCTCAGTCTATGGGTATAACCATCGTCCCCCTGTGCTGCCGTATATCTCCTCAGTCTATGGGTATAACCATCGTCTCCCTGTGCTGCCGTATAACTCTCCAGTCTATGGGTATAACCATCGTCTCCCTGTGCTGCCGTATAACTCCCCAGTCTATGGGTATAACCATCGTCACCCTGTGCTGCCGTATATCTCCTCAGTCTATGGGTATAACCATCGTCCCCCTGTGCTGCCATATATCTCCTCAGTCTATGGGTATAACCATCGTCTCCCTGTGCTGCCGTATAACTCCTCAGTCTATGGGTATAACCATCGTCCCCCTGTGCTGCCATATATCTCCTCAGTCTATGGGTATAACCATCGTCCCCCTGTGCTGCCGTATAACTCCTCAGTCTATGGGTATAACCATCGTCCTCCTGTGCTGCCGTATAACTCCCCAGTCTATGGGTATAACCATCGTCTCCCTGTGCTGCCGTATAACTCCTCAGTCTATGGGTATAACCATCGTCCCCCTGTGCTGCCATATATCTCCTCAGTCTATGGGTATAACCATTGTCCCCCTGTGCTGCCGTATAACTCCTCAGTCTATGGGTATAACCATCGTCCCCCTGTGCTGCCGTATAACTCTCCAGTCTATGGGTATAACCATCGTCCCCCTGTGCTGCCATATATCTCCTCAGTCTATGGGTATAACCATCGTCCCCCTGTGCTGCCATATATCTCCTCAGTCTATGGGTATAACCATCGTCCCCCTGTGCTGCCGTATAACTCTCCAGTCTATGGGTATAACCATCGTCCCCCTGTGCTGCCATATATCTCCTCAGTCTATGGGTATAACCATCGTCCCCCTGTGCTGCCATATATCTCCTCAGTCTATGGGTATAACCATCGTCCCCCTGTGCTGCCATATATCTCCTCAGTCTATGGGTATAACCATCGTCCCCCTGTGCTGCCGTATAACTCCTCAGTCTATGGGTATAACCATCGTCCTCCTGTGCTGCCGTATAACTCCTCAGTCTATGGGTATAACCATCGTCCCCCTGTGCTGCCATATATCTCCTCAGTCTATGGGTATAACCATCGTCCCCCTGTGCTGCCATATATCTCCTCAGTCTATGGGTATAACCATCGTCCCCCTGTGCTGCCATATATCTCCTCAGTCTATGGGTATAACCATCGTCCCCCTGTGCTGCCGTATAACTCTCCAGTCTATGGGTATAACCATCGTCCTACTGTGCTGCCATATATCTCCTCAGTCTATGGGTATAACCATCGTCCCCCTGTGCTGCCATATATCTCCTCAGTCTATGGGTATAACCATCGTCCCCCTGTGCTGCCGTATAACTCTCCAGTCTATGGGTATAACCATCGTCCCCCTGTGCTGCCATATATCTCCTCAGTCTATGGGTATAACCATCGTCCTCCTGTGCTGCCATATATCTCCTCAGTCTATGGGTATAACCATCGTCCCCCTGTGCTGCCATATATCTCCTCAGTCTATGGGTATAACCATCGTCCCCCTGTGCTGCCATATATCTCCTCAGTCTATGGGTATAACCATCGTCCCCCTGTGCTGCCGTATAACTCCTCAGTCTATGGGTATAACCATCGTCCTCCTGTGCTGCCGTATAACTCTCCAGTCTATGGGTATAACCATCGTCCCCCTGTGCTGCCATATATCTCCTCAGTCTATGGGTATAACCATCGTCCTCCTGTGCTGCCATATATCTCCTCAGTCTATGGGTATAACCATCGTCCCCCTGTGCTGCCATATATCTCCTCAGTCTATGGGTATAACCATCGTCCTCCTGTGCTGCCGTATAACTCTCCAGTCTATGGGTATAACCATCGTCTCCCTGTGCTGCCGTATAACTCCTCAGTCTATGGGTATAACCATCGTCCCCCTGTGCTGCCGTATAACTCCCCAGTCTATGGGTATAACCATCGTCCCCCTGTGCTGCCGTATAACTCTCCAGTCTATGGGTATAACCATCGTCCCCCTGTGCTGCCGTATATCTCCTCAGTCTATGGGTATAACCATCGTCCCCCTGTGCTGCCGTATAACTCCTCAGTCTATGGGTATAACCATCGTCCCCCTGTGCTGCCGTATAACTCTCCAGTCTATGGGTATAACCATCGTCCCCCTGTGCTGCCGTATAACTCTCCAGTCTATGGGTATAACCATCGTCCCCCTGTGCTGCCGTATATCTCCTCAGTCTATGGGTATAACCATCGTCCCCCTGTGCTGCCATATATCTCCTCAGTCTATGGGTATAACCATCGTCCCCCTGTGCTGCCGTATAACTCCTCAGTCTATGGGTATAACCATCGTCCCCCTGTGCTGCCGTATATCTCCTCAGTCTATGGGTATAACCATCGTCCCCCTGTGCTGCCGTATAACTCTCCAGTCTATGGGTATAACCATCGTCCCCCTGTGCTGCCGTATATCTCCTCAGTCTATGGGTATAACCATCGTCCCCCTGTGCTGCCGTATAACTCTCCAGTCTATGGGTATAACCATCGTCCCCCTGTGCTGCCGTATATCTCCTCAGTCTATGGGTATAACCATCGTCCCCCTGTGCTGCCGTATAACTCCCCAGTCTATGGGTATAACCATCGTCCCCCTGTGCTGCCGTATATCTCCTCAGTCTATGGGTATAACCATCGTCCTCCTGTGCTGCCGTATAACTCTCCAGTCTATGGGTATAACCATCGTCCCCCTGTGCTGCCGTATATCTCCTCAGTCTATGGGTATAACCATCGTCTCCCTGTGCTGCCGTATAACTCCCCAGTCTATGGGTATAACCATCGTCCCCCTGTGCTGCCGTATATCTCCTCAGTCTATGGGTATAACCATCGTCCCCCTGTGCTGCCGTATATCTCCTCAGTCTATGGGTATAACCATCGTCCCCCTGTGCTGCCGTATATCTCCTCAGTCTATGGGTATAACCATCGTCCCCCTGTGCTGCCGTATAACTCCCCAGTCTATGGGTATAACCATCGTCCCCCTGTGCTGCCGTATATCTCCTCAGTCTATGGGTATAACCATCGTCCCCCTGTGCTGCCGTATAACTCCTCAGTCTATGGGTATAACCATCGTCCTCCTGTGCTGCCGTATAACTCCTCAGTCTATGGGTATAACCATCGTCCTACTGTGCTGCCGTATAACTCCCCAGTCTATGGGTATAACCATCGTCCCCCTGTGCTGCCGTATATCTCCTCAGTCTATGGGTATAACCATCGTCCCCCTGTGCTGCCGTATAACTCCTCAGTCTATGGGTATAACCATCGTCCTCCTGTGCTGCCGTATAACTCCTCAGTCTATGGGTATAACCATCGTCCTACTGTGCTGCCGTATAACTCCTCAGTCTATGGGTATAACCATCGTCCCCCTGTGCTGCCGTATAACTCCTCAGTCTATGGGTATAACCATCGTCCTCCTGTGCTGCCGTATAACTCTCCAGTCTATGGGTATAACCATCGTCCCCCTGTGCTGCCGTATAACTCCTCAGTCTATGGGTATAACCATCGTCCTCCTGTGCTGCCGTATAACTCCCCAGTCTATGGGTATAACCATCGTCCCCCTGTGCTGCCGTATATCTCCTCAGTCTATGGGTATAACCATCGTCCCCCTGTGCTGCCGTATAACTCCTCAGTCTATGGGTATAACCATCGTCCTCCTGTGCTGCCGTATAACTCCCCAGTCTATGGGTATAACCATCGTCCCCCTGTGCTGCCGTATATCTCCTCAGTCTATGGGTATAACCATCGTCCCCCTGTGCTGCCGTATAACTCCCCAGTCTATGGGTATAACCATCGTCCCCCTGTGCTGCCGTATAACTCCCCAGTCTATGGGTATAACCATCGTCCCCCTGTGCTGCCGTATAACTCCCCAGTCTATGGGTATAACCATCGTCCTCCTGTGCTGCCGTATAACTCCCCAGTCTATGGGTATAACCATCGTCCTCCTGTGCTGCCGTATAACTCTCCAGTCTATGGGTATAACCATCGTCCCCCTGTGCTGCCGTATAACTCCTCAGTCTATGGGTATAACCATCGTCCTCCTGTGCTGCCGTATAACTCCTCAGTCTATGGGTATAACCATCGTCCTCCTGTGCTGCCGTATAACTCCCCAGTCTATGGGTATAACCATCGTCCCCCTGTGCTGCCGTATATCTCCTCAGTCTATGGGTATAACCATCGTCTCCCTGTGCTGCCGTATATCTCCCCAGTCTATGGGTATAACCATCGTCCCCCTGTGCTGCCGTATAACTCCTCAGTCTATGGGTATAACCATCGTCCCCCTGTGCTGCCGTATAACTCCCCAGTCTATGGGTATAACCATCGTCCTCCTGTGCTGCCGTATATCTCCTCAGTCTATGGGTATAACCATCGTCCCCCTGTGCTGCCGTATAACTCCCCAGTCTATGGGTATAACCATCGTCCTCATGTGCTGCCGTATAACTCCCCAGTCTATGGGTATAACCATCGTCCTCCTGTGCTGCCGTATATCTCCTCAGTCTATGGGTATAACCATCGTCCCCCTGTGCTGCCGTATAACTCCCCAGTCTATGGGTATAACCATCGTCCCCCTGTGCTGCCGTATAACTCCTCAGTCTATGGGTATAACCATCGTCCCCCTGTGCTGCCGTATAACTCCCCAGTCTATGGGTATAACCATCGTCCTCCTGTGCTGCCGTATAACTCCTCAGTCTATGGGTATAACCATCGTCCCCCTGTGCTGCCGTATAACTCCCCAGTCTATGGGTATAACCATCGTCCTCATGTGCTGCCGTATAACTCCCCAGTCTATGGGTATAACCATCGTCCCCCTGTGCTGCCGTATATCTCCTCAGTCTATGGGTATAACCATCGTCCCCCTGTGCTGCCGTATAACTCCCCAGTCTATGGGTATAACCATCGTCCCCCTGTGCTGCCGTATAACTCCCCAGTCTATGGGTATAACCATCGTCCCCCTGTGCTGCCGTATATCTCCTCAGTCTATGGGTATAACCATCGTCGCCCTGTGCTGCCGTATATCTCCTCAGTCTATGGGTATAACCATCGTCCCCCTGTGCTGCCGTATAACTCCTCAGTCTATGGGTATAACCATCGTCCCCCTGTGCTGCCGTATAACTCCCCAGTCTATGGGTATAACCATCGTCCCCCTGTGCTGCCGTATATCTCCTCAGTCTATGGGTATAACCATCGTCTCCCTGTGCTGCCGTATAACTCCTCAGTCTATGGGTATAACCATCGTCCCCCTGTGCTGCCGTATAACTCCCCAGTCTATGGGTATAACCATCGTCCCCCTGTGCTGCCGTATAACTCCTCAGTCTATGGGTATAACCATCGTCCCCCTGTGCTGCCGTATAACTCCTCAGTCTATGGGTATAACCATCGTCTCCCTGTGCTGCCGCATAACTCCTCAGTCTATGGGTATAACCATCGTCCCCCTGTGCTGCCGTATATCTCCTCAGTCTATGGGTATAACCATCGTCCCCCTGTGCTGCCGTATATCTCCTCAGTCTATGGGTATAACCATCGTCCCCCTGTGTTGCCGTATATCTCCCCAGTCTATGGGTATAACCATCGTCCCCCTGTGCTGCCGTATATCTCCTCAGTCTATGGGTATAACCATCGTCCCCCTGTGCTGCCGTATATTTCCTCAGTCTATGGGTATAACCATCGTCCCCCTGTGCTGCCGTATATCTCCCCAGTCTATGAGTATAACCATCGTCCCCCTGTGCTGCCGTATATCTCCTCAGTCTATGGGTATAACCATCGTCCCCCTGTGCTGCCGTATATCTCCTCAGTCTATGGGTATAACCATCGTCCCCCTGTGCTGCCGTATATTTCCTCAGTCTATGGGTATAACCATCGTCTCCCTGTGCTGCCGTATATCTCCTCAGTCTATGGGTATAACCATCGTCCCCCTGTGCTGCCGTATATCTCCTCAGTCTATGGGTATAACCATCGTCTCCCTGTGCTGCCGTATAACTCCTCAGTCTATGGGTATAACCATCGTCCCCCTGTGCTGCCGTATATCTCCTCAGTCTATGGGTATAACCATCGTCCCCCTGTGCTGCCGTATATCTCCTCAGTCTATGGGTATAACCATCGTCCCCCTGTGCTGCCGTATATCTCCTCAGTCTATGGGTATAACCATCGTCCCCCTGTGCTGCCGTATATCTCCTCAGTCTATGGGTATAACCATCGTCCCCCTGTGCTGCCGTATATCTCCTCAGTCTATGGGTATAACCATCGTCTCCCTGTGCTGCCGTATAACTCCTCAGTCTATGGGTATAACCATCGTCCCCCTGTGCTGCCGTATATCTTCTCAGTCTATGGGTATAACCATCGTCCCCCTGTGCTGCCGTATATCTCCTCAGTCTATGGGTATAACCATCGTCCCCCTGTGCTGCCGTATAACTCTCCAGTCTATGGGTATAACCATCGTCCCCCTGTGCTGCCATATATCTCCTCAGTCTATGGGTATAACCATCGTCCTCCTGTGCTGCCATATATCTCCTCAGTCTATGGGTATAACCATCGTCCCCCTGTGCTGCCATATATCTCCTCAGTCTATGGGTATAACCATCGTCCCCCTGTGCTGCCGTATAACTCTCCAGTCTATGGGTATAACCATCGTCCCCCTGTGCTGCCATATATCTCCTCAGTCTATGGGTATAACCATCGTCCCCCTGTGCTGCCATATATCTCCTCAGTCTATGGGTATAACCATCGTCCCCCTGTGCTGCCGTATATCTCCTCAGTCTATGGGTATAACCATCGTCCCCCTGTGCTGCCGTATATCTCCTCAGTCTATGGGTATAACCATCGTCCCCCTGTGCTGCCGTATAACTCTCCAGTCTATGGGTATAACCATCGTCCCCCTGTGCTGCCGTATATCTCCTCAGTCTATGGGTATAACCATCGTCCCCCTGTGCTGCCGTATAACTCCCCAGTCTATGGGTATAACCATCGTCCCCCTGTGCTGCCATATATCTCCTCAGTCTATGGGTATAACCATCGTCCTCCTGTGCTGCCGTATAACTCTCCAGTCTATGGGTATAACCATCGTCCCCCTGTGCTGCCGTATATCTCCTCAGTCTATGGGTATAACCATCGTCTCCCTGTGCTGCCGTATAACTCCCCAGTCTATGGGTATAACCATCGTCCCCCTGTGCTGCCGTATATCTCCTCAGTCTATGGGTATAACCATCGTCCCCCTGTGCTGCCGTATAACTCCCCAGTCTATGGGTATAACCATCGTCCCCCTGTGCTGCCGTATAACTCCCCAGTCTATGGGTATAACCATCGTCCCCCTGTGCTGCCGTATATCTCCTCAGTCTATGGGTATAACCATCGTCCCCCTGTGCTGCCGTATATCTCCTCAGTCTATGGGTATAACCATCGTCCCCCTGTGCTGCCGTATATCTCCTCAGTCTATGGGTATAACCATCGTCCCCCTGTGCTGCCGTATAACTCCTCAGTCTATGGGTATAACCATCGTCCTCCTGTGCTGCCGTATAACTCCTCAGTCTATGGGTATAACCATCGTCCTACTGTGCTGCCGTATAACTCCCCAGTCTATGGGTATAACCATCGTCCCCCTGTGCTGCCGTATATCTCCTCAGTCTATGGGTATAACCATCGTCCCCCTGTGCTGCCGTATAACTCCTCAGTCTATGGGTATAACCATCGTCCTCCTGTGCTGCCGTATAACTCCTCAGTCTATGGGTATAACCATCGTCCTACTGTGCTGCCGTATAACTCCTCAGTCTATGGGTATAACCATCGTCCCCCTGTGCTGCCGTATAACTCCTCAGTCTATGGGTATAACCATCGTCCTCCTGTGCTGCCGTATAACTCCCCAGTCTATGGGTATAACCATCGTCCTCCTGTGCTGCCGTATAACTCTCCAGTCTATGGGTATAACCATCGTCCCCCTGTGCTGCCGTATAACTCCTCAGTCTATGGGTATAACCATCGTCCTCCTGTGCTGCCGTATAACTCCCCAGTCTATGGGTATAACCATCGTCCCCCTGTGCTGCCGTATATCTCCTCAGTCTATGGGTATAACCATCGTCCCCCTGTGCTGCCGTATAACTCCTCAGTCTATGGGTATAACCATCGTCCTCCTGTGCTGCCGTATAACTCCCCAGTCTATGGGTATAACCATCGTCCCCCTGTGCTGCCGTATATCTCCTCAGTCTATGGGTATAACCATCGTCCCCCTGTGCTGCCGTATAACTCCCCAGTCTATGGGTATAACCATCGTCCCCCTGTGCTGCCGTATAACTCCCCAGTCTATGGGTATAACCATCGTCCCCCTGTGCTGCCGTATAACTCCCCAGTCTATGGGTATAACCATCGTCCCCCTGTGCTGCCGTATAACTCCCCAGTCTATGGGTATAACCATCGTCTCCCTGTGCTGCCGTATAACTCCCCAGTCTATGGGTATAACCATCGTCCCCCTGTGCTGCCGTATAACTCCCCAGTCTATGGGTATAACCATCGTCCTCCTGTGCTGCCGTATAACTCCCCAGTCTATGGGTATAACCATCGTCCTCCTGTGCTGCCGTATAACTCTCCAGTCTATGGGTATAACCATCGTCCCCCTGTGCTGCCGTATAACTCCTCAGTCTATGGGTATAACCATCGTCCTCCTGTGCTGCCGTATAACTCCCCAGTCTATGGGTATAACCATCGTCCCCCTGTGCTGCCGTATATCTCCTCAGTCTATGGGTATAACCATCGTCCTCCTGTGCTGCCGTATAACTCCCCAGTCTATGGGTATAACCATCGTCCCCCTGTGCTGCCGTATAACTCCCCAGTCTATGGGTATAACCATCGTCCCCCTGTGCTGCCGTATAACTCCCCAGTCTATGGGTATAACCATCGTCCTCCTGTGCTGCCGTATAACTCCCCAGTCTATGGGTATAACCATCGTCCTCCTGTGCTGCCGTATAACTCTCCAGTCTATGGGTATAACCATCGTCCCCCTGTGCTGCCGTATAACTCCTCAGTCTATGGGTATAACCATCGTCCTCCTGTGCTGCCGTATAACTCCCCAGTCTATGGGTATAACAATCGTCTCCCTGTGCTGCCGTATAACTCCCCAGTCTATGGGTATAACCATCGTCACCCTGTGCTGCAGTATAACTCCCCAGTCTATGAGTATAACCATCGTCCCCCTGTGCTGCCGTATAACTCCTCAGTCTATGGGTATAACCATCGTCCCCCTGTGCTGCCGTATATCTCCTCAGTCTATGGGTATAACCATCGTCCCCCTGTGCTGCCGTATAACTCCTCAGTCTATGGGTATAACCATCGTCCCCCTGTGCTGCCGTATATCTCCTCAGTCTATGGGTATAACCATCGTCCCCCTGTGCTGCCGTATAACTCCTCAGTCTATGGGTATAACCATCGTCCCCCTGTGCTGCCGTATATCTCCTCAGTCTATGGGTATAACCATCGTCCCCCTGTGCTGCCGTATAACTCCCCAGTCTATGGGTATAACCAGCGTCCCCCTGTGCTGCCGTATATCTCCTCAGTCTATGGGTATAACCATCGTCCCCCTGTGCTGCCGTATATCTCCTCAGTCTATGGGTATAACCATCGTCCCCCTGTGCTGTCGTATAACTCCCCAGTCTATGGGTATAACCATCGTCCTCCTGTGCTGCCGTATAACTCCTCAGTCTATGGGTATAACCATCGTCCTCCTGTGCTGCCGTATAACTCCCCAGTCTATGGGTATAACCATCGTCCCCCTGTGCTGCCGTATAACTCCTCAGTCTATGGGTATAACCATTGTCCCCCTGTGCTGCCGTATAACTCCCCAGTCTATGGGTATAACCATCGTCCCCCTGTGCTGCCGTATATCTCCTCAGTCTATGGGTATAACCATCGTCCCCCTGTGCTGCCGTATAACTCCCCAGTCTATGGGTATAACCATCGTCCCCCTGTGCTGCCGTATAACTCCCCAGTCTATGGGTATAACCATCGTCCCCCTGTGCTGCCGTATAACTCCCCAGTCTATGGGTATAACCATCGTCCCCCTGTGCTGCCGTATAACTCCCCAGTCTATGGGTATAACCATCGTCTCCCTGTGTTGCCGTATAACTCCCCAGTCTATGGGTATAACCATCGTCCCCCTGTGCTGCCGTATATCTCCTCAGTCTATGGGTATAACCATCGTCCCCCTGTGTTGCCGTATATCTCCTCAGTCTATGGGTATAACCATTGTCCCCCTGTGCTGCCGTATAACTCCCCAGTCTATGGGTATAACCATCGTCCTCCTGTGTTGCCGTATAACTCCCCAGTCTATGGGTATAACCATCGTCCCCCTGTGCTGCCGTATAACTCCCCAGTCTATAGGTATAACCATCGTCCCCCTGTGCTGCCGTATAACTCCCCAGTCTATGGGTATAACCATCGTCCCACTGTGCTGCCGTATAACTCCCCAGTCTATGGGTATAACCATCGTCTCCCTGTGTTGCCGTATAACTCCCCAGTCTATGGGTATAACCATCGTCCCCCTGTGCTGCCGTATATCTCCTCAGTCTATGGGTATAACCATCGTCCCCCTGTGTTGCCGTATATCTCCTCAGTCTATGGGTATAACCATTGTCCCCCTGTGCTGCCGTATAACTCCCCAGTCTATGGGTATAACCATCGTCCCCCTGTGCTGCTGTATATCTCCTCAGTCTATGGGTATTACCATCGTCCCCCTGTGCTGCCGTATAACTCCCCAGTCTATGGGTATAACCATCGTCCCCCTGTGCTGCCGTATATCTCCTCAGTCTATGGGTATAACCATCGTCCCCCTGTGCTGCCGTATATCTCCTCAGTCTATGGGTATAACCATCGTCCCCCTGTGCTGCCGTATATCTCCTCAGTCTATGGGTATAACCATCGTCTCCCTGTGATGCCGTATAACTCCCCAGTCTATGGGTATAACCATCGTCTCCCTGTGCTGTCGTATAACTCCTCAGTCTATGGGTATAACCATCGTCCCCCTGTGCTGCCGTATAACTCCTCAGTCTATGGGTATAACCATCGTCCCCCTGTGCTGCCGTATAACTCCTCAGTCTATGGGTATAACCATCGTCTCCCTGTGCTGCCGTATAACTCCCCAGTCTATGGGTATAACCATCGTCTCCCTGTGTTGCCGTATAACTCCCCAGTCTATGGGTATAACCATCGTCTCCCTGTGTTGCCGTATAACTCCCCAGTCTATGGGTATAACCATCGTCTCCCTGTGTTGCCGTATAACTCCCCAGTCTATGGGTATAACCATCGTCCCCCTGTGCTGCCGTATATCTCCTCAGTCTATGGGTATAACCATCGTCCCCCTGTGCTGCCGTATATCTCCTCAGTCTATGGGTATAACCATCGTCCCCCTGTGCTGCCGTATATCTCCTCAGTCTATGGGTATAACCATCGTCTCCCTGTGCTGCCGTATAACTCCCCAGTCTATGGGTATAACCATCGTCCCCCTGTGCTGCCGTATATCTCCTCAGTCTATGGGTATAACCATCGTCCCCCTGTGCTGCCGTATATCTCCCCAGTCTATGGGTATAACCATCGTCCCCCTGTGCTGCCGTATATCTCCTCAGTCTATGGGTATAACCATCGTCCCCCTGTGCTGCCGTATATCTCCTCAGTCTATGGGTATAACCATCGTCCCCCTGTGCTGCCGTATATCTCCTCAGTCTATGGGTATAACCATCGTCCCCCTGTGCTGCCGTATATCTCCCCAGTCTATGGGTATAACCATCGTCCCCCTGTGCTGCCGTATATCTCCTCAGTCTATGGGTATAACCATCGTCCCCCTGTGCTGCCGTATATCTCCTCAGTCTATGGGTATAACCATCGTCCCCCTGTGTTGCCGTATAACTCCCCAGTCTATGGGTATAACCATCGTCCCCCTGTGCTGCCGTATATCTCCTCAGTCTATGGGTATAACCATCGTCCCCCTGTGCTGTCGTATAACTCCCCAGTCTATGGGTATAACCATCGTCCTCCTGTGCTGCCGTATAACTCCTCAGTCTATGGGTATAACCATCGTCCTCCTGTGCTGCCGTATAACTCCCCAGTCTATGGGTATAACCATCGTCCCCCTGTGCTGCCGTATATCTCCCCAGTCTATGGGTATAACCATCGTCCCCCTGTGCTGCCGTATATCTCCTCAGTCTATGGGTATAACCATCGTCCCCCTGTGCTGCCGTATATCTCCTCAGTCTATGGGTATAACCATCGTCCCCCTGTGCTGCCGTATATCTCCTCAGTCTATGGGTATAACCATCGTCCCCCTGTGCTGCCGTATATCTCCTCAGTCTATGGGTATAACCATCGTCCCCCTGTGCTGCCGTATATCTCCTCAGTCTATGGGTATAACCATTGTCCCCCTGTGCTGCCGTATAACTCCCCAGTCTATGGGTATAACCATCGTCCCCCTGTGCTGCCGTATATCTCCTCAGTCTATGGGTATAACCATCGTCCCCCTGTGCTGCCGTATAACTCCTCAGTCTATGGGTATAACCATCGTCCCCCTGTGCTGCCGTATAACTCCCCAGTCTATGGGTATAACCATCGTCCCCCTGTGCTGCCGTATAACTCCTCAGTCTATGGGTATAACCATCGTCCCCCTGTGCTGCCGTATAACTCCCCAGTCTATGGGTATAACCATCGTCCCCCTGTGCTGCCGTATATCTCCTCAGTCTATGGGTATAACCATCGTCCCCCTGTGCTGCCGTATAACTCCCCAGTCTATGGGTATAACCATCGTCCTCCTGTGCTGCCGTATAACTCCCCAGTCTATGGGTATAACCATCGTCCCCCTGTGCTGCCGTATATCTCCTCAGTCTATGGGTATAACCATCGTCCCCCTGTGCTGCCGTATAACTCCTCAGTCTATGGGTATAACCATCGTCCCCCTGTGCTGCCGTATAACTCCTCAGTCTATGGGTATAACCATCGTCCCCCTGTGCTGCCGTATATCTCCTCAGTCTATGGGTATAACCATCGTCCCCCTGTGCTGCCGTATAACTCCCCAGTCTATGGGTATAACCATCGTCCCCCTGTGCTGCCGTATAACTCCCCAGTCTATGGGTATAACCATCGTCCCCCTGTGCTGCCGTATATCTCCTCAGTCTATGGGTATAACCATCGTCCCCCTGTGCTGCCGTATAACTCCTCAGTCTATGGGTATAACCATCGTCCCCCTGTGCTGCCGTATAACTCCTCAGTCTATGGGTATAACCATCGTCCCCCTGTGCTGCCGTATATCTCCTCAGTCTATGGGTATAACCATCGTCCCCCTGTGCTGCCGTATAACTCCTCAGTCTATGGGTATAACCATCGTCCCCCTGTGCTGCCGTATAACTCCCCATCGACGATGGTTATACACATAGACTGGGGAGTTATACGGCAGCACAGGGGGACGATGGTTATACCCATAGACTGGGGAGATATACGGCAGCACAGGGGGACGATGGTTATACCCATAGACTGAGGAGATATACGGCAGCACAGGGGGACGATGGTTATACCCATAGACTGAGGAGATATACGGCAGCACAGGGGGACGATGGTTATACCCATAGACTGGGGAGTTATACGGCAGCACAGGGAGACGATGGTTATACCCATAGACTGAGGAGTTATACGGCAGCACAGGGGGACGATGGTTATACCCATAGACTGAGGAGATATACGGCAGCACAGGAGGACGATGGTTATACCCATAGACTGAGGAGTTATACGGCAGCACAGGGAGACGATGGTTATACCCATAGACTGAGGAGATATACGGCAGCACAGGGGGACGATGGTTATACCCATAGACTGAGGAGATATACGGCAGCACAGGGGGACGATGGTTATACCCATAGACTGAGGAGATATACGGCAGCACAGGGGGACGATGGTTATACCCATAGACTGGGGAGTTAAACGGCAGCACAGGGGGACGGTGGTTATACCCATAGACTGAGGAGATATACGGCAGCACAGGGGGACGATGGTTATACCCATAGACTGGGGAGTTATACGGCAGCACAGGGGGACAATGGTTATACCCATAGACTGGGGAGTTATACGGCAGCACAGGGGGACGATGGTTATACCCATAGACTGGGGAGTTATACGGCAGCACAGGGGGACGATGGTTATACCCATAGACTGAGGAGATATACGGCAGCACAGGGGGACGATGGTTATACCCATAGACTGAGGAGTTATACGGCAGCACAGGGGGACGATGGTTATACCCATAGACTGAGGAGATATACGGCAGCACAGGAGGACGATGGTTATACCCATAGACTGGGGAGTTATACGACAGCACAGGGGGACGATGGTTATACCCATAGACTGGGGAGTTATACGGCAACACAGGGGGACGATGGTTATACCCATAGACTGAGGAGTTATACGGCAGCACAGGGGGACGATGGTTATACCCATAGACTGAGGAGTTATACGACAGCACAGGGAGACGATGGTTATACCCATAGACTGGGGAGATATACGGCAGCACAGGGGGACGATGGTTATACCCATAGACTGAGGAGATATACGGCAGCACAGGGGGACGATGGTTATACCCATAGACTGAGGAGTTATACGGCAGCACAGGGGGACGATGGTTATACCCATAGACTGAGGAGTTATACGGCAGCACAGGGGGACGATGGTTATACCCATAGACTGGGGAGTTATACGGCAACACAGGGGGACGATGGTTATACCCATAGACTGAGGAGTTATACGGCAGCACAGGGGGACGATGGTTATACCCATAGACTGAGGAGTTATACGGCAGCACAGGGGGACGATGGTTATACCCATAGACTGAGGAGTTATACGGCAACACAGGGGGACGATGGTTATACCCATAGACTGAGGAGATATACGGCAGCACAGGGGGACGATGGTTATACCCATAGACTGAGGAGTTATACGACAGCACAGGGAGACGATGGTTATACCCATAGACTGGGGAGTTATACGGCAACACAGGGGGACGATGGTTATACCCATAGACTGAGGAGTTATACGGCAGCACAGGGGGACGATGGTTATACCCATAGACTGGGGAGTTATACGGCAGCACAGGGGGACGATGGTTATACCCATAGACTGAGGAGATATACGGCAGCACAGGAGGACGATGGTTATACCCATAGACTGGGGAGTTATACGGCAGCACAGGGGGACGATGGTTATACCCATAGACTGAGGAGATATATGGCAGCACAGGGGGACGATGGTTATACCCATAGACTGGGGAGTTATACGGCAGCACAGGGGGACGATGGTTATACCCATAGACTGAGGAGATATACGGCAGCACAGGGGGACGATGGTTATACCCATAGACTGAGGAGATATACGGCAGCACAGGAGGACGATGGTTATACCCATAGACTGGGGAGTTATACGGCAGCACAGGGGGACGATGGTTATACCCATAGACTGGGGAGTTATACGGCAGCACAGGGGGACGGTGGTTATACCCATAGACTGAGGAGATATACGGCAGCACAGGGGGACGGTGGTTATACCCATAGACTGAGGAGATATACGGCAGCACAGGGGGACGATGGTTATACCCATAGACTGAGGAGATATACGGCAGCACAGGGGGACGATGGTTATACCCATAGACTGAGGAGTTATACGGCAGCACAGGGGGACGATGGTTATACCCATAGACTGAGGAGATATACGGCAGCACAGGGGGACGATGGTTATACCCATAGACTGAGGAGATATACGGCAGCACAGGGGGACGATGGTTATACCCATAGACTGAGGAGTTATACGGCAGCACAGGGGGACGATGGTTATACCCATAGACTGGGGAGTTATACGGCAGCACAGGGGGACGATGGTTATACCCATAGACTGAGGAGATATACGGCAGCACAGGGGGACGATGGTTATACCCATAGACTGAGGAGTTATACGGCAGCACAGGGGGACGATGGTTATACCCATAGACTGGGGAGTTATACGGCAGCACAGGGGGACGATGGTTATACCCATAGACTGAGGAGATATACGGCAGCACAGGGGGACGATGGTTATACCCATAGACTGAGGAGTTATACGGCAGCACAGGGGGACGATGGTTATACCCATAGACTGAGGAGTTATACGGCAGCACAGGGGGACGATGGTTATACCCATAGACTGAGGAGTTATACGGCAGCACAGGGGGACGGTGGTTATACCCATAGACTGAGGAGATATACGGCAGCACAGGGGGACGATGGTTATACCCATAGACTGAGGAGATATACGGCAGCACAGGGGGACGATGGTTATACCCATAGACTGGGGAGTTATACGGCAGCACAGGGAGACGATGGTTATACCCATAGACTGGGGAGTTATACGGCAGCACAGGGGGACGGTGGTTATACCCATAGACTGAGGAGTTATACGGCAGCACAGGGGGACGATGGTTATACCCATAGACTGAGGAGATATACGGCAGCACAGGGAGACGATGGTTATACCCATAGACTGAGGAGTTATACGGCAGCACAGGGGGACGATGGTTATACCCATAGACTGAGGAGATATACGGCAGCACAGGGGGACGATGGTTATACCCATAGACTGAGGAGATATACGGCAGCACAGGGGGACGATGGTTATACCCATAGACTGAGGAGTTATACGGCAGCACAGGGGGACGGTGGTTATACCCATAGACTGAGGAGATATACGGCAGCACAGGGGGACGATGGTTATACCCATAGACTGGGGAGTTATACGGCAGCACAGGGAGACGATGGTTATACCCATAGACTGGGGAGTTATACGGCAGCACAGGGGGACGGTGGTTATACCCATAGACTGAGGAGATATACGGCAGCACAGGGAGACGATGGTTATACCCATAGACTGAGGAGATATACGGCAGCACAGGAGGACGATGGTTATACCCATAGACTGGGGAGTTATACGACAGCACAGGGGGACGATGGTTATACCCATAGACTGGGGAGTTATACGGCAACACAGGGAGACGATGGTTATACCCATAGACTGGGGAGTTATACGGCAGCACAGGGAGACGATGGTTATACCCATAGACTGGGGAGTTATACGGCAGCACAGGGAGACGATGGTTATACCCATAGACTGAGGAGATATACGGCAGCACAGGGGGACGATGGTTATACCCATAGACTGGGGAGTTATACGGCAGCACAGGGAGACGATGGTTATACCCATAGACTGGGGAGTTATACGGCAGCACAGGGGGACGGTGGTTATACCCATAGACTGAGGAGTTATACGGCAGCACAGGGGGACGATGGTTATACCCATAGACTGGGGAGTTATACGGCAGCACAGGGAGACGATGGTTATACCCATAGACTGAGGAGATATACGGCAGCACAGGGGGACGATGGTTATACCCATAGACTGAGGAGATATACGGCAGCACAGGGGGACGATGGTTATACCCATAGACTGGGGAGTTATACGGCAACACAGGGAGACGATGGTTATACCCATAGACTGGGGAGTTATACGGCAGCACAGGGGGACGATGGTTATACCCATAGACTGAGGAGATATACGGCAGCACAGGGGGACGATGGTTATACCCATAGACTGAGGAGTTATACGGCAGCACAGGGAGACGATGGTTATACCCATAGACTGGGGAGTTATACGGCAGCACAGGGGGACGATGGTTATACCCATAGACTGAGGAGATATACGGCAGCACAGGGGGACGATGGTTATACCCATAGACTGGGGAGTTATACGGCAGCACAGGGAGACGGTGGTTATACCCATAGACTGGGGAGTTATACGGCAGCACAGGGGGACGATGGTTATACCCATAGACTGAGGAATTATACGGCAGCACAGGGGGACGATGGTTATACCCATAGACTGGGGAGTTATACGGCAGCACAGGGAGACGATGGTTATACCCATAGACTGAGGAGATATACGGCAGCACAGGGGGACGATGGTTATACCCATAGACTGAGGAGTTATACGGCAACACAGGGAGACGATGGTTATACCCATAGACTGAGGAGATATACGGCAACACAGGGAGACGATGGTTATACCCATAGACTGGGGAGTTATACGGCAACACAGGGAGACGATGGTTATACCCATAGACTGAGGAGTTATACGGCAACACAGGGGGACGATGGTTATACCCATAGACTGGGGAGTTATACGGCAACACAGGGAGACGATGGTTATACCCATAGACTGGGGAGTTATACGGCAGCACAGGGGGACAATGGTTATACCCATAGACTGAGGAGATATACGGCAGCACAGGGGGACGATGGTTATACCCATAGACTGGGGAGTTATACGGCAGCACAGGGGGACGATGGTTATACCCATAGACTGAGGAGTTATACGGCAGCACAGGGGGACGATGGTTATACCCATAGACTGAGGAGATATACGGCAGCACAGGGGGACGATGGTTATACCCATAGACTGAGGAGTTATACGGCAGCACAGGGGGACGATGGTTATACCCATAGACTGGGGAGTTATACGGCAGCACAGGGGGACGATGGTTATACCCATAGACTGAGGAGATATACGGCAGCACAGGGGGACGATGGTTATACCCATAGACTGAGGAGTTATACGGCAGCACAGGGGGACGATGGTTATACCCATAGACTGAGGAGATATACGGCAGCACAGGGGGACGATGGTTATACCCATAGACTGAGGAGTTATACGGCAGCACAGGGGGACGATGGTTATACCCATAGACTGGGGAGTTATACGGCAGCACAGGGGGACGATGGTTATACCCATAGACTGGGGAGATATACGGCAGCACAGGGGGACGATGGTTATACCCATAGACTGAGGAGTTATACGGCAGCACAGGGGGACGATGGTTATACCCATAGACTGAGGAGATATACGGCAGCACAGGGGGACGATGGTTATACCCATAGACTGAGGAGTTATACGGCAGCACAGGGGGACGATGGTTATACCCATAGATTGGGGAGTTATACGGCAGCACAGGGGGACGATGGTTATACCCATAGACTGGGGAGTTATACGGCAGCACAGGGGGACGATGGTTATACCCATAGACTGAGGAGATATACGGCAGCACAGGGGGACGATGGTTATACCCATAGACTGGGGAGTTATACGGCAGCACAGGGGGACGATGGTTATACCCATAGACTGAGGAGATATACGGCAGCACAGGGAGACGATGGTTATACCCATAGACTGAGGAGATATACGGCAGCACAGGGGGACGATGGTTATACCCATAGACTGAGGAGTTATACGGCAGCACAGGGAGACGATGGTTATACCCATAGACTGGGGAGTTATACGGCATAACAGGGAGACGATGGTTATACCCATAGACTGAGGAGTTATACGGCAGCACAGGGGGACGATGGTTATACCCATAGACTGGGGAGTTATACGGCAGCACAGGGGGACGATGGTTATACCCATAGACTGGGGAGATATACGGCAGCACAGGGGGACGATGGTTATACCCATAGACTGAGGAGATATACGGCAGCACAGGGAGACGATGGTTATACCCATAGACTGAGGAGTTATACGGCAGCACAGGGGGACGATGGTTATACCCATAGACTGAGGAGATATACGGCAGCACAGGTGGACGATGGTTATACCCATAGACTGAGGAGTTATACGGCAGCACAGGGAGACGATGGTTATACCCATAGACTGGGGAGTTATACGGCAGCACAGGGGGACGATGGTTATACCCATAGACTGAGGAGATATACGGCAGCACAGGGGGACGATGGTTATACCCATAGACTGAGGAGTTATACGGCAGCACAGGGAGACGATGGTTATACCCATAGACTGGGGAGTTATACGGCATAACAGGGAGACGATGGTTATACCCATAGACTGAGGAGATATACGGCAGCACAGGGGGACGATGGTTATACCCATAGACTGAGGAGTTATACGGCAGCACAGGGGGACGATGGTTATACCCATAGACTGGGGAGTTATACGGCAGCACAGGGGGACGATGGTTATACCCATAGACTGGGGAGATATACGGCAGCACAGGGGGACGATGGTTATACCCATAGACTGAGGAGATATACGGCAGCACAGGGAGACGATGGTTATACCCATAGACTGAGGAGTTATACGGCAGCACAGGGGGACGATGGTTATACCCATAGACTGAGGAGATATACGGCAGCACAGGGGGACGATGGTTATACCCATAGACTGAGGAGATATACGGCAGCACAGGGGGACGATGGTTATACCCATAGACTGAGGAGATATACGGCAGCACAGGGGGACGATGGTTATACCCATAGACTGAGGAGATATACGGCAGCACAGGGAGACGATGGTTATACCCATAGACTGAGGAGATATACGGCAGCACAGGGGGACGATGGTTATACCCATAGACTGGGGAGTTATACGGCAGCACAGGGAGACGATGGTTATACCCATAGACTGAGGAGTTATACGGCAGCACAGGGAGACGATGGTTATACCCATAGACTGAGGAGTTATACGGCAGCACAGGGAGACGATGGTTATACCCATAGACTGAGGAGATATACGGCAGCACAGGGGGACGATGGTTATACCCATAGACTGAGGAGATATACGGCAGCACAGGGAGACGATGGTTATACCCATAGACTGAGGAGATATACGGCAGCACAGGGGGACGATGGTTATACCCATAGACTGGGGAGTTATACGGCAGCACAGGGAGACGATGGTTATACCCATAGACTGAGGAGTTATACGGCAGCACAGGGAGACGATGGTTATACCCATAGACTGAGGAGTTATACGGCAGCACAGGGAGACGATGGTTATACCCATAGACTGAGGAGATATACGGCAGCACAGGGGGACGATGGTTATACCCATAGACTGGGGAGTTATACGGCAGCACAGGGAGACGATGGTTATACCCATAGACTGAGGAGTTATACGGCAGCACAGGGAGACGATGGTTATACCCATAGACTGAGGAGTTATACGGCAGCACAGGGGGACGATGGTTATACCCATAGACTGAGGAGTTATACGGCAGCACAGGGGGACGATGGTTATACCCATAGACTGAGGAGTTATACGGCAGCACAGGGGGACGATGGTTATACCCATAGACTGAGGAGATATACGGCAGCACAGGGAGACGATGGTTATACCCATAGACTGGGGAGATATACGGCAGCACAGGGGGACGATGGTTATACCCATAGACTGAGGAGATATACGGCAGCACAGGGGGACGATGGTTATACCCATAGACTGAGGAGATATACGGCAGCACAGGGGGACGATGGTTATACCCATAGACTGAGGAGATATACGGCAGCACAGGGGGACGATGGTTATACCCATAGACTGAGGAGATATACGGCAGCACAGGGAGACGATGGTTATACCCATAGACTGGGGAGATATACGGCAGCACAGGGGGACGATGGTTATACCCATAGACTGAGGAGATATACGGCAGCACAGGGGGACGATGGTTATACCCATAGACTGAGGAGTTATACGGCAGCACAGGGGGACGATGGTTATACCCATAGACTGAGGAGTTATACGGCAGCACAGGGGGACGATGGTTATACCCATAGACTGGGGAGTTATACGGCAGCACAGGGGGACGATGGTTATACCCATAGACTGAGGAGTTATACGGCAGCACAGGGGGACGATGGTTATACCCATAGACTGAGGAGTTATACGGCAGCACAGGGGGACGATGGTTATACCCATAGACTGAGGAGTTATACGGCAGCACAGGGGGACGATGGTTATACCCATAGACTGAGGAGATATACGGCAGCACAGGGGGACGATGGTTATACCCATAGACTGAGGAGATATACGGCAGCACAGGGAGACGATGGTTATACCCATAGACTGGGGAGATATACGGCAGCACAGGGGGACGATGGTTATACCCATAGACTGAGGAGATATACGGCAGCACAGGGGGACGATGGTTATACCCATAGACTGAGGAGTTATACGGCAGCACAGGGGGACGATGGTTATACCCATAGACTGAGGAGTTATACGGCAGCACAGGGAGACGATGGTTATACCCATAGACTGAGGAGTTATACGGCAGCACAGGGGGACGATGGTTATACCCATAGACTGAGGAGATATACGGCAGCACAGGGAGACGATGGTTATACCCATAGACTGGGGAGATATACGGCAGCACAGGGGGACGATGGTTATACCCATAGACTGAGGAGATATACGGCAGCACAGGGGGACGATGGTTATACCCATAGACTGAGGAGATATACGGCAGCACAGGGGGACGATGGTTATACCCATAGACTGAGGAGATATACGGCAGCACAGGGGGACGATGGTTATACCAATAGACTGAGGAGATATACGGCAGCACAGGGAGACGATGGTTATACCCATAGACTGAGGAGATATATGGCAGCACAGGGGGACGATGGTTATACCCATAGACTGAGGAGTTATACGGCAGCACAGGGAGACGATGGTTATACCCATAGACTGAGGAGTTATACGGCAGCACAGGGGGACGATGGTTATACCCATAGACTGAGGAGATATACGGCAGCACAGGGGGACGATGGTTATACCAATAGACTGAGGAGATATACGGCAGCACAGGGAGACGATGGTTATACCCATAGACTGAGGAGATATACGGCAGCACAGGGGGACGATGGTTATACCCATAGACTGAGGAGATATACGGCAGCACAGGAGGACGATGGTTATACCCATAGACTGAGGAGATATACGGCAGTAGTGTCAGTCATCACACATTCTCTTCATTACCAGGAAGCTCCAAGTGACAGGACAGTTCTTCCGATGCTGGAGGATGATTATGTTGGATGCAGCAGAGCTGAGTATGCCATGTATAGGCAATGTATGGTAGTATGTCAAATGAGTTACATAGGACTGCGAGTATAACTTCACAGATGAATGTCCAATTTGGCTCTGCTGCACCTGTACATCCGACACCAGCATAAATTCCTTCACATAAAATGGTGGAGCAGAATGTTGGATTATCTTGCTTACAGCACAGTGGTATAATTTATGAGGCGTTACATAGGACTGCATGTTATTCTGCATCATGAAAAGGAGTATTTTGATGGATGACAAGAAATGCAATAACAGTGATAGAACACATTTAGCTCTGCTACATCTTCATATGTTTATCATGGAAGCACTGTATTCAGTCTCACTACTTAAGAAACCAAAGCCGAGCAATGGCCAAAGAAACCCAGGGCAGTGGAGAGAAACATTCCCTGCCATGTCCACAAGGGGGCCACAGTGAGCCTCTAGCACTCGGCATCGATAGTGAAAGCTTCGAACAACCAGCACTGACAGGGACAAGGCAAGTCAATGGAAACAGTGCGGACTGGAGTGCCAAGGGCCCACCAGTAACATTGACTTTGGGGGCCACTTTTCACCTGCATACAAATATTACACAACTCTGGTTCACAAATTTACCTATATCTCTATATAATAATAAACTGGGTATTTTGGTTAATGATTGAGATGCTGCTTTTTTCTATACAGAGTGAATCAAGTGAATTATGCCAAGTACTGCCCATACAGTAAGGTTGGGGGCCCAGGGGCCCACCGGGGGATTCCCCGATTCCCCTATGGGCCAGTCCGAGCCTGAATGGAAAGGTCCTGAAAATCAAGAATCAGATTTTGCTTTTTTTGCTTCTGAATTTGGGTTCAACAGAAAAAAAAACAAAGAACAAACTAATGAAAATATCCTGGACAACGATGGCTCCTCAACTTACTGCTCTGTTGCACGACCTTCTGAGGCGACCGCTGCAGACAGACGATATCTGAGCCTCCCAGTGAGACGTCTGCCCCCGACCACAGCTATTTGGCTCCTCATGTCTCAGGTGTGGAGACGTCTCCTCCAGACTGCCGGCCTCCGCCCCGTCTTCTCCAGACTGCCGGCCTCCGCCCCGTCTTCTCCAGACTGCCGGCCTCCGCCCCGTCTTCTCCAGACTGCCGGCCTCCGCCCCGTCTTCTCCAGACTGCCGGCCTCCGCCCCGTCTTCTCCAGACTGCCGGACCTCCGCCCCGTCTTCTCCAGACTGCCGGACCTCCGCCCCGTCTTCTCCAGACTGCCGGACCTCCGCCCCGTCTTCTCCAGACTGCCGGACCTCCGCCCCGTCTTCTCCAGACTGCCGGACCTCCGCCCCGTCTTCTCCAGACTGCCGGACCTCCGCCCCGTCTTCTCCAGACTGCCGGACCTCCGCCCCGTCTTCTCCAGACTGCCGGACCTCCGCCCCGTCTTCTCCAGACTGCCGGACCTCCGCCCCGTCTTCTCCAGACTGCCGGACCTCCGCCCCGTCTTCTCCAGACTGCCGGCCTCCGCCCCGTCTTCTCCAGACTGCCGGACCTCCGCCCCGTCTTCTCCAGACTGCCGGTCTCCGCTCCGTCTTCTATAGACTGCCGGTCTCCGCTCCGCCTTCTCCAGCCTGCCGGTCTCCCCTCCGCCTTCTCCAGCCTGCCGGTCTCCCCTCCGCCTTCTCCAGCCTGCCGGTCTCCCCTCCGCCTTCTCCAGCCTGCCGGTCTCTGCCCCATCTTCTCCAGACTTCCGGTCTCCGCTCCATCTTCTCCAGACTGCCGGTCTCCGCTCCGTCTTCTATAGACTGCTGATCTCCGCTCTGTCCACAGATGTTCTGTAGATTTAGATCAGGGTCACAGAAGCCGCTTCAGAAGAGTCTGATGTTTTGCTCTTGGATGTATAAAGCTGTTGTGGGTCATTATCTTGTTGGAGCAGCCATAACCTGGGTCACAGAAAACATTAGAATCCATAAAGCAAATTGTTCCGGCCATTGCTGGGCCGAGCAGACTGTTACGCCCAGCCATGGCGCACATGGATTTGTGGACCCACTGTTCCAAAGGGCCGGGCCTACCCAGAAAGGGGCGTAACTAAGAGACTACCTTGGTGTTCACTGGAGCCTCTAGTGGTGAGGTCAGGTTGTGCGACAGGTAGCTGCTATTTATCACTCCGGGGCAGAACCCGATACTGCAGCTGCTGATCCCAGGAGTCAGGTATGCTGACGCTAATTTAAAGCCTAGTTCAGACATGCCAGTCTAGGATTCAGGATCAGGGTTAGGCCACTCATGCTCCGGGGTAGGGGCACTTGATGTAGGCGTGAGCAGCGTTAACCAGACGCCGTCGATCAGATTGCTTCCATCTGCCAGGCTGAGCCATCTCTGTGATCAGCGTAGTAAGTTTCTCTTGTTTGTCCTGATTATTTTATGTAACTGTATATGCTGTATTGTTTTGTCCCCTTTGTAAAATCAGTTGTATATTTTTTTTTTTTTTATAAACACTGACTATCATTCTGGATTAAATATAAAATTTAACAGTTCTGTTCCTTTTGTGTATACAGTAGTAATGTACAGTGTGATATCACCGGCTGTAGCCCTGTAGTCATTGGATTGTGTTACCTGCTGGATGTACAGGGTGGGCCATTTATATGGATCCACCTAAATAAAATGGGAATGGTGACAGTTTTCTTGCGTAGGGCGTCTTGCATTGAAATCTGCTGCAATGACCCGGGTACTGCGTTCACCAGACATCAACATAATGTCTATCTGCTCCTCACGTGTTAACCTCTGCGACATGTCAATGGCTGTAAACAAAGAGAAACTTGTAAATAACTCATGAAGGAATAAAGTTACGTTAAAACCAAGCACACCATTGTTTTTCTTGTGAAATTCTCAATAAGCTTGATGTGTCACATGACCCTCTTCCCATTGAAAAAAATAAAGTTGGATCCAAAACGGCCGACTTCAAAATGGCCGTCATGGTCACCACCCATCTTGAAAAGTTTCCCCCCTCCCATATACTAATGTACTACAAACATGAAGGTGATATCACCAACCATTCCCATGTTAGGTGTATCCATATAAATGGCCCACCCTGTATATACAGTAGTAATGTACAGTGTGAAATCACCGGCTATAGCCCTGTAATTGTGGAATTTTTACCTGCTGGGTGTACGTACAATATTAAGGTACAGTGTGGTATCACCGGCTGTTGTCCTGTGATTGTGGGATTGTTACCTGACAAGTTTATATACAGTAGTAATGTACAGTGTGATATCACCAGCTGTTGTCCTGTAGTTATGGGATGGTGTTACCTGTGGGGGTATATACAGTAGTAATGTACAGTGTGATATCACCGGCTGTAGTCCTGTAGTTATGGGATGGTGTTACCTGCAGGGGGTATATACAGTAGTAATGTACAGTGTGATATCACCGGCTGTAGTCCTGTAGTTATGGGTATATACAGTAGTAATGTACAGTGTGATATCATCGGCTGTTGTCCTGTAGTTATGGGATGGTGTTACCTGCCGGGTATAAACAGTAGTAATGTACAGTGTGATATCACCGGCTGTTGTCCTGTAGTTATGGGATGGTGTTACCTGCCGGGGGTATATACAGGTGTAATGTACAGTGTGATATCACCGACTGTTGTCCTGTAGTTATGGGATGGTGTTACCTGCGGGGGGTATATACAGTAGTAATGTACAGTGTGATATCAACGGCTGTTGTCCTGTAGTTATGGGATGGTGTTACCTGCCGGGTTATAAACAGTAGTAATGTACGTGTGATATCATCGGCTGTTGTCCTGTAGTTATGGGATGGTGTTACCTGCCGGGTTATAAACAGTAGTAATGTACGTGTGATATCATCGGCTGTTGTCCTGTAGTTATGGGATGGTGTTACCTGCCGGGGGTATATACAGTAGTAATGTACGTGTGATATCAACGGCTGTTGTCCTGTAGTTATGGGATGGTGTTACCTGCGGGGGTATATACAGTAGTAATGTACAGTGTGATATCATCGGCTGTTGTCCTGTAGTTATGGGATGGTGTTACCTGCCGGGGGTATATACAGGAGTAATGTACAGTGTGATATCACTGGCTGTTGTCCTATAGTTATGTGATGGTGTTACCTGCGGGGATATGTACAGCAGTAATGTACAGTATGATATCACCGGCTGTTGTCCTGTAGTTATTGGATGGTGTTACCTGCCGGGGTATATACAGTAGTAATGTACAGTGTGATATCACCGGCTGTTTTCCTGTAGTTATGGGATGGTGTTACCTGCGGGGTGTATATACAGTAATATACAGTGTGATATCACCGGCTGTTGTCCTGTAGTTATGGGATGGTGTTACCTGCCGGCATATATACAGTAGTAATGTATAGTGTGATATCTCCGGCTGTTGTGCTGTAGTTATGGGATGGTGCTACCTGCCGGGGTATATACAGGTGTAATGTACAGTGTGATGTCATTGGCTGTTTTCCTGTAGTTATGGGATGGTGTTACCCACTGGGGGTATATACAGGTGTAATGTACAGTGTGATGTCATCGGCTGTTGTTCTGTAGTTATGGGATGAGGTTACCTGCCGGGAGTATATACAGGTGTAATGTACAGTGTGATGTCATCGGCTCTTGTCCTGCAGTTATGGGATGAGGTTACCTGCTGGGGGTATATACAGGTGTAATGTACAGTGTGATGTCATCGGCTGTTGTTCTGTAGTTATGGGATGAGTTTACCTGCTGGGGGTATATACAGGTGTAATGTACAGTGTGATGTCATCGGCTGTTGTTCTGTAGTTATAGGATGAGGTTACCTACCGGAGGTATATACAGGAGTAATGTACAGTGTGATGTCATCGGCTGTTGTCCTGCAGTTATGGGATGAGGTTACCTGCCGGGGGTATATACAGGTGTAATGTACAGTGTGATATCATCGGCTGTTGTGCTGCAGTTATAGGATGGTGTTACCTGCCGGGTATATACAGTAGTAATGTACAGTGTGATATCACCGGCTGTTGTCCTGTAGTTATGGGATGGTGTTACCTGCCGGGGGTATATACAGTAATAATGTACAGTGTGATATCATCGGCTGTTGTCCTGTAGTTATGGGATGGTGTTACCTGCCGGGGGTATATACAGGTGTAATGTACAGTGTGATATCACCGGCTGTTGTCCTGTAGTTATGGGATGAGGTTACCTGCCGGGGGTATATACAGGTGTAATGTACAGTGTGATATCACCGGCTGTTGTCCTGTAGTTATGGGATGAGGTTACCTGCCGGGGGTATATACAGGTGTAATGTACAGTGTGATGTCATCGGCTGTTGTCCTGCACTTATGGGATGAGGTTACCTGCCGGGGGTATATACAGGTGTAATGTACAGTGTGATGTCATCGGCTCTTGTCCTGCAGTTATGGGATGAGGTTACCTGCTGGGGGTATATACAGGTGTAATGTACAGTGTGATGTCATCGGCTGTTGTCCTGTAGTTATGGGATGATGCTACCTGCCGGGGGTATATACAGGTGTAATGTACAGTGTGATGTCATCGGCTGTTGTTCTGTAGTTATGGGATGAGTTTACCTGCTGGGGGTATATACAGGTGTAATGTACAGTGTGATGTCATCGGCTGTTGTTCTGTAGTTATGGGATGAGGTTACCTACCGGGGGTATATACAGGTGTAATGTACAGTGTGATGTCATCGGCTGTTGTCCTGCAGTTATGGGATGGTGTTACCTGCCCAGAGTATATCGTATTTCTGTGTTTTGTGACATCACAGGGGAGCACTGTTGCTCGGTGACTGGTGACTGTTTGTTGTGAGTCACCCGGTGACAGACATCAGGCCTCCGTGCAGTAACAGTAAGGATCAGGCTGACAGTTGGGATACTCCACCCTGCTGCTGGGGGTCGTGGATTTCCCGGAGTCACATTACAACGGACAGATGGCATCCAGGAGTGCAGGCACCCTCATCACCCACAACAATGCCACCTACATCCCACCTGCTCTCATGCCTGGGTAAGCAGTATATTGTCAGAAACAGGTCGGAGTTAACCCCTTCATCACCTTTCCTTGTACTTTTAAGGCAGTGTAATTAATTATACAGTCAGCCTTAACGCTGTGGGAGATGCTTTACAGTGCAGCGTGACTTTCCGAAAACTACAGCACAATCGCAAACCATAGATAACATACACAACCAGAAAAAAAGTAATTTACCAACACAGTCCTAGAGGTGAAACACAGCAGCTGCTGAACCCAGTACGAGACGCCCCCCAGTGTCAGCCGGAGACACCGCAGGTCCGGTCTTCTTTAAGTATAGAAAACTTTACTTGCAGATGGTTACAGTGTAGATGAATCTGCAGAGCATCGCTCCTCCACCTCCTGAGATACATAGTGATATATCCTGCAGATTATTACACCACTGACCTTTCTGCAGAGCATCGCTCCTCCACCTCCTGACAGATACAGTGCATTGTGAAAGTATTCAGCCCCCTGGAACTTTTCAACCTTTTCCCACTTATCATGCTTCAAACATAAAGATACCAAATGTACATTTTTGGTGAAGAATCAACAACAAGTGGGACACAATTGTGAAGTTGAATGAAATTTATTGGTTATTTTAATTTTTTGTTGAAATTCGAAAAGTGGGGCGTGCAATATTATTCGTCCCCTTTAACTTAATACTTTGTTGTGTCACCTTTTGCTGCGATTACATTTATTTAAAAAGACCACAAATCAGCTGTAAAGTATGTGAACCCCACATACAGCAGCTTAAATCTCCTCACCTTACAATCGAATGGTGACATTAACCCTTTGTTAGATTAACCCACTCGCCACCGCTACAGGGCAATGGGAAGCCCATGCATTTTTAAACAACGAATTAACCCCTTAAAATAACAACTACAACTCCCAAATTTTGCACACAAACCCTCATCTAATTATTAGTCAGGGACATAGAAAAAAACATGAAATGAAATGCTTTACTGAGTGTAAACCATGTGTCATCTCATGTCGGGTTGGGGAAGGATTTGATAGAAGCCGGCAATTGAATTAGCGGCTATTCTGCTATGAAGAACTCTGGGAAATATAAATATTATATATATATATATATATATATATATATATATATATATATATATATATATATTATATTTGTCTCAATGACATGTATGTATATATATATATATATATATATATATATATATATATATATATATATATATATACTGTGTATATGTATATATATATATATATATATATATATATTCTATGTGTATATATCTATTCTTTCTTTCTTTATTAAACCTGTCAGTGTGATGTTACTGTATAGCGCACTGAATTGCCGGCTTTTCTAAAGACACCGGGTGCGTATTTCTCGCAAGTCACATGTGTGGTCCGTGTGTAATCCGTATTTTTTGCGCACCCATAGACTTGCATTGGCGTACTACGGGCGTAGTACGCTGACAGTCACAGCATGCTGCCATTGGCACGGACCGTAGAAATATACGGCTGATGGGAGCTGCCCCATAGAGAATCATTGGTCCGTGTGGAATGCGTGGTGCTAGCGCCTCTCACTCGTCCGTATTCCTCGCCAGTGTGACCCCGGCCTTCCTGTTATATTCGCAGCAGCGAAGGAAGCTGAGATCTGGGGTTCTGTATGTCGGGTTCTTACTTATCAGATCTTCGTTAGCTTTGTTCTGTTATATTCACAGTGGTGAAGGAAGCTGAGATCTGGGGTTCTGTATGTCGGGTTCTTACTTATCAGATCTTCGTTAGCTTTGTTCTGTTATATTCACAGTGGTGAAGGAAGCTGAGATCTGGGGTTCTGTATGTCGGGTTCTTACTTATCAGATCTTCGTTAGCTTTGTTCTGTTATATTCACAGTGGTGAAGGAAGCTGAGATCTGGGGTTCTGTATGTCGGGTTCTTACTTATCAGATCTTCGTTAGCTTTGTTCTGTTATATTCACAGTGGTGAAGGAAGCTGAGATCTGGGGTTCTGTATGTCGGGTTCTTACTTATCAGATCTTCGTTAGCTTTGTTCTGTTATATTCACAGCAGTGAAGGAAGCTGAGATCTGTAATGCTGTATGTACAAGGGGTCCTGGCACCTTAGTGCTATTTTTTTTTACTGTCGCTGCACCTGATTTCATGTAAGGCCCTAAAAGCTGAGATCTAGGCTGCTGTATGTGGTCCTGACACTGCAGAGTCTCTACTCTCCCTTCAGTCGCTTTTCTTGAAGTTGTTTTCACAGGAGCCTGGGACGATGAGCTCTGGGGTGCTGTATGTCGAGCTTCGCGCCATCTTGCTCTGCGGGGGTCCTCACACTCTAGTTTTCCCACCTTGGTAGGAAACACTGATCAGTGTGACAGGATGAGAATTCAACATACAGGACCCAATAGCAGATCTTCCATTGATTGAAAGACGGAGTGTCAGAAATTAGAGTTTTTCTGACTCGTGCGGAGTTCTGTTAATTAATCGTTCAGGCTCGTTATGTGTCGCTGCGACGTCGCGGCACCATGCGAGTGAATGGGACTGTATTGTGGCCCCCTCGGGCGCAGCGACACAGAATCCGACCCCAACCACTTTGTAGCCGTCTTTGGTCGTGCGACTTGTATCGTGGCCATGGTCGCTGCATGGCCCCAGCCTTCGTTTTCGGGGGGGGGGGGGCCGTGGCGGCCTCTTGGTGGCTGCATGCTCACTGCTGCGTATCTCCTGGCCCCGGGGGGCCGCAGAGCCGCGATCTGCAGACGGTTATTGTCCGGAACAAGAAAAACTTTATTGCCGTTTAATTAGTTCCATTCAATTACTTATTTATTACGTATCCATTATTGATGGCGGCAGCGCGTCCCCGGCCCGGATCACACGTTATGCTCTGAAACGCGCTGTCAGTGCCGATACTCAGCGAGATCTAGGGCTGGACGAGGTGCTGCGGGCTCTTAAAGGGGAAGTGCAATGAAAATCCACAGACTTTCCCTTTAAGGCCGGGGTCACACTTGCGAGCGCAATAAGAGGAACTCACACGAGTCTCTTGCATCAACACCTTTAATGGGGCTGAGACTGGACTGGCTAGCGGGTGCCGTCACCTCCCATTATAGTCCCTAAAGTGGAACCTAAAAAGTTATCCAGGAGGTTATTCCCTTCCCCAAATGTTTTGATGACCATTTCCCTGTGTTTTTTTTCAGCGGGGAAAAAAAGGCCCATATACCTTTGTTTTTGAGGTTGCACAGAAAACATTTACTTTCAGTGAATCTCTTCCGATTTCTACAGTGGCATTGGGATGTTCCGTTCCCCATATTGGGACATTTCTGCCGCAGTTGCAGAATCTTACAAACAGTCGGATGAGGAATGCAAAGTTCACAACGTGCTTATTTCTGTGCGCTACATGGAAATGTCTATAACACCCTCTCCACTGCTGTTCCTATAACACTCGGTGGTCCGGGGCGTTAACATTTACACAATCATCCTGTTAAATTGTCGATACCACAGCAGAACGCTCTGGTGACCAGGTGGGTCGGTTTCATACAGTCTGCGGAACGCTCTGCTGACCTGGTGTGTCACTGTCATACAGTTTTTGGAACGCTCTGGAAACCGGGTGGGTCACTTCAATATGGTCTTCAGAGCGCTCTGTTGACCGGGTGGGTCACTTTTGCATGGTCTTTAGTACGCTTTGGTGACCAGGTGGGCACTTTAATACGGTCTTCGGAATGCTCTGTTGACCAGGTGGGTCACTTTCATACCGTTTTCAGAACGCTCTGGAAACCTGGTGGGTCACTTCAATATGGTCTTCAGAACGCTCTGTTGACCGGGTGGGTCACTTTTGTATGGTCTTTAGATCTTTAGAACACTCTGTTGACCAGGTGGATCACTTTGATAACGTCTTCGGAATGCTCTGTTGACCGGGTGGGTCACTTTTCTATGGTCTTTAGAACTCTCTGGTGACCAGGTGGGTCACTTTGATACCGTCTTCGGAATGCTTTGTTGACCAGGTGGGTCACTTTACTATGGTCTTTAGAACTCTCTGGTGACCAGGTGGGTCACTTTCATACGGTCTTTGGAATGCTTTGTTGACCGGGTGGGTCACTTTTGTATGGTCTTTAGAACTCTCTGGTGACCAGGTGGGTCACTTTCATACGGTCTTTGGAATGCTTTGTTGACCAGGTGGGTCACTTTACTATGGTCTTCGGAACGCTTGCAGCTCGGTAACATTTGATTTACACTTCTCATACTCTAAAACACCAAACGCTATCTCTTCCATGGTCGGCATTTTGCCACCTGGCGAGTCACAAGCAAGTCTACAAGTGTGACTTACAGACTCTGAGATTTCGCTCGCCTCATCACTGAACACTAGACAGGAAGCAAATTCGTCATGTTCCATTATTACCTGAGAAAGGTGCATAGAATTCACATTGGACGCCGGAAATGTTGTAATAGCTGTATACGATGCGGTTTCTGCCACAGTTGCAGAATCTTACAAACAGTTGGCTGAGGAATGCCAAGTTCACATAGTGTCGATTTCTATGGGCTACGTCCAAATGTCTCTAAAACTCTCTCCACTGCTGTTCCTATAACACTCGGTGGTCCGGAGCTTTTACGTTTACACATTCATGCTGTTAAATTGTTGATACCACCGCAGAACACTCTGGTGACCTAGGCTGGTGGGTCTCTTTCATCTGGTCTTCAGAACGCTCTGGTGCCCTGGTGGGTCTCTTTCATCTGGTCTTCGGAACGCTCTGGTGACCTGGTGGGTCACTTTCATACGGTTTTCGGAATGCTCTGGTGACCTGGTGGGTCGCTTTCATCTGGTCTACGGAACGCTCTGGTGACCTGGTGGGTCACTTTCATACGGTTTTCGGAACGCTCTGCTGACCTTGTGGGTCTCTTTCATCTGGTCTTCAGAACGCTCTGGTGCCCTGGTGGGTCACTTTCATACTGTTTTCGGAATGCTCTGGTGACCTGGTGGGTCACTTTCATACAGTTTTTGGAACACTCTGGTGACCTGGTGGGTCTCTTTCATACGGTCTTTGGAATGCTTTGTTGACCGGGTGGGTCACTTTTGTATGGTCTTTAGAACTCTCTGGTGACCAGGTGGGTCACTTTCATACGGTTTTCGGAACGGTCTGCTGACCTTGTGGGTCTCTTTCATCTGGTCTTCAGAACGCTCTGGTGCCCTGGTGGGTCTCTTTCATCTGGTCTTCGGAACGCTCTGGTGACCTGGTGGGTCACTTTCATACAGTTTTCGGAACTCTCTGGTGACCAGGTGGGTAACTTTCATACGGTCTTTGGAATGCTTTGTTGACCGGGTGGGTCACTTTTGTATGGTCTTTAGAACTCTCTGGTGACCAGGTGGGTCACTTTCATACGGTTTTCGGAACGGTCTGCTGACCTTGTGGGTCTCTTTCATCTGGTCTTCAGAACGCTCTGGTGCCCTGGTGGGTCTCTTTCATCTGGTCTTCGGAACGCTCTGGTGACCTGGTGGGTCACTTTCATACGGTTTTCGGAACGCTCTGCTGACCTTGTGGGTCTCTTTCATCTGGTCTTCGGAACGCTCTTGTGACCTGGTGGGTCACTTTCATACGATCTTCGGAACGGTCTCTGCTCGGTAACAATTGATTTACACTTCTCATACTCTAAAACCCAAATGTTTCCTCTTCCATGGTCGGCATTTTGCCACCTGGCGAGCCACGGGTGATTCTGCGTGTGCGACTTACAGACTCTGAGATGTGACCTTTCGATACGTTATTATTACAAACGGGTGACGTTTATATCTTTGCAGGAATATGTATGCAGAAGCCGATGAATCTTTTATAATCACCCTGTACGGTCATGGACACCCTTTTTGGAAAGCCCTTGCCTCCCTGGTTCCCCTGCCTCTGGCACACGTCCTGCCGATGTCATGGCTCAGATGATAACAAATCCTGGTTTCTTCGCCGGAATGGAAACGAGCGCAGTTTTCTTAGTGACGATGAATATTTCATCGGCTGCGTTACATAATCCGGGACTGGGGATCGCGTTACTGGATCACCTAACAAGACGCGGCACTTACACTGCAGCCTCCTGGCATCACCAGGGGAAAAGCAAGCGGGAAAAGTGCATTTACCCATCCTGACCCCATTCCAGGGATTACGTACGTTCTTCTGGAAGCCTAAAGAGGCACTCTGAGCAGAGAGCAGTCGGAGGAGGAGAAGGAGGACCGCCATTTCCTGCAATTACAATTTACTAACAATGGCGCAAAGTGCGGACATATCACTTTTAAGCATTTTACACATTTCACTTCCGCACCAATTATCCTGCAGCAATTTACAACTTCTGTAAAGTCCATGGACACCAGCAAACATTGCACTGCATGTGTTTGGGGCTAAAACTAATTTTTGCTTTAAAAAATGTTGCACTGTTCGGCTTTCACAGGTTCTTTATTTCCCTCCACATTGTTGGCTGCAGAATGAGTTAAATGAGTATCTGTCAGTGAGCGCCTTTTGATAGGAGAGTTTCTAAGTTTAGCTGTTTCAGATCTAATGACCTATCCCTGGTGATCTATTTATTTACCTTACTCACTTATATCACCATCATAGTCCGCAGCGCTGTACAGACCTCATCATCACTGTCCCGATTGGGGCTCACGATCTGGATTCCTCATCAGTCTTTGGAGTGTGGGAGGAAAATCACGCAAAAACGAGGAGAACATACAAACTCTTTGCTGATGTCGTCCTTGGTGGAATTTGAACCCAGGACGGCAATACTAACCTCTGAGCCACCGTGCTGCCCATATCTATCCCTGGTGATCTAGTGTTTACTACTCCATTATTGTGAGTACCTAGGGGACCAGTATTGGATCCTCTTCCCCAGATTTTCACTAACCGCCTCTGTCGATTTAAGTTGTTTTTTCTACGCAGGACCCCCCAGAGAGGCAGATATTATGTATGGTAGTCTGAGGGTTAGTAAAAAACTTATCTGATTGCCTGGTGTGATATGCTATGCAGATATCATTTTGTGTATATTTCTATTTCACTGTTTTTCTTGTTGCCTTGTATGTCTGCAGCCTGACTGTATCTATGTCTCTTGATGACCCCCTGTAGTTCCTTAATCCCCAAGGCACCTTTGTCAGGTCTGGGATGCCTGAAAACCGCCCCAACCTGTCTGACTAACCCTGGACACAAGCAGGGGGTGGGGAGGACAGGAGGGGGGAAGTCAGTTCCTGTGTGGTAAGCATCATGTGAATACAGCACATCAGAGAGAAGGAACCCTATGGACTTTTTATCCTCTGGCTGCTGGATTATTGGACTCTCATCTCCTTGGACATTCATCCTGTTAGTGAACTGCATTTGTGTTCTGGACTATTGCATCCTCAGTGTGGTGGATTGTTTATGGACCTTCTAATTCTGCCTATAATAAAGGTCTTGGGATTGTTCACACGTCCCTCGCTTTCTTGATTGTGTGGTATCGGAGAAGGACCCTGTGACACCTGGTAATATAGACATTCTGTGCCCAAGGTGGGGGGAATTTGTAAATTTTCCTGGAGGTCTAGAGGTGTAAAAACAATCCAGAGACGCCCATGGCCCTGGTGTCTGGAGGGACATCAGACAGTAATGATCATAGACATCTAGTACCGTCCCTTCGGTGCAGAGAGGTCCTGTAACTTTACAATTGCTCCCCGTGACGTCCCTGGTGGGATAGTGTTTTCTTGAAGCAATTCAAACAATAAGATGAAAATAAAAATAGTTTTCTCCCTGGCGTCCACTCTGTACCACAGGCTCCTCCTAGCACGTGCAGCCATTTGTTACCCCCTCAATAGATGGATTTGCTTTGCTCTCGGCGCCCACCATTATCCACCGATTTCCCCCTCATTTAATAAACATAATTCAGTGAAATCCAAGAACTCGTCGCTCCCAGAAGGACAAATACATGGAGACGTCGGGCGACGATTTACATTGTGTTCGCCTGTTATTTCTCTGTTCTATTCAGTGACAACCTGGGGGGAACAATGGGGGTGACGCACTACAGAACCCAGCAGCCCCTTCATTTACAGACCTGCGGAGCGTTACACTGCGTGTGCTCTGCTCACCCGCTGCAGCACACATCTATATACAGCGGAAGCAGAGCAATGTCAGAAAGACGGTAACGCAAAACGGATCAGGAGGCAGAAAAGCATCGGAGCAGGAAAGAGTGTAAAAAATACAGAATGTTCCTGCTCTGTAAAGAAACAAGAGACACGAGCAGCCGCGTGTGACAGAGGCAACCAATTATCAATCCGCTATATCCCGGTGCTGCAATATAGACAAAGTATATCCAAAGAGGGGCTATCTGCAAGAATATAACTACTATAATCCTGCCCCTATGTACAAGAATATAACTACTATAATACTGCCCCTATGTACAAGAATATAACTACTATAATGCTGCCCTCTATGTACAAGAATATAACTACTATAATACTGCTCCTATGTACAAGAATATAACTACTATAATACTGCTCCTATGTACAAGAATATAACTACTATAATCCTGCCCCTATGTACAAGAATATAACTACTATAATACTGCCCCTATGTACAAGAATATAACTACTATAATGCTGCCCTCTATGTACAAGAATATAACTACTATAATACTGCTCCTATGTACAAGAATATAACTACTATAATACTGCCCCTATGTACAAGAATATAACTACTATAGTACTGCCCCTATGTACAAGAATATAACTACTATAATACTGCTCCTATGTACAAGAATATAACTACTATAATACTGCTCCTATGTACAAGAATATAACTACTATAATACTGCTCCTATGTACAAGAATATAACTACTATAATACTGCTCCTATGTACAAGAATATAATTACTATAATACTGCCCCTATGTACAAGAATATAACTACTATAATACTGCTCCTATGTACAAGAATGTAACTATAATACTGCCTCCTATGTACAAGAATATAACTACTATAATACTGCCTCCTATGTACAAGATTATAACTACTATAATACTGCCTCCTATGTACAAGAATATAACTACTATAATACTGCTCCTATGTACAAGAATGTAACTACTATAATATTGCCTCCTATGTACAAGAATATAACTACTATAATACTGCCTCCTATGTACAAGATTATAACTACTATAATACTGCCTCCTATGTACAAGAATATAACTACTATAATACTGCTCCTATGTACAAGAATATAACTACTATAATACAGCCCCTATATACAAGAATATAACTCCTATAATACTGCCCCTATATACAAGAATATAACTACTATAATACTGCCCCCTATGTACAAGAATATAACTCCTATAATACTGCCCCCTATGTACAAGAATATAACTCCTATAATACTGCCCCTATGTGCAAGAATATAACTACTATAATACTGCCCCCTATGTACAAGAATATAACTACTCTAATACTGCCCCTATGTACAAGAATATAACTATTATAATACTGTTCCTATGTACAAGAATATAACTACTATAATACCGCTCCTATGTACAAGAATATAACTACTATAATACTGCTCCTATATACAAGAATATAACTACTATAATACTGCCCCTATGTACAAGAATATAACTACTATAATACTGCTCCTATGTACAAGAATATAACTACTATAATACTGCTCCTATGTACAAGAATATAACTACTATAATACCGCTCCTATGTACAAGAATATAACTACTATAATACTGCTCCTATATACAAGAATATAACTACTATAATACTTACCCCTATGTACAAGAATATAACTACTATAATACTGCTCCTATCGGGGACAGTGATGATAATGTGTGCAAACTCTAAAGTGTGGCGCAATATGTTAGCGCTATACTGTATAAAAATAAAGATTATTAATATTATTATCACGCTGAAAGACACATCCACGTTTCATCTTCAATGGCCTTGCTGATGGAAAGAGGTTTGCACTCAAAATCTCACGATACATGGCCCCATTCTTTCATGTACACGGATCAGTCGTCCTGGTCCCTTTGCAGAGAAACAGCCCCAAAGCATGATGTTGCCACCCCCATGCTTCACAGTAGGTATGGTGCTCTTTGGATGCAATTCTACCAAATAGTTGTACTTTCGTTTCATCACACCATAGGACATTCTCCCAATACTCTTCTGGATAGTCCAAATGCTCTGTAGCAAATTTCAGGCAGGCCTGGACATGTACTGGCTTAAGCAGGGGGACACGTCTGGCACTGCAGGATCTGAGCCCCTGGCGGCATAGTGTGTTACTGATGGTAGCCTTTGTTACGGTGGTCCCAGCTCTATGCAGGTCATTTACTAGGTCCCCCCATGTGCTTCTGGGATTTTTGCTCACCGTTCTTCTTATCATTTTGACCCCACGGGGTGAGCTCTTGCGTGGAGCCCCAGATCGAGGGAGATTATCAGTGGTCTTGTATTGCTTCCATTTTCTTATTATTTCTCCCACAGTTGATTTCATTCAACCAAGCTGTTTGCCTATTGCAGATTTAGTCTTCCCAGCCTGGTGCAGGGCTACAGTTTTGTTTCTGGTGTCCTACGACAGTTCTTTGGTCTTCACCATAGTGGAGTTTGGAGTGTGACTGTTTGAGGTTGTGGACAGGTGTCTTTTATACTGATAAGTTCAAACAGGCGCCATTACTACAGGTAATGAGTGAAGGACAGAGGAGCCTCTTAAAGAAGAAGTTACAGGTCTGGGAGAGCCAGAAATCTTGCATGTTTTTAGGTGACCAAATACTTATTTTCCACCATTATTTGAAGTTTCAACTTTTTTCAAACACATTAATTAGAATAACTTACAATGGGGGTGTAAGAGGTAAGGTTTCTCCCTGTAGAGAGTGACATGCCAGGATTGGCATGCCAGTAGTGATTTCTTCTGTGTCGTGTGAAGTCTCTGGGATTTCTGCTCATATACAGTAGGTTGTTGATTGGAGACCCCATTTTCTTACGTGGAAGGTCATCGGTAATTTTCCTTCTCAATTATTTTCTGTTTGAGCAGGTATCGTGGCCATGTCCCAACCGCAGCCTTCACTTATGGGGACACCTACGGGAACACCACAGCGCAATGCTTCCAGGATTTCCGCTCTGCGGCACTGAGCACCAGTCAGAGTCCGTACTATAAGGGGGGGCAGTTTCCAACGTGTTTCTCTAATGACCCCGCTCTGGTGATCGGTAACCGCTCCCGAGGTTGGGACAGATTTCTACATAGTCCGACCTGGTCTCGATTCAACGTAGATCATGACCGCACACGAGAACTGGACCAGTTCATGAAGGTTGGTGACATTTATTCACAACATATGATATATACATAGTAAAGCATGACGGAGACCCTCAAGGGTCCTGTGAAGAGCAGCAGAGTCGGATATCAAGCCCTGAGAGGGAGGTGCCGTGTGGCGCTTCTGGTTATGTTGTTTCGTAACAGCGCACCGTGTGGTCAGAGGCAGTATTGCAGGAAGTCTGAATAATGCAAGCTCTTCCATCTGATGCTGGTTTTGCATTCAGTACAGGCAGGCTCAGCTTCAGGACAATCCCTAAAGTGGACAGATCCCCTAAGTATGCCAAAATCGGGACAGTGACGCTTACGGGAAGTCTATATTACAGAAGCGGTGACGTCTGATGTTGTTTCAGAGCGCGCAGAGGCACCGGGATCACTACAAGGACCAAACGGGCACCGTGCACCAAGTACCGCACTTCATCCTTCCCGTCCAGAATGAGGAAACCTACCTGCTACCCCAGCAGATGTGAGTTATTGAGACCGGCCACACTGGGCTACAAACCTCAGGGTGTGTTCACACTTTGTATTCAGACGCAGTTTTGTCACAGTTTTCCTAAATCGTTGCAAAGCTGCAATGTTTTTTAATTTGCTGTGTTTGAAAAGTGGATGAGGAGAGAGAGAGAGAAGAGAGAGAGAAGAGGAGAAAGAGAGAGAGAAGAGGAGAGTGAGAGAAGAGGAGAGAGAGGAGAAAAAGAGAGAGGAAAGAGAAGGGAGAGAAAGAGGAGAGGAGAGAGAGAGAAAGAGAGGAGAGCGAGGAGAGAGATGAGAGAGAAAGAGAGGAGAAAGAGAGGGGAGAGAAAGAGAGAGGGGAGAGAGAGGGGGGAGGGAGAGAGAGGAGAGAGAGAGAGAGAGAGAGAGAGAGAGAGAAGGGAGGGAGGGAGAGAGAGAGAAGGGAGGGAGAGAGAGAGAGAGAGAGAAGGGAGGGGGAGAGAGAGAGAGAGAGAGAGAGAGAGAGAGAGAGAGAGAGAGAGAGAGAGAGAGAGAGAGAGAGAGAGAGAGAGAGAGAGAGAGAGGAGAAAAATCCGCCGGTAAGGCAAGTCTATGGGGAAAAAAAAAGGATCTGTTTTTTTCTATAAACGGCGGATTTTGACTGACGTCAAATAGCTGAAGTGTGAAACAGGCCTTAGGAGGACGAGGTTTGAAAAGATTTTGGCATCTGAAAATTTCCTTTCTCATGTAGAAAGCCAATATTTGATGAGGGAAATTAGAAAGGTGAACGCCGGTGACGAGATATCAACCTTCTATGATCTCACTGAATACTCAGGCTCCCTCATGCTTTACACTACAGCTTCACTTTATTGGGGCACAGTTCGGATAAGTGACTTATCTTAAGATACATTGTCTGTTGGAGTCTGGGGAAGTGTAAAATCTGCCTCCTGACCCACCATAGACTATGACTTCTGCTCAGTCCCCCCCTCCGTCATGCTTTACACTACAGCTCTGCTTCCTTATGGCAGAGACTCAGCCTGTGGTTCTGGTCAGGTAAGCGCCTGGCCTTGTCCTCAGGATGGTGGAAGCAGCAGCAGCAGCACCGTACATTGCATACCTGACGGTCTCTGACTTCCGTTAGTCCGGACATTCCAATAATCCATCTTCTGAGGGGATCCTGGACACTGGAGCTCTGCTGTCGTATCTCACATATTTATGTTTTGCCTTTTTTCCATTTCTAGGCTTTGACCATCATGAATGCCGATAAAATGAGGATCCCGACCCGACCGTGAAGACCTGAACGTATTGGGGTCCTCGGTGCATTATACCCCATTATCTCTGCTCCGCACCCTGCAATAAACGATGCGTTCCTGACTCCGGCCATGTCTCTCTAACTCCTTTAACACAATGACTACCTTGTCCGAGGGTGATCCTCGTGTCGTGAAAGAGTCAGAAGAAGCCAAATCCAGGGTCCTGAGGGCGAGTGGAGATTATGGGGCCTCCTACTATGAGGTCTGCTCCATACCCCCATTACCTGGATGGTATACTGTCACGGACGTGGTTTGTGGAACCACTGTGCCACGGACCGTGTAGAGCCTGGAGGGGGTGTTCTATAGAGCCTCTGATGGTGACGTTAGACTTGGCTCCCGATGAACACCAGGTGCCACTCCAGGGCAGACCAAAGGACGCGCAGCAGCTGGACCCAGAGGAAAGACTGGAGGGAGCAGCAGGCAGAGCTTGTATTAGAATGCAGCAGAGTTCGCATCAGAGTGCAGCAGGCAGGGATTTGCACCAGAGTGCGGCAGGGACTGGTATTCAACCAGGAAGGTTGCCCAGGCACCTCCCCAGTGGGGAGGAAGGAATAGATACATAATGCTTCTCAGCCATTGGCTGGGGAGGAAAAAGCAAGTTCACGCGCTGACCCCTTAAGAGGGCGGGAGTGTGCGTGCACGTGACCTAAGGACATGGCTGGAAGCATGCAGAGCATGAGGAAGGGGGAACCCACCGCAGTGAGGGTGAGTGAAGTGATATTCCGGAGACCCTGACTGTCAGAGCAGGGATCCGGCGTGGTGCTAACAGTATCCCATTCTAGGGGTCCCTTTATGTCTGCAAACAAAGGTGCGGCCCAGGGGATCACACTGCCCTTCAGCACTGTGGGGTGGAGGGCAAACAGTGGGGTCCTAGGATGGGAAATAGAGGGGGGCTACATCGATAATCATGTGATACTGGCTGCACATTGTTATTGGCTCTTGCGGATATGACCAATATGATCATTCCGATCCCGCTGCCCGACTGATCCCACCCCAAAGTGTGCGGTTTAACAACCTTCCAGGGTTGGGGTATAACGTGTCCCGATTTTAAGCATTAAGGTGTTAGTAAGTAAGTACACCTCCAGCGGATAACGCCTGTCTCCACGTGTATCAGAACTCCAGTCACATCCAGAGCTGCACTCACTGCAGTTTCTTGGTGGTTTTACCTAGGACTGCAGTATATTCCCTCCGTCGCACCCGGTTCTGCGGCATATTCTGCTGTATGACGTGAAGCAGCAGAGAGCTGTGCATTATACGGATCCGACTACGCAGCGAGGAGGTTTGCTAGTAGGAAGCCAAGAGAATTGTGAATGCAGCTCCGGGGGCGAGTCATAATGGAAGTAACAATAAGGCAAAGATGCAGATTGTGTTGTGTGTATTCAGGGTTCACTTACTTACCAGCAGAGACACCTGTGGTAGACGTGTCATGGATACGGCCTCTGTATTATGCCATGTATCACACGCAGAGCTGTGACCTTCACCCCTCATCTCATTATTCTTTATAGCACCTTTTCGACACCTCATTTTTCCGAGCAGCACTTGATTTCTTACATAGAGCGCAAATGAAACAACGCGGCCGCTTTTATATTCCACCCACATCAACTGCTTAAAATCCAGTTCACACTCACAGTAATAATAATAATAATAATAATAATAATAATAATAATAAATTTTATTTCTATAGCGCCGACATATTCCGCAGCACTGTACATTTCAGAGGGGATTTGTACAGACAATAGACATTACAGCATAACAATAATCACATACAGTAGATTATAACAGATACCAAGAGGAATGAGGGCCCTGCTCGCAAGCTTACAGTCTATGAGGAAAGAGGGAGACACGAAAGGTGGGTGGTAACAGTTGCCCTGATTGTATGGACCAGCCATAATGTTAAGTGTGTAACAGTACAGACACAGAGGGCTAATGGATGCATAAAGCATGTGGGGACATGATGCGGGGAACCGGGTTATGGGAAAACTTTTGACTGTGTCACACAGGGATAGATTAGGTTAATGTGTTGAGGCGATAGGCCAGTCTGAATAAATGCGTTTTCAGGGCACGCTTAAAATTGTGTGGATTGGGGACTAATTGTATTGACCTGGGAAGTGCATTCCAAAGAATTGGCGCAGCACGCGTAAAGTCTTGGAGACGGGAGTGGGAGGTTCTGATTATTGAGGATGCTAACCTCAGGTCATCAGCAGAACGGAGGGCGCGGGTAGGGTGGTATACTGAAACAAGGGAGGAGATGTAGGGTGGTGCTGAGCCATGGAGGGCTTTGTGGGTGAGGGCAATAAGTTTATACTGAATTCTGGAGTGGATGGGTAGCCAGTGTAATGACTGGCACAAGGTAGGGGCATCGGTGTAACGATTGGTGATCCTGGCTGCAGCATTCAAGACAGATTGGAGAGGGGAGAGTTTGGTAAGAGGGAGACCGATTAGAAGAGAGTTACAATAGTTGAGACGAGAATGAATAAGAGAAACAGTAAGAGTTTTTGCAGAGTCAAAAGTAAGAAAAGGTGGAATTCTAGAAATGTTTTTGAAATGCAGATAACAAGAGCGAGCCAGTGATAGGATGTGGGGGGCAAAGGAAAGCTCGGAATCAAGTATGACCCCAAGACAGCGGGCATGTTGCTGGGGAGTAATAGTGGAACCACACACGGAAATGGCAATGTCGGGTATAGGTACATTAGTAGCGGGAGGAAACACCAGGAGTTCAGTCTTTGACAGGTTCAGTTTCAGATATAGTGAGGACATGATGTCAGACACAGAGTTTAGACAATCGCCGGTGTTTTCTAGAAAGGCAGGCGTGATGTCAGGAGAAGAAGCGTATAATTGGGTGTCATCAGCATAGAGATGGTACTGGAAACCAAATCTACTGATTGTTTGACCAATAGAGGCAGTGTACAAGGAGAAGAGGAGGGGACCTAGAACCGATCCTTGAGGAACCCCAACAGTAAGGGGAAGGTGAGAGGAGGAGGAACCGGCAAAAGAAACAGTAAAGGAGCGGTCAGAGAGATAGGAGGAGAACCAGGAGAGAACGGTGTCCTTGAGGCCAATGGAATGGAGCATAGTGAGGAGGAGCTGATGATCCACAGTGTCGAATGCTGCAGAGAGATCCAAGAGAATTAGCATGGAGTAGTGACCATTAGATTTAGCTGTTAGTAGATCATTAGAGACTTTAGTGAGGGCAGTTTCAGTAGAGTGTAGAGAGCGGAAACCGGATTGGAGAGGGTCAAGAAGAGAGTTATCAGAGAGACAGCGGATAAGACGGGAGTGGACCAGGCGTTCCAGGAGTTTAGAGATGAAGGGAAGATTAGAGACAGGTCTATAGTTAGCGGCACAGTTTTGGTCGGGGGATGGTTTTTTAAGTAATGGATGTATGATGGCATGCTTAAATGAGGAGGGAAAGATACCAGAAGAAAGAGAGAGGTTAAATATTTTAGTTAGGTGAGGGGTGACAGCAGGGGAAAGGGACTGGAGGAGATGTGACGGAAATGGGTCACTGGTGCAAGTGGTTGGGCAAGAAGATGCAAGGAGCCTGCTTACTTCTTCTTCTGTGACTTGTTCAAACTCAGAGAGTGAGCTAGATGCAGTGGGGGAGGGAGGACAGTGCATGGTATGAGGGGATTGGGAGATGATTTCCTGTCGGATATGATCAATTTTTTCTTAGAAGTATTTGGCCAGATCGTCAGTTCGAAGCTCTGTGGTTGGGGCCTGTACTCTTGGGTTGAGCAGGGAATGAAAAGTGTCAAAGAGACGTTTTGGGTTATTGGACAGTGAGGTGATGAGGGTGTTGAAATAGGCTTGTTTGGAGAGGTGAAGGGCAGTGTTGTATGTTCTAAGCATAAACTTATAATGGATGAAATCTTCGGGTAGATTGGATTTTCTCCACAGACGTTCGGCGCACCTGGAGCACCGCTGCAGGAAACGTGTTTGCAGGGTGTGCCAGGGTTGTTGCTGTCTTTGTCATGTTGTTCTATGCATAGGACGTGCAAATTCATCCAGGGCACTTTGAAGTGTTTCATTGTAATGCTTCAATGCAGAATCAGGACATGAGAGGGAGGAGATAGGGGCCAATGAAGACTGCAAGTTCTTCATAAGTTTCTGGGTGTTAATGGCCTGTATGTTTCTATAAGTCTGGACAGTGGGGGTGACCTGAGCGGCCTGGCAGTTCTTGATAGAGAATGAAAGAAGATTGTGGTCAGAGAGCGGGAGAGGGGAGTTTGTGAAATCATCAACTGCACAAAGCCGAGAGAAGACCAAGTCGAGGGAGTTTCCATCTTCATGCGTTGGAGAATTAGAAAGCTGCGAAAGGCCAAATGAGGAGGTTAGAGATAAAAGGTGAGTAGCAGATGGTGAGAGGGGAAGAGCAATGGGGATGTGGAAATCTCCCATGATGAGGGTAGGGATGTCACAGGAGAGAAAATGTGGAAGCCAAGTGGCAAAATGATCCAGGAACTGATGGGAGGGGCTGGGGGGATGATATACCACCGCCACTCGCATGGAGAAGGGGGTGTAGAGTCTGACAGCATGGACCTCAAAAGAAGGGAAGACTAGTGAGGATACTTGATACAGTACAGGGAGAATCCCTCCAGATCAGACGTGGTGGAGGATGCGGGCACGAGGTCACAGCACACGGCACCACATTACTCCCCCCGTGTTGTGCTGAGACTTCGGTCTTCTAGAGCTGTTCTGTCTTCAAGAGGATTTTCATACCCTTTGAGTTCTGATATAAGTATTATATCTGGGCCCATCACCTCTCACAAAGCGACTTCCCAATCTTGTGCGTGAAACTAGATGATGAGACAAAGAGCAAAAGCAAGACCAGGGAAGGTGGAGAACACAGGTAGCCAGAGAACAATGCTGAGGTCAGGATAGGTGGAGAACAGTGGTAGACAACAAGGCTGAGGTCAGGGCAGGTGGAGAACACAGGTATCCAGAGAACAATGCTAAGGTCAGGGCAGGTGGAGAACAGTGGTAGTCAGAGAACAAAGCTGAGGTCAAAGCTGCAGTCGGGGTGGGTGTTGACAGGATATTGCGAGTCGTTGAGGGAAAAACCTGAGCTGTACAGTAAATGTAAGGGTTAACACTAAGTACCAGGATTATTGAGGGGCCCTATATGTTTCTTCCTTGGGGCCCCTCTTCTCTATGTACCATACGCTGTACAGGGGGTCATCACATCAGAGTATATCCACTGCACTCGAGCCTCATGCTGTTATCAGCGCACAAGACCCCAATCTGTCGCTGTGCACCTACGAGACGCCGTCTCCTCTCAGCATCTGTCCACAGCTCCTGGGGGGGGTGCTCATTTATAGCTGCCATTCCTGGGGGGAATGTCTGATAATAAACCTCTCATCACTGCAGTATTACAGCTATACAGGGGCTGCGGCCACAGCAGACCCCAGTAGAGGCTCTTTCCCTTCCGACCATATAATTTTCATTTTCCCCATGTCCATTCAGTTCAGTAATAATCGCTCTGTCCATGCTGTATTGATCATCAGGCCCTTCGGCATTGAGCTTGTGCTAATATACACCAGCCAGACAGACCACGATGAGCTGCAGTGTAAAGCATGGAAGACAAAGCAACAATCTAAATCTATGATGATACGACAGAATTCATATCCTAGTCCAGTCATCTATCCCTCCAACATGTCATGATTTGAGAATGTCCACTGAAGATCCACAGACAATAAAGACATTAGATCCTGAAAACGTCCTGCCGGAGGCCACGTGCAGTCACTCATCATACCTGTATACCAACGGAAAAAAGCTATTATCCCTATTCATTGTAACTGCTGCAGATCCATTATGGGTTAATGGAGTCAGGGGCGCTGCGCACTCAGACTAATTGTTCTACATGGAGAAACCTTCAAAAAGAAAAAGAACCTGCGACACAATAAGTTCCCATTGTTACATGATGTCTACACATAAGATACACATCATGCACAGGCAGGCCCTGCTCCCAGGAAATGGTGGCCACGACTGTGGTGCCCTGATCTATGGCACCTTCAGTCATGGGCCTCAAACCGTGTAGTGCCCTGATCCATGGCACCTTCATTCCTGGTGCTCAGTCGTGTACTGCCGATCTATGGCACCTTCATACCTGGTGCTCAGTCGTGTAGTGCTCTGTTCTATGGCACCTTCATTCCTGGTCCTCAAATCGTGTAGTGCCCTGATCTATGGCACCTTCATTCCTGGTGCTTAATAGTGTAGTGCCCTGATCAACGGCACCTTCATTCCTGGTGCTTAATAGTGTAGTGCCCTGATCTATGGCACCTTCATTCCTGGTGGCTTCAGTACTCTTATCAGGAAATTCATAGTTTGTGCCGATCTGTAATAGCTTGGTCCCTGGTGTCCAGATGTTTGGTGGTCTAACACAGGATTTCCCTGTGCTCCAGTGTCCTGTATCAATTGGTGTGATCTGTGGCATCGAGTGATTTAGTGCCAGGATTTCCGCTGCTGTAGTGCCCCCAATCTCTGGCTCCCAGGGGTTTGGTGACCCCCAATCTCTGGCTCCCAGGGGTTTGGTGACCCCCAATCTCTGGCTCCCAGGGGTTTGGTGACCCCCAATCTCTGGCTCCCAGGGGTTTGGTGACCCCCAATCTCTGGCTCCCAGGGGTTTGGTGGCCCCCAATCTCTGGCTCCCAGGGGTTTGGTGGCCCCCAATCTCTGGCTCCCAGGGGTTTGGTGGCCCCCAATCTCTGGCTCCCAGGGGTTTGGTGGCCCCCAATCTCTGGCTCCCAGGGGTTTGGCGGCCCCCAATCTCTGGCTCCCAGGGGTTTGGCGGCCCCCAATCTCTGGCTTCCAGGGGTTTGGCGGCCCCGATCTCTGGCTTCCAGGGGTTTGGCGGCCCCGATCTCTGGCTTCCAGGGGTTTGGCGGCCCCGATCTCTGGCTTCCAGGGGTTTGGCGGCCCCGATCTCTGGCTTCCAGGGGTTTAGTGCCCCTGATCTCTGGTTTCCAGGGGTTTGGTGCCCTGGTTTCTGGTGTCCATGATATCCAGTAGTGTAGTGATTAGATATTAGGCATCATGGGCCCTGGTATTCAGGGGTTCAGTTTTCTGTTGTGTAGGCACCAGAAACAAAGTGTCCTGATATAGGGAATCCACTGGTCACCGGTATCCAGCAGTTCAGTATCCCAGACCCTGTTCTTGGTCCCTGTTTTCTAGTGGTCCCCTGCTCCAGTTCCTGAGGGTCTGAGCTTTACTTTAATGACAAGGTTGTGGCACAAAGCATCACAGACGGCCAGTGGGGGTTACCAGCAGGCAGGATGTCATTTCCATGTAGCGCCACCACAGGTATAATGAAGGAATTACAGATTCCTTGAACTCAATGGACTGTTTGTACTGGGCACAAATCACAATCTGCAGCCGGAGGGACTGAGACAAGACATGCTGGGACTTTTAGTTTCTGAATCGATATCACGAGGTCAACCCCGCTGATGTATATACAGGACGCACAGTATAAGCACAGGGGGTCACTGACTAATATACACACTGAGGGGGTGATGGACACGGGGAGATGTCCTTGAGACCCCCAATACATATCCTGCACTGATACGTTGTAACAACAAAGCATTAGAGCAGGAAAGATTTGTGCTGCCGATGTCATTATGCCATGGAGGATTATCTGCACTGATACACTGTAACAAACCCTCAGCTGTGAGAATCCTTAGCCAAGAATAGAAATAAGAACATTAAAATTCACTGACAGCAAAAACAGATGTTGAATTGTGGCTTTGGAAACTTGAGGGCACTAAAATACTAAGGAAATCATAAATTAATAGGGCAGATATGTGCAGGAGCGCGCGGCGCACAGTCAGGGGACGCGGGGGCGCGCGGCGCACAGTCAGGGGACGCGGGGGCGCGCGGCGCACAGTCAGGGGACGCGGGGGCGCGCGGCGCACAGTCAGGGGACGCGGGGGCGCGCGGCGCACAGTCAGGGGACGCGGGGGCGCGCGGCGCACAGTCAGGGGACGCGGGGGCGCGCGGCGCACAGTCAGGGGACGCGGGGGGCGCGCGGCGCACAGTCAGGGGACGCGGGGGCGCGCGGCGCACAGTCAGGGGACGCGGGGGGCGCGCGGCGCACAGTCAGGGGACGCGGGGGCGCGCGGCGCACAGTCAGGGGACGCGGGGGGCGCGCGGCGCACAGTCAGGGGACGCGGGGGCGCGCGGCGCACAGTCAGGGGACGCGGGGGCGCGCGGCGCACAGTCAGGGGACGCGGGGGCGCGCGGCGCACAGTCAGGGGACGCGGGGGCGCGCGGCGCACAGTCAGGGGACGCGGGGGCGCGCGGCGCACAGTCAGGGGACGCGGGAGCGCGCGGCGCACAGTCAGGGGACGCGGGAGTGTACAGTGCTGCAGTTTATGGTATTTTAGTGAATATTCTCAGGAAGAAAAAAAAACACCAGATTCAGCTGTATGGCCGCAGTCACAGCACTGAAAGCTGATAGTATCTCATATTCCGCAATTCAGTGGCTCACGCTGAGCACAGAATGGCCTGCACAACACTGCCACCATGTGGTTATGAGGGGTCACTGCACACAGCTGTAGAGAGAAGCAGAAAGTGTGTCACTGATACCTGCAGTCCTATGTAACATCACTGATAACGCTACGAGTACAGATAATGCAGTAGATGTCACCTGCAGTCCTATGTAACACCACAGATAACACAGTGATAACTCGCTGAGTACAGATAATGCAGTCTGGATGAATTACACCCCATTGTACTGAAGGAGATAGCAGAAGAAATTTTTGAATGTTGTTCCTATCTTCAAAAAGGAGAAGAAGGTGGACCCAGGCAACTATAGGCCGGTGAGTCTGACTTCTAGACCAGGAAAAATCTTTGAACAAATTATTACAGAAGATGTATGTAAAGGGGGTTTTACACATAGTGATATCGCTATGTGTGATACTTACCTCTGACCGGCTCCCCCGCTGTCCATCGCTGATCGCGCAGCTCCATTTCTCGTCGGGCGCTTCCTGCTGGGGCCGACGAGCGACACGCGGGAGGACGCCAGGATCGCTGCATGTGAAAGGTAAGTAACGACCGCTGTATCGCTGCTGCATCGCTGTGAGATCTTCCTGTGTGGCAGCTCACTAGCGACCATTTAGCGATGCACCAGCGATCCTGACCGGGTCGTACCGTGGTTGGGATCGCTGGTGCATCGCTAAGTGTAAAGGGGCCTTAAGTACCTGGATAAGAATGAAGTGATTAAACAGAGTCAGCATGGGTTTGTAACTAATAAGTCATGTCAGACTGTCACGGGGTCCTTCTCCGATATCACACAATCAACAGAGCAAGAGAAGAGTGAACAATTCCAAGACCTTTATTTAGGTAAAAATACAAAAGGTCCATATTCAGTCCACCACACAAAGGATAAGAGTCCAGAAGCTGAATATTGTTCAATAACAGGAAAAAAGCCCTGGGAAATGAGAGTCCAACAATCCAGCAACGGATAACATAGTCCTCATACTCTTCTTTCTCTCTGAGGTGCTGTGTTCACATCATGGTCTCACACAGGATCTGATCTCATGTCTCTCCTCCCTGATATTTTAAAAGTCCCTCTCCTCACTCACAGGTCAGGGGAAGGGGGGGGGGGTCTCAGGGGCTCATTGTTTCAACAAGCTAGGTCAGTATGTCATTAGCATATTAGCAAACAGTACAGTACTGTGGGGGCTGATATCAGATGGCAACAGCCATTCATCAACTAGCAAATAACAAGTCATCCTACATGAGAACACCATGAAAATCAGCAAAATATGAATACAAACAAAATGATACCCACATACCATATCCCACCATCACAACCTCTCCCCCCTCTTAATAAGTGAGCACTCTATGAGGTCTACACAGGCTTCTGGCCTGCTCACTTTACTTCACATTGCTCCACTGTTTATCGTTCCTTGTACAGTGGCCGGGGTTACAATAATCATGAGCACTTGTTGTCCTTCCATAAATTCCTGGCATTAGGGTCATACCAGGTTTTTATGACTGGACTTAGCTATTTGCTGATGTTCTTTAGCCAAGGTAACTAGCTGGGCGAGATGGTCTCTGAACTCTACAACATAGGGAATGAGCGGCATTCCAGTGTCTGAGATATCTCCCTCCAATTGTTCTTTCAGAAGAGTAAGAGGCCCATGGACCTTCAAGCCAAACAGATTGCTCCCCGGTGAGGTCCGGATGTCGTGAAGGGCCTGTAGTCGGGTGACTGCTCCCACAAAATGACACCAACTCCCCAATGTCGTTCCCAAGGGGGATATCTGCAGGAAGTCCTCCCATAACTCCAATCCAACACAGTTTTTCTCCAGAACCATAACCCAAACACACCAAAGCTCGCTGTATATATTTGCGGACACCCCCTGCCAGGACAATGGAAATTCCCGGGCTCAGGTTAATTGTCTTGGGTCGAACATGGGGGTCAGCAATAGTCAGGAATGCCCCCATGTCTCTAAATCCTGACACTTTGTATCCATCAATTAAGACGTCCTACAGGTGGTGTTGCCGTTCCCCTGTATTTCTGAGGGACAAAGGCCGGAGTCCATACACTCCAGGAGGGGTATCTATGGTGCCGTGGTCCTCTCGGTTGGGGGTGGTGGTAACTTTTCCTCAGTAAGGATGGAGTGCACAAGATGCACTGGATGAGGTGACTCTGCTTGGGACTCCCTCCAAATCCTTGAGGGACAGCTGGATTGCAAATGTCCAGGTTGCCCACACCCATAACATCTCCTCTCGCCGATACCCCCAGGTCGTGGTCGGAACTGTTGGGGCCTAGGATTGTGAGGCGTGATTGTCATCGGCCTGCAGTTGGGTGGAAGGGCAGATATAACCGGTACGGGACTGGGGTGAGGGAGCAGGCCGTGGTTCATTGTCCAGAAGCCTCCTCCATTGTGGCCGGATAGTAAGGGCTTCATCGGCCAGGGTGGCAGCTCTATCCACAGTACACGGCGTGCGCTCCCGGACCCATTCCCGTACCTCTGCAGGGCACTTGGCAAGAAATTGTTCTATAAGGAACGCCTGTATAACATCTTCCACAGAAAAGGTGTTTTCTGCTTCCAGCCATCTCCGACATGCCTCGGACATCTTATGGGCATACATCCTAAACGATCCCCCTGTGGTGCATGGGAGGTCTCGGAACTTGGCCCTATACGAGTCCGGGGTGATAGCATGGTAATCCAGGATAGTCCGCTTTACAGTGTTATAATCCCGATTCCGCAGTGCATCAATGGTTCGGTAAGCCTCCGCCATGCTTCCATTCAGGAGCCCCATTAACAAACGCATCCAGCTAGAGTGGGGCACCTCCATCACAGCACACTTCTGCTCAAAGTCCTTGAAGAACCCCTCCACATCTCCAGAAGCCTCATCAAATGGCTTAAACTCTGTCCGGGTGACCCGTACAGGCTCCCGGATTGTTGGGGTTACACTCCACATTGCGTTACTCCCTTTTTCAAGCTCCATTGCTTCCTGTCTCCGCTGTGCCCGGCGGGCAGCCTCCTCCTTGTACTCCTGAGAGACGCCGGGGCCCAGAACCGCCATCTCTTCTTCATACCACACCAACCACTGGCTTTTCTGGATGGGGATCCCTGTCTCCAGTGCTCGTCCTTCAGACATCTGGGAGGAGGTGGCCGGTCTAGCGCCCACCAGTAGATCGACTAAGGCGTCTTTAGTCAGTCCCTGGTAGTTCAGGCCCAGGTCTCTGGCTCTCTCCTGTAGACTGCATACAGTCCAATTTCTGTACTCACTCTGTGGGTGGTTCTAATATCTAGCTCTATTGATCCCACTGCTGCCATCAGTTGTCACGGGGTCCTTCTCTGGTATCACACAATCAACAGGGCAAGAGAAGAGTGAACAATTCCAAGACCTTTATTATAGGCAAAAATACGAAAGGTCCATATTCAGTCCACCACACTGAGGATAAGAGTCCAGAACCCGAATGCAGTTCAGTAACAGGATAAAGCCCTGGGAAATAACAGTTTTCTGTTATTTGTATGCTAGCTTTCTGACTGAGCACTCCGCCCTTCACCATGCAGCGATTTTAATTACATCTAATCACATCAAAAATGTAGGCTTTACCAAGAGTTAAGCCATAGGTAAGTGTTCACACTGGGCAGTTAGGTCAGGGACCCATCCGATTCATGAGATTACCTTGACGATGGTGGATGGGCTCACATTATTTGGCCAAATTTTGTGCCAAGCGTCTCATGTGTATTTTTTCTAAACTTCAAAAGCTATTTTGCTATTCACACTTCATGTATTTCACATTGACATGCTTTAACACGACTGAGTGCAACCATTTTCGTATTTTGATATATAAGCTGGTTTTTGGTATGCACCTGTTCAGACTAGTTCTTGATGTGCCGGTCAGTTTTCGGTTATTATTGGGATCAAGCCTACACCGATATATATCTTTCTTAGCATTGAACACAGATCATAATTTGCCTTGACCTTTTATCAGCACCTACCGTAAGTTACACCCACCCTCCCTTGATGACCTCACGTAGGCCGGATTGTGAGATGTTCTGAGACCTTCAGGATTTTATGAAATTCCCAATATTAACAATATCTTCCCTCCTAACAATCGTAGAAGTTCAAGTTAGCTTCCATATTTTTTATAGTGATTTTATCTTTCCATAGATAGTAAACATAACAATAACTAGTGTCCGCAATCTGACCACTATTGATTTGGGGCTTATAGGCAGGTGTCACAGTTATGAAAAAATATGCATATTCTTGCCCGATTAGTCCTGAAGTTGAACATGCATATCTAATCAAGATCGGATCTTTCAAATCCCAATATTCTTAATTTCCCGTCAGAGGCACAAATCTGGGGTAAGCTCTTTCATCATAGTTGCTTATCCCGGAGGAACAATAGTTCACCTTAGATGGTATAATAGGTATTCCTGGCTCAACCAAGGAGACTGGGCTTTCAAAAGCAATTTTAATTAGATTTGTCATTTTCAAGCTATATGCAATTTCCTTCATCCCCACATCCATTGTGCAATTCTACATCAAGGAGGTTTTGAATGTAAGATCCTTTTCCTACTGGAAATCTGCGTAAGAGAGAGAGGAGGAGGGAGGGGGGTGAATGCTCTCTTGTGTGGCTTTATGGATCTTAAGATTCTCTATGACACCTCCCTCTTTTTGAGGTTGCATGGAAAACCGATTTACATTTTCCAAGCCTACTTCCTCAGCACGCGGGCTGATGTGACCACTTTAGTTGCAGGTATAGGACTGGCGGGAGTCAGATGCAGGCTGGGTGATGGAAGATGAGGCAGAACCCCCAGAGGGCTAGCTGGCAGGGTCACTGGAGGTGGCTGTAGGCTTACCCCCTTTCAAGCTGGCCTCCTTTGGCTCACAGTCCAGCACGAACAGTCGCACCTCCACATGTAAAAGATGAAGAAACTGGTCCTTCACCATCAGGTCTTTCAGTTCTTCGAACGTGGTGACTGACATTCCTTGGATCCACTGTTCAAAGTTGGTTCTAAGCCTGTCCACCACTTCACTATAGCTGTCATGTGGTCCATGCTGGTGGGCTTGGAACTTTTTACGGTATACCTATAGTATCAATTGGTATTTTTTTTTCTCAGTGCTTGTTTGATGGCCTCATAGTCTCCGTCTTGGTCTGGAGGGAGAGGGGTGAACACCTCCAGAGCTTTGCCTCAGAGCCCTGGGGTTAAATATCGGGCCCGCTGGTCCTCCAGCGGCTGGTACTGTCTGCAGGCCTTTTCAAACCCCAGGGGAAATTCCAAGTCCCGGTCCTTGTCCATGACAGGAAAATACTCAGGATGGGGTATAAAGCCATCTGCATTGATTGACTCACTGCCTGATGGGGTGGATGGCTCCTTTCGGATTTGGGTTAACTCCAGCTGGTACCGACACTCGTCTTGTCGCACAGCAGCCTCTCGCTGGGCTCTCAGCCTGGACCTGTTGGTATTGCTGAATCAGGTTCAGACGTACCTCACAATCATCTGCGTCGAGTTGCTGCAAGGCCATCTGCAGGAGGGGGTCCACGCTATCCTGGTTGTGGGTATGGCTGGCATTCATAGGTGGGACTTCTGCAGCAGCACCACCTGCGCCTAGACTGCCCTCCCCTTCATCAGGACTCTGGTGACGGACTAGCTCTACGTCACCTTGCAACAGTTCAGCAATCATTTGGTGCCTGGTTTTTCCCGTGTAGTCAATCCATCTCTTCGTACAGAGGGTAATAAGAGTATCCTTGGTCTTCTGGTTATACCAGGGCTCTCCACACGTAGCCATCATTGCCAAACAAAAGCTGGACAGAAAAACAAGAGAGGGGGAAGGGGTCTAACGGCTACACGTACAGTATTGCCCCAGATTAATAAAATTGAAACACTGAGGCTAAATTTCTGCAAGGTTTCTGCATCTCTTGGCAGGAACAATGCTGCAGCAAAAACGCACGTTTTTGGTTCGTTTTTTGCATGAGTTTTTGTACAGCAATGAAGGCTTTTTTGAGCTAAATAAAGATATTTGAACAAAAAGTTTTGTGATGTAATTTCTTGGTTCAACACCACCTTTGTTATGCTGATACAGTATCATCAGAGTAATTGAATTAGGGCTTGGTGTCAGCAGCTGTCATTGACACCAAGCCCTAGGCTTAGTAATGAAAAGGTATCAGCCCAACACATTCATTACTAAGCCAATAAGTAAACACAAACACACACATTGTCACCAGCCTATGTAGGAGCGTTAACAGAACGGACATACATAGGCTGTAACCAGACAGCAACTGTTATTGTTAAATTAAAAAACTAAAATAAAAAAAAAAATTGCATTGGCTCCCGTATAATTTTAATAACCCGCAGAGGGAAAGCCGACGGCTGATCTTAATATTCTGCGAATGAGCCAATAGCCATAAAAGGTTCCCAGGCTATTAAGATCAGCTCACAGCTGTGGCTTAGCCTTTACTGGCTAGTTTACAGGGGGACCCCAGAAAAAAGTTGACGTAGGGTCCCCCTATAAAATCTAACCAGCAAAGGCTAGGCAGACAGCTGCGAGCTGATATTAAATAAAAGCCTAGGAAGGGGCCATGGATAGTGGCCCCCTCCCAGACTAAAAACATCATCTCTCAGCCGCCCCAGAAAAGGCGCATCTTTAAGAATAATGAATCTTAAACCATACTCACCGAATGCCTAATCCACTGACGCTAACGTCTCCTGCAACAAAAATAAAATAAACCACAATATTCCTCACCTGTCCACCGAGAAGCTAATCCATAATGTCCCACAACGTTCCTGATGACTTTAAGAGCAGTCACATCAGTGACTGCTCTCAAAGACAGCCTGTGATACACTGCGGGAGCAATTGCTTCCGGTCAGTGTATCACTGAGCTGCCGTGACAGAGTTCTCATGCAGTGGTGCGGTAAGTGAGAGCACCGAAGCTGATGAACTCCAGTGAACTCTGTCACGGCAGCTCCATGGCACATTGCGGGTGTGATCACCTCCTGTCAGTGTATCGCCGGTGGCAGGGTAGAGCGGTCACATCTCCCGATGTGACTGTTCTACACGTAAGATCGCCGTTAGACACGGAGGACAGGTGAGTATATGGTGGTTTATTATTTTACATTATTTCTAGGAGATGAGGGCATCGGGGATTGGGTGTTAGGTGAGTATAATGGGTTTTTATTTTTATTTGAATATGTATGTAATTATTTTACTTTTTTTTTTTAAAACTGTGAGCACAGGCGCTGGCAGATGAGACTGTCTCCCATCAGTGGCACCTGCTGTCACTGATATTAGTGGCAGCAGAAGTAGCCCGATGCCAGCAGTAGTCTCATCAGCCCATCCCTGCTGACTTGCGGTAAGCTTTTTACCGCAGGTCACAGTAACAGCAGCGGGATCATGGTAGGGCTCTGACTGACAGTCTTACCGGCGGTAGCGTTACAGCGGGTGACAGTCACAGCTGTGGGGTCATGATGACATCTGACAGCATGACCCCGCAGCGCTCTGACCGATGGTCTTACCGGTGGTAGCGTTACTGCCAATAAAAACACCGCAATGGTGTTTCCCACGCTGTCACACAGATGACAGCGTGGGAAACACCACAGGAAGCCGGTAAAAAAAAAACGCAAACAAAAACTCAGCAAATCCGCAAACATTTTTATACCTGCATTTTTGCTATGGATTTGACTGACAAGTTAAGTCAGTGGGTGAAAATCGCTGCAGAAAAGCACAAAGAAGTGACATGCTGTAGAAAAAAAAAAAATCACTGCAAATACTCAAGGAAAATTACTGATCATGTGCACAACACTTCAGGATTGACATTGAATTAGCTGGCATAAGGATTCCATAGTGTTTTTGGCCCATTTCCAAGCGGAAAAACCGCATCAAACATGCACTGTGTGTACACAGCCTGAGTCCAATTCCTGAAAATGCTGCACAGAATTCTCGCAAGACCTGTGCAAGTTTTTAGTGACAGGATTGTTTGCTCAATTCAGCCACTGACGTTCTGCAATATCACACCAAATGTTAAGGAATGCACCGGAGAGATCATGCAGAATCCCACCGCTGCCACCAACTGTCAAAGATTGCAACCGGGGGGAAAGTGTCATAACTGAACCACAGCGCTTGTTGTCTTTTTGTCACGAACAACCCCCTGCTGCCCCCTATCGTCCGGACAATTACGCCATTGACCAGGCTGCAGCTGCTTCCATTAAGGCCAGCTATAGGGCAAATGACGACACAGCATTTAATCTTAATTATGCCAGAAGTATATTTTCAGTAGGTCAAGAAACACAGACTATTGTTCGTATGTGTTGATTGCTGAATTGATGTTTGTGAGTTGCGGAATGGCTGCTGTATACCTCTTATATCAGTGTCTACACATTATTGTCTGCTATCCTTGGAGGATAGGGACGCAGTATTATTGAACAATCGATGTTTACTAATATGTTGATTATCCACTGTACCAGGCCATGCAGTTTTCTAACTTGCAAACACTAAAGGATACACTATGAATTTTCGAACAATGAGTTAATCTTATCCCATCTCCCCCCTGAAGGATGGATGATTGTGAACTGTTATGATTGAGTCACCGTAGGAGGCAAAAACAGAAATGTTAGCTAAGTCCAGAAAACCAGAGAAGTTGGCAGCTATCGGATTGCAGACCCCTGAACCTATCAACACAACTAGCAGTAGCCGTGGGGGGTTCCTACGATGCCCTAGACCCTTCGATCACAGCCGGAGAATTAAATAGGCCTAAAGAAAGAAAGGGGAAATCTAAACTGCCCCAGAGCAGACCCCAAAGCAATAGGCAGCCCCCAACATATAATGACGGTGAAGCAAGATGAAAATACTAACACAGACAGAAAGATAGACTGAGCAAAGACGGGGCCCAAACTAACTAGATAGAAAAGGACAGGAGGGCTGCTGTCTGCAATCCGTGAAAAACCCTATGAAAATAAGAGCCAACAGACTGACAGTAAAAAAAGCCCTGAAGACGCTAGGCTTCAAAAAAGCTATGTCAGTACTCAGGAATATTCTGAAGACAGAGCTACAGGCAAAAGGAGATTCAGCTCACCCCAGCAGGGAATGGCAGAATACAGAAAAGCAAGGAAAACAAAAATGCAAACAGGCAAAACAGAAAACTTAGCTTTAGAGGAGCAGGAATCAGACTGGTGTCCTAGAAGTCCACAGAGAAATCACCCACAGGGCAGAAGGGCGTCGGCAGCCTTATATCCAGTCCGTGACTCCACTCAGCCAGTCATCCTCATTAGGCTCAGGTGCCTGATAATCAGGCTCATTACCTTCCTTTACCAGAATAGGGAGTTCACAAGACCTCAGTGAGGAAGGGTAAAATGAACTCACAACAGTGAACTATACAAGGGGGATCTGCCTCTGTTCACACACCCGTTATACAGGATGCCAGCTTAAGGAATACAAATCTGCTCCATTGACCATCACTGAACCCTAAAAGACGTTTGGAGAATCCAGGTTGGGACAGTCAGGTCACCTGTCCAGCACCTCAATAGACTGTCAGTTTACTAAGTTTGTCGTTACCTCCCCTCTGTGATTGCCCGCCAAAAGCGGGGTGCCAACGGTGGGGGTAGTCGGCACTGGAAGCCCCAAAATCGCAGATGCTCTAATCTCGGTGAGCCAGCGGAAGGGCGAGTCTCTGTAATTTGCACCATCTTGGGTATTGTGCTGGGACTGAATGTGTTATTGAACATAAAGTATTGCCACTCTGTCTTACCTTCACCCTGTGTTGTCTGAGTAGTATTCTGTCCATGGGAAAGGAGATCGGGAGTTCTGTGGGATGAGCCCTGGTGCATGCGGTATTGGGTCAGCGGACGAGAACACCCATTGACCCTCGTGTCTCCACACTAACATTAAAAGTATGGTAGATAAACCTCTGATCCCAATGTAGAGAATGTATGTATATACCCCTTGTACATTCACTGCTACCTCCACGACAACTCAAGAACTACTCATTTCCACCAATAGTTTTTATACAGGCTGCCTGGATGCCTGGTTCTGGTAGCGTATGGTTTCAGGGTGCGGTTTACAGAACAAAAGGAATAGAACTATTACATTTTATATTTAATCCAGATCGATAAGCTGTGTTTATAAAAATATACAAAAGGTTCTACAAAGGGAAACACAAAACAATACAGCATAAAAAGTTACATAAAACGAATGAACAGAGAAACTTAATGCGCTGGTCACAGAAATGGCTCAGCTAGTGGATGGAAGTAATCCGGTGAAACTGCCTGGATAACGGGATCAAGCTTACACTGATATGTATCTTTCTTACCATTGAACACAGATGAGTCTTCACCTTGACCTTTTATCAGCACCTAAGTTACACCAACCCCCATCCCCTTGATGAACTCATGTGGGTCATGCTGTGGGATTTTTTTTTTTTTTAAATTCCCAACTTTAACAATATATTCCCTCCTCACAAATGCACATGTTCGAGAACGCCACCATATTTCTATCGGAATTTTACCTTTTCATAGATTGTAAGCATGACATGGCTGGTGTCAGCAATCTGACCACTATTGATTTAAAAACAAATCAAAAACTGACCACAAGTATAAGACTAGTGTGAACAGGTGCTTAACCTAGAGTCACCAACTCGTGTACATTCAAGCAAAAAAGGAAGCACACTGTGTGCATGTATATGCGCGTAGATACATACATTTTATTGCACTTTATATCTGGCTGTTATTTTAGTTTTGTATGGGCGTTTCATATATGGCTCATTATTTTTGTATCATTGTCATGGTCATATGTGATACATATGGATTGCATTGATTAATTTATACCGCCCTGGTCTCAAGTGTGGTATCTAAGTGTCGCTGCTTCCCTTATCTACAACTGCTGTATTACATAACAATTGTATCCCTTATTTTGTAATAATAACATTTATACTTTTTTTTATATTGCTCCTCGGTCCTATTGTTTTTGGGTTGTTGTTGCATATTTATGGATGAGCTATTGTTTATTTAGCCTTTTTTTTAGGATTGTACAGACAATGTAGTAGATGTCACCTGCAGTCCTATGTAACACCACAGATAACTGATAACTCAGTACAGATAATTTAGTAGATGTCACCTGCAGTCCTATGTAACACCACAAATAACTGAGTTTAGATGATGTAGTAGATGTCACCTGCAGTCCTATGTAACACCACAGATAACGTAGTAGATGTCACCTGCAGTCCTATGTAACACCACAGATAACACAGTGATAACTTTCTGAGTACAGATACTGTAGTAGATGTCACCTGCAGTCCTATGTAACACCACAGATAACTGATAACTCAGTACAGATAATGTAGTAGATGTCACCTGCAGTCCTATGTAACCACAAATAACTGAGTTTAGATAATGTAGTAGATGTCACCTGCAGTCCTATGTAACACCACAGATAACACAGTGATAACTCTGGAGTACAGATAATGTAGCAGATGTCACCTGCAGTCCTATGTAACACCACAGATAACACAGTGATAACTCTGGAGTACAGATAATGTAGTAGATGTCACCTGCAGTCCTATGTAACACCACAGATAACGTAGTAGATGTCACCTGCAGTCCTATGTAACACCACAGATAACACAGTGATAACTTTCTGAGTACAGATACTGTAGTAGATGTCACCTGCAGTCCTATGTAACACCACAGATAACTGATAACTCAGTACAGATAATGTAGTAGATGTCACCTGCAGTCCTATGTAACCACAAATAACTGAGTTTAGATAATGTAGTAGATGTCACCTGCAGTCCTATGTAACACCACAGATAACACAGTGATAACTCTGGAGTACAGATAATGTAGTAGATGTCACCTGCAGTCCTATGTAACACCACAGATAACACAGTGATAACTCTGGAGTACAGATAATGTAGTAGATGTCACCTGCAGTCCTATGTAACACCACAGATAACAGTGATAACTCTGGAGTACAGATAATGTAGTAGATGTCACCTGCAGTCCTATGTAACACCACAGATAACACAGTGATAACTCTGGAGTACAGATAATGTAGTAGATGTCACCTGCAGTCCTATGTAACACCACAGATAACTGATAACTCAGTACAGATAATGTAGTAGATGTCACCTGCAGTCCTATGTAACCACAAATAACTGAGTTTAGATAATGTAGTAGATGTCACCTGCAGTCCTATGTAACACCACAGATAACACAGTGATAACTCTGGAGTACAGATAATGTAGTAGATGTCACCTGCAGTCCTATGTAACACCACAGATAACACAGTGATAACTCTGGAGTACAGATAATGTAGTAGATGTCACCTGCAGTCCTATGTAACACCACAGATAACAGTGATAACTCTGGAGTACAGATAATGTAGTAGATGTCACCTGCAGTCCTATGTAACACCACAGATAACACAGTGATAACTCTGGAGTACAGATAATGTAGTAGATGTCACCTGCAGTCCTATGTAACACCACAGATAACAGTGATAACTCTCTGGGTATAGATAATGTAGTAGATGTCACCTGCAGTCCTATGTAACACCACCGCTTACCTGACTCCTGTGCTTGTTACCTGTGTCAGTGGTGACATCTAGGGGTCAGTCTTGGTAGAGCTCTTCCATTATTTTGGTATAGCAGTAAGTTTTGGGGTCTGGCATTTGGTGGGTCTGCTCCCTGTAAAGACAGCGGCTCCATCAGGACCAGTCACTGGACAGGGCAGTGGTTGTTCCTCAGCTTTTCAGAAGTCATGACACGATAATGTAGCAAGTTATCAGGTGACAGCTTTGCTCTGCTCGCCGGCCAGTCACTGTGTCAGGGACCCTGCAGAGGTGGCGAGATTAGTACTCAGCTTTCCCAGAAACAGAGAACTTGAAGATTTATGTCAGGAATCACAGATTAGTCAGCGACTACCAGGAGACAAGCAAAGCAGGTTATAGCACAGGGGTGGCCACCCAGCTCTCCTACAGTACTGAGCGGCTAATCCTTCCTGACACTAGAACCCTGTGGAGACACCTGTTTCTGCCCCCCCTCCACCAATAAAGTCCCACCATACTGCGTCACCCAGCTTTCCCATAAGTCACTGACCACAGTCCTGGGTAGTGGCGGCCATATTGCCGGTCACCCAGCTTTCCCATAAGTCACTGACCACAGTCCTGGGTAGTGGCGGCCAAACTGCCGGTCACCCAGCTTTCCCATAAGTCACTGACCACAGTCCTGGGTAGTGGCGGCCATACTGCCGATCACCCAGCTTTCCCATAAGTCACTGACCACAGTCCTGGGTAGTGGCGGCCATACTGCCGGTCACCCAGCTTTCCCATAAGTCACTGACCACAGTCCTGGGTAGTGGTGACTATACTGCCTGCCACCCACCTTTCCCGAAAGTCACTGACCACAGTCCTGGGTAGTGGCGGCCATACTGCCGGTCACCCAGCTTTCCCATAAGTCACTGACCACAGTCCTGGGTAGTGGCGGCCATATTGCCGGTCACCCAGCTTTCCCATAAGTCACTGACCACAGTCCTGGGTAGTGGCGGCCATACTGCCGGTCACCCAGCTTTCCCATAAGTCACTGACCACAGTCCTGGGTAGTGGCGGCCATACTGCCGGTCACCCAGCTTTCCCATAAGTCACTGACCACAGTCCTGGGTAGTGGCGGCCATACTGCCGATCACCCAGCTTTCCCATAAGTCACTGACCACAGTCCTGGGTAGTGGCGGCCATACTGCCGGTCACCCAGCTTTCCCATAAGTCACTGACCACAGTCCTGGGTAGTGGCGGCCATACTGCCGGTCACCCAGCTTTCCCATAAGTCACTGACCACAGTCCTGGGTAGTGGCGGCCATACTGCCGGTCACCCAGCTTTCCCATAAGTCACTGACCACAGTCCTGGGTAGTGGCGGCCATACTGCCGGTCACCCAGCTTTCCCATAAGTCACTGACCACAGTCCTGGGTAGTGGCGGCCATACTGCCGATCACCCAGCTTTCCCATAAGTCACTGACCACAGTCCTGGGTAGTGGCGGCCATACTGCCGGTCACCCAGCTTTCCCATAAGTCACTGACCACAGTCCTGGGTAGTGGTGACTATACTGCCTGCCACCCACCTTTCCCGAAAGTCACTGACCACAGTCCTGGGTAGTGGCGGCCATACTGCCGGTCACCCAGCTTTCCCATAAGTCACTGACCACAGTCCTGGGTAGTGGCGGCCATACTGCCGGTCACCCAGCTTTCCCATAAGTCACTGACCACAGTCCTGGGTAGTGGCGGCCATACTGCCGATCACCCAGCTTTCCCATAAGTCACTGACCACAGTCCTGGGTAGTGGCGGCCATACTGCCGGTCACCCAGCTTTCCCATAAGTCACTGACCACAGTCCTGGGTAGTGGCGGCCATACTGCCGGTCACCCAGCTTTCCCATAAGTCACTGACCACAGTCCTGGGTAGTGGCGGCCATACTGCCGGTCACCCAGCTTTCCCATAAGTCAGTGACCACAGTCCTGGGTAGTGGCGGCCATACTGCCGGTCACCCAGCTTTCCCTGTATCTGCTTTTTATTGCAGACAATGGACTTCAAGGAACAAGAATATAAAAGTGGAAAAGGCTTTAAATGTGAAGCCGAGAAGTCAGAGAGGACGTGCAGCCATCCTCCGGGTCTGAGCCCCCGGAATACGAGCGCTGCACCGACCAAAGACACAGCAGCCACCGCCGCCATCCCCTAGTGCTGGACTCCGCCACTCACCATGGTGACCGTCACTGCCCCGCCCACCACACGCTCTGACCAATCACAATTAACATTGCGAGGAGGCGTGACCATGTCGCTGGTGGGCGTGTCCGTGTGCTCTGTTCTACCAATCAGTCCGTTAGGGGCGTGTCCTACGAGACGATTGGGCTGACACCAGAAAGGTACGGCTGAGGCAGGTAAGAGGGGCGGGCTGCTTGTGACGTCATTAGTGCCTGAGCGCAGGGAGCCGCCATTTTGGGTCACCTGATCTTAAAGGGGACTTTCATCTGTAATGGGATTTTTATTTTTGGGGTATAAATACTGAACACTGATAAATCTGCAGACAAGCTATTCAGTTGTGTAAAATGCCCCTCTAAATAGTGAATGCCCCCACCCAAAAGTAGTGTGCAAATTGAGAAGCGTTCTCAGCCAATCAGAAACAGCGAGAGGGTCTATGGTTGAGGCCTGCGCTCACACCCTCACTGTTGCCCATAGCAACCATTTTGGTAACCTGCAATCTGATTGGTCCTTGACATTATTGTCCACAATAGTTATTATAGCTGGGGGAATTCTGACACTTGTAGTTCCCCAGCTCCATCATAATATCAACTGCTCCACTTTTACTAGAGGTGTGCGCCATTGAAATTGTGTGGTCGTGGATGCAATGTGTCTGCGCTTTGGAAAGTTCTGGAACAATTAGTAAAAAGCAAAAACTATTTAGGAGCCCCTGATTGGCTGAGGGGAGCGAGGTACCGAGGAGGGTAGCACCGAACCGCGGGGGGTTGGCATCATACTGCGAGGGGTGGCACCGAACCTCGAGGGGGGTGACATCGTACCGCGAGGGGGGTGACATCGTACCGCGGGGGGGGGTGACATCGTATCGCGAGGGGGGTGACATCGTACCGCGAGGGGGGTGACATCGTACCACGGGGGGGTGACATCGTACCGCGGGGGGGTGACATCGTACCGCGAGGGGGGGTGACATCGTACCGCGAGGGGGGGTGACATCGTACCGCGAGGGGGGGTGACATCGTACCGCGGGGGGGGTGACATCGTACCACGGGGGGGTGACATCGTACCACGGGGGGGTGACATCGTACCGCGTGCGGCTTCATCAGGGGAGTAATCTGGCTAAAGTCCAAATTGCTTAAGTACCTTACTGAGGCCAGGTGGAAGCAATTGTGCGCCCTGGGAGGGCCCCCTCCGTCCAGAGAACTTATTCAAAGACCGGCGTCCCGGTCTCATAAAAAACATGGCCACCACGCATGCGCTATGTAATCCCATGAAACTGGTGAATAACAACCAGAGTTCTATTGCGCATGTGTCCAGTGGGACGCATAGACCTCTCCCATGAAACGCAAAACCGGCACTTGCAATGGTTGTGCCACAAATAGATCAATGTGCGGCACTATGAAACCATATTTCAGCCGTTGCAGCTGAAAAGAGGAAATCGGAAAAACCGCGCGCCTATCGGCGCGCGAATTTGGCTCATCTTTCATCGTTTTTAAGAAATCTCAAGATGGAAGAGGCCAGGAGCCATTTGGTGAGCTGCATTTCTTTCTACATGTTCACAGATTTACCAGTGGAAAAGCCAAACTTCACATGCCACAAATGCAAGCTTGTGTCCCTGTTGGAGGAAAAGTTGCAAAATCTCGAAGAGAGGTTAGCTACGTTGAAGATCATTAAGGAAGGTGAAGAGTTCTTGGACAGAGCAGAATTATCTCTTCATGTTACAGAAAGAGAAGAAATTCGAAGTGCACCTGAAGAAACAGAGGAATGGAGACATGTGACCCAGAGAAGCAGGAGGATCAGGAGGCAGTCAGCACCCATACTGCTCAGAAACCAGTACCAGGCTCTCACGCAGGAAAACAATGAAGAAATACATCAGGATAAGACTTTGCCAACAAACAGCAACCTTGTACGCCTTCAGAGTCCTCCTGGATGGAGAAAGAAAAATGTTGTGAAGAAGAAACGGAGAGTGGTGGTCATGGGGGATTCCCTGCTGAGAGGAACAGAGGCCGCTATCTGCAGACCAGATATAACTTCAAGAGAAATGTGCTGTCTTCCAGGTGCAAAAATTAAAGATGTGTCTGACAGGATATCAGGACTCTTCAGACCTACAGATGACTACCCATTCCTGCTACTACATGTGGGGACAAATGACACCGCAAGAAACGACCTGGAAACCATCTGCAGAGACTTTGAAGACTTAGGCAAGAAAGTGAAAGAACTGGGAGCGCAGGTGGTCTTCTCTTCCATCCTCCCAGTGGATGGCCATGGAACAAGGAGGTGGAATAAGATTCTGCAGGTGAACAACTGGCTACGTCGATGGTGCCGTCAGCAACGATTTGGATTTCTGGATCACGGAGTGAACTACTTATACGATGGACTACTTGCTAGAGATGGGGTGCACCTTACGAAGACTGGAAAGCAGGTATTTGGAAGTCGCCTTGCTACACTTGTAAGGAGAGCTTTAAACTAGAACAACATGGGAAGGGAAGCAAAAGACCAGAAAAAGCCATACACCTGACAAATGCTATTGAGAACTCTGCTATTAGAAGTGGAAAGGAAGAACAAAGACGAAAGAATCTAATTAATAAAAATATTGGAGAAAGAGAAACCAATCACAAACTAAAATGTTTCTATACTAATGCACAAAGCATGGGCAACAAACAAGGAGAATTGGAACTACTAACACAGGAAAAGAAATATGATGTCATTGGAATCACTGAAACTTGGTGGGACAATACACATGATTGGAATACAAGACTAGAAGGATACAACTTATTTGCAAGAAACAGACTTGATAAACGAGGAGGGGGTGTCGCATTGTATGTTAGAAACGCATATATCTGCACAGAGATTGAAGCTTCAGAGACTGGGAGTTCTGTGGAAACTGTTTGGGTAAGAATACAAGGACAGAACAATGGAAAGGACACCATTGTAGGCATTTACTACAGGCCACCTGTGCAACCTGAAGCTATGGATGAACTCTTTATGCATCAAATGGCCAAGTTCTCCAAAAAATATGACATAGTTGTCATGGGAGATTTCAACTATCCAGACATTTGTTGGGAATCTCTCTCAGGCAAAACTAACAGGTCAAGGAAATTCTTATCCTCTCTTGCTGACAACTTTATCTTCCAAAAGGTAAGGGAGAAAACAAGGGGAACTGCTACCTTGGATCTAATCCTTATAAACAGGGAGGAAATGGTTGAGGAGGTAAAAGTGGCTGGGACCCTAGGAGGTAGCGACCATGCTATTTTAGAATTTTGGATAACTAGAGGCGGAAGACCTGTGAAGACTCAGACGTCAAGGTTAGATTTCAGAAAGGCAGATCTTAAGGGATTCAGAAAGAGAATTGGAGGGATCCAATGGCTGGATATCCTTAAAGACAAAAATGTCCAGGAAGGATGGGAAATCTTGAAAAATGAAATTCTCAAAGCACAGTTGTTAACAATTCCGAAAAGAGGGAAGAATAGGAAGCAGTTAAGGAAACCAGGATGGATGAACACAGAACTTAAGCACATGCTAAAAAGGAAGAAAAAAATGTTTATAAAATGGAAAGAGGGAGGCATATCTAAAGAAGAATATAATGCTGTCTGCAGAACCTGCAGGGCACAAATCAGATTATCTAAAGCTGAAAATGAATTGAGGCTTGCAAGAGATGTCAAAAGCAATAATAAAGGATTTTGGGGATATGTCAAAAGTAAAAGAAAAGTCAAAGATGCCATAGGATTTTTACAGGATGAAAATGATGAAATGGTAAGACAGGATGTTGAGAAGGCTGAACTTTTAAATTCCTATTTTGCATCTGTTTTCTCTCAGAAAGGAAATGTAACATCAACTGTTATTCACTGTCCTATTAAGGGAATAGAAGAATCCAGGATATCTATAAACAGAAAGATAGTGAGGAAACACTTAGCTAGCCTAAATGAATTCAAGTCTCCAGGTCCAGATGAATTACACCCCAGAGTACTGAAGGAGATAGCAGAAGAAATTTTTGAACCCCTCTCTATAATCTTTGAAAATTCTTGGAGAACAGGAGAAGTGCCAGAAGACTGGAGAAGAGCAAATGTTGTTCCTATCTTCAAAAAGGGGAAGAAGGTGGACCCAGGTAACTATAGGCCTGTGAGTCTGACTTCTATACCAGGAAAGATCTTTGAACAAATTATTAAACAACATGTATGTCAATACCTGGATAAGAATGAAGTGATTAAACAGAGTCAGCATGGGTTTGTAACTAATAAGTCATGTCAGACTAACTTAATTTCCTTCTATGACGGTATCACTGATTGGGTGGATCAAGGAAATGCTGTAGATATAGTATATCTTGACTTCAGCAAAGCATTTGACAAAGTCTCTCATACAATCCTTATTGAAAAAATGATTAAGTATGGAATGGACAAGGCAACTGTTAGGTGGATTCATAACTGGCTTAGTGATCGGACCCAAAGAGTGGTCGTAAATGGCTGCACATCCAGTTGGAAGAATGTCTCAAGTGGGGTACCACAGGGCTCTGTCCTGGGCCCTGTATTGTTCAACATCTTTATCAACGATTTAGATGAAGGAATTGAGGGTAAACTGATTAAATTTGCTGATGACACAAAGCTAGGAGGGATAGCTAATACTAGAGAAGAGAGAGAGGATTCAAAAAGATATAAATAAACTGGAGAAGTGGGCAGCAACTAACAGAATGGTTTTTAACAGGGAGAAATGCAAAGTACTACATCTGGGCAATAAAAATGGAAAAAGCATATATAGAATGGGAGGAATAGGGTTAAGTGACAGCACATGTGAAAAAGACTTGGGTATACTAATAGATCACAGACTGAATATGAGTCAACAGTGTGATGCAGCAGCAAAAAAGGCAAATGCAATTCTAGGATGTATTAACAGAAGCATACAGTCTAGATCACGTGAAGTCATTATTTCCCTCTACTCCTCTTTGGTCAGACCTCATCTGGAATATTGTGTCCAGTTTTGGGCACCACATTTTAAAAAAGACATCAACAAACTGGAGCAAGTTCAGAAAAGAGCGACCAGAATGGTGACCGGTCTGCAAACCCTGTCTTATGAGGAAAGGTTGCAGGATTTGGGAATGTTTAGTTTGCAAAAGAGAAGACTGAGAGGAGACTTAATAGCTGTCTACAAATATCTAAAGGGCTGTCACATTGTAGAAGGATCAACTTTATTCTCATTTGCACAAGGAAAGACTAGAAGCAATGGGATGAAACTGAATGGGAGGAGACACAGATTAGATATTAGAAAAAACTTTTTGACAGTTAGAGTGATCAATGAGTGGAACAGGCTGCCACGAGAAGTGGTGAGTTCTCCTTCAATGGAAGTCTTCAAACAGAGGCTGGACAGACATCTGACTGGGATGATTTAGCGAATCCTGCTTTGAGCAGGGGGTTGGACCAGATGGCCCAGGAGGTCCCTTCCAACTCTACGATTCTATGATTCTATATGTCCATAGGCTATATCAGGGAGCAAGAGAACACCTGGGGCTACGGAACGCGCAGTGCACACATGGACAAACATGAGACAATACAGTATAACAGATACACAAGGGAAGGGGCACACAAACATAGAATAGGAGAATTGAAAAAGATAATGATACAAGGATAAAAATGTCACAACCAGAATTGAAAAGAGTAAAATAAACCAAGAAAATTGGAGGAAGAGGGGGAGGAAGAGAAAAGAAGAAAAGAGAGAAGAGGGGGGAGGGGAGAGATTACAATATCTTCTCTCTTTTCTTCTTTTCTCTTCCTTTGTCCATGTGTGCACTGCGCGTTCCGTAGCCCCAGGTGTTCTCTATAGTCATGTCATTCCATTGTTGCAGCACCTATTCCCATATATTAGGTTGTGATTAGTACAGATAGTGCGCCCTATATATTTCTTGTTTAAATACATCGTACCGTGGGGGGTGACATCGTACTGTGGGGGGGTGACATCATACCGCGGGGGAGGCATTGTACCGCAGGCGGTGGCATCGTACCGAGGGGGGGTGACATCGTCCTGCGAGGGGTGACATCGTACTGCGAGGGGTGACATCGTACCGTGGGGTGGGTGACATCGTACTGCGAGGTGTGACATCGTACCGCGGGGGAGGCATCGTACCGCAGGGGGAGGCATCGTACCGCAGGGGGAGGCATCGTACCGCAGGGGGTGACATCGTACCGAGGGGGGTGGCATCGTACTGCGAGGGGTGACATCGTACCGTGGGGGGTGGCATCGTACTGCGAGGGGTGACATCGTACCGTGGGGGGTGGCATCGTACCGCGAGGGGTGACATCGTACCGTGGGGGGTGGCATCGTACTGCGAGGTGTGACATCGTACCGCGGGGGAGGCATCGTACCGCAGGGGGTGGCATCGTACCGAGGGTGACACCGTACCGAGGGGGGTGACACCGTACCGAGGGGGGTGACACCGTACTGCGAGGGGTGACATCGTACCGAAGGGGTTGGCATCGTACCACGAGGGCTGGCATCATACCGCGGGGGTGGCACCGAACCGCGAGGGGTAACACTGCAACGCGAGGGGTGGCATCGTGCTGCGAGGGGTGACATCGTACCGTGAGGGCTGGAATCGTACCACGGGGGTGGCACCGAACCGCGAGGGGTAGCACTGCAACGCGAGGGGTGGCATCGTACCGCGAGGGGTGGCATCGTACCGCGGGGGGTGGCATCGTACCGAGGAGGGTGGCATCGTACTGCAAGGGGTGACATCGTACCGCGAGGGGTAACACTTCACCGCGAGGGGTGGCATCGTACCATGGAGGGTGGCATCGTACTGCGGGGGGTGACATCATACTGCGAGGGGTGGCATCGTACCCCGGGGGTGGCACCGAACCGCGAGGGGTAACACTGCACCGCGAGGGGTGGCATCGTACCGTGGAGGGTGGCATCGTTCTGCGAGGGGTGGCATCGTTCTGCGAGGGGTGGCATCGTACTGCGAGGGGTGGCATCGTACTGCGAGGGGTGACATCGTACCGTGGGGGTGGCATCGTACTGCGAGGGGTGACATCGTACCGCGAGGGCTGGCATCGTACCGCGGGGGTGGCATCGTACCGCGAGGGGTGGCATCGTACTGCGAGGGGTAACACTGCACCGTGAGGGGTGGCATCGTACCGCGGGGGTGGCATCGTACTGCGAGGGGTGACATCGTACCGCGAGGGCTGGCATCGTACCGCGGGGGTGGCATCGTACCGCGAGGGGTGGCATCGTACTGCGAGGGGTAACACTGCACCGTGAGGGGTGGCATCGTACCGTGGGGGTGGCATCGTTCCGCGAGGGGTGGCATCGTACCGCGGGGGTGGCATCGTACCGCGAGGGGTGGCATCGTACTGCGAGGGGTAACACTGCACCGTGAGGGGTGGCATCGTACCGCGGGGGTGGCATCGTACCGCGAGGGGTGGCATCGTACCGCGAGGGGTGGCATCGTACCGCAGGAGGTGGAATTGCACCCTGAGGGGTTGTACCGTACCCTTAGGGTGACACTGTACCGCAAGGGGAGCGAGGTACTGCGAGGAGTTGCACCATACCACGAGGGGTGGCACTGTACCGCAATGAGCGCACACTCATGGGCTCACAGGTGATGTCCCAGCACAGTCCTGACACCGGCGGCAGGGAGACACAGAGGCCATTGTTTGTTGTCTCTTTGTCTCTGGTGAAGCGTCGCCCGGGAGATGAAGAATCACAAGATCCCAGCCGAGCCCTCCTCCCTCCATTATGAGGCCGCTCTCTCCCTGCACCTAGATCACTCACCTCAGAGGGCATTGGGCAGAGGATGAGCCGTCCGGACACCTCCAGAGTCACCTGAGGAAGAGGTGAGAGGAGACGAGAGGTCATAGGAGAGAGGTCAGAGATGTAGGGAACAGACAGGTCAGAGAAGAGAGGTCAGAGATGTGGGGAACAGACAGGTCAGAGGAGAGAGATCAGAGATGTGGGGAACAGACAGGTCAGGAACAGAGGTCAGAGATGTGGGGAACAGACAGGTCAGAGGAGAGAGATCAGAGATGTGGGGAACAGACAGGTCAGGAACAGAGGTCAGAGATGTGGGGAACAGACAGGTCAGAGAAGAGAGGTCAGAGATGTGGGGAACAGACAGGTCAGGAACAGAGGTCAGAGATGTGGGGAACAGACAGGTCAGAGGAGAGAGATCAGAGATGTGGGGAACAGACAGGTCAGAGGGAAGATCATAAGTGTAGGAGGTGCGGGAAGCAGAGACATCAGAAAAGAGGTCACAGAAGAGAAATCAGAGGCAAGAGATGAGGGAAAGCAGAGACATCAGTGTGAAAATAGATGTGGGGAGCAGAGATATCAGCACTGGAGGGATCAGAGGAGATAGAAGATGGACTAGATGAGGCAGATCAGGGGATCAGAGAGATCAACACAGAAGAGAAATCAGGGGGAAAGAGACAGCATGGAGAGGATGGGAGTACAGAGATGTTGGGATTAGAGAGATCAGGGGAGTGAAGAACATGGAGGAGTCGGGAGGTAGAAGACAGACAGAGGTGGGATCACAGAGCTTGTGGGGGCAAAGAGATCCGGGAAAAAGTATGAGTAACAGAGAGATCACCGGAGAAGTGAGGCAGTGATGGCCGCCTGGCTCTGCTCGGCGATCATTGGCTCTGCTCATAGATAGACCCGATCCTTCTGGATCCCGATTTACTACATGATCAGCGCCATAATATTTTGGGTACATTCCCCTCCGTCCTGATGGGTCGTGTTACCCCTGGTGAGACCCATGAGGCACCACGAGCGGCTCCTGTCATTCACTGTCATGACCCATCAGTACAGCAGAGTGGTGCACGGGGCGGCCGCGGCGCCTGATCCCCCCTCCATGAAGGGAGCGTCGCCATCATCACTCCCATAGATGAGGTGGTCCACAGCCTCTCAGCTCCTCCCGGCCATCTTCTTGCAGCCAGGGGGATTTCTTGGCAGTAGGTGGAGGTCTTACGCCGATCAGGTGGACTGGTGACCACTATTGTAAACCGGAATGCCGCAGTCAGCGCCCCAGCGCCACAGGTGAGCCCTCTCGGCCAATGATAAGCTTCTAAAAAGTTCCTAGAAGTTTCTACACTTTGGTTTGTCCTTGGAGATGGTGATTGGCTGCCAGGGAGATCTGACAGAGGGAGACCGGAGGAGCCGCCGGCAGCGATTAGATCTAGACTCGTATACGCCATGAGTGTGACCGGTGATGAGGCGCCGCCCTGGTGATGGCTGACAGGAGGTTGTCCTGTCTTGCAGGGTGATACGAGCTGAGCGCCATGTCTCGCCGACGCTTGGAGGAAGCCGTCTTCAGATCCAAGGAGTTAGAGAGCGCCGGAGAGAGCGTGGACGAAGGCTCGGAGGACGACGAGTGCGGCAGATACGCCGAGCTGTTCATCAGGCGCCGTGTCCCTCTGAGCAAGGATTCGCACGGTATCTTCAGCCTCCGATTCTCGCCCAATGGGAAACAGCTCGCCGTTGGGTTTGGGAACGGCGCAATCCAGGTAATCGGGAGCGGGTTTACTCTGAAGAAGGGGCGACTCGCCCAGTGCCGGGGTTGTCGGGTCACATTACGGGAGAGAGATGGTCCGTCTGAGAGGTGCAGCAGTCTGTGCTCCGGAGCAGCGTGCACTAGGGTTATCGGGAGAGGACGCCGCACACTAAAAACTGAGCGCTGGCAATGAATGGAGCGGCAGTGCGCATGCGCAGCCATCACTCCACTATGACGGGGCAATACAGAGCCCACCCCAGGGGTCGGACACAACGGCGGGTGCCCACTGTGCTGTACAGCCGGCGTCAATGTCCAACCGTGGCATTTAGTGCAGTCCAGGGTGGGGGTCCATTCTGATGCCCGTCGCCCCCTTCCCTTCTGTCTCACCATGGAAGCTGGAAAAATAAAGACGTTCTATCTCTTGAAAAGGGAGGAAAAAACAAAAATGGCCGTGGAGGGAAGGGCTTCACATTTAGAGTGCTCACACAGCTGATGCTCTTGTTACAATGTATCAGTGCAGACAATCCTCTGTGATCTGCACACAGCAGCGTCTGGACTCCCTTCTGTTTGGACTTTCTGCACTGATACACTGTAACGCACCCGCTGCAGCGCCACGGCACCCACAATCCCGTCGTCCTGTGGTTGTCTCTCCGCACCATGTGGACTTTTTTTGTATGATTTATTCCAGATTGTGAACGTGGACGATGGCAGCCTCGGCGGGACTCTGTGCCCCGGACATCGCACAAGACAAGCCATCACCTCCCTCAGCTATCACCCCAAAAACAGCAACGTCCTGGTGGGCGCCGGCGCCGACGGACTCATCTCCCTCTACGACGTCAAGTCTGAGCTGAACGTATTGTCGCTAACAGGTGACGGGATCCGCCTCTGCCGTAATGTAAGGGTTAATGATTGGGGGGCTGAGGAAAGGAGCTGGGGCGGCATCTGGCGGTGACTCCCCAACAATAGATTATTCAAAATGCGCCCAGCTATTTAAATAATCGATAGGTTTGTGTTTATTTTGTGTTTTTGTTTTCATTATTTTATTTTATTTATTTTCATTATTATTATTATTGCTGTCATTATTTGATGTATTTTTTCCTTGTTTTATTAATGTATATATTGTTTTATTTATTTTTTTATGTTATTTGTTTATTTTTTCATCGTATTCTGTTTTTTATTCTATTTTCATTTTTTTATGTATTTACGTTTTCATTATTTTCTTAAATTTGTCTTTATTTTTCATTATTTTCTTTGTTTTTTTTAATTATTTTAGTTTGTACTTTTTTTGTTTTATTTCATTTCTCATTATTTGACGTATTTATTTTTTCAATATTATTTTCATTTTTTATTTTTTTGCTCGTTATTTTTTATTTATTATTTTATGTATTTATGTTTTAATTTTGTATTCTTGTATTTTTATTTTTTCATTATTTTTTAAATTTCTTTATTTTTCATTATTTTCTTTCAATATTTGGCGCTTTTCTCTTTTTTATTCATTTATGTTCATTATTTTATTTATTATTTTTTCAATATTATTTTCATTTTTTCATTATTATATTTTTTATGCACTTACATTTTTTCTCATTTTTTATTTTCATTATTTTATGTATTCATTTTTTCAATTTATTTTAATTTTTTTATTTTGTGTTTATATTTTTTCTCATTACATTTTATTTATTTATTGTCATTATTTTATGTATTATATTCTGTATTTATGTTTTATTTTTTTGTATTTTCATTTTTTGATTTTTTTCTCATTATTTTTTATGTATTTATTATTTTATGCATTTATGTTTTATTTTATATTCTTTTATTTTTATTTTTTTCATTTTTATTTTCTTTATTTTTTCGTTATTTTCTTTGTTTTGTTTTCAATATTTGGCGCTTTTCTGTTTTTTTATTCATTTATTTTCATTATTTTATTTATTTTTTTCAATATTATTTACATTGTTTTCTTTATTATTATTTTATGCATTTATATTTTTTCTCATTTTTTGTTTTCATTATCTTACGTATTCACTTTCTTTTTCAATTTATTTTCATTTTTTATTATTTTATGTGTTTACATTTTTTCTCGTTATATTTTATTTTATTGTCATTATTTTATGTATTTTATGTAGTTTCATTTTTTATTTTTTCTCTTTATTTTTTATTATTTTACGTATTTATGTTTTAATTTTATATTCTTATTTTTTTAATTTTTTAATTTTTATTTTTTTATTTATTTTGTTATTTTCTTTGTTTTGTTTTCAATATTTGGCGGTTTTCTCTTTTTTTTTATTAATTTATTTTCATTATTATTTTTTCAATATTTTTTTCATTTTTTTATTATTTTATGTTTATATTTTTTTCTCGTTATATTCTATTTGTTTATTGTCATTATTTTATGTATTTATGTTTTTTTTGTATTTTCATTTTTTATTATTTTATTATTTTTTTAATTTATTTTTTTGAGTGCGTGTTTTTTTTTTTAGAGCAAGAAAATGAAATTCACGCCCTGGATTTCAGCGCAGATGGCACCGTGTTTGCCACAGCCGGGAGGGACAGAAACATCCGCATATATGATAGCCAGACCAATGAGGTAACACTCCTCCCCATTACCGCCCGTCTGGGGGTCGTCACCCAGCTTTTCCAGACAGACCCCCTAGTGTTATGGGCAGGGGTTTGATGACTTATTAATGATCCCCTTAAGAATCTGCATCTAATGGGAGTTGTAATCCGTGTTTTACGCACCAGATCCTGAACTTTCTGATGGCCCCGGACTTCCTGATCGATGATGACCTGACGTTGACCAGCGGGCACACGCGCAGGATCTTCGCTCTCAAGTTTCACCCCTCCGAACACCACATATTTGTGACGGGCGGCTGGGATGATTCCATTAAGGTCAGTGATACATTGTATACTGGTCAGGTGACCCCCAGATCCGGTCCTTGTGCTCTTCTCTTTAATGTCCAGCTAAGGTGGTGTTAATGTGGGACCTTTATGGGACCTTTAAGGGACCTTTATGGGACCTTTAAGGGACCGTCCCATAAACAAACTTTTATCAGCTATACACAGGCTAGGTGGTTAACATGTAGCGTCTGATGGTCCGACCGCTGCTCCTCCCACCGATCCCAAAAAACGGTGGTTTAAAATTCCCTTTTTTTAAGTAGCTCTGTACTGAGCATGTGCGACCACCGCTCCCATCACGGTCGCACATGCTCAGTATTGCTTCAATTACGCAAGTGGCTTTCATTTTGAATATTAAATAGACATATGTTATATCGCCGCGTCCGTAAAAGCCCGACCTATCCAAATATCCAATTAATTTCCTCGAACGGCAGAAGAGAAAAAATCCAAAAAGGTATTAGTGGAAACGTCAGCTAGCCACATGAAAAAAAAGACCCCACCCAGCTCCATGGACGGGAAAATAAACAAAAGGATATGAGTCTCAGGGGGCTAAAAATGTAAAAAACTAAACCTTAAAATAAAAAATATCTATGTAGACTTTGCATGCAATTGTGCCAAACCCTCAGCTGTGAGCGGATGCATTTTCTTGGCCTCTGCTCGTTATTATCAGGTCGGATTTATTCCGATTTTTTTCCTATTTGAGGTCTGGGACAAGCGGATGGCGAAGGAGGCGCGGAGGGTGATCATCGGGCCTCATATTTGTGGGCCGGGGATCGATATTCGGGTGAGTTCTGCTCCTGGGGCCGGGAGGGGACCGTGACTCCGCTCACCTCCAGAGCTGCGATCACAAGCTTCTGCTTATTCTGCACAGAACGACCAAATCCTGTGCGGCTCCTGGGTGGCGAGGAACGCTCTGCAGCTCTGGGACCTGCGCTCCTCCAGCCTGATACAGGACCTTGCGTTTCCTGCCCCCGTCCTGCAGGGGGAGTTCCTGTATGCTGCTCGGTTCTGCACTGATCACGTGGTCCTGGCCGGAGGCAGCGGTACATGCAGCGCCCGCGCCATCAGCACCAAGACACAAGAGGTGAGGAGAGATGTCACCGGGACGCCCGCTCTGCGCTGATTGCCGGCTGTGCCCCCTGGGCCCTAATATGCCCCAGCACCCCCAGCTGGTTCAGTGTCTGTACTGCGCTGGTGTGGTAGGTGCAGTGTCTCACCCTACACACTCAGTAAGGTCCCGTTACCCCGCGGACGCCGCGCTCAGTAGTGGCCCCTGCGTCTGTGCGGCTATATGCAGAGAACAGGTTCTGTCACCTCTCATGGTCCCCTGCTGGTTCAGTGTCTGTACTGCGCTGGTGGGGTAGGTGCAGTGTCTCACCCTACACACTCAGTAAGGTCCCGTTACCCCGCGGACGCCGCGCTCAGTAGTGGCCCCTGCGTCTGTGCGGCTATATGCAGAGAACAGGTTCTGTCACCTCTCATGGTCCCCTGCTGGTTCAGTGTCTGTACTGCGCTGGTGGGGTAGGTGCAGTGTCTCACCCTACACACTCAGTAAGGTCCCGTTACCCCGCGGACGCCGCGCTCAGTAGTGGCCCCTGCGTCTGTGCGGCTATATGCAGAGAACAGGTTCTGTCACCTCTCATGGTCCCCTGCTGGTTCAGTGTCTGTACTGCGCTGGTGGGGTAGGTGCAGTGTCTCACCCTACACACTCAGTAAGGTCCCGTTACCTCGCGGACGCCGTGCTCAGTAGTGGCCCCTGCGTCTAGGCGGCTATATACAGAGAACAGGTTCTGTCACCTCTCATGGTCCCCTGCTGGTTCAGTGTCTGTACTGCGCTGGTGTGGTAGGTGCAGTGTCTCACCCTACACACTCAGTAAGGTCCCGTTACCCTGCGGACGCCGTGCTCAGTAGTGGCCCCTGCGTCTAGGCGGCTATATACAGAGAACAGGTTCTTTCACCTCTCTTGGCTCCCTGCTGGTTCAGTGTCTGTACTGCGCTGGTGTGGTAGGTGCAGTGTCTCACCCTACACACTCAGTAAGGTCCCGTTACCCCGCGGACAGCGCTCAGTAGTGGCCCCTGCGTCTATGCGGCTATATGCAGAGAGCAGGTTCTGTCACCTCTCTTGGTTCCCTGCTGGTTCACTGTCTGTACTGCGCTGGTGGGGTAGGTGCAGTGTCTTACCCTACACACTCAGTAAGGTCCCGTTACCTCGCGGACGCCGCGCTCAGTAGTGGCCCCTGCGTCTAGGCGGCTATATACAGAGAGCAGGTTCTGTCACCTCTCATGGTCCCCTGCTGGTTCAGTGTCTGTACTGCGCTGGTGGGGTAGGTGCAGTGTCTCACCCACACACTCAGTAAGGTCCCGTTACCCTGCGGACGCCGCGCTCAGTAGTGGCCCCTGCGTCTAGGCGGTTATATACAGAGAGCAGGTTCTGTCACCTCTCATGGTCCCCTGCTGGTTCAGTGTCTGTACTGCGCTGGTGGGGTAGGTGCAGTGTCTCACCCACACACTCAGTAAGGTCCCGTTACCCCGCGGACGCCGCGCTCAGTAGTGGCCCCTGCGTCTAGGCGGTTATATACAGAGAACAGGTTCTGTCACCTCTCTTGGTTCCCTGCTGGTTCAGTGTCTGTACTGCGCTGGTGGGGTAGGTGCAGTGTCTCGCCCTACACACTCAGTAAGGTCCCGTTACCCCGCGGACGCCGCGCTCAGTAGTGGCCCCTGCGTCTAGGCGGTTATATACAGAGAGCAGGTTCTGTCACCTCTCATGGTCCCCTGCTGGTTCAGTGTCTGTACTGCGCTGGTGGGGTAGGTGCAGTGTCTCGACCCTACACACTCAGTAAGGTCCCGTTACCCCGCGGACGCCGCGCTCAGTAGTGGCCCCTGCGTCTAGGCGGTTATATACAGAGAACAGGTTCTGTCACCTCTCATGGTTCCCTGCTGGTTCAGTGTCTGTACTGCGCTGGTGGGGTAGGTGCAGTGTCTCACCCTACACACTCAGTAAGGTCCCGTTACCTCGCGGACGCCGCGCTCAGTAGTGGCCCCTGCGTCTAGGCGGTTATATACAGAGAACAGGTTCTGTCACCTCTCTTGGCTCCCTGCTGGTTCAGTGTCTGTACTGCGCTGGTGGGGTAGGTGCAGTGTCTCGCCCTACACACTCAGTAAGGTCCCGTTACCTCGCGGACGCCGCGCTCAGTAGTGGCCCCTGCGTCTAGGCGGTTATATACAGAGAACAGGTTCTGTCACATCTCTTGGTTCCCTGCTGGTTCAGTGTCTGTACTGCGCTGGTGGGGTAGGTGCAGTGTCTCACCCTACACACTCAGTAAGGTCCCGTTACCCCGCGGATGCCGCACTCAGTAGTGGCCCCTGCGTCTATGCGGCTATATGCAGAGAGCAGGTTCTGTCACATCTCATGGTTCCCTGCTGGTTCAGTGTCTGTACTGCGCTGGTGTGGTAGGTGCAGTGTCTCACCCTACACTCTCAGTAAGGTCCCGTTACCCTGCGGACGCCACGCCCAGTAGTGGCCCCTGCGTCTAGGCGGTTATATACAGAGAACAGGTTCTGTCACCTCTCTTGGTTCCCTGCTGGTTCAGTGTCTGTACTGCGCTGGTGGGGTAGGTGCAGTGTCTCGCCCTACACACTCAGTAAGGTCCCGTTACCTCGCGGACGCCGTGCTCAGTAGTGGCCCCTGCGTCTAGGCGGTTATATACAGAGAACAGGTTCTGTCACCTCTCTTGGCTCCCTGCTGGTTCAGTGTCTGTACTGCGCTGGTGGGGTAGGTGCAGTGTCTCGCCCTACACACTCAGTAAGGTCCCGTTACCTCGCGGACGCCGCGCTCAGTAGTGGCCCCTGCGTCTAGGCGGTTATATACAGAGAACAGGTTCTGTCACATCTCTTGGTTCCCTGCTGGTTCAGTGTCTGTACTGCGCTGGTGGGGTAGGTGCAGTGTCTCACCCTACACACTCAGTAAGGTCCCGTTACCCCGCGGATGCCGCACTCAGTAGTGGCCCCTGCGTCTATGCGGCTATATGCAGAGAGCAGGTTCTGTCACATCTCATGGTTCCCTGCTGGTTCAGTGTCTGTACTGCGCTGGTGTGGTAGGTGCAGTGTCTCACCCTACACTCTCACTAAGGTCCCGTTACCCTGCGGACGCCACGCCCAGTAGTGGCCCCTGCGTCTAGGCGGTTATATACAGAGAACAGGTTCTGTCACCTCTCTTGGTTCCCTGCTGGTTCAGTGTCTGTACTGCGCTGGTGGGGTAGGTGCAGTGTCTCGCCCTACACACTCAGTAAGGTCCCGTTACCTCGCGGACGCCGTGCTCAGTAGTGGCCCCTGCGTCTAGGCTGTTATATACAGAGAACAGGTTCTGTCACCTCTCTTGGTTCCCTGCTGGTTCAGTGTCTGTACTGCGCTGGTGGGGTAGGTGCAGTGTCTCGCCCTACACACTCAGTAAGGTCCCGTTACCCCGCGGATGCCGCACTCAGTAGTGGCCCCTGCGTCTATGCGGCTATATGCAGAGAGCAGGTTCTGTCACCTCTCATGGTTCCCTGCTGGTTCAGTGTCTGTACTGCGCTGGTGGGGTAGGTGCAGTGTCTCACCCTACACACTCAGTAAGGTCCCGTTACCCCACGGACGCCGCGCTCAGTAGTGGCCCCTGCGTCTAGGCGGTTATATACAGAGAACAGGTTCTGTCACCTCTCTTGGTTCCCTGCTGGTTCAGTGTCTGTACTGCGCTGGTGGGGTAGGTGCAGTGTCTCGCCCTACACACTCAGTAAGGTCCCGTTACCCCGCGGACGCCGCGCTCAGTAGTGGCCCCTGCGTCTAGGCGGTTATATACAGAGAACAGGTTCTGTCACCTCTCTTGGCTCCCTGCTGGTTCAGTGTCTGTACTGCGCTGGTGGGGTAGGTGCAGTGTCTCGCCCTACACACTCAGTAAGGTCCCGTTACCTCGCGGACGCCGTGCTCAGTAGTGGCCCCTGCGTCTAGGCGGTTATATACAGAGAACAGGTTCTGTCACCTCTCTTGGTTCCCTGCTGGTTCAGTGTCTGTACTGCGCTGGTGGGGTAGGTGCAGTGTCTCGCCCTACACACTCAGTAAGGTCCCGTTACCCCGCGGATGCCGCACTCAGTAGTGGCCCCTGCGTCTATGCGGCTATATGCAGAGAGCAGGTTCTGTCACCTCTCATGGTTCCCTGCTGGTTCAGTGTCTGTACTGCGCTGGTGGGGTAGGTGCAGTGTCTCACCCTACACACTCAGTAAGGTCCCGTTACCCCACGGACGCCGCGCTCAGTAGTGGCCCCTGCGTCTAGGCGGTTATATACAGAGAACAGGTTCTGTCACCTCTCTTGGCTCCCTGCTGGTTCAGTGTCTGTACTGCGCTGGTGGGGTAGGTGCAGTGTCTCGCCCTACACACTCAGTAAGGTCCCGTTACCCCGCGGATGCCGCACTCAGTAGTGGCCCCTGCGTCTATGTGGCTATATGCAGAGAGCAGGTTCTGTCACCTCTCATGGTTCCCTGCTGGTTCAGTGTCTGTACTGCGCTGGTGGGGTAGGTGCAGTTTCTCACCCTACACACTCAGTAAGGTCCCGTTACCTCGCGGACGCCGCGCTCAGTAGTGGCCCCTGCGTCTAGGCGGTTATATACAGAGAACAGGTTCTGTCACCTCTCATGGTTCCCTGCTGGTTCAGTGTCTGTACTGCGCTGGTGGGGTAGGTGCAGTGTCTCGCCCTACACACTCAGTAAGGTCCCGTTACCCCGCGGACGCCGCGCTCAGTAGTGGCCCCTGCGTCTAGGCGGTTATATACAGAGAACAGGTTCTGTCACCTCTCTTGGCTCCCTGCTGGTTCAGTGTCTGTACTGCGCTGGTGGGGTAGGTGCAGTGTCTCGCCCTACACACTCAGTAAGGTCCCGTTACCTCGCGGACGCCGTGCTCAGTAGTGGCCCCTGCGTCTAGGCGGTTATATACAGAGAACAGGTTCTGTCACCTCTCTTGGTTCCCTGCTGGTTCAGTGTCTGTACTGCGCTGGTGGGGTAGGTGCAGTGTCTCGCCCTACACACTCAGTAAGGTCCCGTTACCCCGCGGATGCCGCGCTCAGTAGTGGCCCCTGCGTCTATGCGGCTATATGCAGAGAGCAGGTTCTGTCACCTCTCATGGTTCCCTGCTGGTTCAGTGTCTGTACTGCGCTGGTGGGGTAGGTGCAGTGTCTCACCCTACACACTCAGTAAGGTCCCGTTACCCCACGGACGCCGCGCTCAGTAGTGGCCCCTGCGTCTAGGCGGTTATATACAGAGAACAGGTTCTGTCATCTCTCTTGGTTCCCTGCTGGTTCAGTGTCTGTACTGCGCTGGTGGGGTAGGTGCAGTGTCTCGCCCTACACACTCAGTAAGGTCCCGTTACCCCGCGGACGCCGCGCTCAGTAGTGGCCCCTGCGTCTAGGCGGTTATATACAGAGAACAGGTTCTGTCACCTCTCTTGGCTCCCTGCTGGTTCAGTGTCTGTACTGCGCTGGTGGGGTAGGTGCAGTGTCTCGCCCTACACACTCAGTAAGGTCCCGTTACCCCGCGGATGCCGCACTCAGTAGTGGCCCCTGCGTCTATGTGGCTATATGCAGAGAGCAGGTTCTGTCACCTCTCATGGTTCCCTGCTGGTTCAGTGTCTGTACTGCGCTGGTGGGGTAGGTGCAGTTTCTCACCCTACACACTCAGTAAGGTCCCGTTACCTCGCGGACGCCGCGCTCAGTAGTGGCCCCTGCGTCTAGGCGGTTATATACAGAGAACAGGTTCTGTCACCTCTCATGGTTCCCTGCTGGTTCAGTGTCTGTACTGCGCTGGTGGGGTAGGTGCAGTTTCTCACCCTACACACTCAGTAAGGTCCCGTTACCTCGCGGACGCCGTGCTCAGTAGTGGCCCCTGCGTCTAGGCGGTTATATACAGAGAACAGGTTCTGTCACCTCTCATGGTTCCCTGCTGGTTCAGTGTCTGTACTGCGCTGGTGGGGTAGGTGCAGTGTCTCACCCTACACACTCAGTAAGGTCCCGTTACCCCACGAACGCCGCGCTCAGTAGTGGCCCCTGCGTCTAGGCGGTTATATACAGAGAGCAGGTTCTGTCACCTCTCATGGTTCCCTGCTGGTTCAGTGTCTGTACTGCGCTGGTGGGGTAGGTGCAGTTTCTCACCCTACACACTCAGTAAGGTCCCGTTACCTCGCGGACGCCGCGCTCAGTAGTGGCCCCTGCGTCTAGGCGGTTATATACAGAGAACAGGTTCTGTCACCTCTCATGGTTCCCTGCTGGTTCAGTGTCTGTACTGCGCTGGTGGGGTAGGTGCAGTGTCTCGCCCTACACACTCAGTAAGGTCCCGTTACCCCACGGACGCCGTGCTCAGTAGTGGCCCCTGCGTCTAGGCGGCTATATACAGAGAACAGGTTCTGTCACCTCTCATGGTTCCCTGCTGGTTCAGTGTCTGTACTGCGCTGGTGGGGTAGGTGCAGTGTCTCACCCTACACACTCAGTAAGGTCCCGTTACCCCACGGACGCCGCGCTCAGTAGTGGCCCCTGCGTCTAGGCGGCTATATACAGAGAACAGGTTCTGTCACCTCTCATGGTCCCCTGCTGGTTCAGTGTCTGTACTGCGCTGGTGGGGTAGGTGCAGTGTCTCACCCTACACACTCAGTAAGGTCCCGTTACCCCACGAACGCCGCGCTCAGTAGTGGCCCCTGCGTCTAGGCGGTTATATACAGAGAACAGGTTCTGTCACCTCTCTTGGTTCCCTGCTGGTTCAGTGTCTGCAGCAGTATCAGATATCACTGTGAACACTACATGTATGTGCCCTTCTGCTCCGGTCACATCCAGAGCTGCATTCAGAGTTCTTCCCTCCAGGACACCCCTACTTGTTCAGCAGAGCACCCCCCCTCCCACACTCAGAGACAATCCGCTCAGGATGTGCGTACAATCAGATCCGCCCTGATGAACTCTGAAGAATGCAGCTTTGGCTGTGACTGGAGTGTTAGGTAGAGATCAGCAGGGATGAGCGTTGCCATGAGTGCATGTAATCTGGGATCACGGCGGTTTCCACCCTCTGCGTCTCTGCACCCCTTCTCCGGGGTGGTGGGGGGGCGCTGCTTTCAGGGCGACACGTACGGCGTCCCGGAGACGTGCGGTCTCTGCGGTGACACAATGTGCACATTCCTGCGTAATCCGGGAGGACATTTCACCACCTGCCATGACACGTGCCACGTATCACACACCACGGAGGAGATCCTTAAAGGGGAACACCCCACCCTCCCTGCGCCGCGCACGTACGGGGATGGGCTCAGTGACAGAGCGGACACCACTGCAGAACTTTCACCTTCTTTCCTGCAGGTTCTCGGAGAGGTGTCGCTGTGCAGCAAGGCCGTGCAGACCCTGGACGCTGCCCCCGGTGGGCAGGTGGTGGCAGTGGCCGGAGTGGGCGGCAATCTTCACATCGCAGAACTGTGCTAATGTCCGTCCAGATGTAAACTACCTGCCGGATCCCCAAAGCGTGTCCGTCCGTCTCTTCACACTGTGTCCTCTGCTCCAGTCACAGCCAGAGCTGCAGCGAAGGCACCACCGCGTGCTATGTGGAGGAAGTCAGCACTGTCTATATATGTATAGACTCTGAAGGAGTAAAGGCGGCGGCAAAATTGTCAATGCAGCTTTGGATGTGACTGGAGTAGAAATACAGCTTTGTGTTCGAGTGGAATCTAAATAGAGCTTGGTATGCCAATAAAGCTTTGGATGTAAATAGAGCATAGATGCAGCTTTGAATGTGAGCGGAACATTAATGCACTTTTTGGATGCGACTACAGCAGAAATGCTACATTGAATGTGACTAGAGCATAAATGCTGCTTCAGTTGTGACTGGAGTATAATTGCAGCTTTGGTTGTGGCTGGAGTATAACTGCAGCTTTGATGTGACTGGAGTGTAATTGCAACTTTGGGTGTGACGAGTATAGTTGCAGCTTCAGATGTGAGTGGCGTATTATTGCTGCTTTAGATGTGACTGGAGTATAATTGCAGCTTTAGATGTGACTGGAGTGTAATTGCAGCTTTAGATGTGACTGGAGTATAGTTGCAGCTTTGGATATGACCTGAGTATATTTGCAGCTTTGGTTGTGGCTGGAGTATTATTGCAGCTTTCGATGTTACTGGAATATTATTGCTGCTTTAGATGTAACTGGAATATAATTGCTGCTTTGGATGTGACTAGGGTATGACTGCAGCTTTGGATGTGACTGGAGTATAATTTTCTTTTTTTATTTTTTTATAAATTTTATAAATGCTGCTTCGGTTGTGACTGGAGTATAATTGCAGATTTGGTTGTGGCTAGAGTATAATTGCAGCTTTGGATTTGACTGGTGTATAATTGCAGCTTTGGATGTGACTGGAGTGTAATTGCAGTTTCCATGTGACTGGAGTGTAATAGCAGCTTTGGATGTGACTGGAGTATAACTGCAACTTTTGATGTGACTGGAGTATATCTGCAGCTTTGGATGTGACTGGAATATAGTTGCATCTTTAGATGTGACTGGAGCATAATGCAGCTTTGGATGTGACTGGAGTATAATTACAGCTTTAGATGTGACTGGAGTATAATTGCAGCTTTGGATGTGACTGGAGTATAACCTCAGCTTTAGATGTGACTGGAGTATAATTGCAGCTTTAGATGTGACTGGAGTATAATTTCTGCTCTGAATGTGACTGGAGTATAATTACAGCTTTGGATGTGACTGGATTATAACTGCAACTTTGGATGTGACTGGAGTATACCTGCAGCTTTGATGGGACTGGAGTGTAGTTGCAGCTTTGGATGTGACTAAAACATAATGCAGCTTTGGATGTGACTGGAGTGTAATTGCAGCTTTAGATGTGACTGGAGTATAACTGCAGCTTTGGATGTGACTGGAGTATAATTACAGCTTTGATGGGACTGGAGTGTAGTTGCAGCTTTGGATGTGACTAAAGCATAATGCAGCTTTGGATGTGACTGAAGTATAATTGCAGCTTTGATTGTGACTGGAGTATACAGTGGGTACGGAAAGTATTCAGACCCCTTTACATTTTTCACACTTTGTTTCATTGCAGCCATTTGGTAAATTCTATAAACTTCATTTTTTTCTCATTAATGTCCTCTCTGCACCCCATCCTGACTGAAAAAAAAACAGAAATGTAGAGAAAAATGTTTTGCTTCAGTGTAAATGGGAGATCTGCAGCTAGACACTAAGGCAGCGGTGGAAAGTTATGAATATTGGGGTTTCTGTAGAAAACAATAATGATGGGACCTACATTTTCAACTTCAGGACTAATCGGGGAAGACTATGCATATTTTCTCATAACTCTGATACCTGCCTATAAGCTCATAATCAATAGTGGCCAGATTGCTGACACCAACCATGCCATACTCCCTATCTATGAAAAGGTAAAATCCTGATAAATATGGCCGTGATATTAAACTCCTGCTATCGTCCGGAGTGAAGCTATTGGGGATGTTGGGAATATCATAATTTCCAAAAACTGAAGCCACATGCCATGACCAGCCCTGTCAGTCATCGAGGGGAGGTGTGTGGGTGTAACCTAGGTGCTGATAAAAGGACAAGGCGAATTATGGTCTGTGTTCCTGCGTATTGTCATGCCCGCAGGTGGCACACGTAGTTCGTGGACCCACTGTGTCACAGGGCCAGATCTCTCTAGGAAGGGGCGGAGCTAAGCAGCTATCCTGTTCTCGTTGGAACCCCTGATGGTGGAGACAGACTGGGCTGCAGGTAGCCGCCAGGTACCACTCCCAGGCAGACACCGGTACTGCAGCTTCCGATCCCGGGGGGTCGAGATCACGACATGACCGAGGTCACTTAACAAGCAGGTAACAGAGACGAACACTGTATGGAGAACTTGGATACTGAAGATAGGTTCTTGTGCACACACAGTTATTAGGAACCGGTACTGGAGCTGGCCGCACTAGGACCAGGAACATTGGACAGAAGAGGACTGAAAACATGCAAAAAAAAGCTGCTCAGGCACCGGTCCCAGCATACGGCGGCATAAGTAACCTTAAAAACCCGCCTCACTTGCAGAGCAATATGCCATATATCAGATTTATAGGTGGTGATCATGTCAGCAGGTGCGGAAACGCAGTAACGCAGGGATTGCAGAACAATGCTGTACAACAATATTTAATTTTTAACAAAAGGATGAAAGTGATTTCCTCGCATGGAGTTGATAAACAATAAACAAGAATCAAGGGAAGTAAAGGGTTAACACGACAGTCTGATATTTAAACGGCACTTATCGCTAGTCTTCTCTCATCCACATACAGTCTGATGGGAGTTGGAGTACCGGCAACGACCGGTGTGGTGTCCTCAGATGGATCCCAGCAAATCACGGTCCAGCTTCTGGCGGTAACGGGTGGTCACCGGTTTTACCCGCTGAGCCCCTAGTCCAGAAATCTGTGCAGCCAAAGTGGGGATCGCTGCAGGAGTCTCTGTCTAAGGCTGTGTGCACACGCTGCGGATTTTGCTGCGGTGTACAGTACAATGATTCCCTATGGGAATCAAAAACCGCAGTGCAGACGGTGCGGAATTTTCCGCGCGGATTATCTGCGGTTTTCAATCCGCAGAAAGAATTGACATGTCAATTCTTTCTGCGGATTCCCCTGCGGTTTGCCATCTGCTCCATTGAGGAGATGAAAAACCGCAGGGCAAAACCGCAGAGCAATCCGCAGGTAAAACCGCAGGTCTTTTGACCTGCGGTTTCACCTGCGGATTTTACAAAATCCGCGCGGATGAATCCGCACCTAATCCGCAGTGTGTGCACACAGCCTAACATGGGTGCTGCCGCGCGTCTATCAGAAATGGGGAATTCCATTCCACCTGGCCCCTGCTCCTCCGCGCCAGCACTGTACTCTGCTTAGCCGGGTGCACGGCGCTCTGCACACACACTGTGTCACCGGAGCGTTCGCGCACGTTCTGCTGGGGCACTGCTCCACGCTGCCTCTCGCTGTGGAGCACACTGCACACCTGCCTCTGCTCTCACTGCCGGCGGGAAGAAGCTCTTTCCCGCGTTTCCTGCTCACTGTCCGGCTTAGCCATGCCCCTCCTCCCCAGGTCATGGGACCTGTCCGGTAACCCATTCTTTCTCCCCGGCAACACTGGATACAGCCTCGACAGTTCCGGACCCGGCATAACGCAGGTACCCGCAGCCCGGTCTTCCTCCTTACACTCCCGCCCTCCTTTAAGTTGCCATTCCACGGGTGAGAGTTCCTTCATCAGACGTTCACCATTTCTTGAATAATTTGCTGCCAAATAAACTGGTGTTGCTCATAATGAGTGGGAAGTATGCCAGCTGTCGTCCGCTCCGTACGGCGTAGTTCAGGTTGAGTGGTAGAAGACAGGAGCATATCTTGATCCGATGAATCGACCGTCTCTGGGGTTTCAGTCCTATGCACTTCTCTGGGACTGGCGGGCAGCGGATTATTCAAGTCTGAGAACGAGGCGATTGTCTCTTCATTACAGTCGAGAACCGTTGGGGTGAGCGTCAGTGGTGTCTGGCTCTCTCTCTTCCCCTTCAGGACCCTGTGACAAGCAAGGACGCAACATGCTACGGTGGACTATTCGAGTAGGCGCCCCTTCTTCCCGTTCAGGTTGAACTTCATACACTGGCTCATCGGACCCAACTCAGCCATTCTCCCGATACAGGGTTTTTGCCCCGAGGTCGCTTGTCTCGGACCAATACTCCCATCTCTGGCCTTGAGAGCTGTCCCACGAAAAGGCGTCGTTTCATGGTGTTGGAGTTCCCGAAACTTAGTTTGCACCAGCTGGTGAAGAGTCTACAGCCGATGTTGATGTTCTCAGACCTAGGAAGATAACCCCGTCCGTGGGTAGTCTTACAGATCCAACTCCAGCTCTGTCATTTCCCGCCCCTTTCGCCCGAACAGCAGGGTATACGGAGTGTATCCTGTTGTACTGTGCACTCGGTTGTTGTACACCCAGACCAATTCAGCCACATACTCAGGCCACCGTGTTTTCCGATCTTTCTCCAATGTTCGGCGCTCTAAATTAGCATCTGCTTGAAGTGTTCACATGCTCCATTCCCCTGAGGATGACAAGGCATCATCGTTGACTTCTCAATCTGGTACAGACGATGTAACTCTTCCATCACTTGACCTAGGAAACAAGCGCCTTTGTCAGAATGGATCCTCTTCGGGCAAACATACACCCAGATGAAGTCTCCCAGATAGCCTGTGCAGCTGACTCAGCAGTCTGATCCCGAGTTGGAGTCACCACAGCGTAATGTAGTCAGTCATCACCAGGCAATGTTCATACCCCAGATGAGCTGGGTCAACGGTCAAGTAATCAATCATCAATAACTCTAAGGGGGCAGAAGTCAAGATGATCTGCATTGGGATCCTCTGCTCCGGAGGTTTGGCTAGTACACAGCTCCAACATCATTGACAGGCCTCCTCTACTGCAGTCTTCAAACAGGGGTGATATACCAGCTTCTGTAACAGCTGGAACGTCTTCTCCGGACCAAAGTGAGCCCCTCTCTTATAGGTCTCCATAGCCACAACACAGATCAACTTCTCTGGGAGCACTACTTGCCAGGTGACCCCCAACTCCCGCACCAACTGCACTCTTCTATACAGCAAGCCGTCCTCCAACTGGAGTCTCTCCCACTGCCTTAGAATCTGCAGAGTCCCAGGGGACAGAGTGTCTCTTTCACTCCGGCTGGGAAAGTCGCTTCAGTGCCACCCACTGTCTCAACTGGGCAAGTTCCTTATCTTCTTGCTGTAGTTACACCCAGTCATCCCGCGGTCGTCCCAGCACCTGTTCTCCCGACTCCTCCCTGATCTGTCCCTGCATCGCCACCAGCGACCTAGTGAGGTCCCAAAAACCAGGAATCTCCTCTGCCTCTAACTCTTCATCTCGGTCGTGTCCAGGCCGCTCATGGGCCTCTCTCAACAGAGCATCAGCATGCGTGTTCTCGGCTCTGGGCCACTACGCAATCTTGTACCTATGCTTGGCCATGCGGGCCATCCATCGTTGTTCCAAGGCCCCCAATTTTGCATTTTCCAGGTGGGCTAGGTGATTGCTATTGGTGCACACCAAGACTTCGGACCCCGACAAGTATTCGGCAAACTTTTTGGTCATCGCCCACACTAACCGCCAGCCAAAGTGGGGATCGCTGCAGGAGTCTCTGTCCAACACGGGTGCTGCTGTGCGTTTATCACAAATGGGGAACGTGCCTCAGGGTCCTGCACCTGGCCCCCGCTCTTCCGCTCGAGCACTGCTCTCTGCTCAGCCAGGTGCACGGGGCTCTGCACACACACTGTCTTAATGGAGCGTTCGTGCAAGTTCTACCGGGACACGGTTCCACGCTGCCTTTCTCGCTGCGGAGCACATTGCACACCTCGCTCCGCTCTCACTGCCGGTGGGAAACAGAGCTCTTTCCCACGCTTCCTGCTCACTGCACGGCTTAGCTATGCCCCTCCTCCCTGCATCATTGGACCCGTCAGGTTCCCCATTTTTCCCTCCCGGCAACACTGGACGCAGCCTCGACAGTTCCGAACCGGCATAACACAGGTCCCCGCGGCCCGGGCTTCCTCCTTACAATCACATTAGAACTCCAAATCGTGCATGCAAGACAAAAAAAAAATGAAAAGCAGAATTCACCGGGTATGCAATTAAAAAAGTCCTTTATTTTCAATTCATTGGAACAGAGACTAGCAGAGAGGAGGGCAGGGGTGTGCAGGGCTTCAACGGGTTCAACTCACCTGCAGTTGGCCTTACATCAACTCGGTGCAGACGATCGTGAGGGACATCGGAACCGGATGCTGTAATTCAAAGAGCGAGCAGAGCGACAGGCCCAAACAGATCGAGAGGCTGACCGAGCTGAGTGACAAGATGAGTGTCGGTACCAGCTGGAGTTAACCTGAATCTAGAAGGAGCCATCCACCCCACAGAGCAGTGAGTCCAGTAATGGCAGTAGCTTTAATCCCCGTCCTGAGCATTTTCCTGTAATGGACAACGATGGGGACTTGGACATATTTCTGCGAGGATTTGAAAAGACCTACAGACAGTACCAGTGGGCTCGATATTTAACCCCAGAGCTCTGGATGTGTTCGCCTCTCTCCCTCGAGACCAAGATGGAGACTATGGCCATCAAACAGGCACTGGTAAAAAAAAGTACCAACTGACTCCTGAGATGTACAGCAAAAAGTTCTGGGCCCTCCAGCATGGACCATAAAACAGGTATGGTGAAGTGGTGGACAGGCTCAAAACCAACTTAGAGCAGTGGGTCCAAGGACGTTCAGTCACCACCTTAGATAAACAAAAGGACCTGATGGTGAAGGACAAGTTTCTCCATCTTCTATCTGTGGAGGTGAGACAGTTTGTGCTGGAGCGAGAGCCAAAGGAGCCTGCTAAAGCCACTCAAATTGCAGATTCTTATGAGGCCAATCACACACCGGAGGTGCGGAAGTCAGCTGCCGCCAACTGGAAAGAGGGTAAGCCGACAACCATTACCAATGCCGCTGACAGCCGGTCTTAAGGAGGACCTGTCACCTTCCAGCACCCGGCCTTCATCTGACTCCCGCCGCTGCCATACCTGCAACTAAACTGGTCACATCAGCCTAGTCTGCCTGGAGAGGCCAAAGATGAACCCTACACCTGAGGCCCAGGGGCCTAGTATTCTTTTTGTGGGTGGGGCAGTTGGGAGCGCTCATGAAAATTTGCTACTGGTTACTGTGGGCAACACCATTAATGTTGGGTTCAAGGATATTGGCACATAATGTACCCTCATCTGCCCTGAGTTTGTGTTACCAGAAGAATTCATCATGAGGAAGACCGTGACTGTCACCGGGCTTGGGGGTCTTCACCGAGTTTTCCTGGTTTGGGGTACAGGGAGAGTATTAAGGGAAGTTGGGGTGTCTCACAACCTCCCCACAAATGTTTTATCGGGAACTGACCTGGGACGGTTGGTTGCCCAAAACATCCCTGACAACCCTCCCAGATCTGATATGTCATGTGATGCAACTGTCGATAACGTGAATGTCATGCATAATGAAAATATGTTCTGTGGAAAGGGAGAACTCAGCCACGTCATGCTGTGGGGTGACATTGCTGAGGATTTCCTGAAAGGAGCAAGCATGAGTGCTAAGGGTAATGGGAACGGGCACGGGGATCACGAAGCAGGTGGTCTCGTGCAGCTGACCAGTGTCATGACAGACTGTGACCTGGCCACATGATTATCACCGCTCCTGAGGTAGCGGGGGAGGATGGGGAGAAAAACGGGGACCATTAGGGAAGTGGTTGCATACAGCTGACCACTGTCATGACGGACTGTGACCTGGCCGTTGGTAGCTGCCCCATGATTATCACTGCTCCTGAGGTAGCGGGGGAGGATGGGGAGAAACACGGGGACCATTAGGGAAGTGGTCGCGTTCTGCTTACCAGTGTCACGATGGACGGTGACATGGCCCGTGGTAGCTGCCCCATAATTAGCACAGTTCCTGAGGTAACAAGGGGGGTAGGGAAGGTCTTATCCACAACTTGTTCAGGGGCTGGGAAAGTGTGTTCCACAACCGGTCAAGATGAGGAACAAGTGCGTCCCTCCGTATGATATTAAAGCAGCTCCCATAGCCTCTCGGGGGGTGGTAAAGTTGTATCCCGAGCCTGCCCAGATGGTGGGAAAGTGTGACTCACAGTCAGTCAGGGTGATGGAAAGGTGTTACTTACAGATGGTTAGGGGATGGGAAAGTACAGTCCACAGCCTGTTGGGATGGTGGGAAAGCAGTATCCACAACCTGTCAGGATGATCAGAAAGAAGAATCCCCAGTTGGTCAGGGTGGTGGGAAGTATTGGTCTTACAGCTTGTCAGAGTGGCAGGAATGTAGTATTCACAGTCTGTCAGGGTGGTGGGAACGTTGGGTCCACAGCCTCACGGCCTGTCAGACAAATAGGAAAGCGTTGTTATCCCCCGGAGAGACAGTCCATGTAGCCGCTGACACCTGCAGCCAGAGAGCTCAGAACGCAGGTAATGGCCTGGAGCAGGAACCGGAGGGTTCCCGTAAGGTTAAGGAGTCTCAAACCCATCTGGTGGTACTGAGTGACCCCTCAGAGAAACTCCTCTCCGAATCCCATAAGGAGAGGGTACTATGAGGTCCAGGAAGGGATGCCGAGGAGATGGGGGTTAGGAAGTGATCTGTAAATCTGTTTCCGATACAACCTCAAAAATGAGGAGGTGTTATAGAAAACATTAAAATCCATAACACAGCTCCACTTGTTTTTGGGAATATCATAATTTTCAAAAACTGAAGCCACATCCCATGATCAGCTTTGTTGCGAGTCATTGAGGGGAGGTGGGTGGGTGTAACTTAGGTTCTGGTAAAAGGACAAGGCGAATTATGATCTGTGTTCCTGCAGAGAGAAACATATCAGTGTATGCATGATTCTCGTTCACTGGTCATTTCCAATCACAGTGCTCTCCTTCGCTAGGCTGAGCCATTGCTGTGGCCAGCGTAGTAAGTTTCTTTTGTTTCTCCTTTTATTTTACGTAGTTGTATATGCTGTATTGCTTTGTCTCCTTTGTAAAATCTTTTGTACATTTTTTATAATCACTGCCTATCATTCTGGTTTATATATAAAATACAATAGTTCTGTTCCTTTTGTTATTTAAACCGCACTCCTGAAAGCCATACTCTACCAGAAATCAGGCGATCAGTCAGTCGGTATAAACGACTGGTGGTGGTAGTGAGAAGTTCTTGGGTTATTGTAAAATTAGCAGTAACCCTACCGGGGTATATACTGTATATATTCCATGCGTTGGAATCGGAGGGTATATACCATATGCTCACTGTTAGTTTCCCAATAACTGGCCATTAGTGGCAACAGCTTGTGGCCTCCTCAATTAATCATCAGTCTATCATGTAGGGGGCAGCAGAGAGCTGTTTGTGGGAAAAAGATAACAGCGTGGTGGGTTAAGCGTGACCTCTCCTATGCCGTGATCTTTGACAATTTATGGCAGAGGTGCTTTCTGCGTGATCTCTCTGGTGTCATCCTTGACACTCTTTTTCACCAATTAATTAGAAAGTAAAGGTCCCGCTCAGGTCTGACGCAGTCCACGGCACCACGATCACCGCTCCGACATCTGCACCATATCAAGCCTTGATCACAGACCGAAGCTTGATAGGCTGTAGCAGCCGCTGCCGGTTCTCAAGTTGCGGGTAGCGCGAGAACTGCCCACTGTATTATTATACAGTGCCTACAAGTAGTATTCAACCCCCTGCAGATTTAGCAGGTTTACACATTCGGAATTAACTTGGCATTGTGACATTTGGACTGTAGATCAGCCTGGAAGTGTGAAATGCACTGCAGCAAAAAAGAATGTTATTTCTTTGTTTAATTTTTTTTTAAATTGTGAAAAGTTTATTCAGAGGGTCATTTATTATTCAACCCCTCAAACCACCAGAATTCTGTTTGGTTCCCCTAAAGTATTAAGAAGTATTTCAGGCACAAAGAACAATGAGCTTCACATGTTTGGATTAATTATCTCTTTTTCCAGCCTTTTCTGACTATTTAAGACCCTCCCCAAACTTGTGAACAGCACTCATACATGGTCAACATGGGAAAGACAAAGGAGCATTCCAAGGCCATCAGAGACAAGATCGTGGAGGGTCACAAGGCTGGCAAGGGGTACAAAACCCTTTCCAAGGAGTTGGGCCTACCTGTCTCCACTGTTGGGAGCATCATCCGGAAGTGGAAGGCTTATGGAACTACTGTTAGCCTTCCACAGCCTGGACAGCCTTTGAAAGTTTCCTCCCATGCCGAGGCCAGGCTTGTCCGAAGAGTCAAGGCTAACCCAAGGACAACAAGGAAGGAGCTCCGGGAAGATCTCATGGCAGTGGGGACATTGGTTTCAGTCAATACCATAAGTAACGTACTCCACCGCAATGGTCTCCATTCCAGACGAGCCCGTAATGTACCTTTACTTTCAAAGCGTCATGTCAAGGCTCATCTACAGTTTGCTCATGATCACTTGGAGGACTCTGAGACAGACTGGTTCAAGGTTCTCTGGTCTGATGAGACCAAGATCGAGATCTTTGGTGCCAACCACACACGTGACGTTTGGAGACTGGATGGCACTGCATACGACCCCAAGAATACCATCCCTACAGTCAAGCATGGTGGTGGCAGCATCATGCTGTGGGGCTGTTTCTCAGCCAAGGGGCCTGGCCATCTGGTCCGCATCCATGGGAAGATGGATAGCACGGCCTACCTGGAGATTTTGGCCAAGAACCTCCGCTCCTCCATCAAGGATCTTAAGATGGGTCGTCATTTCATCTTCCAACAAGACAACGACCCAAAGCACACAGCCAAGAAAACCAAGGCCTGGTTCAAGAGGCAAAAAATCAAGGTGTTGGAGTGGCCTAGTCAGTCTCCTGACCTTAACCCAATTGAAAACTTGTGGAAGGAGCTCAAGATTAAAGTCCACATGAGACACCCAAAGAACCTAGATAACTTGGAGAAGATCTGCATGGAGGAGTGGGCCAAGATAACTCCAGAGACCTGTGCCGGCCTGATCAGGTCTTATTAAAGAAGATTATTAGCTGTAATTGCAAACAAGGGTTATTCCACAAAAAATTAAACCTAGGGGTTGAATAATAATTGACCCACACTTTTATGTTTAAAATTTATTAAAATTTAACTGAGCAACATAACTTTTTGGTTTGTAAGATTTATGCATCTGTTAATAAATCCTGCTCTTGTGTGAAGTTTGAAGGCTCTAACTTATTTGCATCTTATCAAACCTGCTAAATCTGTAGGGGGTTGAATACTACTTGTAGGCACTGTACATTGTTCACAGGAAAACCCACAAAATATCTATGTACCTGCTGGTTTCTCAGAATCTGAAGAGTATGATGAGGTTCTGCAGCAGCTGAGGTGTATGATGAGGTTTTTTGCAGCTGGGGTTGCAGCATTTCTGTCAACATCGTTCCCAGCAGCGACCTGGGGAGTCAGAGATGTGTCCAAGGGTCTTCCCCATGCTCTTCCCATGCAATTTTCAGCACGGTTTCCATAATAATGATAATAATAATAAAAAATTTTATTTCTATAGCGCCGACATATTCCGCAGCACTTTACATTTCAGAGGGGATTTGTACAGACAATAGACATTACAGCATAACAATAATCACATACAGTAGATTATAACAAATACCAAGAGGAGTGAGGGCCCTGCTCGCAAGCTTACAGTCTATGAGGAAAGAGGTGGACACGAAAGGTGGGTGGTAACAGTTGCCCTGATTGTATGGACCAGCCATAATGTTAAGTGTGTAACAGTACAGACACAGAGGGCTGATGGATGCATAAATCATGTGGGAACATGATGCGGGGAACCTGGTTATGGTAAAACTTTTGGCTCTGCCACACAGGGATAGATTAGGTTAATGTGTTGAGGCGATAGGCCAGTCTGAATAAATGCGTTTTCAGGGCACGCTTAAAATTGTGGGGATTGGGGACTAATCGTATTGACCTGGGAAGTGCATTCCAAAGAATTGGCGCCGCACGTGTAAAGTCTTGGAGACGGAAGTGGGAGGTTCTGACTATTGAGGATACTAACATCAGGTCATCAGCAGAACGGAGGGCGCGTGTAGGGTGGTATACTGAAACAAGGGAGGATATGTAGGGTGGTGCTGAGCTATGGAGGGCTTTGTGGGTGAGGGTAATAAGTTTGTAATAGATTCTGGAGTGGATGGGTAGCCAGTGTAATGACTGGCACAAGGTAGAGGCATCGGTGTAACGATTGGTGAGGAATATGATCCTGGCTGCAGCATTCAAGACAGATTGGAGAGGGGAGAGTTTGGTAAGAGGGAGACCGATTAGAAGAGAGTTACAATAGTCCAGATGAGAATGAATAAGAGAAACAGTAAGAGTTTTTTCGGAGTCAAAAGTAAGAAAAGGTCAAATTGTAGAGATGTTTTTGAGGTGCAGATGACAAGAGCGAGCCAGTGATCGAATGTGGGGGGCAAAGGAAAGCTCAGAATCAAGTATGACCCCAAGACAGCGGGCCTGTTGCTGGGGAGTAATAGTGGAACCACACACAGAAATAGCAATGTTGGGTATAGGTACATTAGTAGCGGGAGGAAACACAAGGAGTTCAGTCTTTGACAGGTTCAGTTTCAGATATAGTGAGGACATGATATTAGACACAGCGTTTAGACAATCGCCGGTGTTTTCTAGAAAGGCTGGCGTGATGTCAGGAGAAGAAGCGTATAATTGGGTGTCATCAGCATAGAGATGGTACTGGAACCCAAATCTACTGATTGTTTGACCAATAGGGGCAGTGTACAAGGAGAAGAGGAGGGGGCCTATAACCGATCCTTGAGGAACACCAACAGTAAGGGGAAGGTGAGAGGAGGAGGAACCGGCAAAAGATACAGTAAAGGAGCGGTCAGAGAGATAGGAGGAGAACCAGGAGACAACGGTGTCCTTGAGGCCAATGGAACGGAGCATAGTGAGGAGGAGCTGATGATCCACAGTGTCGAATGCTGCAGAGAGATCCAAGAGAATTAGCATGGAGTAATGACCATTTGATTTAGCTGTTAGTAGATCATTAGAGACTTTCGTGAGGGCAGTTTCAGTAGAGTGTAGAGAGCGGAAACCGGATTGGACAGGGTCGAAAAGAGAGTTATCAAAGAGATAGCGGATAAGATGGGAGTGGACCAGGCGTTCCAGGAGTTTAGGGATGAAGAGAAGAATAGAGACAGGTCTATAGTTAGTGGCACAGTTTTGGTCGAGGGATGGTTTTTTAAGTAGTGGATGTATGATGGCATGCTTTAATGAGGAGGGAAAGATACCAGAAGAGAGAGAAAGGTTAAATATTTTAGTTAGGTGAGTAGTGACTGCAGGGGAAAGGGACTGGAGGAGATGTGACGGAAATGGGTCACTAGTGCAAGTGGTTGGGCGAGAAGATGCAAGGAGCCTGCTTACTTCTTCTTCTGTGACTGGTTCAAAATCAGAGAGTGACCTAGATGCAGTGGGGGAGGGAGGACAGTGCATGGTATGAGATGATTGGGAGATAATTTCCTGTCGGATATGATCCATTTTTTCTTTGAAGTAATTGGCCAGATCGTCAGCTCGGAGCTCCGTGGTTGGAGCCTGCACTCTTGGGTTGAGTAGAGAATGAAAAGTGTCAAAGAGACGTTTCGGGTTATTGGACAGTGAGGTGATGAGGGTGTTGAAATAGGCTTGTTTGGAGAGGTGAAGGGCAGTGTTGTATGTTCTAAGCATAAACTTATAATGGATGAAATCTTCGGGTAGATTGGATTTTCTCCACAGACGTTCGGCGCACCTGGAGCACCGCTGCAGGAAACGTGTTTGCGGGGTGTGCCAGGGTTGTCGCCGTCTGTGTTGTGCTGTTCTATTTATAGGGGGTGCAAATTCATCCAGGGCACTTTGAAGTGTTTCATTGTAATGCTTCAATGCAGAATCAGGACATGAGAGGGAGGAGATAGGGGCCAACGAAGACTGCAAGTTCTTCATAAGTTAAGTTTCCATCCATTTCAGCATTTTTCCTGCCCTCACAGCTCCTGTTAGGGTCTTCTGGAAAAATGCTTGAGTTTCCATTGACGTGCATCATCTTCATTCTTTGTGCCCGTCTAAGCGTCCGACCTGCACGATTAGAACACAGGAGCATTGTAGAGCTCGCTCATCGCTAGTTTGATATTTGTCTGATTCCATTGTGTCACATCTGTTTTATACCGGACCCTTCCTGCTCTGTAAATGGATCCTCCTGCTCCCTCTCACTCTGCGCTCGCTCCGTCCTGGGGAAGTCTTATGTGCCGTCTTACATGTGGCTTATTACAAAGCTGTGTACAATAAGTTTGTGATATCTCACTAAGAACACTGCATTTCTCCGGATTATTAATATTCCCTTTGTAGTGAATAATACTTGTCCTTACTGGATCTCTATTATACATTGTTCACAGAAAAACCCACAAAATAGCTATATACCTCCTGGTTTCTCAGAATCTGAAGAGTATGATGAGGTTCTGCAGCAGCTGAGGTGTATGATGAGGTTCTGATGCAGCTGGGGTCACAGCAATCTAGATGATCTGCCTTTAGCTTCCAGCAGGGGGCACCATAGTCCTTTCTTTCCGCTCTCCGCAGTTGCATACATCTCTGGTAGCCGCTGGCCCTCAGTGATGATGACGACGACCCCGGTGTCATCCTCCTCAGATGGATGTGATGATTGATATGATCCATCGTGTCCTCTCTTGGTGATGGGACACTTTCTTACTGTGCCAGCGGTGAGCACCTACTGACCTGCAGGTGTCCATGGCCTCATCGTAGAAGTCATCGTCTTTGATTTCAGAAGTTCCCACGGACGAGCTGTAAATAATGTCGCTGCTTAAAGTGACGGCGCAGAGTCCGGCCGGTGACCCCCTGAGAAAACGACAGAAGACACTTTCATGATGTTTACACGTCCTCTACTCCGGGAAATACATGTGATGTGACACCGCATTAATGTCTGTGACCGTCTCATCCCCAGCAACATTCTGTACACATCACTCATCATACAGCGAAACACGATGAGAGAGCGCACAAATCCTGCAAAGAGACGTCTACAATATTGCTCCTATATACAAGAATATAACTACTATAATACTGCCTCTATGTACAAGAATATAACTACTATAATACTGCCCCCTATGTACAAGAATATAACTACTATAATACTGCCCCCTATGTACAAGAATATAATTACTATAATACTGCTCCTATATACAAGAATATAACTACTATAATACTGCTCCTATGTACAAGAATATAACTACTATAATACTGCCCCCTATGTACAAGAATATAACTACTATAATACTGCCCCTATGTACAAGAATATAACTACTATAATACTGCCCCCTATGTACAAGAATATAACTACTATAATACTGCTCATATGTACAAGAATATAACTACTATAATACTGCTCCTATATACAAGAATATAACTACTATAATACTGCCCCCTATACACAAGAATATAACTACTATAATACTGCTCCTATGTACAAGAATATAACTACTATAATACTGCTCCTATGTACAAGAATATAACTACTATAATACTGCCCCTATGTACAAGAATATAACTTCTATAATACTGCTCCTATATACAAGAATATAACTACTATAATACTGCCCCTATGTACAAGAATATAACTTCTATAATACTGCCCCCTATGTAAAAGAATATAACTACTATAATACTGCTCCTTATGTACAAGAATATAACTACTATAGTACTGCTCCTGTGTACAAGAATATAACTACTATAATACTGCCCCTATGTACAAAAATATAACTGCTATAATACTGTCCCCTATGTACAAGAATATAACTACTATAATACTGCCCCCTATGTACAAGAATATAGCTCCTATAATACTGCCCCTATGTACAAGAATATAACTCCTATAATACTGCTCCTATGTACAAGAATATAACTCCTATAATACTGCTCCTATGTACAAGAATATAACTACTATAATACTGCCCCTATGTACAAGAATATAACTACTATAATACTGCTCCTATGTACAAGAATATAACTACTATAATACTGCCCCTATGTACAAGAATATAACTACTATAATACTGCTCATATGTACAAGAATATAACTACTATAATACTGCTCCTATATACAAGAATATAACTACTATAATACTGCTCCTATGTACAAGAATATAACTACTATAATACTGCCCCCTATGTACAAGAATATAACTACTATAATACTGCCCCTATGTACAAGAATATAACTTCTATAATACTGCTCCTATATACAAGAATATAACTACTATAATACTGCCCCTATGTACAAGAATATAACTTCTATAATACTGCCCCCTATGTAAAAGAATATAACTACTATAATACTGCTCCTATGTACAAGAATATAACTACTATAATACTGCTCCCTATGTACAAGAATATAACTACTATAGTACTGCCCCTGTGTACAAGAATATAACTACTATAATACTGCCCCTATGTACAAAAATATAACTGCTATAATACTGTCCCCTATGTACAAGAATATAACTACTGTAATACTGCCCCCTATGTACAAGAATATAGCTCCTATAATACTGCCCCTATGTACAAGAATATAACTACTATAATAATGCTCCTATGTACAAGAATATAACTACTATAATACTGTCCCTATGTACAAGAATATAACTACTATAATACTGCTCCTATGTACAAGAATATAACTACTTTAATACTGCCCCTATGTACAAGAATATAACTACTATAATACTGCCCCCTATGTACAAGAATATAACTACTATAATACTGCCCCTTTGTACAAGAATGTAACTACTATAATACTGCTCCTATGTATAAGAATATAACTACTATAATACTGCTCCTATGTACAAGAATATAACTACTATAATACTGCTCCTATGTACAAGAATATAACTATTGTAATACTGCCCCTATGTACAAGAATATAACTATTATAATACTGCCCCTATGTACAAGAATATAACTACTATAATACTGCTCCTATGTACAAGAATATAACTATTGCTACACTATAGCTGTGTATAGCTTTTAAATGAAAATATTGACACACTTACATTAATGGGACTTACAGATTGCAATATGTGGGGGACATTGGCAGTGAAGGCAGGGACTCTCTCAAAAGGACACTATATCGTTAAATGTGTGCACATCTATGAAGCCAATACACATATTGACCAGTAGGTGGCAGTAACGCTATGTGGTTTGATCCATTCCTTTTATAATACTGCCCCTGCTGCTCCATGCAGCTTCCCTATAAGACCCCTGTGAATCCTTTACTGCAATTATTACATCGCACCCACCTGCCAGAGCCTCAAGTTCTATGTGTCTATATATCCTGCAATTACCATATATATCTGTCCTGATCCCTGCAGAGGAGGCGGCATAATAAAGAAAACAGGAACAGAAACTCCGAAATCCACAAGGTGTAAGAGCGTTATAGAAATATTCAGAAATGAGAGTCCTCAGTGTTTGATACCTTTTAATGGCTAACTGAAAAGATGGTGACACATTGCAGCTTTCCAGACTACTCAGGTCTCTTCATCAGGCACTAATACAAAATCTGAAGAATCACATATTTATACACAACACAGCACAGAAATAACGCAATAGATAAGATAAGTGACGTGAAGCAGAACTATCATTATGGGAGAGTGAGAAACATAAATATTGGAACAGTTCATAGAAAAGGAGTCTGGATGTTTTATTGCCCTCTGATTGGGGTCCGATAATGTGTTGTGATGACCCCACAAGGTCTTAGGAGCAAATTCCTTAATTGATATAAAAGGACATAAATCCATGCGACACATTCATTCCTGCACTGAGAGTGTCAAAAGTTTTCATAAATTTGTACTCCGAGATTCTTCTGTCTCTCTGAGACTTGAAGTTACCTTTTAATACCAGTAATTTCATGTCCATGGTGCTGTGATCAGGCATACAAAAATGTTTTGTCACAGGTAGATCCATTCTTTTTTCTCTTATTGTGTGGCGATGAGAATTCATCCGTGTTCTCAGTTTTTGCCCGGTCTCCCCCACATACAGACCCCCAGTTGGACATTTAGTACAAATAATTAAGTGCACCACATTAGATGTGATGCAGCTGAAAGTACCTGGGATCTTGTAGTCCTGATGTAAGTTGGGGATCTTTATCTTGTCTGTGGTCCATGGGCAGACATACCGCCTGTACAGCATGTGCGGCTGCACTGGGGCCCAGAGGATCCGGGGGCCCCTGCAGGGCACCTGATAATGATGGCAATCTGGCCTGTTTCTCCGAGGCCCGAGGCTCCGGTGGGCCCCAGGCCAGGTTGCCCTCATGTGCGTCAGGCAGGGAGCGATCCCAGCAGCTCCGCTGCCTACAAGAGAAAATAATACAAAATCTCAAAGGCAAAGTTGATAATAAACAGCAACAGTCCCCGGAAGAAGCAACGCGAAACGCGCATCGGGGCCGAGCGTGCAGTCGACCTGACAGTTATGGGTAAGCAGTGACTCTGGGGTTATGGCCTAAGGACTGGCTAGCAAGGTATTATTTATTTTTTCACCTCACTGGGGCATCACAATGTGATGCTAATCAGTTACTATGGGGTCTTTTGAATACAAATGCACTTGCTAACTACTTAATCCTGCTGTCGGTAACGCCGCTTTTGTGGCACTGTTGTCTCTATCTTTGACACTCTGCCATATGGACAGCTGGATGTAATTGTCTATTGTTAATATATGTCTTGTGATTAATAAAATAATTCTCTGATTTTTTCTTGGGATATAAACTCCTCTCTTTCCTGTATATCTACAAGAGAAAATAGCAGCGGAGCAGAGCTACAGGTATCTGCTTCCTGCCCGGTGCCCGAGCTTCCTGTCTCTGACACAGACAGCAGCGCCGCTGGATGATATCGCTGGATGACATCATCATTCAGCGACTGGCTGTGCCAGAGAGAGGAAGCAGCCGGAGCCCGTGATGCCGTGGCTGCTGGAGAGCGTGCGGACAGGTGAGAGGTGCTGTGTGTGTGTTTTTTTTTTGTATGTATGGGTGTAGAGATTAGTGGTGGTGTGTGTGCGCGTGCGTGCGTAGCACTGCGGTGGAGTGTGCAGAGAGGTGAATGGTGCTATGTGTGTCTGTTTGTGTGTAGGTGGAGGAGAAGGCAATGATGGGGGTGATGGGGAGAAGGCAATGATGGGGGTGATGGGGAGAAGGCAATGATGGGGGTGATGGGGAGAAGGCAATGATGGGGGTGATGGGGAGAAGGCAATGATGGGGGTGATGGGGAGAAGGCAATGATGGGGGTGATGGGGAGAAGGCAATGATGGGGGTGATGGGGAGAAGGCAATGATGGGGGTGATGGGGAGAAGGCAATGATGGGGTGATGGGGAGAAGGCAATGATGGGGGTGATGGGGTGAAGGCAATGATGGAGTGATGGGGAGAAGGCAATGATGGGGTTGATGGGGAGAAGGCAATGATGGGGGTGATGGGGAGAAGGCAATGATGGGGGTGATGGGGAGAAGGCAATGATGGGGGTGATGGGGAGAAGGCAATGATGGGGGTGACGGGGAGAAGGCAATGATGAAGTGATGAGGAGAAGGCAATGATGGGGGTGATGGACAGAAGGCAATGATGTGGTGATGGAGAGAAGGCAATAATGGGGGTGATGGGGGGAAGGCAATGATGGGGTGATGGGGGGAAGGCAATGATGGGGTGATGGGGGGAAGGCAATGATGGGGTTGATGGGGAGAAGGCAATGATGGGGTTGATGGGGAGAAGGCAATGATGTGGTGATGGAGAGAAGGCAATAATGGGGGTGATGGGGAGAAGGCAATGATGGGGGTGATGGGGGAAGGCAATGATGGGGGTAATGGGGGAAGGCAATGATGTGGTGATGGAGAGAAGGTAATGATGGGGGTGATGGAGAAGGCAATGATGAGGTTGATGGGGAGAAGGCAATGATGTGGTGATGGAGAGAAGGCAATAATGGGGGTGATGGGGAGAAGGCAATGATGGGGGTGATGGGGGAAGGCAATGATGGGGGTGATGGGGGAAGGCAATGATGGGGGTGATGGGGGAAGGCAATGATGGGGTGATGGGGGAAGGCAATGATGGGGTGATGGGGAGAAGGCAATGATAGGGTGATGGAGAAGGCAATGATGGGGGTGATGGAGAAGGACATAATGGGGGTGATGGGGAGAAGGCAATAATGGGGATGTGGTGGAGGAGGAAATGATGGAGGTGGTGGAATGGGCAAGGATGGGGATGTGGGGGGAGGAAATGATGGAGGTGGTGGGATGGGCAATGATGGGGTGGGGGAGAGGACAATAATGGGATGCAGGGGGAGGACAATGAGGTGCGTGGGTAATTGGGATGGGAGGAAGGGGGACTTATAATGGACTTAGGAACAGGGGGAGGTGGAGGAAGACATTATTATCGCTTATTATGTCTAACACGGTCCATTAGTATGTAATGTACTTATTATGTAAAACACAGTACCTTAGTATATAGTGTACGTACTTATTATGTATAACACAGTACCATAGTATATAGTGTACTCACTAATTCTGTATAACTCCATCCTTAATTACATAGTTTCCTCTTTTATTATGTATAACACCATCCGTTATTACGCACCATCCTCTCTAGTTATATATGGTGCTGTCCCTTATTTTATAGCTTCCTCTGCTGTTATGTATAGTGCTGTCTCTTACATAGTGTATTCTTGCTAATTTTGTTATTCACAGCGCCCTCTTTTATTACATAGTCCCCTCTCTTTTTTAGATATAAAATGACTGCTGATGGAGGAGCCGATGACCAGATGACCAGTCCATCAGCTCCTCCATTAGAAAGGACGCTTTCCCATGCTTCATCAGCCATCATTGCATTATATATCTAACAAGACAGGACGGTATGTAATAAACAACAGGGCTCTTTATAATCCAATATGTAAGGGACAGTACTGTACATAACAAGAGAGGGCACTGTATAATAAGGGACGGCAATATACATAATAAAGGAGACTATGTAAGATATATATATATATATATACACACACACACACATGTATGTTTGTGTGGCTATATATATATGTAGCTTTGTCGCCATAAAAGGAGGGGGGCCCAGACACAGTTCTTGCACAGGGGCCCCAAGCTGTCAGTGTCCGCCCCTGCTGTGGTCATTATAAATGGACAGGTTTTACATTTTTTTCTGGTTGCAACGAAAGGTTCCTGCAGCTGTTGGGGAGGACAGGGGGCTTGTGACAATGATGCTTCTTAGATTTGGGGGCTGCCTAAAGCACAGCAGTGGGGGTTCTGGAAATATGGATTGTAATCGGGCATCTTTTTGCAGTAAAGGTTGTAATTTCCGTGCAGATCCCCTTAGCACCTCCAGATTTGGATTGTAGGTGACCACATGAGGCACCCGGTTATTTTCTTCTTTAGCTTTGTAATGTAGCAGGTGATTCCTTGATATTCTGGTGGCTCTTGTAATTTGGTTTTGACTTGTTCTTGGATGGTAGCCCTGATTCAGAAAGGTCTTACTGAGGCGACCAAGGTGGTTGTCTCTATCCTGTAGCGTAGCTACTGGGGGGCAGAGGGAGCGGTGGCCCCGGGCCCCATGCTCTGAGGGGGCCCACCTGGATTTACGTTACTTAACTGTATCTGCAGCAGAGCAAGGAGAATCAATTATCTCCCTGCTCTGACCGCTAGTATGTTCTCTTCTCTGCCACCGGACCTGTGATGAGGTCACAGGAGGGGAGGAGTCGAGGTCACATGATCAGGAGCCTTTCAGTTTATGCAGGGCTCTGCCATTCTGGTTATCATGGTACTGGATGAAGGGAAGTTTCTGTGTGGGGTCAGGAAGAGTATACAGGGTGGATGTAGCAGAGCAGCGTCCGTAAGAGGTGTACAGAGCGGAGCTGAGTGTGTACAAGGTGTACGGTGTGGAGCCGTGTGTGTACGAGGTGTACGGAGCGGAGCCGCGTGTGTACGAGGTGTACGGGTGGAGCCGCGTGTGTACGAGGTGTACGGAGCGGGGCTGCGTGTGTACGAGGTGTACGGAGTGGGGCCGCATGTGTATGAGGTGTACGGAGCGGAGCCGCTTGTGTGCGGAGCCGTGTGTGTACGAGGTGTACGGAGCGGAGCCGCATGTGTACGAGGTGTACGGAGCGGGACCGCGTATGTACGAGGTGTAGGGAGCGGTGCTGCATGTGTACGAGGTGTAGGGAGCGGGGCCGCATGTGTACGAGGTGTAAGGAGCGGGGCCGCATGTGTACGAGGTGTAAGGAGCAGGGCCGCGTGTGTACGAGGTGTAGGGAGCGGGGCCGCATGTGTACGAGGTGTAAGGAGCAGGGCCGCGTGTGTACGAGGTGTAGGGAGCGGGGCCGCGTGTTTACAAGGTGTAGGGAGCTGGGCTGCATGTGTATGAGATGTAGGGAGCGGGGCCGCGTGTGTACGAGGTGTACGGAACGGGGCCGCGTGTGTACGAGGTGTAGGGAGCGGGGCCGCATGTTTACAAGGTGTAGGGAGCTGGGCTGCATGTGTATGAGATGTAGGGAGCGGGGCCGCGTGTGTACGAGATGTAGGGAGCGGGGCCGCATGTGTACGAGGTGTACGGAGTGAAACCATGTGTGTACTGAGTGGAGTCGTGTGTGTGCGAGGTGTATGGAGCGGAGCCGTGTGTGTACGAGGCATAGAAAGCGGAACCGTGTGTGTATGAGGTGTGTGGAGCTATGCATGTACTAGGTGTATGGTGGGGAGCATTCATACCTCCCAACCGTCTCGATTTTGAAAGAGAGTCTGCCCCGGTCGGGAGCTTACTTTTCCCACGGATACAGGAGTACACGACGGAGCCCTGAGGAGCACTTTAAAATTTGCATGTGACATTCCACCGGAAGTGATGTGCTGGAAGCTGACCGGAAATGAGGTAATTTCGGGAGGAGATTTGTTATGAATGGGTCACCGAGGAGGAAAAAACCAACAAGCTAAGTCTCAGAAAACCAGAGAGATTGGTAACTATACAGATTGCAGATCCCTGATCTTAACCACACAACTAGCAGCAGTTGTGGAGCGTTCCTGCGATGGTCCTAGATGCCTCGTCACAACCGGAGAGCTAAATAAGCCTAAAGCAGGAAAACAGGAAAACTAACTGCCCCAGAGCAGACCCCAAAGGAAAGACAGCCCCCCACATGTATTGACGGTGAAACAAGATGAAAACACAAACAAAGGCAGGAAAATAGGCTGAGCAAACGATGGGGCCCGACTAACTAGAAAGGACAGGAAAGGAAAGACACTGTCTGCAATCTGCCAAAAAACCCTACCAAAATAATGTCCAACACTTCTGATAGCAAAATTAACCCTGAAGTCACTAGACTTTTCCCACTATATCAGCACTCTGAAATATTCTGACACAGAGCAAAAAGAGGCCAATCTAATAAGGGACCAAAAAGGCAAATTGGCAAATACAGATAAATAGGAGTGGAAGTTCAGCATAGCCTCAGCAGGGGCAGGCTGACCACACAAGAAACTGAATTGACCAACAAACGCAAGTGTGAACATTAGCAAAAAACAAACTTAACTTGAGAAGACTGGAAGAGAGCTGAAGTCCAAGACCTGAGAAGCAGACTGAATCACCAGCACCAGGATAGGGCGTCGGCTGTCTTATATCCAGTCTGATACTCCAGAGATCCAATCGTTATCCTCCTCATCAGGTGGCAGATCACTACCACTTAAACCAACCTCACTACCTCCTGTCCCCACCAGAGGGAGAACGGAAGGAGAACTCTCAACTGGTGGAGCAGAAAATGAGTTCATAACAGAGATTGTGACGGAACCATGGAGGCACCTCAGGGAATGCTTTAGATCCATCACTGTCTCCTCTCACAGCGCGGACAGCGGGATCGCCTTGGACTCTGGGATGTTGGCCATGTGAGCGGATCACGATATGTCCTGCACCGGGAGGCTAAGGTGGGCACTACACTACAATGGGAGCCAGGCTACTATAGTATCTTTATAGAATCTTTCTTTCTTTCTCTCTCTGTTTCTTTCTCTCTCTGTTCTTTCTTCCTCTCTGTTCTTTGTTCCTTTTTTTCCCCTCTTTCTTTCTCTCTCTCTGTTCTTTATTTCTTTCCCCTTTCCTTTCTCTTATCTTTCTTTCTCTCTCTAATATTTCTTTCTCTCTCTCTGTTCTTTCTCTCTCTGTTCTTTCTCCCTCATAGGGTATCATGCTGCCCCCCTAATATGGTATCATGCTGCCCCCCTCTTTGGGTATGATGCTGCCCTCCCTTATATGGGGTATCATGCTGCCCCCTCAAGCGGGGTATCATACTACCTTCCTCATACGGGGTATTATGCTGCCCCCCATCAAACGGGGTATCATGCTGCCCCCCCTCATGCGTGATATCATACTACCTTCCTCATATGGGGTATCATGCTGCCCCCATCATATGGGGTATCATGCTGCGCCCTCCTCATACAAGGTATATCATGCTGCCCCTCATACGGGTATCATGCTGCCGCCCCCCCATATGGGGTATCATAATCATGCAACCAGGACTCACTATATAAATTAAAAAAACCCACTATACTCACCTCTCCTCCTCACTCCCATGCTGATTTCGGCGGCGGCTCTGCTCTGATGTCAGGAGCTGTGCTGCAGTCAGACCGGCACACAGCAGGGACGCGATGAAGTGACGTCATCGCACACCCGCTGTATGTGAGAGGAAGAGGGTAATGATGGGACAGGGAGCGTCATGTGATGCTCTCTCTTCCATTACTGCGGCGCGCACTGGGGGGCTGCGCTGACACCGCAATAATGGAATATATATATATATATAGAGAGAGAGAACCTCAGCAGATGACCGCGCTGTTGCCAAAAATAATCTATATATACACTCACTGGCCACTTTATTAGGTACACCTGTCCAACTGTGTGTTAAGACTTAATTTCTAATCAGCCAATCACATGGCGGCAACTCAGTGCATTTAGGCATGTAGACATGGTCAAGACAATCTCCTGCAGTTCAAACCGAGCATCAGTATGGGGAAGAAAGGTGATTTGAGTGCCTTTGAACGTGGCATGATTGTTGGTGCCAGAAGGGCTGGTCTGAGTATTTCAGAAACTGCTGATCTACTGGGATTTTCACGCACAACCATCTCTAGGGTTTACAGAGAATGGTCCGAAAAAGAAAAAAAATCCAGTGAGCGGCAGTTCTGTGGCTGGAAATGCCATGTTGATGCCAGAGGTCAGAGGAGAATGGGCAGACTGGTTCGAGCTGATAGAAAGGCAACAGTGACTCAAATTGCCACCCGTTACAACCAAGGTAGGCAGAAGAGCATCTCTGAACGCACAGTGCGTCGAACTTTGAGGCAGATGGGCTACAGCAGCAGAAGACCACACTGGGTACCACTCCTCTCAGCTAAGAACAGGAAACTGAGGCTACAATTTGCACAAGCTCATCGAAATTGGACAGTAGAAGATTGGAAAAACGTTGCCTGGTCTGATGAGTCTCGATTTCTGCTGCGACATTCGGATGGTAGGGTCAGAATTTGGCGTAAACAACATGAAAGCATGGATCCATCCTGCCTTGTATCAACGGTTCAGGCTGGTGGTGGTGGTGTCATGGTGTGGGGAATTTTTTCTTGGCACTCTTTGGGCCCCTTGGTACCAATTGAGCATCGTTGCAACGCCACAGCCTACCAGAGTATTGTTGCTGACCATGTCCATCCCTTTATGACCACAATGTACCCAACATCTGATGGCTACTTTCAGCAGGATAATGCGCCATGTCATAAAGCTCGAATCATCTCAGATTGGTTTCTTGAACATGACAATGAGTTCACTGTACTCAAATGGCCTCCTCAGTCACCAGATCTCAATCCAATAGAGCATCTTTGGGATGTGGTGGAACGGGAGATTCGCATCAGGGATGTGCAGCCGACAAATCTGCGCCAACTGTGTGATGCCATCATGTCAATATGGTCCAAAATCTCTGAGGAATGCTTCCAGCACCTTGTTGAATCTCTGCCACGAAGAATTGAGGCAGTTCTGAAGGCAAAAGGGGGTCCAACCCCTTACTAGCATGGTGTACCTAATAAAGTGGCCAGTGAGTGTATATATTGTGAGGTAGCGCTGTCATGTAAGTAAGGGGTTCTCGCTTGCAGCGATCGAAAAACACATCCAGCACAGGATTTTCCAATAAATCATAGTCTATGAGGTTTATTCATCCTTCATAAACCTCCAGCAGCAATATACACAGCATTACAGGAGAGCGTCCATTATACAGGCTATTTAGCCCCAGGGTTATCTCACCCACGTCAGGGTTCCAATATGGCTGTTTCTCCAGGCCGCAGAAGTCCACTCACTCCTCAGGGACTCTCAGATACTGGCCGCCATTACACACACAGCCGCTCCACAGGCTGCTGTTAGTGAGGAGATCCTTCTCCTCACGGGACCTTCCAAACTGGACCAGTCAGGTCCCAGCATTCACCCCATGTGACCTAACCTGGCCACATTATATGGTCCATAGCCACGCCCACCGGGTCACATGACTATGACCTCACCACAGGTCCTTCACACAGACATATATACTTTACAATAGCATTCATAAACATACATACTGTATGTCTCTATCTCAAGGTCACCCACCTTGAGATACATAATGGCTCTTCAACCATTCACACTCTTGGGACATCCACACAGCGGTCATTACACCACATACCTCCCCCCTATGTTCAAACTTGTGGGGTTGAACACACAACATCACACCAGGGTCTCGAGACCGGGCACGTATTGCACCTTGCCCCACAGGTCGAGAGAACTGTCTCCATTTGTCATACGGCCTCATCTCTACATTAGGCCTCCCCCGCCCCCAGCGGTCATAATACCGGTCATTGTCTATGACCCTCCAGTCACGGTCTGTCTGCATCATCAGACACTGTTTAGTCACCACACTGTTACAGTGCCCCTTGTCACCTGATCTTTCTCTCATTGACCGTCTCTCTCGGTTGGTGCGGTCATAAGTCTTAGTCGATCCTGCTGTCTGGCACGAGTCTGACTCAGTCAACGTCTCACAGGAACTACAGCCCTTCAACCTCGTACGGTTTGTCGAATTGCAACTCGCTGACATTCTTCGGCCATCTGCCATGTCACTTCTTGGCGGTACCCCTGGGGTCCTTACATCTTGGTATGAAGGCGGCCGCCACCTGGTATTCCGCACTTCTTTATTAATCCGCTGGCGGTCCAGCTTCAACTGTTCAATCTCTTGCAGGTACCCCACTCTATACTTCAAGAGCAATTGAAAGTTCCTCAGGCTTTCCATGGAGCCAACCACCATCATGGGAATCCTTCCCACTTCACCAGACACCTGGTCTTCGTCATCAGGAGGGATCCTCACCCTCACCACACCGGAGACATTCACAAGGTCCTGCATCACCTTCCCAGACCTTCCAATGATTCTCCCAATCAGAGCTTTGGGTACCAGAACCACATCTTTCCTCAAACCCAACCGATCCATAGCCTCTCTTGCTATCTCTAGGCGTCGAGCAGCCTTCATATTACTCCGCCTAACCAATTGTTTGACACGTAGACACTGCAAATGCATCTCTTTCAGGACAGCTACTCGGTTTGATGTGTTTTCCCTAGCTGATACTATCACCAACTGCCGAGTCTCAGGTGCCCAGTGCACCTTACACGCTTTGACCGCCTCTTTGAAAGCCTCATGCACACCTTCCTCAGCACAGGCTTCTTGCATGTCTTCTGGTACATCAATTACAACCTTGAAGGTCGTGGACTTGCTCTCATCCTGGACAGATGGCTCTGGGTTCCCCACGGACACTTCCCTCAAGATATCTGTCATGACCGGATGACTGTCTTGTGCAGCTCTTGGCTCACCATCTTCCTGAGATTTACAGTCTTCAGGACCCTTTTCCAAGATGGGCTTTGGCAGTTCTGCCTTGCTATCAGTCGGGCAAGGCCGCTGTACGTCTTCGCCCCTCCACTTCTCCTGCAGAAGACCTTTTACTACTCCACTGAGTTCTTGCAGAACTTTATCTTTCGCCTCTGCCAGGTAGCGACGCTCATCCTCTCTCCTGAGAAACTCCTGTTGATGCTTCTCTTGGGCCTCTCTGAGCACCTCCATATCTTCCAACAGGGTCTTGTTCATGGTTTTACACGCTGACAGGTGACCTCTGAGCTCAGAGACTTCCTTCTCCAGCTCATCCACTCTGTGCTCAGCTGCTTGCCTTAGGACTCTTTCCCGTTCGACATGTTCTGTTACAGTCTCCTTTATCAGCTGTATCTCACGATCCTGCTCTCTTTTGGCCAGCACGTGTCTCACTACTACCTCTTTAATTATATCGTTAAAGGGTACCACTGGGTCAGTCACCCCAGTCGAGTGAACCCTCCAGTTACCGTCCAGCACCAATGTGTCTAGTCCAGTAGTCTCATCTCCCAGCCCACCATCTGTCTTATCACGAGATGTCAGGTCCGTCAGTTGGGCAGATGTACTTCTTCCTCTGGTCAGTTCTACCTCTGACCTGTCCATGTCAGGAGCCGTCACTGTCTCAGTGTCCGCTGGCCCCACAGTCGAAGCATCTCCATCATCCGACCAAATGTCATCAAACAAAAGAAAGTCCCGGCCCCTCTCCCAGGCATAGACTAAGTCCCGTGGTATCCCTCTACCTTGGCACTCACCACCTTTGGTCCCCTCAAACACTACTGTGTCTACTGCGTAGTTCACCGTGACCCCGTGTTTACAGCGAACCCTGACGTTTTTCTCTGTCAGAGAGAAAACGAGAGGAGTTCCTGTCAGAGTCACCTGACTCTCTGAGTCCAGCCGACCAAAGGCTCCTTCCCGGTGCAGCATCACTGTACACATCTGTGGCCCATCATTACTACCTGGAAAGGATATTCCACATTCTGAAAAAGACCTGCACATACACTGTGGTACTCCAGACATACCTACTGAGTCACCCAGTGCTGTCACTTCTTCACACTTGGCCCCTTTTTGGACCACCACCCCGCTTTGGGTTGCCACCCCAATTTTGGTCACCGCCCCCTTTTGGAACTCCACCCCTTTTTGGGTTACCACTCCAATTTGGGTTACCACCCCTTTTTGGGTTACCACTCCAATTTGGGTCACCGCCCCCTTTTGGGTTTCCACCCCTTTTTGGGTTACCACTCCAATTTGGGTCACCGCCCCCTTTTGGGTCACCGCCCCCTTTTGGGTCACCGCCCCCTTTTGGGTCACCGCCCCCTTTTGGGATTTCCCCATGTCTGTCCTGCAGAACCTCTTAGGCCACAGTTCACACAGTACAGTTTGTCTTTTAACGATACCACACAAGTCTTTGCTGGCACCACCACAGCTCCTGCTGTCACTGATCACCAGCACCTCCGGCTGCTGTTCACACACATACACAGCGGCTGGTGTCACTGCAGCTCCTGCTGCGCCATCTTCGTGGACCCGCCGATCCACCGGAAGCCGCTTGTCACCTTCGTAACCCCGCCGGGTTACTGGAAGCCGCTTGTCACCCTCAAAGATAAAAAAGCCACAAAAGTGCACCCATAGGGCCTTACCAGTGCAGGTATAATGGGTTATGCAGCAATAATACAGGGTACTCACCCTTAATAGTTGTGTAAAGCCACAACTACTGTATCCGCTTAGTCACATGCCATAAAGCTGCAGCAGGATGGTGTAGACAGACAGCGTCTGCTACCAATGCTCCCAGGGCAGATCCCTTAAAGAAAACACCAGGTCCCTGTGCTGCGAGACCTTCGTGACCCCACTGAGCCACAGCAAGCACCTTCAGGTTTTGCAGAGGAAAAAAGAAAAAACACATGCACGAAAAACTCCAAAAAACTCACGTATCCTGTCTGTGCGCTATTCAGGACGTACCGTCTCCGCCCGAGACCGTCCAACACACAGGGCACACCGGGTGCTATTCAGGGAGCAGACCCTCCTCCCAGGGTCTCCCAACACTCCGGCTTCACCAGGTCCAAGGTCATATCACGTGTTCCAGGGATCCGATTCCTCTCCCAGAACCTCCCAACACTGACCCTCCAGGACCTTGCTCACTGACCCAGGTCAGTACAACAACGAACACCTGTCGTTACCTGTGTCAGCCACACAGGTCCTCGGGTACCTCTTATCCGCAGAGGCACCCTAGCAATCACCAGTCTCTTTCACTGAGCTGCTGTCAGTATACGGCTTCCGCAACCGTCAGCCCTCCTGGCTCAGCGTTGCCAGCACTGCAACATGTGCTGTTGGAACCGCAGCCCTTAGCAACAAAGTTTTTTTTTTTTTTTTTTTTTTTTTTGGCAGTCCTTTTCCGTTGCCCCCAGCAACAAGGCTACTATATTGCCCTTAGCAATTCTCCACCATATGTGAGGTAGCGCTGTCATGTAAGTAAGGGGTTCTCGCTTGCAGCGATCGAAAAACACATCCAGCACAGGATTTTCCAATAAATCATAGTCTATGAGGTTTATTCATCCTTCATAAACCTCCAGCAGCAATATACACAGCATTACAGGAGAGCGTCCATTATACAGGCTATTTAGCCCCAGGGTTATCTCACCCACGTCAGGGTTCCCATATGGCTGTTTCTCCAGGCCGCAGAAGTCCACTCACTCCTCAGGGACTCTCAGATACTGGCCGCCATTACACACACAGCCGCTCCACAGGCTGCTGTTAGTGAGGAGATCCTTCTCCTCACGGGACCTTCCAAACTGGACCAGTCAGGTCCCAGCATTCACCCCATGTGACCTAACCTGGCCACATTATATGGTCCATAGCCACGCCCACCGGGTCACATGACTATGACCTCACCACAGGTCCTTCACACAGACATATATACTTTACAATAGCATTCATAAACATACATACTGTATGTCTCTATCTCAAGGTCACCCACCTTGAGATACATAATGGCTCTTCAACCATTCACACTCTTGGGACATCCACACAGCGCCCCCTCGTGGACACAGTGGTCATTACACCACAATATATATATATATATTTTATATAGATTATTTTTGGCAATAGCGCGGTCATCTGCTGAGGTTCTCTGGTTAGAGGTCCACTCAGACGTTTTGCCCCTCCTGAACAAAAACCCTAGCTACGCCTCTGTCTCTATCCATGGGGTTGGCTTGACTGTAGACAATAGAGTTCTTTATGTGTTTTGGATGGAAACTGTCCTGATGAAGAGACCTGAGTAGTCTCGAATGCTGAATTTGTTACGATCTTTTCAGTTAGCCATTAAAAGGTATCAACCACTGAGGACTCTCAATTCTGAATATTCTTCTATCTACTGGCTAACACGGTACAAAGATATTTATCTTTCCTGTAAGAGAGATATAGGAAGTTATTATTGATTCATATTATTTCTATAAAAAGCATTGTAAGCCCCTCATTACCCTCCCAATAATCTGTACCCCTGAAAATGATTCCACATATCACAGGCAGGAGCTGGAAATGGAGGACACAGAAACCGGAGAGCATAATTATAGCAGTTATATTCTTGTACATAGGGGGCAGTATTATAGTAGTTATATTCTTGTACATAGGGGCAGTATTATAGTAGTTATATTCTTGTACATAGGGGGCAGTATTATAGTAGTTATATTCTTGTACATAGGGGGCAGTATTATAGTAGTTATATTCTTGTACATAGGAGCAGTATTATAGTAGTTATATTCTTGTACATAGGAGCAGTATTATAGTAGTTATATTCTTGTACATAGGGGGCAGTATTATAGTAGTTATATTCTTGTACATAGGGGGCAGTATTATAGTAGTTATATTCTTGTTCATAGGGGGCAGTATTATAGTAGTTATATTCTTGTACATGGAGGGCAGTATTATAGTAGTTATATTCTTGTACATAGGAGCAGTATTATAGTAGTTATATTCTTGTACATAGGAGCAGTATTATAGTAGTTATATTTTTGTACATAGGGGCAGTATTATAGTAGTTATATTCTTGTACATAGGGGCAGTATTATAGTAGTTATATTCTTGTACATAGGAGCAGTATTATAGTAGTTATATTCTTGTACATAGGGGGCAGTATTATAGTAGTTATATTCTTGTACATGGAGGGCAGTATTATAGTAGTTATATTCTTGTACATAGGAGCAGTATTATAGTAGTTATATTCTTGTACATAGGAGCAGTATTATAGTAGTTATATTCCTGTACATAGGGGGCAGTATTATAGTAGTTATATTCTTGTACATAGGAGCAGTATTATAGTAGTTATATTCCTGTACATAGGGGGCAGTATTATAGTAGTTATATTCTTGTACATAGGAGCAGTATTATAGTAGTTATATTCTTGTACATAGGGGGCAGTATTATAGTAGTTATATTCTTGTACATAGGGGGCAGTATTATAGTAGTTATATTCTTGTACATAGGGAGCAGCATTATAGTAGTTATATTCCTGTACATAGGGGCAGTATTATAGTAGTTATATTCTTGTACATAATGGCAGTATTATAGTAGTTATATTCTTGTACATAGGGGCAGTATTATAGTAGTTATATTCTTGTACATAGGAGCAGTATTATAGTAGTTATATTCTTGTACATAGGAGCAGTATTATAGTAGTTATATTCTTGTACATAGGAGCAGTATTATAGTAGTTATATTCTTGTACATAGGGGCAGTATTATAGTAGTTATATTCTTGTACATAGGGAGCAGCATTATAGTAGTTATATTCTTGTACATAGGGAGCAGCATTATAGTAGTTATATTCTTGTACATAGGAGCAGTATTATAGTAGTTATATTCTTGTACATAGGGGGCAGTATTATAATAGTTATATTTTTGTACATAGGGAGCAGTATTATAGTAGTTATATTCTTGTACATGGAGGGAAGTATTATAGTAGTTATATTCTTGTACATAGGGGCAGTATTATAGTAGTTATATTCTTGTACATAGGAGCAGTATTATAGTAGTTATATTCTTGTACATAGGATCAGCATTATAGTAGTTATATTCTTGTACATAGGGGCAGTATCATAGTAGTTATATACTTGTACATAGGGGCAGTATTATAGTAGTTATAGTCTTGTACATAGGAAGCAGTATTATAGTAGCTATATTCTTGTACATAGGGGGCAGTATTATAGTAGTTATATTCTTGTACATAGGAGCTGTATTATAGTAGTTATATTCTTGTACATAGGGGCAGTATCATAGTAGTTATATACTTGTACATAGGGGCAGTATTATAGTAGTTATATTCTTGTACATAGGAAGCAGTATTATAGTAGCTATATTCTTGTACATAGGGGGCAGTATTATAGTAGTTATATTCTTGTACATAGGGGGCAGTATTAAAGTAGTTATATTCTTGTACATAGGGAGCAACATTATAGTAGTTATATTATTGTACATAGGGGCAATTTTTATTATAAACCAAACATAAATACAATTATAATAAAACAAAAATCATCCAGTATTACAAAACACAAACCACTTAGGTAATATATACACAGCACTAATAATCAGATCATATTCATAAATAAATTAAAGTGTCCACACCTGGGGATGGAAAAAGAAAGTTAGGGAAAAAAAAAACAAAAAAAAAAAACACTATCATATTTTTCTAACGGAATTTTACGTTTCTCCATAACGTTATGTTTCCTGGACTCCTTCCAACTTCCAGTGATTTTATCCACCAGAGTTCTGACATAACCTGATTGGCTGCAGCGGTGTGATCGAACAGCTCATTGTGTAGTGACACCCGGGTTCTCATGTGCCAGTGATAGTATTTGATGACACTGATTATAATGTACATCGTCTCTCTGTTGATGTTACTAACAGTGGAGGGGACACCATAGATTATGTCGGGATACTTTAGGGTCCGCAGTCTGGGGATTTTTAGATTATCTGACACTTCCTCCCAGATCTTCCTCCCTCCCCAGCAATCACATATAAAGTGCTCCATAGTTTCCTCCTGCTGACAACCAAGGGGACAATTCCGATCAGAGACACACAGATGTTTCAGGTTCCCTCTGACAAAGAGCCGACTATGCAGTGAGAGCCAAGTGACATCAAACAGTTTAGGAGGTAGCCGTTTCCCGTTTAGGAACCTAAGGCTTTCCTGCAGGGTGGTGGTGACACAATCTCTCAGGGCCAGTGGAGAGTAGAAGAAAGTCCTACATACACGAGCATACAGGTCTCTTCTCGTACTGCTCTCAATGTCAGACTTCTCCAGTCCCCACCTCCTAACACACTTCAGACCATAGTCCAGATACTGGGGGAGGTGGTCACCTGTCCATCTCCTCCTCTTGAGACTGCCGCCTCGCACCCAAGATTCTGCAAAAGGCAATATCCAGTACCTGATACTATTTACCCACAGGGAGCTACTGTTTGAGTCCATGTTCCCAAAATTCACCTTTAGAAACAAGGAGTCAAAGAAAACCCTTGGATTCAACATATCCAGCCCACCCTCTCTCCGCCGTAGGTACGTTATTCCCCTCTTTATTAGGTTCAACCTATTCCCCCACAAGAGCTGGAAGAACAGGCTGAAGAGCCTCGCTGAGAAAGATTCTGGCAAAGGGAAAGCGACAGAGACATACAAGAAAACGGGGACCAGGTACGTCTTCAACATTGTGACCCTTTCTCTGTAGGTCAGCCTCCAGTTCTTCCATCGCTGAACCTTTGCATTTCCGGTTTCCAATTTCTCCTCCCAATTTAGCATGGCATTATCATCCCTCCCAAATTTAACCCCTAGGATCTTAATATGGGTGGAGGCTTTGGAAAACTGCGGCAGATCAAATCTGGGCTCAGTATCTAATGTCCACAGAGCTTGGCTCTTTTCAAGGTTGACAAGAGACCCGGAGGCCTCTGAGTAGCTTCTGATGGACGCAGATAACATCTGCACCTCACGAGGATTGGAGATCACCAGCGTCACATCATCCGCATAGGCAACAACATTCAGAGGCGGGCAATGGGGGACCGGCACCCCCTGAAAATCGCACTCCTGCAGTGACCTCAGAAACGGGTCTAGGGCAAAAACATACAGGAGCGGACTCATTGGGCAGCCCTGTCTCACCCCCGCCCCAACTCCAAAAGTGTCACCCTGCCAACCATTAATCAGAGGAAAGCTCACCGCCTCTCTGTACAACGTCTTCAGCCAATCCACAAATTGTCCCGGAATACCGTACTTTGACAAAGTGGCCCACAGATAGTCATGATCAACCCTGTCAAAGGCTTTAGCCTGGTCCAGACTAACAACATATCTCCCACACCGCAGAGCTTTACATCTCTCAAACATCTCTCGTATCGAGATGACTGCTCCAGAGATGTTCCGCCCTTTTACTGTGCCAAACTGAGAGCCTGCCAACAGTGCCGGGGGCAAACAGACTAATCTAGAAAATAGGATCTTTGCTAGAATCTTCCTGTCCACATTCAAGAGGGCAATCGGCCTCCAGTTCTTGATGTCGCTCGGCTCTTTACCTTTAGACAGCAGAATTAACGAGGACACTCTCATGGATGGAGGCATCAGGTGATTTTCTAGACAATTTCTATACACATCCATGAGAATTGGAGCCAGGAGGTCTCTGAATTTCTTATAAAATTCTGCTGTTATACCATCTGGACCTGGTGCCTTCTTCAGATATAACTTATCAATAGCCTCCTTAACTACCTCCACCGTTAATTCTGCTGTCAAAGGAGAAAAGTCCAGATCATTAGTATCAGGCACTGGAGTTGCCTCCAAGAATTGAGCCATCTTATCTTTATCCAAAACTTTCCTCTGAAACAAGTCAGCATAGTAAGATCTCACCACCTCCAGGATACCCTCCCGTGAATCCTGCAATACACCCTGGGAGACGGTGAGACCCGTGACCATTTTTTTGGCCACCCTCTCCCTGCAATTCTCAAAGGGATCAGGGGCCCCTAAGGACCCATAATCCCGTTCAAGAACCAGGGAGGTATACCTGCTATACAGATACTGCTTTATCTCAGATTTCAGCCGGTCGATCTTCACTTTGTCATCCCCGCCCGCCGAATACAGTGACTCCAATTCTTTGCGCAGCTTTAGGTACTGGCTGTACTTATTCCTCCCTTTATTAACTGACAGTCTCTTTAAGAGGGATCTGATATCCTCCTTGACGTCCTCCCACCAGTCGGTCATGTTGTCATAGAAGTCAACCCTGTCTAGATGAAGCTGGATAAGGGAGTGAACACGGCTCTGAACATAGGCATCATCCAGGAGACTGGAATTGAGCTTCAACAACCCTCTACCAATGTCCGGACGGTTAGAGGAACCCAAAGAGAAGCACAAGGCGAGGTGATCAGAGTAAGGGACGACCTTCTCACTCAGGGCGCCGACAGCCTCAGTAGGACTGACAAAAGCAAAATCTATCCTACTGCTCCTGTTGGAACATGAATATGTGAATTTTGGCTGTCGCCCACCCTGCGTGAAAACGTCAGTCAGTCCTGCCTGCATTATGACGTTATGCAGGACCTTACCGTCCCTGGTCACTGCCCTGCCTGAGGAGCTGTCACCTGATGTCATTATGGCATTAAAGTCCCCCGCCATCACCACTGGAAGAGAAGTGAAGAGGTAAGGCTTGACGTCATTAAACAGCTGGATCCTGTCCGTCACTGTCTGTGGCCCATAGATGTTAATAAGCCGGAGTCGCCTCCCATGGATAGTGACTTCCAGGACCAGACATCTTCCCATGACCACCTCCGTCATCCTATGCACAGTCACATCATTGGTGTTAAACAGGACAGTGACCCCGGCGTAAGGCTCCACAGCCAGTGACCAGAAAGACGGACCGGACCGCCATTCCCTCTCAGCCTCTCTCATAAGCCCCAGAGATGTCAGTCGTGTCTCCTGCAGAAAGATGACATCTGTGTCCAGATATTTGAGATGTTCATACACCACGTGTCTAGTTCTCCTCAGCTTAATGCTTTTCACATTGCTCGAGGTCACTGTCAATGAGAACCCCGCCATCACAACACAATAAAGAAGGAGCAGAGTAACAGCCATCATCATGAGTCAGAGATGTTCTGTCCACCACTGGTGTCCATGTCAGACTCTACCTGAGGGTCCACAGATAAGGGCTTCCGCTTTGGCGGGGGATGGTCCTCTATGTCCCTGTCACACTCAGCATCAACTTTCCTCAACTCTTCCTCATAATCGTCACCATTGGAGTCAGATAAAACTCCATACTTGTTGGACACGACCATCACTCCTGCAGAATTCTGAACCTTCTTACTAGTAGTCTGACCAGTGTCATATTCTGCCTCAGGTTTACGGGAGGATGTGTTCTTTTTCTTCTTTTTATTATTATTAAGGTTCCAGTCATCAGATACAGACAGCGATGCTGAAGGGGGGGTATCTGAGGCTGCTGGACCTGATGGAAGACCTCCATGTTCCCCTCTGCACCCTGCTTCTCTGGTGCTGCCTGAGTGGACTCCTGGTGGGCATCTGAGCTGGTCAACATCTCTCCTGACATTAAATACTCCTCCTCATGTGTCCCTGCCACCACATCCTCATCCTCCTGAGCCTCTGCCCCTGCCATCACTAACTCATCAGGGAAGACTCTGCAGATGTTGTGCCAGGCGTCTGGACAGTCCCTGTGAGGGTGGCCCATCCTCCCACAGAGGTTGCACTTGACATCCCGGCAGTCTGCAGCGACATGGCCGATTGCCCCACACAGACTGCACTTCACCACAGTACAGGCGTTAGCCAGATGACCTTTCCCACCACATTTGAAACACTTTCTGGGTTGCCCGGGATAATAACACCTTCCCTTCTCCCTCCCAATGAAGAAGGAGTTGGGTAAGTGGGCAGTGATGTTATCACATTGCCGTAATTTTACCAAGACCCGCCACCCCATTGTCCAGATACCATCCTCATCTCTGACCTTGGTGAGTCCAGAGACGAGGTCACAGTGTCTCCGGAGCCACACCTCGATGTCCTGTGGAGGAACGGCCTCATTCCAGAAGGTGATATTCACTGTGACAGTGTCCGGCCTGGAGATAGGAACCAACACAAACTTATTCCAGCCCTCAGCATCTCTGAACTTGGGGTAATTGGCCCAGAATCTGTCCAGGTCAGACATGACCTTGAAGCTGACCTCGTAGCCCTGCCTGTCCTGAAGATTAGACACTGCCAGTATCTCATTTGCCACAAACCCCATCTGGCCGCAGAGCAGCTCTCTCACCACATACCTGCGTTGTGGCAGATCCTCCTTGGCACCTATGTATTTAAACCGCACCACATTAATGCGCTTGAATGTCTGGCCGGTATACCTGGCGCTGGAAGTGAAGGATGGGGCGCCGCGGCTCCAGGCATTCCTGGGGGGCACCTGCCGGGTCACACTGGGCTGACTGACAGGGAGAGGGCCTCCAGCAGGGGGGGCTGTCACACCTTGTGGACTGGATGGCAAAGGGGGATAATCACACATCATGCACATTATCATGAGCAGCATCATTATCAGACAGTGCGACGTCCATTACAGAATGTGAAACCCCTCCAACCCCCGACCCCATGGGCACAGCATCACCAGCCACAGTCTGTGCTTCAGCCTCAGCTTTGGCCTCATCAGCACAAACAGTCTCACATACACTGTCCTGCTCCTGTGTGGGGCATTCTGGGACCTGTGGTGCCTCTGCTGGAGTCTGCAGTGTGTGCTCCTGTTCACACTCGGCTGCCTCAGCCTCATCAGCACAAACAGTCTCACATACACTGTCCTGCTCCTGTGTGGGGCATTCTGGGACCTGTGGTGCCTCTGCTGGAGTCTGCAGTGTGTGCTCCTGTTCACACTCGGCTGCCTCAGCCTCATCAGCACAAACAGTCTCACATACACTGTCCTGCTCCTGTGTGGGGCATTCTGGGACCTGTGGTGCCTCTGCTGGAGTCTGCAGTGTGTGCTCCTGTTCACACTCAGCTGCCTCAGCCTCATCAGCACAAAACAGTCTCACATACACTGTCCTGCTCCTGTGTGGGGCATTCTGGGACCTGTGGTGCCTCTGCTGGAGTCTGAAGTGTATGCTCCTGTTCACACTCGGCTGCCTCAGCCTCATCAGCACAAACAGTCTCACATACACTGTCCTGCTCCTGTGTGGGGCATTCTGGGACCTGTGGTGCCTCTGCTGGAGTCTGAAGTGCATGCTCCTGTTCACACTCGGCTGCCTCATCCTCATCAGCACAAAACAGTCTCACATACACTGTCCTGCTCCTGTGTGGGGCATTCTGGGACCTGTGGTGCCTCTGCTGGAGTCTGCAGTGTGTGCTCCTGTTCACACTCAGCTGCCTCAGCCTCATCAGCACAAACAGTCTCACATACACTGTCCTGCTCCTGTGTGGGGCATTCTGGGACCTGTGGTGCCTCTGCTGGAGTCTGAAGTGCATGCTCCTGTTCACACTGAGCTGCCTGCTGCTGCAGTTGTTTTCCCTCCTGGAAGCAGAAGCGGGCAGCCTGTAACACTGGCCGTGTCCGCTGCTGGGGGGTCCCGTCCTGAACATCAGGGGTCCTGGCCTCTACAGCACAGTCCTGCTTATAGGAGGTGAACCGCTCGCGGTTCCTGTAGGTCTCTGCCAGGGGCCCCATGCTCTCCAGCACAGATTCAGTGTCCTGCACAACACTCGCCAGCTGTACACCCAGTGTGTTCAGTCTCAGGTCATAGGTGTCATTACTGGCAGGATTAGTGGTCTTTAGGCTATAGATGAAGTCTACCTCCATTTGCAGCGCTTTTTTTGCTGCTGTAACTCACCCAGTTTTCGGACAAGTCCCGGTATCTCATCCGCTAGCTGCAGCTCGGGTGCACGCGCCGGCTCCACAGGCTTAGTCTTGACCACGGGTACAGGGGTTATGAAGACCGTCTTGTGCGGGTCCACCACGGATGGTTTTGTGGCCCCCTGGCTGGATGCAGGCTCCGCAGCAGGTTTATCGCTGCCACCTGACTGTGACCGTGTGCGTCCTGACCGCGCCATACTGCCATGCTGCTGTAGGTTCTCCTGCATTGTCTGCCTTTCCAAAGACGTCCGTCTCTGCCTGGGAGCAGGAGAGGTGATCTGCACAGCTGGGGCCGATCTCACCTGTGCACCTGGCAGGAGCTGCTTACTGACTGGGGAGCTACAAGACTTCACATTCAGCTGGTTTCCATCACTCACTGACACATTTCCTTCTTGTTTATTTGCTGGAACTGGAGAAGGTTTTCCTCCCAAAATTTTAGTCAAAGCCTTTTCCTCCTTCACCAAACTGCTGCAGCTTTCACTCGCTGCATTCACTGGACTCACAGCGGCTTTGGGATTAACACTCCCATTAGTAGAAGCCTGGGAGGCTAGTCCCAGTGTAGGCCGGGAAGCCTGGGCCTTGCCAGGGGAGCTTCCCCGCCCAGGGTGGCCCCTCCCCGGGCTTGCTCCAGACATCAGGAGAACCACTGACACACAATCTCACAGCTAGGAGGCAGTATTATAGTAGTTATATTCTTGTACATAGGAGCAGTATTATAGTAGTTATATTCTTGTATATAGGGGCAGTATTATAGTAGTTATATTCTTGTACATAGGGGCAGTATTATAGTAGTTATATTCTTATACATAGGGGCAGTATTATAGTAGTTATATTCTTGTACATAGGGGGCAGTATTATAATAGTTATATTCTTGTACATAGGGAGCAGTATTATAGTAGTTATATTCTTGTACATAGGAGCAGTATTATAGTAGTTATATTCTTGTACATAGGAGCAGTATTATAGTAGTTATATTCTTGTACATAGGGGGCAGTATTATAGTAGTTATATTCTTGTATATAGGGGCAGTATTATAGTAGTGATATTCTTGTACATAGGGGCAGTATTATAGTAGTTATATTCTTGTACATAGGGGGCAGTATTATAGTAGTTATATTCTTGTATATAGGGGCAGTATTATAGTAGTGATATTCTTGTACATAGGGAGCGGCATTATAGTAGTTATATTCTTGTACATAGGGAGCGGCATTATAGTAGTTATATTCTTGTACATAGGAGCAGTATTATAGTAGTTATATTCTTGTACATAGGGAGCGGCATTATAGTAGTTATATTCTTGTACATAGGAGCAGTATTATAGTAGTTATATTCTTATACATAGGGGAAGTATTATAGTAGTTATATTCTTGTACATAGGTGGCAGTATTATAGTAGTTATCGTCTTGTACATAGGAGCAGTATTATAGTAGTTATATTCTTGTACATAGGGGGCAGTATTATAGTAGTTAATATTCTTTACATAGGGAGCAGTATTATAGTAGTTATATTCTTGTACATAGGGAGCAGTATTATAGTAGTTATATTCTTGTACATAGGAGCAGTATTATAGTAGTTATATTCTTGTACATAGGGGCAGTATTATAGTAGTTATATTCTTGTACATAGGTGGCAGTATTATAGTAGTTATCTTCTTGTACATAGGAGCAGTATTATAGTTGTTATATACTTGTACATAGGTGGCAGTATTATAGTAGTTATATTCTTATACATAGGGATCAGTATTATAGTAGTTATATTCTTGTACATAGGGAGCAGTATTATAGTAGTTATATTCTTGTACATAGGAGCAGTATTATAGTAGTTATATTCTTGTACATAGGGAGCAGTATTATAGTAGTTGTATTCTTGTACATAGGAGCAGTATTATAGTAGTTAAATTCTTGTACATAGGGGACAGTATTATAGTAGTTATCTTCATGTACATAGGAGCAGTATTATAGTAGTTAAATTCTTGTACATACGAGCAGTATTATAGTAGTTATATTCTTGTATATAGGGGGCAATATTATAGTTGTTATATACTTGTACATAGGGGGCAGTATTATAGTAGTTATATTCTTGTACATAGGGAGCAGTATTATAGTAGTTATGTTCTTGTACATAGGGAGCAGTATTATAGTAGTTATATTCTTATACATAGGGAGCAGTATTATAGTAGTTATATTCTTGTACATAGGGAGCAGTATTATAGTAGTTATATTCTTGTACATAGGAGCAGTATTATAGTAGTTATATTCTTGTACATAGGGGCAGTATTATAGTAGTTATATTCTTGTACATAGGTGGCAGTATTATAGTAGTTATCTTCTTGTACATAGGAGCAGTATTATAGTTGTTATATACTTGTACATAGGGGGCAGTATTATATTAGTTATATTCTTATACATAGGGATCAGTATTATAGTAGTTATATTCTTGTACATAGGGAGCAGTATTATAGTAGTTATATTCTTGTACATAGGAGCAGTATTATAGTAGTTATATTCTTGTACATAGGGAGCAGTATTATAGTAGTTGTATTCTTGTACATAGGAGCAGTATTATAGTAGTTAAATTCTTGTACATAGGGGACAGTATTATAGTAGTTATCTTCTTGTACATAGGAGCAGTATTATAGTAGTTAAATTCTTGTACATAGGTGGCAGTATTATAGTAGTTATCTTCTTGTACATAGGAGCAGTATTATAGTAGTTATATTCTTGTATATAGGGGGCAATATTATAGTTGTTATATACTTGTACATAGGGGGCAGTATTATAGTAGTTATATTCTTGTACATAGGGAGCAGTATTATAGTAGTTATATTCTTGTACATAGGAAGCAGTATTATAGTAGTTATATTCTTGTACATAGGTGCAGTATTACAGTTGTTATATTCTTGTACATAGGGGCAGTATTATAGTAGTTATATTCTTGTACATAGGGGCAGTATTATAGTAGTTATATTCTTGTACATAGGGGCAGTATTATAGTAGCTATATTCTTGTACACAGGGGCAGTATTATAGTAGTTATATTCTTGTACATAGGGAGCAGTATTATAGTAGTTATATTCTTGTGCATAGGGAGCAGTATTATAGTAGTTATATTCTTGTACATAGGAGCAGTATTATAGTAGTTATATTCTTGTACATAGGTGCAGTATTATAGTTGTTATATTCTTGTACATAGGAGCAGTATTATAGTAGTTACATTCTTGTACATAGGGGCAGTATTATAGTAGTTATATTCTTGTACATAGGGGCAGTATTACAGTAGTTATATTCTTGTACATAGGGAGCAGTATTATAGTAGTTATATTCTTGTACATTGGGGCGGTATTATAGTAGTTATATTCTTGTACATAGGAGCAGTATTATAGTAGTTATATTCTTGTACATAGGAGCAGTATTATAGTAGTTATATTCTTGTACATAGGGACTGTATTATAGCAGTTATATTCTTGTACATAGGAGCAGCATTATAGTAGTTATATTCTTGTAAATAGGGGCAGTATTATAGTAGTTATATTCTTGCACATAGGGGCAGTATTATAGTAGAAATATTCTTGCACATAGGGGCAGTATTATAGTAGTTATATTCTTGTACATATGAGCAGTATTATAGTAGTTATATTCTTGTACATAGGAGCAGTATTATAGTAGTTATATTCTTGAACATAGGGGCAGTATTATAGCAGTTGTATTCTTGTACATAGGAGCAGCATTATAGTAGTTATATTCTTGCACATAGGGGCAGTATTATAGTAGTTATATTCTTGTACATATGAGCAGTATTATAGTAGTTATATTCTTGTACATAGGAGCAGTATTATAGAAGTTATATTCTTGTACATAGGGAGCAGTATTATAGTAGTTATATTCTTGTACATAGGAGCAGTATTATAGTAGTTATATTCTTGTACATAGGGGCAGTATTATAGTAGTTATATTCTTGTACATAGGAGCAGTATTATAGTAGTTATATTCTTGTACATAGGGGCGGTATTATAGTAGTTATATTCTTGTACATAGGAGCAGTATTATAGTAGTTATATTCTTGTACACAGGGGTAGTATTATAGTAGTTATATTCTTGTATATCGGAGCTGTATTATAGTAGTTATATTCTTGTACATAGGAGCAGTATTATAGTAGTTATATTCTTGTACATAGGGGTAGTATTATAGTAGAAATATTCTTGTACATAGGAGCAGTATTATAGTAGCTATATTCTTGTACATAGGGGCAGTATTATAGTAGTTATATTCTTGTACATAGGGGCAGTATTATAGTAGTTATATTCTTGTACATAGAAGCAGTATTATAGTAGTTATATTCTTGTACATAGAGGCGGTTTTATAGTAGTTATATTCTTGTACATAGGAGCAGTATTATAGTAGTTATATTCTTGTACATAGGGGCAGTATTATAGTAGTTATATTCTTGTACATAGGGGCAGTATTATAGTAGTTATATTCTTGTACATAGGAGCAGTATTATAGTAGTTATATTCTTGTACATAGGTGCAGTATTATAGTTGTTATATTCTTGTACATAGGAGCAGTATTATAGTAGTTATATTCTTGTACATAGGGGCAGTATTATAGTAGTTATATTCTTGTACATAGGGGCAGTATTATAGTAGTTATATTCTTGTACATAGGGGCAGTATTACAGTAGTTATATTCTTGTACATAGGGAGCAGTATTATAGTAGTTATATTCTTGTACATAGGGGCGGTATTATAGTAGTTATATTCTTGTACATAGAAGCAGTATTATAGTAGTTATATTCTTGTACATAGGAGCAGTATTAAAGTAGTTATATTCTTGTACATAGGAGCAGTATTATAGTAGTTATATTCTTGTACATAGGAGCAGTATTATAGTAGTTATATTCTTGTACATAGGGACTGTATTATAGCAGTTATATTCTTGTACATAGGAGCAGCATTATAGTAGTTATATTCTTGTACATAGGGGCAGTATTATAGTAGTTATATTCTTGCACATAGGGGCAGTATTATAGTAGAAATATTCTTGCACATAGGGGCAGTATTATAGTAGTTATATTCTTGTACATATGAGCAGTATTATAGTAGTTATATTCTTGTACATAGGAGCAGTATTATAGTAGTTATATTCTTGAACATAGGGGCAGTATTATAGCAGTTGTATTCTTGTACATAGGAGCAGCATTATAGTAGTTATATTCTTGCACATAGGGGCAGTATTATAGTAGTTATATTCTTGTACATATGAGCAGTATTATAGTAGTTATATTCTTGTACATAGGAGCAGTATTATAGAAGTTATATTCTTGTACATAGGGAGCAGTATTATAGTAGTTATATTCTTGTACATAGGAGCAGTATTATAGTAGTTATATTCTTGTACATAGGGGCAGTATTATAGTAGTTATATTCTTGTACATAGGAGCAGTATTATAGTAGTTATATTCTTGTACATAGGGGCGGTATTATAGTAGTTATATTCTTGTACATAGGAGCAGTATTATAGTAGTTATATTCTTGTACACAGGGGTAGTATTATAGTAGTTATATTCTTGTATATCGGAGCTGTATTATAGTAGTTATATTCTTGTACATAGGAGCAGTATTATAGTAGTTATATTCTTGTACATAGGGGTAGTATTATAGTAGAAATATTCTTGTACATAGGAGCAGTATTATAGTAGCTATATTCTTGTACATAGGGGCAGTATTATAGTAGTTATATTCTTGTACATAGGGGCAGTATTATAGTAGTTATATTCTTGTACATAGAAGCAGTATTATAGTAGTTATATTCTTGTACATAGAGGCGGTTTTATAGTAGTTATATTCTTGTACATAGGAGCAGTATTATAGTAGTTATATTCTTGTACATAGGGGCAGTATTATAGTAGTTATATTCTTGTACATAGGGGCAGTATTATAGTAGTTATATTCTTGTACATAGGAGCAGTATTATAGTAGTTATATTCTTGTACATAGGTGCAGTATTATAGTTGTTATATTCTTGTACATAGGAGCAGTATTATAGTAGTTATATTCTTGTACATAGGGGCAGTATTATAGTAGTTATATTCTTGTACATAGGGGCAGTATTATAGTAGTTATATTCTTGTACATAGGGGCAGTATTACAGTAGTTATATTCTTGTACATAGGGAGCAGTATTATAGTAGTTATATTCTTGTACATAGGGGCGGTATTATAGTAGTTATATTCTTGTACATAGAAGCAGTATTATAGTAGTTATATTCTTGTACATAGGAGCAGTATTAAAGTAGTTATATTCTTGTACATAGGAGCAGTATTATAGTAGTTATATTCTTGTACATAGGAGCAGTATTATAGTAGTTATATTCTTGTACATAGGGACTGTATTATAGCAGTTATATTCTTGTACATAGGAGCAGCATTATAGTAGTTATATTCTTGTACATAGGGGCAGTATTATAGTAGTTATATTCTTGCACATAGGGGCAGTATTATAGTAGAAATATTCTTGCACATAGGGGCAGTATTATAGTAGTTATATTCTTGTACATATGAGCAGTATTATAGTAGTTATATTCTTGTACATAGGAGCAGTATTATAGTAGTTATATTCTTGTACATAGGGGCAGTATTATAGTAGTTATATTCTTGTAAATAGGAGCAGTATTATAGTAGTTATATTCTTGTACATAGGGGCGGTATTATAGTAGTTATATTCTTGTACATAGGAGCAGTATTATAGTAGTTATATTCTTGTACACAGGGGTAGTATTATAGTAGTTATTTCTTGTATATCGGAGCTGTATTATAGTAGTTATATTCTTGTACATAGGAGCAGTATTATAGTAGTTATATTCTTGTACATAGGGGTAGTATTATTGTAGAAATATTCTTGTACATAGGAGCAGTATTATAGTAGCTATATTCTTGTATATTGGGACAGTATTATAGTAGTTATATTCTTGTACATAGAAGCAGTATTATAGTAGTTATATTCTTGTACATAGGGGCGGTTTTATAGTAGTTATATTCTTGTACATAGGAGCAGTATTATAGTAGTTATATTCTTGTACATAGGGGCAGTATTATAGTAGTTATATTCTTGTACATAGGGGCAGTATTATAGTAGTTATTTTCTTGTACATAGAGGCAGTATTATAGTAGAAATATTCTTGTACATAGGTGCAGTATTATAGTAGTTATATTCTTGTACATAGGGGCAGTATTATAGTAGTTATATTCTTGTACATAGGAGCAGTATTATAGTAGTTATATTCTTGTACATAGCAGTATTATAGTAGTTATATTCTTGTACATAGGGGCAGTATTATAGTAGTTATATTCTTGTACATAGGAGCAGTATTATAGTAGTTATATTCTTGTACACAGGGGTAGTATTATAGTAGAAATATTCTTGTACATAGGGGCAATATTATAGTAGTTATATTCTTGTACATAGCAGTATTATAGTAGTTTTATTCTTGTACATAGGAGCAGTATTATAGTAGTTATATTCTTATACATAGGGAGCAGTATTATAGTAGTTATATTCTTGTACATAGGAGCAGTATTATAGTAGTTATATTCTTGTACATAGGAGCAGTATTATAGTAGTTATATTCTTGTACATAGGAGCAGTATTATAGTAGTTATATTCTTGTACATAGCAGTATTATAGTAGTTATATTCTTGTACATAGGAGCAGTATTATAGTAGTTATATTCTTGTACATAGGGAGCAGTATTATAGTATTTATATTCTTGTACATAGGAGCAGTATTATAGTAGTTATATTCTTGTACACAGGGGTAGTATTATAGTAGAAATATTCTTGTACATAGGATAAGTATTATAGTAGTTATATTCTTGTACATAGCAGTATTATAGTAGTTATATTCTTGTACATAGGAGCAGTATTATAGTAGTTATATTCTTATACATAGGGGCAGTATTATAGTAGAAATATTCTTGTACATAGGAGCAGTATTTTAGTTATATTCTTGTACATAGGGGCAGTATTATAGTAGAAATATTCTTGCACATAGGGGGCAGTATTATAGTAGTTATATTCCTGTATCTATTAGTAATACAGTTCTGTGCTGATATCTGAATGTATTATGTTTGTGAACCTATTTTCTACGTTCTCAGTAACTCTATACTAGAAGAGAATGGCGCTGACATTCAGACACAAGGGGTCAAAGTAACAATAAATGTCAGAGCGCCGGGTGCATGGAATAATTGCACAGCGTTAATTCTTGCCTCCTCCGGTTTCTCCTCTCAGCTGTTGTGGCAGAATAGTGATGATAATTTGCTGCTCTGTAATCAGCTCTCGCTGATGATGAGATTTTGCTGTTTTGTTGAATAATTCTATTGTGATGTTTCATTTATTATCTTTTCTTCCTATTGTTCCTATTGGGTCCCGTTGGTTTAGAACGTCTTGTAACTATAAAGTTCTGAGTCCAGATTTATTGTTGATTTTTACTTCTTATTTAGTGACTTCTTGATTTTGGATACATTTCCTATATGATTTGCACTTTTTTCAGGTTGTTTTAGGCCTCTTTCACACATCCGGTTTGTGCCGTCAGGCACAATCCGGCATGTGTGTAAAAAAACGGATCCGGTTTTTTTTACCGCCGGATGCGTTTTTTTGTCATTGAGAAGCACATGCGCCGGATCGCGCCGCATGTGCTTCCGTTTGTTCCGGTTTTTACCGGATCCGGCTGAATTCCTCTGTCCGGCGGCCGGACAAGACGGGTGCTGCAGCGTTTTTTTGTCCGGCGAAAAAAGCCGGACATGGACGTATGCGGCCCTTCCGGCTCTGCGGGACAATGTTTCTCAATGGCACATTCCGGCCGCCGGATCAGACTTCTACCTGATCCGGCCACCGCATGCACGGTTTTACCCTGTGCGCATGCCCGGATATCTCTCTCTCTCTCTTTAACCCATTCTCTCTCTCTCATACCCCGGTCTCTCTCTCTCTCTTTCATATCCCGTTCTCTCTCTCTCTCTTTCATGCCCCGTTCTCTCTCTCTCTCTTTCATACCCCGTTCTCTCTCTCTTTCATGCCCCGTTCTCTCTCTCTCTCTCTTTCATGCCCCGTTCTCTCTCTTTCATGCCCCATTCTCTCTCTCTCTTTCATACCACGTTCTCTCTCTTTTTCATACCCCGTTCACCGGCTCCTGGATCCTTTTCTTCCCTGGTGACCCCTTTGCAACATAGCCATGTCAGGCGCCGTAAGATGCGCCGCATATACTTCCGGTCCCTCCGTTCACGGCTGGATCCGGCACTCCATCTTTTTGCCGCATGGCGCCGGAATGCCACCGACGGACATGTGAAAGTAGCCTTAAGATTTTTACGCCATTGTGCTTTTTTCCAGATTTCTTAGACGAGTTCATGAAATGCAGATAGAAGGAATGATACTTGTGTGACGAAGAAAGCACGCCGACGCCACCAATATGTGACGACAGCGCCAGCACCCTGTGCCACGGGTATGTCAGCGGACAGAGGGATGCGACGCACTGCCCGCACACGGCTATCACAGACACAGTGGGGGCTTATCTTAGTTATCCCGCCACTGGTACCATGTGACAAAAATATACAGCAAGCTAATCTCGCTCTAACAATTTACCGCAGGGGGGTTATTTTGGATGCCCCACCACTGCTAACAACCTTCCAAAAACTGCGGGGATTTATGTATATCCCACTTTCTCAGTTCCACTTTGGAACTCGCAGCTCTTCGGTGCCCCCATTACCCTCAGGTCAGTCAGGGAACTGCACCTAGGATAATTAGTCGCCGGACGGGCTGCTTGTTGTGCACGGGCAATTAGGCTACTGCAGTGAGGGAATTATCAATGCTGTGGCCGCAGCCCCCCTTATTCAGCATATAATACCCTTCCGTACTGCCAACTAGCCCAACCAACCGAACACTCCATGCGGCCACCAGCCACGATTCACTTAATCAAACAATTAATTAAGAGGGTCCGTGGCAAACCCCCAAATTAGTAGCGATTATCTAAAACAGGCGCATAGTTCGTTTCTTAGAGCATGGATTCAAACTGATAATTTTACGATTTATTCCCCAGTGTCGGGCAGTGATTACAAATATAAAAGTTGTTACAAAGTTGAGACAGTAAATATGTACAATGCAAATATGAAAATAACATGGATGAAAAGAGAAAGTACACTTACATGTGCTTAGTTGGTATTAGGCATCCCATGTGGCTCGGGGGATGGGCGGTCAACCACACATCCTAAGATATCCGCACGTCTTGTCAGCATCAAACTCCAGCTCAAACTGACTGATTTTTCTAAGAGAATGCCTTATAGCCTCTGCTGTGTGACATCTCAGAAGGGGCAGTTTGGAGAGGGTCAGCCCCCTGTATCTCGTAGGGGGACATTCGAGTGTATTGGTGGCACATGGTATCATTCTTTGTAGTTTGTTGATTACAATAATTCAAAACCAAATATGCAGTAGTTCGGACACACCGTTTAGAAGGAATCCATATCTCAGTTTCTGGGGGTGCTAGAACCGTGAAAACTAGGGGTAGAAAAGCTGGTTTCGTGCCCGTTGCAGAAATGTAATTTTTATATCTCTGCGGGGTATAGTTTTTTGCAATATGACTTGTTTTAATACTACTTAGAAGACTTAGGGGAGACCTAATATATATGTACAAGTATATCAGAGGGCAATACAGAGATCTCTCCAATGAACTGTTTGTTCCAAGGACTGTGACAAGAACAAGGGGGCATTCTCTTTGTTTGGAGGAAAGACAATTTCTGCACCAGCATAGAAGAGGGTTCTTCACGGTAAGAGCAGTGAGGCTCTGGAATTCTCTTCCTGAGGAAGTGGTGATGGCTAACTCACTGAATGAATGTAAGAAAGGAATGGATGCTTTTCTTGTGAGTAACAGTATAGAAGGTTACGAATAACAGAATATTATAGGTAGATGGTTGACCCAGCTTAGGGGAAGGAATTTTTTCCCTATGGAGGAAATTGGCTTCTACACTGTGGGTTTTTTGCCTTCCCCAGGATAAACAATGCAGAACAGCTGCACTAAAAATAGGCTGAACTAGATGGACATAAGGTCTTCCTTCAGCCTTCAAAACTATGTTACTATGTTACTCATATTGATCCCAGCACATGTCTAGAGAACAATAGACTTCCTGTCCTGGCTGTGCAGGGAGCTGGGGAGAGAGACTCCTCATGGTGATCTAAGATTTCACAGAGCTGCAAGCAGGAAGACGCCAGTGTGTGTGTTGTGGGGGAAGAGGGGGGTTGCTGCTACATGACAGGCTTGTCTCCTCAGTGTGTAGCAAAGGGAGATTCCAGAAAGTTCTGCAAAATCATATCTTACTTTACAACTTGGCTCCACTGTTCTGTGGCACCCCTGAGGGTTCAGTCGCCACAGAGGTACTGCACCTCAGCCAGAGGTCTCAGGTAAGGAGGGGGCACTAGCCAGAACCCAGACACTTGCATCCAACACTGTATCTCTCAGGGCCCGGGAGAAGCTAGGCAGAGGGTGTGGGTGGAGAAAGCAGCAGACGGAGAGCTGAAGGAAGTGACAGTGAGAGGGAAAGTAGGGAGTTAGTGCTGGGAACTGGAGCAGTGAGGAGCTCGTTCCTAGACTTGACTAGAGAAGAAAGAGAAGTGAACAGAAGGGGTCATGGGGCAAGTGAAGTGAGGAATCCACCCGTGGCAACTGAATTCATGCTGACTTAAGTCAGGTGGAGGGACCAGGTCACAGTAGGGGACCGGCCCCAGACTAGTAGAGAAACTAAGGACTCCGCTAGTAAACCGGAGGTTGCAGTATCTGCATGTGCTACAGCCAACTCCATACACATTCCCTGAAAAGGCAGCCAGATAGGTTCAAGGGGACTAAGAGAACATCGCCAGACAGGATCTGAGGCTGCTGGCTTGGGACACTGTGTGTGAAGGCGCAGGAGAGGAGGGAGCCAGGGAAGGAACATCTGAAGGGGTTCTGACACGGTGTACCTTAAATTACCTGAGAGCTCTCTGGACCACCAACCCTGAGGACACAGCACCCCCACTGGGGAATGTAACTGGAGAACTGTTGTGAACTCCCTTGCTTGGATTTCTGAGCCGAAGCTCCCTCTGCTCCCTCTGGTGGTTACTGAGAGTAGTAGAGCTGGCCAGGTGGATGGAAGTTCTACACCTGATGACGATAATTGGGAGCCTGGGATTACTGGTTGGGAGCATATAATGGAGCTGGCTGCACTTGAAGGTTGCTGGTCATTTTTCCACCTTGTGCATTTGGAGTTCTTTTGTCCCCTGCCTGATCTGCATGGTTCACTTAAGTGATTCTTTTGCTAATCCCTTGCATCTAATCTGGGTGTGCCTTTTTTTGCTTTCTGCTCTGGACAGTTTAGATTTCACCTTTCTTGCTCTAGGCTGTTCGCTCTCCGGCTGTGCCGAGGCGTCTAGGGCATCGTAGGAACGCTCCATGGCTACTGCTAGTTGCGTTGATAGGATCAGGGGTCTGCAATCCGCTTAGTTACCAACCTCTCTGGTCTTCTGGTGGCTTGGCCTGTACCTGCCATCCACCTCGGTGACCCATTCATAACAGAGAACTGTGAGTAAAAGTGTGAAGACTGCACTCCACTGTGTCCTCTGACTTATTTACAGCGTGACCAGCCTTACACCACGACTACAACCACCATCATCCCCTCTAGCACTATAGCTGCCCTGGGGCTTAGCTCTACCTGTGGAAAGCTGTAACAACTCTGCTGCATCACCAACAGCCCCAGTGGTCTCTTTTGCAGCGTCGGCTATCACCTTCCTTGCCAAACACCACAGGTGGCGTCACGATTCATCCACATCTTTATTCCCCCAAACCATCATCAAAATCTTTATTTTCATTGCACGCCCAGGGCTACGGACCGTGACATCCCCTTTAAGAACTGACCGGCCCGGTACCGAGTAACCCCAGCTCTAGGGGGCGCTGCAGTTCTCCAATCCTCTCATACAATTTTGAGACATTTTGCAAAACAGCCGACAAAAAAAATTGCAAAACCAAAGGTAAAAAATAACACAATTTGTAATTTGTGCATCAGTAGAGATCTCCACTGAAAAAGGCTTCAACCCTTCAAATACTGCAGACTACAAGGAAGACCATGACCTCTATTTTACCCCCAGACCCCCAGGTAAGCAGACATTGACCTCTACTTTACCCCTAGACCACCAGGGAAAGAAAGATGAAACACGTACCTTCCCCTAGACCACCAGGGAAAGAAAAACCACGTACCTTCCCCTAGACAACCATTAATGTCTTTTAGCCACTATCTCCAATGGCCCCATCGCAGTCACTTGTTCGTCTCCATGTTTATGATCTTGATGTTTGATATCTTGATCTTTCAGCTTCATGAAAAGAATTCTAGAACCGCAGTGAAGACCGACATTAATACAGGCTGGAAGGAAAAGGAAATATACCTGGAGAGGGTTAATAACCATCAGGGTCTCTGGAGCTGAGTGATAATTATGACTCTGGGGCTTCAGACCTATATGGCAGAACGTCAATTTATCAGGATATATCAGACTTCCGGAACCTTTCAGAATTGTTCCATATTTGTCTTCATCAAAGGTTACACAGTTACGTGCCCCCCTGAAGGCATGGCCGATCGATGATGATCGGGGCTTATAAGACACAGGAGCCATCGAGAGTGTAAATGGGCCCGGCCGCAGCGGTCAGCGAAGCCCCCCGAATATCAGTCATGCAGATATAGGGGCCAACGTCAGCGAGGATCAATTATTAATGACCGCCCCGGGCTGTGCTAACGAGATCCATCATATACATATACACATCGAGCCGCAGGAAGGGGTTAATCTAGAGAGTGATCACTGTTATTTGTGGTGTTACATAGGACTTCAGGTGACATCTACTACATTATCTGTACTCAGAGAGTGATCACTGTGTTATCTGTGGTGTTACATAGGACTGCAGGTGACATCTACAACATTATCTGTACTCAGAGTTATTACTGTGTCTGTGATGTTACATAGGACTGCAGGTGACATCTATTACATGATCTGTACTCAGAGAGTTATCACTGTGTTATCTGTGGTGTTACATAGGACTGCAGGTGACATCTATTACATTACCTGTACTCAGAGAGTTATCACTGTGTTATCTGTGGTGTTACATAGGACTGCAGGTGACATCTATTACATTACCTGTACTCAGCGAATTATCACTGTCTTATCTGTGGTGTTACATAGGACTGCATGTGACATCTATTACATGATCTGTACTCAGAGAGTTATCACTGTGTTATCTGTGGTGTTACATAGGACTGCAGGTGACATCTATTACATTACCTGTACTCAGCGAATTATCACTGTGTTATCTGTGGTGTTACATAGGACTTCAGGTGACATCTACTACATTATCTGTACTCAGAGAGTGATCACTGTGTTATCTGTGGTGTTACATAGGACTGCAAGTGACATCTACTACATTATCTGTACTCAGAGAGTTATCACTGTGTTATCTGTGGTGTTACATAGGACTGCAAGTGACATCTACTACATTATCTGTACTCAGAGAGTTATCACTGTGTTATCTGTGGTGTTACATAGGACTGCAGGTGACATCTATTACATTACCTGTACTCAGCGAATTATCACTGTCTTATCTGTGGTGTTACATAGGACTGCATGTGACATCTATTACATGATCTGTACTCAGAGAGTTATCAATGTGTTATCTGTGGTGTTACATAGGACTGCAGGTGACATCTATTACATTACCTGTACTCAGCGAATTATCACTGTGTTATCTGTGGTGTTACATAGGACTTCAGGTGACATCTACTACATTATCTGTACTCAGAGAGTGATCACTGTGTTATCTGTGGTGTTACATAGGACTGCAAGTGACATCTACTACATTATCTGTACTCAGAGAGTTATCACTGTGTTATCTGTGGTGTTACATAGGACTGCAAGTGACATCTACTACATTATCTGTACTCAGAGAGTTATCACTATTATCTGTGGTGTTACATAGGACTGCAGGTGACATCTACTATATTATCTGTACTCAGAGAGTGATCACTGTGTTATCTGTGGTGTTACATAGGACTGCAGGTGACACCTACTACATTATCTGTACTCAGGGAGTTATCACTGTTATCTGTGGTGTTACATAGGACTTCAGGTGACATCTACTACATTATCTGTACTCAGGGAGTTATCACTGTGTTATCTGTGGTGTTACATAGGACTGCAGGTGACACCTACTACATTATCTGTACTCAGAGTTATCACTGTTATCTGTGGTGTTACATAGGACTGCGGGTAACATCTACTACATTATCTGTACTCAGAGAGTGATCACTGTGTTATCTGTGGTGTTACATAGGACTTCGGGTAACATCTAATACATTATCTGTACTCAGAGAGTTATCACTGTGTCTGTGGTGTTACATAGGACTGCAGGTGACATCTACTACATTATCTGTACTCAGAGTTATCACTGTGTTATCTGTGGTGTTACATAGGACTGCAGGTGACATCTACTACATTAACTATTTACAAATAGTTATACGGTACCTATTCTGCCACCGATGTACATGGATGAGAAGTGTCTTAGTACAGACAAGGACGGACACGGGAACAAGTACAGGACAAAGGATTCAAGCCTGGGCATGCAGCAACCAGGGAGGCAGAAAACGGGACAGGAACTGGCAACTCAGCAGCAAGGTACAGACTGACAGTCTTTTGCTCAGGCCTCTCCCTATGGGTGGAGATGCCTTAAGTACCTGATGCCTCTTGGCAATAAGGGGCAAGCACACTGTCTCTATAAGACTCAGGAAGTGCCGATGCCGCCCCCTTAAGTACACAGCCAGGAAGTATGCAGCAAGCAAGGACATGAGGCACACAGCATGGAGCCGGCAGAGGACAGAACTCACAGCATGACCTGGAGTGGTGAGTAAGATTGGAGATAGGACGCCATGCAGTGATGCCGGCGGGGATGTTATAGTACAGTTCTCTGTATAAGCAATAGCAGATAGCGTTAACTCGCTAACTTGTGTTACTATTCCTGATGAGCTGCACGTGATTAGTCCGGAAGGATGATACATTGATGAATTCAACAGGTTTTATTCACAGTACCTTGATGAGATGAGGGGCGATATCAGGGAAGATGAAGGGATGAAGATGAGGTAGGAGTTATTACTGCAGGTTAGAAGCACAAAGTTAGAGGTAATAAGAGAATCCTTTCTCCAGTCCTGAAACATGTGTTGTCCAAGATGGCACTGACCAAGAAGGAAGAGAGATACAGATAGGAAGAGATGCAGAAAGAAAGGTATGATGGGTAAAGCCCAGTAATAATACATGAACAACATAATATAACAACGGCCAGTAGATGGCAGCAAAGTACACAATTACAATAGATGATCCTGTAATGGCTGAAAGTCTTTGCAAAAGATTTAGCTAACAGCACAGTACCTAAATAAGTGTCATATACTTCAGTGTTCATATAATACTGCTATACAATGTCCAAATAATTAGTAATACAGTATCAGGATATACTGTGTCCAATTATTAATTGTTCAGTACACAAATACCATCATACAATGTACAAATAAGTATTGATAATCTATATTATCTGGACATTGTATATTGCACAGCATTATTATTTGAACACTACAGTATATTACAGTATTTGGTTGCTGAATAAATATTTGGACATTGTATAGTATTATTATTTGGGCACAGTATAACTATATCCTAATACAGTACGTAAATAATACTGCCATGTAGTGCAGTATCCAAATTATAATGTACAAAACTATTACTGTCGTGCTTTGTCCAAATATTAATTTTCCAGTACACAAATACCTTCATACAATGTCCAAGTGTCTACTGCCCAATATAATTCCATATAATATTGTCATACAATGTACAAATAAGGAGTACAGTACCCAAATAATACTGTCAAGGTTGAAATACTATTGTACTTCATATGTGGGGTCTTTGTGTGTATTGGGGCAGTATTAGAGGGCCGGGTCCTGGTATGATTCTAGGGCAGTTTAGAACTTTTTGGGTAAAGACCTTTTTTAACCAGGGGGGTATATGTCTAAAATGTTGAAGAGGCTAGAAAAAGTTAGCAAAGTGCAGTCAATCCATTTCCAAACATAGGAGAAGAGGAGCACAACCTAATAACGGTATTAAAACTAGCAACAATATTGGCTAAAATCTGTTGGGTCGCCCAACCAGGGCTGTGGGGTACTCGGTACCGGGCCGGTGTCAGCGGGATGTGTCACGGCAGCAGTGACCCGGTCCATGGCCCTGGGCGCCCAAGTAATGGGGGAATTGAAATGGTGGAATGTAGTTGATTAAATGAATAGTTTGTGACACCACCTGTGGTGTTCGGCAAGTGAGATGTTAAGCCGACGCTGCATGCAGATCCTCTGGGACTGGTGGTGTGTTGCAGCGAAGATGGTGAAGCTCCCCACAGGTGGAGCTGTAGTCCCAGGGCCGTGCAGATGTAGGGGTAGAGGAGAGGCACAAGCGGTGAAGAAGCTGGTACTTAGATGTAGTGGTACAGGGTGTGTTAGCGCGGGAATAATTGGAGGACACCAGGGCTTGTAGTTCCAAAGCTTTACTCACAGTCTGTAGTACACACAGGTGCTGGCCTCCGTGCTGTGTCCTCTGGGTCAGGGACTCAGTCAACCTCCAGGCCAGATTGAATGCTCACACTCCGCCAACATGTGCCTTTCTGAACGTCTCCTCTTATAGCGCCTTTGGTGTGAAGTACTCCTAGTACTGAGTTACACTGGAGTTCCTCCTGACAGATGTTCCCAAGAACTCTACTTGTACGGCAGACAGCTGTAGCCTGCTTCAGGGACTCCTTACTCCTGAGTCCCGGCTCACTATCCAAGTTGCAGTTGTGCCCTCAAGTCTTAGATGGGAGTAGTTCATTTACAGCTCACTACTCCACCAGTGTCTGCTGTAGGACCATTAGTATCCATACAACCTCGGGGACCGGGCCCCGGCCTTGCGCATAGAACTTCTAGGCAGGGTTCTCTCCTAACCCACGTCCTCTGGTCCCTTTTACTCCTACGTTCCGTACTCGTCTTTCCTTCTTATGGAATATCAGGTTTCTGTTCAATGTCTTTCTCCTTCTTTCCTTTCCCGTGCCAGCAGACCCAGGTCACTGAGATCTGCTGCAGCACCTCCTTCCTCCATCCCTCTCCCGGGGATCTTCTCTCTTCCGACTCTGAACTGAACTGAGCTGAACTGAACTCAACACCTAAACCTTCCCGCTCTTTTATGTATTCTAACTCCACCCGCCTCCCAGCACGTTTCGTGTTCCAAGCAGGGAGCCACCAAAGGTGCTCTGCTACACTCCAAGCAGGGAGCCGCAATGTGGCTTTGCTGAACTACTGTGTTGTGTGGGATGCAAGTGTTGGAGCGTGGTCAGGAGCCTCCAACTTACCTGGATGGTGGGGTACCACACCTCAGGAGGAGGTGCAGTACCTCTGTGGCAACTGAATCCTCAGGGGCGCCACATAATCTTTTTCTTTACAAATACATTCATTTTCTGATTAGAAGATCTCTTCTAATTTCATCCATTATAAGTTTATGCTTAGAACATACAACACTGCCCTTCACTTCTCCAAACAAACCTATTTCAACACCCTCATCATCTCACTGTCCAATAACCCGAAACGTCTCTTTGACACTTTTCATTCTCTACTCAACCCAAGAGTGCAGGCCCCAACCACAGAGCTCCGACCTGACGATCTGGCCAATTACTTCAAAGAAAAAATTGACCATATCCGACAGGAAATTATCTCCCAATCACCTCATACCATGCACTGTCCTCCCTCCCCCACTGCATCTAGCTCACTCTCTGATTTTGAACCAGTCACAGAAGAAGAAGTAAGCAGGCTCCTTGCATCTTCTCGCCCAACCACTTGCACCAGTGACCCATTTCCATCACATCTCCTCCAGTCCCTTTCCCCTGCTGTCATCCCTCACCTAACCAAAATATTTAACCTCTCTCTCTCTCTTCTGGTATCTTTCCCTCCTCATTTAAGCATGCCATCATACATCCACTACTAAAATAACCATCCCTCGACCAAAACTGTGCCGCTAACTATAGATCTGTGTCTAATCTTCCCTTTCATCTCTAAACTCCTGGAACGCCCGGTCCACTCCTCTCTGATCCGCTATCTCTTTGATAACTCTCTTCTCGACCCTCTCCAATCCGGTTTCCGCTCTTTACATTCCACTGAAACTGCCCTCACTAAAGTCTCTAATGATCTGCTAACAGCTAAATCTAATGGTCATTACTCCATGCTAATTCTCTTGGATCTCTCTGCAGCATTCGACAATGTGGATCATCAGCTCCTCCTCACTATGCTCCGTTCCATTGGCCTCAAGGACACCGTTCTCTCCTGGTTCTCCTCCTATCTCTCCGACCGCTCCTTCACTGTATCTTTTGCCGGCTCCTCCTCCTCTCATCTTCCCCTTACTGTTGGGGTTCCTCAAGGATCAGTCCTAGGCCCCCTCCTCTTCTCCTTGTACACTGCCCCTATTGGTCAAACAATCAGTAGATTTGGTTTCCAGTACCATCTCTATGCTGATGACACCCAATTATACGTTTCTTCTCCTGACATCACGCCAGCCTTTCTAGAAAACACCGGCGATTGTCTAAACGTTGTGTCTAATATCATGGCCTCACTATATCTGAAACTGAACCTGTCAAAGACTGAACTCCTTGTGTTTCCTCCAGCTACTAATGTACCTATACCCGACATTGCCATTTCCGTGTGTGGTTCCACTATTACTCCCCAGCAACAGGCCCGCTGTCTTGGGTTCATACTTGACTCTGAGATTTCCTTTGCCCCCCACATTCGATCACTGGCTCGCGCTCTTGTCATCTGCAACTCAAAAACATTTCTAGAATTTGACCTTTTCTTACTTTTGACTCCGCAAAAACTCTTACTGTTTCTCTTATTCATTCTTGTCTCGACTATTGTAACTCTCTTCTAATCGGTCTCCCTCTTACCAAACTCTCCCCTCTCCAATCTGTCTTGAATGCTGCAGCCAGGATCATATTCCTCGCCAATCGTTACACCGATGCCTCTACCTTGTGCCAGTCATTACACTGGCTACCCATCCACTCCAGAATCCAGTATAAACTTATTACCCTCACCCACAAAGCCCTCCATGGCTCAGCACCACCCTACATCACCTCCCTTGTTTCAGTATACCACCCTACCCGCGCCCTCCGATCTGCTGATGACCTGAGGTTAGCATCCTCAATTATCAGAACCTCCCACTCCCGTCTTCAAGACTTTACACGTGCTGCGCCAATTCTTTGGAATGCACTTCCCAGGTCAATACGATTAGTCCCCAATCCCCACAATTTTAAGCGTGCCCTGAAAACACATTTATTCAGACTGGCCTATCGCCTCAACACATTAACCTAATCTATCCCTATGTGGCACAGCCAAAAGTTTTACGATAACCAGGTTCCCCGCATCATGTTCCCACATGCTTTATGCATCCATTAGCCCTCTGTGTCTGTACTGTTACACACTTAACATTATGGCTGGTCCATACAATCAGGGCAACTGTTACCACCCACCTTTCGTGTCTCCCTCTTTCCTCATAGACTGTAAGCTTGCGAGCAGGGCCCTCATTCCTCTTGGTATCTGTTATGATCTATGTGATTATTGTTATGCTGTAATGTCTATTGTCTGTACAAATCCCCTCTGAAATGTAAAGTGCTGCGGAATATGTCGGCGCTATAGAAATAAAATTTATTATTATTATTTCTTCTGATCTGTTCCCTCCATGATTCATCCTTCAGGTCTCTTTGCTCTGATCTTGACTTACAGTATATAGCGGTAGAGCAATGTTTGCCAAGTAGCGGTATTAATAATTTATTACGTCTCTAAAAACCAACAGATCACACGCTTCTCTCAGTACGTGGAGGACTCTGGGGACGCAATCAGCATCGGCTGCCCCCCCCATGGGACCCTCCATCCTGCTCAACTCTCCTACCCACAGATATGATCGACTTATCAGGACAGAAAGTCACAGTTTGCTGAGAAAGGAAAAGTAAGCAGTGAGAAGAAGCGACATCCGACATAGTGGGCACATAGGGCGCTGATGACAGGATGAGGCGTGACTGTAATGTATGGAAAGTGCAAAGAGCTATTGATTCCTGCGGCGCACTATGTAATTACTGGGCAGCGGCTCCCATGGACAAGAGGGTGCAGAGCACAACCAGTATATAAACATATGTATAGCTCTAAGGTCAAACTCCACCACTGCAGCACGGTGCAAATAAATAATACTAATCTACAAGGTAGAAGAGACACGCTCTAATCCATTAAATTACAAGATTTCATATTTTCTTTAACTTTAGTGGAACTTTCCCAATGTTTATTGATACCTCACATATTACTACATATAATTACCCCCTATATACAGGAAGATAACTACTATAATACTGCCCCCTATATACAGGAAGATAACTACTATAATACTGCCCCATGTACAAGAATATAACTACTATAATACTGCTCCTATGTACAACAATATAACTACTATAATACTGCTCCTATGTACAAGAATATAACTACTATAATACTGCTCCCTATATACAAGAATATAACTACTATAATACTGCCCCCTATATACAAGAATATAACTACTATAATACTGCTCCCTATGTACAAGAATATAACTACTATAATACTGCCCCCTATGTACAAGAATATAACTACTATAATACTGCCCCTATGTACAAGAATATAACTACTATAATACTGCCCCCTATGTACAAGAATATAACTACTATAATACTGCTCCTATGTACAAGAATATAACTACTATAATACTGCCCCTATGTACAAGAATATAACTACTATAATACTGCCCCTATGTACAAGAATATAACTACTATAATACTGCTCCCTATGTACAAGAATATAACTACTATAATACTGCTCCCTATGTACAAGAATATAACTACTATAATACTGCCCCCTATGTACAAGAATATAACTACTATAATACTGCCCCATGTACAAGAATATAACTACTGTAATACTGCCCCCTATGTACAAGAATATAACTACTATAATACTGCTCCTATGTACAAGAATATAACTACTATAATACTGCCCCTATGTACAAGAATATAACTACTATAATACTGCCCCTATGTACAAGAATATAACTACTATAATACTGCTCCCTATGTACAAGAATATAACTACTATAATACTGCTCCCTATGTACAAGAATATAACTACTATAATACTGCCCCCTATGTACAAGAATATAACTACTATAATACTGCCCCTATGTACAAGAATATAACTACTATAATACTGCCCCCTATATACAAGAATATAACTACTATAATACTGCTCCCTATGTACAAGAATATAACTACTATAATACTGCCCCCTATGTACAAGAATATAACTACTATAATACTGCCCCTATGTACAAGAATATAACTACTATAATACTGCCCCCTATATACAAGAATATAACTACTATAATACTGCCCCTATGTACAAAAATATAACTACTAGAGTTGAGCGACTTTTGGTTTTTTAGGGTCGCGTTTCGTTTCGTGAAACCCGACTTTTCCAAAAGTCGGGTCGAGCAAGATCGTCCAATTATAGGGAAAAGTCGGGGTCGTCCCGAAACACGAAACCCAATGTAAGTCAATGGGGAATAAAAGTCGGCAGTGAGAGGAGGACAGGAAACACACCTACAGTGCCCATTTGAATGCCAAAAGCATCAATTCTTCTTACTTAAGCTTGTCAACCTTAATTAACTTCATAATACAAGTTACGCACTGAAAAATGGGGGTTATTTGGCTACAGACTGTGGGGGGGGAGGCCTGGCTGCAGGTTTTCATGTGCCCTGGGCGAAAGAGCGCCCCTTTAACACATACCACAACTCATCATGCTCCGATACGGCATAGAAATAGCGGTATAGTACAATGAAAAATACCTCACTTTTTACATCTCATGACGAGGCCCATCTATTTCTCCATACAGAATCATTGGTCCCATATAATGTTTGAAACAGTATATGATGAGCTCCACATAATGCTACAGTATATGTTGGTCCCCATGGATGAAGCTCCACTGTCTTATGGGCACAAATAATGCTCCAAACATAATGGGCCCCATTTCTAATGCTCTAGTGTATAATGGGCCCTGTAAATGCTGCTCCAGTGTCTGATGTCCACCTTTGGAATGTTCCAGTGTATGGTGGGCCCCATCTATCATTCTCCAGAGTATAGTGCTCCCCAAAAATTGCTGTTCCAATATTGAAAACAATCAAATAAGTCTCCTCGCTAGGGAATCCCTGTACTTGTCTGGACAGGTGCTGTAGCTTGCTTAACAGCTCGCCAGCCGTTCTCACGCCCAGTATGGATTACACGTGATTGCACAAAGGTGAGAAAGGGTACCGTATCCCCAGATAACATGTATGGATAGCGTACACATTCAAAATATATGTCTCAGGAGGCAGGCTCAGACGGTGTTAGGCCCAGTATGGATTGCACGTGATTGCACAAAGGTTAGAAAGGGTACCGTATCACCGGATAACATGTATGGATAGCGTACACATTCAAAATATATGTCTATACAGCATGAGGCAGGCTCAGACGGTGTTAGGCCCAGTATGGATTGCACGTGATTGCACAAAGGTTAGAAAGGGTACCGTATCCCCAGATAACATGTATGGATAGCGTACACATTCAAAATATATGTCTATACATCAGGAGGCAGGCTCAGACGGTGTCAGGCACAGTATGGATTTGACGGCCCAGATTACACAGCGGAGGAGCAGGGAGAGGTAAAGATTGCAAATGCTGGGGCCCTGCCCAAGCAAGGGGGGCCCACTCTTGGGCGTCGGTACTGGCACTGGGCCCCTCATAGTACAGCGGTGTGTCTGACGGCGGGTGTGCACCACCACCGTCAGAGACACTTGATTGCACTATGAGGGACCCTGTGCCAGTGCCCGCGCCCAAGAGTCGGCCTACCCACCTGTCCAGGGCAACGGCACTCGCACGGTGTCATGCGCTAGGTGGTGACCCCGGCCATGGGGGGGGAGGCAGCACAGTTAGGGAGTTTTAGAAAGTGGCATATGTTGATGTTGGACATTCAGCTGATGCAAAAGGCGAAATAGGTGAAATACCAGGAAGAGGTGGACCAAAGCAAGCCATTTTTCTGTCACCCTATGTGTCATCAGGGGAAGGTGGGACAAAATCCTTGGAAACCCATGCGTGGTTCATTTTAATGAAGGTTAGATCATCCACATTTTGGGTTGACAGACGGGTCCTTTTTTCTGTAAGGATTGATCCAGCTGCACTGAAGACTCTTTCCGATAGCACACTTGCAGCTGGGCAAGCGAGCTCCTGTAAGGCATATTGGGCCAATTCAGGCCAGGTGTCCAGTTTAGCGGCCCAATAGTCAAAGGGGAATGACCTGTTTGGGAGAACATCGATATGGGAGGAAAAGTAGTTTGTAACCATAGTTGACAACTTCTGTCTCCTGTCACTTTCCATCGATGCAGTATTACCAGTTGTGTGAGCGGTATTTAAAAAATCAGTCCACAACATTGTCATGAAACCCCTGTCTCCAACGCCACTTCTGCTGTGTGCACCACGAACACCTCTGCCAAGCTGCCCCCGGCCCGTACGGCTCGTGTGAGAACCATCACCGCTGCTGTGTGCTGGGAATGCCTCAAGCAACCGATTTACCAGAGTTGCTTGTTTATTAGCCAATATTAGGTCAAGGTTCTCCTGTGGCATGATGTTTTGTAATTTGCCTTTATAGCGTGGATCCAGGATGCTGGCCAACCAGTAATCGTCATCGTTCATCATTTTGGCAATGCGGGGGTCCCTTTTTAGGATCCGCAAGGCATAATCTGACATGTGGGCCAATGTTCCCGGTGTCAATGATGCACTGCGAGTGCTGGGTGGAGGAGCACTTTCTGGCAAATCCACATCCCTCCAGTCACGCACAAACCCTGTACCAGACCTTGCCACGCCAACATTTTCACTTGCCCCACGAGATGCATCCTCCTCCCCTAAGTAATCATCCCCATCATCATCCTCCTCCTCCTCTTCTTCCTCCACCTCGTCCAGGAGAGGTCCCTGAGCAGACAATGGCTGAATGTCATCAAGGATTCCCTCCTCCTCTTCCTCCTCATCAACATTGGCTGCAAACGCCTGCTCCTTAAGGTGCGTCAAAGTTTGCATGAGCAAACTCCATGAGGGTGGAGTTCCACCTTGTTGCAATGTCGATAATGAGGCGGTGGTTGGGAAGGTGGAGCAATCGCTGCAGCTTCTGCATACGAACGGAGTGTACAGGCGACCGGCGGATGTGCGCGCACAGTCTTCGCACCTTCTGGAGCAGGGCTGTTAACTCCGGATAATTTTTGAGGAAGCACTGCACCACCAGGTTCAAGGTGTGAGCCAAGCAAGGTATGTGGCTGAGTTTTGAAAGGGCTATTGCTGCCACAAAATTACGGCCGTTATCACTAACTACCTTGCCTGCCACAAGATGTACACTGCCCAGCCATGACTCAGTTTGTCGCTTCAAGTACTCGGCCAGCACCTCGGCGGTATGTCTGTCGCCCAAACACATCATCTGCAACACAGCCTGCTGACGCTTTCCACTAGCTGCTCGATAGGGGGACACATCGTGTGCAACAGTGGCAGCTGCAGATGGAGTGCTCGTGGACGAGCTTTCGCTTCTGGAGGAGGAGGAGGAGGAGGAGGAGGGTGGAACGCCTACAGCCAACTGTTTCCTATACCGTGGGCTAGGCAGCACTGTCCCACCACCGCTGTCCCCTGTGGACCCTGCATCCACCACATTAACCCAGTGCGCAGTGATGGACACGTAACGGCCCTGGCCATGCCGACTGGACCATGCATCACTTGTGAGGTGCACCTTTCCGCTCACTGACTGCTTGAGTGCATGGACAATGCGGTCTTTCACATGATGGTGGAGGGCTGGGATGGCTTTGCGAGAGAAGAAGTGGCGACTGGGTAGGTCATAGCGTGGTACTGCATAGGCCATGAGTTCGCGGAAAGCTATGCTTTCCACCAACCGAAAGGGCATCATCTCAAACGAGATTAGTTTGGCAATGTGGGCGTTCAAACCCAGTGTACGCGGATGAGAGACTGAGTACTTTCTTGACCTACTCATAGTGTCTGGGAGGGTGAGCTGGACTTGAGAGCTGCATATGGTGGAAGTAGCGGTGGACAGGGCGGACTGAGAGAGGGTTGATGATGGTGATGGAGTTGGTGTTCTTTCTGATGGCCTAGAATCAGTCTTTCGTTGATATAACAGTGGGATTCCCTGACTGCTGTGGCCTTGCAACGACACCTCAACATTTGCTGCTGTGCTAACCGGTGGGCTTACAGTGGGGGAAACAATGTAGCGTTGATGACTACCTTCGTTGTGATCAGTTGCACATGTGGCACTTGAGGTTTGGTGTTGTGTCCACGCTTGCAAGTGCATGCTGGTTAAATGTCTAAGCATGCAACTGGTATTCAAATTTTTCAGATTTTTCCCTCGGCTAAAGGTCTTTGCGCACTTCTTACAGATAACCTTGGCCTGATCATGAGGATTTTGTTCAAAAAAGTGCCACACTGCACTCTTCCTACTTTGGCAGACATTTTGCGGCCTAGCACGCTGTGATCTTTTGACCCTCTGGACAAGCTGTCCAGCAACTCTTTTGATGTTTGGAACCTGTCTTTGGAGTGCTCCGGGCCTGCCAGATAACAGCTGTTGCGATGTCGATGTCTGCTGTGGATGCTCCTCATCTGAGCTATTGGAAGCAGCACCCTCTTCCCCCAATGGATGCCAATCTGGGTCAACAACTGGGTCATCCATTACCTCCTCTTCTATGTCATGTGCACCTTCCTCTGTGTCACCGTGTATGGTGGTATAGTGTGCGGGAAGGGGCACCTGAGTCTCATCAGGGTCAGAATCTGGCTCTGTACACTGCAAGGACAATGTAGTGCTCTGAGTGAATGTACCAGCAGAATCATCCATCAGCGGCTGTGCATCAGTGCACTCCATGTCAGATTCATCTTGGCCTGGGTAATTCACCATTTCACTTGATAATCCAGGCATGGTATGTGAAAACAGCTCCATGGAGTAATCAGTAGTATGGCCTGCGTCATCCTTCAATCTTGGTTGGGGTGAAGGACACAAGGAAAGGTGTGGTTCATGAACATGAGCCTCCAATGACGACTCAGTGCTTTTACTTTTTACAACTGAAGAAGAGGAGGCGATAGAGCTGGAGGCTGAGTCAGCAATGTAAGACAAAACTTTTTCCTGATGCTCTGGCTTTAAAAGCGGTTTGCCAACTCCTAGAAAACTAAGCGTGCGAGGCCTTATGTAGCCAGACGATGACGCAGGCTCAACACCTCCTGCATTCGGTCCTATTTTGCTCTTGCCACTACCATCAGATCCACCACCAACACCATCATTACCAGCTGCCAACCCCCGCCCAATTCCACGGCCTCTTCCACCAGCCTTCCTCATTTTTCGTAGAAATGTAGACAAAATCCAACAAACTATATAGTATGTAAAACAAGGTACAAGGTGTCTATAGGACAGGGGAGATTTTGAATGTCTGCACACATTTTTGGACACTGGACACTTTTGGATTGTGTGAGGCCCAATGAATATCTGAGCGCAATGTGACAGGCTCGATGGCACAGCTGTGACCTAAGTGACTAGAGGATAAGTGAGATTTTGAATCTCTGCACACACTTTTGGACACTGGACACTTTTGGATTGTGTGAGGCCCAATGAATATCTGAGCGCTATGTGACAGGCTCGATGGCACAGCTGTGACCTAAGTGACTAGAGGATAAGTGAGATTTTGAATGTCTGCACACACTTTTGGACACTGGACACTTTTGGATTGTGTGAGGCCCAATGAATATCTGAGCGCTATGTGACAGGCTCGATGGCACAGCTGTGACCTAAGTGACTAGAGGATAAGTGAGATTTTGAATGTCTGCACACACTTTTGGACACTGGACACTTTTGGATTGTGTGAGGCCCAATGAATATGTGAGCGCTATGTGACAGGCTCGATGGCACAGCTGTGACTTAAGTGACTAGAGGATAAGTGAGATTTTGAATCTCTGCACACACTTTTGGACACTGGACACTTTTGGATTGTGTGAGGCCCAATGAATATCTGAGCGCTATGTGACAGGCTCGATGGCACAGCTGTGACCTAAGTGACTAGAGGATAAGTGAGATTTTGAATGTCTGCACACACTTTTGGACACTGGACACTTTTGGATTGTGTGAGGCCCAATGAATATGTGAGCGCTATGTGACAGGCTCGATGGCACAGCTGTGACTTAAGTGACTAGAGGATAAGTGAGATTTTGAATCTCTGCACACACTTTTGGACACTGGACACTTTTGGATTGTGTGAGGCCCAATGAATATCTGAGCGCTATGTGACAGGCTTGATGGCACATCTGTGACCTAAGTGACTAGAGGATAAGTGAGATTTTGAATCTCTGCACACACTTTTGGACACTGGACACTTTTGGATTGTGTGAGGTCCAATGAATATCTGAGCGCTATGTGACAGGCTCGATGGCACAGCTGTGACCTAAGTGACTAGAGGATAAGTGAGATTTTGAATGTCTGCACACACTTTTGGACACTGGACACTTTTGGATTGTGTGAGGCCCAATGAATATCTGAGCGCTATGTGACAGGCTCGATGGCACAGCTGTGACCTAAGTGACTAGAGGATAAGTGAGATTTTGAATGTCTGCACACACTTTTGGACACTGGACACTTTTGGATTGTGTGAGGCCCAATGAATATCTGAGCGCTATGTGACAGGCTCGATGGCACAGCTCTGACCTAAGTGACTAGAGGATAAGTGAGATTTTGAATGTCTGCACACACTTTTGGACACTGGACACTTTTGGATTGTGTGAGGCCCAATGAATATCTGAGCGCTATGTGACAGGCTCGATGGCACAGCTGTGACCTAAGTGACTAGAGGATAAGTGAGATTTTGAATCTCTGCACACACTTTTGGACACTGGACACTTTTGGATTGTGTGAGGCCCAATGAATATCTGAGCGCTATGTGACAGGCTCGATGGCACAGCTGTGACCTAAGTGACTAGAGGATAAGTGAGATTTTGAATGTCTGCACACACTTTTGGACACTGGACACTTTTGGATTGTGTGAGGCCCAATGAATATCTGAGCGCTATGTGACAGGCTCGATGGCACAGCTGTGACCAAAGTGACTAGAGGATAAGGGAGATTGGATTGCTTTTAAAAAAGCAGTTTGCGGAGCAGTGGGTAAACAGCAATGCCAGCCTGTCAGGAAGCCTTAAAAGGCAGCCCAACAACAACACCACTGATACACCACTATATAGCCTCCCCTTGCACTGCACACACAGTGACTGGTGTGTTGTGCAGGCCAAATTGCTATCAGCAGCAGAAGCAGTTTTTTTTTCTTCTCAGCAGGACAAAAAAAAAAAATTGGGATTGCTTAAGCAGTTTGAGGCCCAATGAATATCTGAGCGCTATGTGACAGGCTCGATGGCGCAGCTGTGACCAAAGTGACTAGAGGATAAGTGAGATTTTGAATGTCTGCACACACTTTTGGACACTGCACACTTTTGGATTGTGTGAGGCCCAATGAATATCTGAGCGCTATGTGACAGGCTCGATGGCACAGCTGTGACCAAAGTGACTAGAGGATAAGGGAGATTGGATTGCTTTTAAAAAAGCAGTTTGCGGAGCAGTGGGTAAACAGCAATGCCAGCCTGTCAGAAAGCCTTAAAAGGCAGCCCAACAACCAACACCACTGATACACCACTATATAGCCTCCCCTTGCACTGCACACACAGTGACTGGTGTGTTGTGCAGGCCAAATCACTAGCAGCAGAAGCAGATTTTTTGTCTTCTTCCTTGCCTAACTCTCTCCCTACAGAATCAGCAGCAACCTCTCCCTATGCTAAGATCGGCAGAAGTAAGATGGCGGTCGGCGTGCACGCCCTTTTATACCCCCTGTGACGCCCACCAAAGCAAGCCAATCACTTGCATGCCCTTCTGAAAGATGGTGGTGACCCGTGCCTATGTCATCACGTTGCCCACAGTGTCCGTGGATCCTGATTGGCTGAAAAAGAGCGCAAAACAAACTTTTGAAACGCGACTTTGGCGCGTAAGTCGCCGACCTCGTGGCCGACCTCATCCTAGGGTCGGGTTTCGTTTCATGAAACCCGACTTTGCCAAAAGTCGGCGACTTTTGAATTTTTTCGACCCGTTTCGCTCAACTCTAATAACTACTATAATACTGCCCCTATGTACAAGAATATAACTACTATAATACTGCTCCCTATGTACAAGAATATAACTACTATAATACTGCTCCCTATGTACATAGAATCATAGAATCATAGAATCGTAGAGTTGGAAGGGACCTCCTGGGCCATCTGGTCCAACCCCTTGCTCAAAGCAGGATTCGCTAAATCATCCCAGTCAGATGTCTGTCCAGCCTCTGTTTGAAGACTTCCATTGAAGGAGAACTCACCACTTCTCGTGGCAGCCTGTTCCACTCATTGATCACTCTAACTGTCAAAAAGTTTTTTCTAATATCTAATCTGTGTCTCCTCCCATTCAGTTTCATCCCATTGCTTCTAGTCTTTCCTTGTGCAAATGAGAATAAAGTTGATCCTTCTACAATGTGACAGCCCTTTAGATATTTGTAGACAGCTATTAAGTCTCCTCTCAGTCTTCTCTTTTGCAAACTAAACATTCCCAAATCCTGCAACCTTTCCTCATAAGACAGGGTTTGCAGACCGGTCACCATTCTGGTCGCTCTTTTCTGAACTTGCTCCAGTTTGTTGATGTCTTTTTTAAAATGTGGTGCCCAAAACTGGACGCAATATTCCAGATGAGGTCTGACCAAAGAGGAGTAGAGGGAAATAATGACTTCACGTGATCTAGACTGTATGCTTCTGTTAATACATCCTAGAATTGCATTTGCCTTTTTTGCTGCTGCATCACACTGTTGACTCATATTCAGTCTGTGATCTATTGGTATACCCAAGTCTTTTTCACATGTGCTGTCACTTAGCCCTATTCCTCCCATTCTATATATGCTTTTTCCATTTTTATTGCCCAGATGTAGTACTTTGCATTTCTCCCTGTTAAAAACCATTCTGTTAGTTGCTGCCCACTTCTCCAGTTTATTTAAATCTTTTTGAATCCTCTCTCTCTCTTCTCTAGTATTAGCTATCCCTCCTAGCTTTGTGTCATCAGCAAATTTAATCAGTTTACCCTCAATTCCTTCATCTAAATCGTTGATAAAGATGTTGAACAATACAGGGCCCAGGACAGAGCCCTGTGGTACCCCACTTGAGACATTCTTCCAACTGGATGTGCAGCCATTTACGACCACTCTTTGGGTCCGATCACTAAGCCAGTTATGAATCCACCTAACAGTTGCCTTGTCCATTCCATACTTAATCATTTTTTCAATAAGGATTGTATGAGAGACTTTGTCAAATGCTTTGCTGAAGTCAAGATATACTATATCTACAGCATTTCCTTGATCCAACCAATCAGTGATACCGTCATAGAAGGAAATTAAGTTAGTCTGACATGACTTATTAGTTACAAACTCATGCTGACTCTGTTTAATCACTTCATTCTTATCCAGGTATTGACATACATGTTGTTTAATAATTTGTTCAAAGATCTTTCCTGGTATAGAAGTCAGACTCACCGGCCTATAGTTGCCTGGGTCCACCTTCTTCCCCTTTTTGAAGATAGGAACAACATTTGCTCTTCTCCAGTCTTCTGGCACTTCTCCTGTTCTCCAAGAATTTTCAAGGGGTTCAAAAATTTCTTCTGCTATCTCCTTCAGTACTCTGGGGTGTAATTCATCTGGACCTGGAGACTTGAATTCATTTAGGCTAGCTAAGTGTTTCCTCACTATCTTTCTGTTTATAGATATCCTGGATTCTTCTATTCCCTTAATAGGACAGTGAATAACAGTTGATGTTACATTTCCTTTCTGAGAGAAAACAGATGCAAAATAGGAATTTAAAAGTTCAGCCTTCTCAACATCCTGTCTTACCATTTCATCATTTTCATCCTGTAAAAATCCTATAGCATCTTTGACTTTTCTTTTACTTTTGACATATCCCCAAAATCCTTTATTATTGCTTTTGACATCTCTTGCAAGCCTCAATTCATTTTCAGCTTTAGATAATCTGATTTGTGCCCTGCAGGTTCTGCAGACAGCATTATATTCTTCTTTAGATATGCCTCCCTCTTTCCATTTTATAAACATTTTTTTCTTCCTTTTTAGCATGTGCTTAAGTTCTGTGTTCATCCATCCTGGTTTCCTTAACTGCTTCCTATTCTTCCCTCTTTTCGGAATTGTTAACAACTGTGCTTTGAGAATTTCATTTTTCAAGATTTCCCATCCTTCCTGGACATTTTTGTCTTTAAGGATATCCAGCCATTGGATCCCTCCAATTCTCTTTCTGAATCCCTTAAAATCTGCCTTTCTGAAATCTAACCTTGACGTCTGAGTCTTCACAGGTCTTCCGCCTCTAGTTATCCAAAATTCTAAAATAGCATGGTCGCTACCTCCTAGGGTCCCAGCCACTTTTACCTCCTCAACCATTTCCTCCCTGTTTATAAGGATTAGATCCAAGGTAGCAGTTCCCCTTGTTTTCTCCCTTACCTTTTGGAAGATAAAGTTGTCAGCAAGAGAGGATAAGAATTTCCTTGACCTGTTAGTTTTGCCTGAGAGAGATTCCCAACAAATGTCTGGATAGTTGAAATCTCCCATGACAACTATGTCATATTTTTTGGAGAACTTGGCCATTTGATGCATAAAGAATTCATCCATAGCTTCAGCTTGCACAGGCGGCCTGTAGTAAATGCCTACAATGGTGTCCTTTCCATTGTTCTGTCCTTGTATTCTTACCCAAACAGTTTCCACAGAACTCCCAGTCTCTGAAGCTTCAATCTCTGTGCAGATATACGCGTTTCTAACATACAATGCGACACCCCCTCCTCGTTTATCAAGTCTGTTTCTTGCAAATAAGTTGTATCCTTCTAGTCTTGTATTCCAATCATGTGTATCGTCCCACCAAGTTTCAGTGATTCCAATGACATCATATTTCTTTTCCTGTGTTAGTAGTTCCAATTCTCCTTGTTTGTTGCCCATGCTTTGTGCATTAGTATAGAAACATTTTAGTTTGTGATTGGTTTGTCTTTCTCCAATATTTTTATTAATTAGATTCTTTCGTCTTTGTTCTTCCTTTCCACTTCTAATAGCAGAGTTCTCAATAGCATTTGTCAGGTGTTTGGCTTTTTCTGGTCTTTTGCTTCCCTTCCCACGTTGTTCTAGTTTAAAGCTCTCTTTACAAGTGTAGCAAGGCGACTTCCAAATACATGCTTTCCAGTCTTCGTAAGGTGCACCCCATCTCTAGCAAGTAGTCCATCGTATAAGTAGTTCACTCTGTGATCCAGAAATCCAAATCGTTGCTGACGGCACCATCGACGTAGCCAGTTGTTCACCTGCAGAATCTTATTCCACCTCCTTGTTCCATGGCCATCCACTGGGAGGATGGAAGAGAAGACCACCTGCGCTCCCAGTTCTTTCACTTTCTTGCCTAAGTCTTCAAAGTCTCTGCAGATGGTTTCCAGGTCGTTTCTTGCGGTGTCATTTGTCCCCACATGTAGTAGCAGGAATGGGTAGTCATCTGTAGGTCTGAAGAGTCCTGATATCCTGTCAGACACATCTTTAATTTTTGCACCTGGAAGACAACACATTTCTCTTGAAGTTATATCCGGTCTGCAGATAGCGGCCTCTGTTCCTCTCAGCAGGGAATCCCCCATGACCACCACTCTCCGTTTCTTCTTCACAACATTTTTCTTTCTCCATCCAGGAGGACTCTGAAGGCGTACAAGGTTGCTGTTTGTTGGCAAAGTCTTATCCTGATGTATTTCTTCATCGTTTTCCTGCGTGAGAGCCTGGTACTGGTTTCTGAGCAGTATGGGTGCTGACTGCCTCCTGATCCTCCTGCTTCTCTGGGTCACATGTCTCCATTCCTCTGTTTCTTCAGGTGCACTTCGAATTTCTTCTCTTTCTGTAACATGAACAGATAATTCTGCTCTGTCCAAGAACTCTTCACCTTCCTTAATGATCTTCAACGTAGCTAACCTCTCTTCGAGATTTTGCAACTTTTCCTCCAACAGGGACACAAGCTTGCATTTGTGGCATGTGAAGTTTGGCTTTTCCACTGGTAAGTCTGTGAACATGTAGCAAGAAATGCAGCTCACCAAATGGCTCCTGGCCTCTTCCATCTTGAGATTTCTTAAAAACGATGAAAGATGAGCCCGATTTCCTCTTTTCAGCTGCAACGGCCAAAACCCAGTGATCGTTGAGCTCGCGGAGACTCTTCACTTATCCCAGAAGGCACTGGGAATATGCAAATGATCTCCTCAAGACTCTTCCCCTGGTTTTCCGATTTCCTCTTTTCAGCTGCAACGGCCAAAACCCAGTGATCGTTGAGCTCGCGGAGACTCTTCACTTATCCCAGAAGGCACTGGGAATATGCAAATGATCTCCTCAAGACTCTTCCCCTGGTTTTCCGATTTCCTCTTTTCAGCTGCAACGGCCAAAACCCAGTGATCGTTGAGCTCGCGGAGACTCTTCACTTATCCCAGAAGGCACTGGGAATATGCAAATGATCTCCTCAAGACTCTTCCCCTGGTTTTCCGATTTCCTCTTTTCAGCTGCAACGGCCAAAACCCAGTGATCGTTGAGCTCGCGGAGACTCTTCACTTATCCCAGAAGGCACTGGGAATATGCAAATGATCTCCTCAAGACTCTTGACTACTATAATACTGCCCCCTATGTACAAGAATATAACTACTATAATACTGCCCCATGTACAAGAATATAACTACTGTAATACTGCCCCCTATGTACAAGAATATAACTACTATAATACTGCCCCTATGTTCAAGAATATAACTACTATAATACTGCCCCCTATGTACAAGAATATAACTACTATAATACTGCTCCTATGTACAAGAATATAACTACTATATTACTGCCCCATGTACAAGAATATAACTACTATAATACTGCCCCTATGTACAAGAGTATAACTACTATAATACGGCCCCATGTACAAGAATATAACTGCTATAATAATACCCCCTATGTACAAGAATATAACTACTATAATACTGCCCCATGTACAAGAATATAACTACTATAATACTGCCCCTATATATAAGAATATAACTACTATAATACTGCCCACTATGTACAAGAATATAACTACTATAATACTGCCCCTATGTACAAGAAAATACCTACTATAATACTGCCCCATATACAAGAATATAACTACTATAATACTGCTCCTATATACAAGAATATATCTACTATAATACTGCCCTTATGTACAAGAATATAACTTCTATAATACTGCTCCTATGTACAAGTAAATAAATGCTACAATACTGCCCCTATCTACAAGAATATAACTACTATAATACTGCTCCCTATGTACAAGAATATAACTACTATAATACTGCCCCTACGTACAGGAAAATAACTACTATAATACTGCCCACTATGTACAAGAATATAACTACTATAATACTGCCCTTATGTACAAGAATATAACTTCTATAATACTGCTCCTATGTGCAAGAATATAAATACTACAATACTGCCTCTATATATAAGAATATAACTGCTCTAATTCTGCCCCCTATATACAAGAATATAACTACTATAATACTGCTCCTATGTACAAGAATACAACTACTATAATACTGCCCCCTATGTACAGAAAGATAACTACTATAATACTGCCCCTTATATGCAAGAATATAACTACTCTAATACTGCCCCTATGTATAAGAATATAACTACTCTAATACTGCCCCTATGTACAAGAATATTATTGCTATAATACTGCCCCTATGTACAAGAATATAACTACTATAATACTGCCCCCTATGTACAAGAATATAACTACTATAATACTGCTCCAATGTACAAGAATACAACTACTATAATACTGCCCCCTATGTACAGAAAGATAGCTACTATAATACTGCCCCTTATATGCAAGAATATAATTACTATAATACTGCTCCTATGTGCAAGAATATAAGTACTATAATACTGCTCCTATGTACAAGAATATGATTGCTATAATTCTGCCCCTATATACAAGAATATAATTACTATAATACTGCCCCTATGTACAAGAATATAACTACTATAATACTGCTCCCTATGTACAAGAATATAACTACTGTAATACTGCCCCCTATGTACAAGAATATAACTACTATAATACTGCTCCTATGTACAAGAATATAACTACTATAATACTGCTCCTATATATAAGAATATAACTATTATAATACTGCTCCAAATGTACAAGAAAATACCTACTATAATACTGCTCCTATGTACAAGAATATAACTACTATAATACTGCCCCTATGTACAAGAATATAACTACTATAATACTGCCCCTATGTACAAGAATATAACTACTATAATACTGCTCCTATGTACAAGAATATAACTACTATAATACTGCTCCTATATATAAGAATATAACTATTATAATACTGCTCCAAATGTACAAGAAAATACCTACTATAATACTGCTCCTATGTACAAGAATATAACTACTATAATACTGCCCCTATGTACAAGAATATGACTACTGTAATACTGCCCCCTATGTACAAGAATATAACTACTATAATACTGCTCCTATGTACAAGAATATAACTACTATAATACTGCTCCTATATATAAGAATATAACTACTATAATACTGCTCCTATGTACAAGAATATAACTACTATAATACTGCCCCTATGTACAAGAATATAACTACTATAATACTGCTCCTATGTACAAGAATGTAACTACTATAATACTTCCCCTATGTACAAGAATATAACTACTATAATACTGCCCCTATGTACAAGAATATAACTACTATAATACTGCCCCTATGTACAAGAATATAACTACTATAATACTGCTCCTATGTACAAGAATGTAACTACTATAATACTGCCCCCTATGTACAAGAATATAACTACTATAATACTGCCCCTATGTACAAGAATATAACTACTATAATACTGCCCCTATGTACAAGAATACAACTACTATAATACTGCCCCTATGTACAAGAATACAACTACTATAATACTGCCCCTATATAAAAGAATATAGCTATAATAATACTGCCCCTATGTGAGGAACATCCTGCCGCTGCCATCAATATGTGACGAACGGGCAGACCGCTGCCACCAAATTGCGACGGACAGCGGACCCTGTGCCACCAATATGTCACGATCCCTCCAATGGCGTCCAGGGCTAGCAGCGGATACTGCGTCCAGGTCCATACGCCTAGGCACTACACCTGCACGTGTTCATGTAACCTGATCTACTGATACAAGACTGTTAAAGCGTCTCAGGCATTAACCTCTTAGAGCACTACACGTGTTATAGACATTTGGTCATTGCAGTAACCTCCAAAATCACTGCCTTGTAATAGGATCTTATTTATTTCTCCACTTTTAACTTCATCATCTGCAGCAGTCGGCAGACTGACGAAGGCCAATTGTAGGCCGAAACGTCCTTTGTGACTGCCACAATAAAAACTTATTTTCAAAAAGGATCATTCAGTTGAGTGCCAAGTTACTTTATTACGATCCCTCCACTGACACGGGTGTATCAGCGGACGGAGGGACGCGACGCACTGCCGACACACGGCTATCACAGGCACAGTGGGGGCTTATCTTAGTTATCCCACCACCGGCACCACGTGACAAAATACAGCAAACTAATCTTGCTCTAACAATTTACCACAGGAGGGTATTTTGGATGCCCCACCACTGCTAACAACCTTCCAAGAACTGCGGGGATTTATGTATATCCCTCTTTCTCAGTTCCACTTTGGAACTCGCAGCTCTCCGGTGCCCCCCTTACCCTCAAGTCAGTCAGGGAACTGCACCTAGGATAATTAGTTGCCGGACGGGCTGCTTGTTGTGCACGGGCCACTAGACTACTGCAGTAAGGGAATTATCAATGCTGTGGCCACAGCCCCTCATTCAGCATATAAGACCCATCCGTACTGCCAGCTAGCCTAGCCTGCCGTGCACACCACGCTACCACCAGCCACGCTTTACTTAATCAAAGAGTTAATTAACAGGGTCCGTGGCAAACCCCAAATTAGTAGCGATTATCTAAAAAAGGCGCATAGTTCGTTTCTTAGAGCATGGAGACAGAGCTAATAGATTTTATCATTTATGCCCAAAAGAATGCAGGCAGTGATTACATAGATAAAGGTTGCTATAAAGTTGAGACAATACGTGTGTACAAATACAAATATAAACCAAAGTGGATGAAAGAACAGAAAGTAACACTCACATGTGCGTAGTTGGTATTAGACAGACCATGTGACTGGGGGAGGGGCGCTTAACCAAACGTCCTCACTCATTGGCACGTCTCTCTGGCAGGAGGACTCCAGCTGAACTGACTGGAATTTGGTAGGGAATACCTATAGCCTAGGGTCTGTGATCTCACGAAATGGGCGGTCTGGAGAGGTCCAACCTCCCTCTCTCCAAGTTAGGATTTGGCTACAAAACTTAGAATAACTATATCTAAATGAGAAAAGCCCGTACCAACACACATGGGGCATCATTGTTTGTGATTTACCGAATAGAATCCGAAGACACCAAGCATGCCATAATTAAGACACTTCGTTTGGGAGCAATCCATATCTCAGTTTCTGGAGGGATTAGGATTATGAAAATTAGAGATTGGTAAGCTGCTTTCGTTGCCTACGCAGTGATATGGTTATTATATCTCTGAGTTGTATGGTTTTTGCAATATGACTTGTTTTAATACTTCCCATATACTGGCATCCAGCCTCAGCCAGAACAAAGAGATCTTTTCCCCCTAGCTGTGCTTCGAGAGGAAATGCCCGGTATCAGGTTTCAGATGCCGGGAGAAAGCACACACACAGACAGCTGCTAAGGGGGGCAAAAGGAGGGGGCTGTAAGGGAGGGGGGAAGCGCTGCCAGCTGACAGTGGACAATGTCCTCAGTAGTGTGAAATGGGAGATTTCTAGAAGGTTCTAGAAACATCATACTTTAATTTAACATACAGATCTTACAGACATTTTACATTACAAGAGGGAAGAGTTTTGTGACCCACAAACTTTCCCCGAGTAATCTCATGTTTTAGATAACAATGTCTCTATTGACTGTGGCATCTAAGGGGTAAAACACGGAGACAGGAGCAACAGTGGGATTTTGGCCACTGCAGTGGGATTTCAGCTGCTGAGCTTTGCTGGTGCCATTCTTGCACCAAACATTTATGTCATGGTGTAAAGTACTTCCTGTATAATAACACAAAGCCCTAAGACACTCTGAATGGGAATAATAACGATATAATGGGAGATTTATGCATTTTTGGATGGGTCTGTGGCATAAATTAGTGTTTCGGTATAGACGTTACCAAGTGGGGTGAGACGTAGTAGACACTTGAAATTGTTTGCAGGACTCAGAAGTCTGCTTCACTTTCCACGTAATGTTTGAGTCTGGAGTATACAGAATGATAGCTCCAAATAATGTACTTGAGCTTCATAAACACAGACGTCTCCTTACACTAATAAAGCAGTGGAAAATTCACTCCTCTGTATACACTCTCATTATCATCACATCTTCACATAAAACAGCCCCACACTTGCCCATCATGGCTCCATGCAAAGTCCACAAAGCACCACCACCACTAGGACCGAAAGACACTCGGAAGGATGTTTGGAACAGTTTATACAGATCTTCTGAGTATACAGTGACTTGGAAATCACTTGACAACTGGAACATCTTGAAAGATGCTATGAGACGACGGCACCAGGAATGCCGCCTCTAGACTGGAGTCGTTTTCATCATGTCCGGGGTCTGAGCAGAAGAATGTAAATACATATTAAAGGGCGTCTGACTTCATAGCTTCCATTTCGTAAACGATTATCGGAAGTTTGTTTCGTCAGGTGCAGGAGGGATACATCAACTTGTAAAGGTTAAAAGCAAAATGGAGATGTTTGCAACCAAGAGGAAGTCAATGCGACGTTATTGTGACGTTATCAATTGGCAGGGTCATACTGAAGGTTGGTCCTAATGGATGTGACAAGATGTAGAGACAAGAATAGTATATGAAGTCTTAAAGTCCTTTAGAACAGTTTGTGGAGGTAGTCAGTATGGTTGTCATCTCAAAACGAAGAAGTCCTTTATTGTGGAAGCCACCAGCTCCTCATTACCCAAAAAAGTGGACCTGATTTGATACCAGTGTCCTTCGTTATCATTTATCAGCCCATAATCTCTCAATAATTATGTTATTATCATATGTCAATCTGATACAGAGAGTCAGACTCGTAAACTTCTTACACTTTTCACATCTGAAGATTGACCTCCTGGTACATGATGCAAGGTGAAGTGCAGTAGTGTTATTACTTCTACTAATTGGCCAAAGAGGGTGTTACAAAGTATTTCATTGATCAATAGAGATATGTCTGAGAAACACGACAACTCTATTCTGAAGCAGAAATTTCCACCAATCTATGAATAGATAGACTTCAAGGACTTAGTAATAAAGGTTTGCTTCTATTAAGAGTTGGGCATTAGGTCTAGAAGTTGGGTTGCATTGGTAATGCATACCTGCAGTTGGAATTGTTTTAGTTATAGAGATCTGTGATTAGGATGAGTTGGTGATAAAGACTTCTCATTTTAACGAGTCGAGGATGAAACCTGCATTTGAGTTGGGATGAGTTAATGATGGAGACCAATGGTTGGGATGAAACCTGAGGTTGAGATAAGTTAGTGACGGAGGCTTAGAGTTGGAAGATGGATGGAGTTGGTGATGAAACCCTCATTTGGGCTGAATATTTGGTTGGTTGGTGATGGAGACCTGTGGATGGAATGAAGCGGTGACATAAACTTGCATTTTGAATCAGTCTTGTGGTTGAGACCTGTGCTTGGGATAAGTTAGTAATGAAGACCAGTGTTCTGGATAAGACCCAAAGGTTGAGACAAGTTAGTGATGTAGACCTTTGGCTGGAATGATCTTGGGGATCCATGGAAATATGTGTTTGGGATGAGTTAGTGACAGAAACCTGCATTTCAGATAAGTCAAGTGGTTGAGATGAGTTAGTGATGAAGATCTATGGCTGGGATCAGTTATTGATGAATATCTGCAGTTGGGATGAGTTGGTGATGAAGGCATGTTGCTGAAATGGGTTGGTGATGAAGGCATGGGTTTGGGATGAGTTGGTGATGAAGAACTGTGGTTCGGATGGGTTGATGATGAAGAACTGTGGTTGGGATGAGTTTTTTTGATGGAAACTTGTTGCTGGGATGAGTTGGTGATGGAGACCTGTGGTTGGCATGAGATGCTTATGGAGACCTTTGCTAGGGATAAGTTGGTGATGAAGACTTGTGGTTGAGATGAGTTAGTGATGGAGACCTGTGATTGGGATGAGCTTCTTATGGAGACCGGTGGTTGAGTTGATGGAGACCTGTGGTTGGGTTGAGTTGGTGATGAAGACATGTGGTTAGTGACAAAGAACTGTGGTTAGAATGAGTTGGTGATAGAGGCTTGATGATGGGATGAGTTAGTGATGGAGACCTGTGATTGGGAAGAGCTGATGATGAAGTCCTGTGGTTATGTTGAGTATTTATTTGAAACCTGTGGTTGGGTTGAGTTGGTAACAGAAATCTGTGGGAGGGTTAAGTAAGTGTTGGGTTTTGTTTTGTTTCAGCACAGAAAAGTACTGTAGATTTCGGAATGGGTGTAAATGAGTACTGCAGTTTTTGAAATATGAATGTAAGAACTCCAGCTTTGGGGGGATCTACAAATTAGTATTACTGTTGTTGGGGTTGGTACAGATTATTACTATAGGTTTTGGGATGGGTGAAATCTGTAAGGCAGTGTTAGGGATAATGAAGATTTGTTTCATTGGTTTTTTGGATGTGTACAAATCGGTGCTACCATATTTTGTCTGGATAATATGAGTAATAAAAATTTTTAAATGACTATTACAGTTTTTCGGATGGGTATATATATGAGAATTGCTGGACTGTGTGGGGTTCATGATGTGTTCTGCAGCACAGTAGATGTTGTTTTCCCAAGGGTATAGGTTCGTTTTTTGGAGCCCCTTACTATGAAAATTGACTTGTACTCCCATTAGAATGTATTTTTTGCTGTGAAGTTATATTCCTTCTCAGTACGAACCTTTCATCCTTTTTCTTCCATGGTAACCGGTATTAGTTCTGCGTCCTATGCAGGTAATAGACACTGTGTTCAGGACTGCAGTACAACGCTGCAGGAGATGTCAGTGCTATATACACCATGAATTGTAAAATGTAGAAATACGGAAAACTGGAGAACCAAGGAAAATGATTGTCCTCGGGATTTAAAACTTTTCATATTGAAAAATGTATTTTCCTTCTGTATAAATTTGTGAGGGGATTGACTACATAACAAAAAGTTCTATAACCTTTCTCATCTCTAGAGGCTGGAAACCCATGGCTTAAGGGGTTGCCATTCATAAAAAAAAAAAAAAAATCAATCCAGCAAAGAGGGATAGATTAAAAAAAATTACAAAAAAAATGTATACTCACTGACCCAAACCCTGGTGGTCCGCTCTGGTGTTACAAGAAGCAATAATGTCCTGTTCTTCAGTCATCTGAACATTGAAGCTCGTTATTGGCTTCAGCAGTCAGGTGCCTGAGGCAGGGCATCATCAGAGGCCCACCGGCCCATCATCAGAGACCCATCATCAGAGGCCCTTTGGCCCATCATCAGAGGCCCATCAGCCCATCATCAGAGACCCATCATCAGAGGCCCACCGGCCCATCATCAGAGACCCATCATCAGAGGCCCATTGACACATCATCAGAGGCCCATCATCAGAGGCATATCATCAGAGGCCCATTGATGCATAATCAGAGGCCCATCGACACATCATCAGAGTCCCATTACCAGAGGCCCATTGATGCATAATCAGAGGCCCATTGACACATCATCAGAGGCCCATCACCAGAGGCCCATTGACACATCAGAGGCCCTTCGGCCTATCATCAGAGGGATATCATCAGAGGCCCACTGGCGCATCATCAGAGGCCCATCATCAGTGGCCCATCATCAGAGGCCCATCGGCTCCTCATCAGAGGCCCATTGGACCATCATCAGAGGCCCATCATCAGAGGCCCATAATCAGAGGCCCATCGGCCATCATCAGAGGCATATCATCAGAAGCCCATTGATGCATAATCAGAGGTCCACTGGCGCATCATCAGAGACCCACCGGCGCATCATCAGAGGCGCACCGGCGCATCATCAGAGGCCCATCGGCCCATCATCAGAGGCCCATCGGCCCATCATCAGAGGCCCATCAGCCATCATCAGAGGCCCATCGGCCCATCATCAGAGGCCCATCGGCCATAATCAGAGGCATATCATCAGAAGCCCATTGATGCATAATCAGAGGCCCATTGACACATCATCAGAGGCCTATCATCAGAGGCCCATCGGCTCATCAGAGACCCATCATTGGAGGCCCATTGACACATCATCAGAGGCCTATCATCAGAGGCCCATCGGCTCATCAGAGACCCATCATCAGAGGCCCATCATCAGAGGCCCATCAGCTCATCATCAGAGACCCATCATCAGAGGCCCATCAGCTCATCATCAGAGGCCCACTGGACCATCATCAGAGGCCCATAATCAGAGGCCCATCGGCGAATCATCATGCGTCTCAGAGACGGACTCTTTTCCCCAGCAGTTGCTCCAAATTCTGCAGTTTAGACAGCAGCTCACTGCAAAAAAATAATGCAATTCCAGTTCCTTTACCTCTTCTGGTGCTCGCCCCCCATTCCCTTACTGACTTGTTGAATCCTTCTTTTGCCTCAGTCACTTTTACATCGTAGTAAATTTGACATCTTAGCTCCGTGCGAATACTAAACGATGGTGTATCCTGTTTCTCAGGGTTAAGTTTGGGAGAGAAGAAGTTTTCTAGGAAATTTCCATGACATTTCCAGAGTCCAGGTGCTGACAGGACTAATAATTCAGCAATTTCAATATATCTTCCTCCGGGGAATTCTATTTAATGTGGAATGGTCTCCTAAGAATAGAACATTCCGATACTCGCTGCTGGAGACGTTGTCGTGTTTGGGGCTTCTGCCGCAGCTGTTAGTATTTTTCGATTGTCAGCAATGAATCACATCTGAAGGAGTTGTAAGATATTCCACTGACTCCTTGGGAGTAATGTGTGTGTGATACAAGACATGCACTGGGGCCTGAAAGCTGTTTATAGACCACCTAGAAAAGCCATGATGTGCCATTCTCATTACCGTAAAATGGTGCCATCTGGAAGTGGCAGCCACTACAACCCCTACAGTCCATCTCCGAACAGACAAATTATTGCCATCTATAATGGTAAAATGTACATCTAATTCTGCATCTGCTCTTGTTAATGGACCCTTACAACAAAGGGCCTTGATATCACACTTATAGTAACTGTCATGATCACGTGTGTCAGGACGCAGATGATACCGCAAGGCGAACCCATAACACACGTGACCCTGGATACACCGCCTCCAGTGGGGCGCATTTAAATAATAAAAACGTGCAGGTGGATACGCCGCCTCCACCTGGCGAATTTAGGTATTACACGTTATACATACAATAATCAAATAATAAAGGGGGAACCTGGGAAACTTTAACAATGGTGGGCCCTGCAATAGGGTAAAGGGAATTGGAGACCTCCTGAGCTCCCCTGAGCCAGTGTCCCTGCACTCCTAACGTTCCCTATGCCGGTTTCGCACCGGGCGCCGCACGCGTACCTCAACGCCCTAGCTCGCCCTGACCCTAAACCCTCACTAGGGAATAGGTCGGTGCGGAAACTAATCCCACCACTGCACTAATAACACACATGAGGAAAGAGACAATACAAGGGAAACACCACTTAGCTTTGCTCTGTTGCGTGCGCTCCTAGCAACAGAGCCCTCCACCTGAGTGCATCTTCTCCTCCACCTGGATCCATCACCATAACAGGATCCTTCACCTTAGTGCAACCTTGGAGCAGAGTCCAACACCAGTTGTAGCTGCTTAGAACCAGAGTCCCAAGGATGAGTTCAGCTGCTGACACGAAGTCGAGCATGCTGGAGTCCAGCTCAGCGGCCAAGTCCCACATGGTGAGTGCCACTCTCCATAGTCGCCACTCCACCAGCCCATGCAGACACTTCCCGCTGACACCATCACTGCGACTCCACCACGCCATGCCAGCCCTTCGTCCAGACACCATTAGCTGGCACTCGTTCCCTCTGGCTGACTGCGCAGGACTCCTATCCAGCTCCATCCTTCCACCAGGCTCTCCAACAACTCAGAAAGAAATCAATGAATATCATCAGCAGTGAGTGAACACCCCGAGACCCATTTATAGAGTCCAACACCTGAATTATAATTAAGTGCACATTAACCTAAAACTAAAGCTAAGGTGCGATACCACTCACCACCACCGGGGACAGTCAAAACACCTTTGAACTTAACCAAAGTAAAAAAAGTTCACTTTGTGCTTTTAATACTGCCAGATCCAACACTGGATCATGACAGTAACACATGAATATTAATGTTCCATCTTTCTCAGGAATACACAGGTGACCAAGACCACCACATAACCGTGATATTTTAATCCTAAATGGTGAGTGTGGAGACACGGGGGTCAGCAGATGTTCCAGTCTGATAGCCGAAATCGCATGGCCCAGGGATCATCCCACCGAACACACGCCCTATTTTTCCCGTGGGCGTAACACTATTCAGACAACACAGAGTGAGGGTAAACCAGTGTGGCGATACTTTATTGAGCCACAAAACAGGCAAATAACACATAGAACAGCCCCAGCAAAATACCCAACATGGTGCAAAATTACAGTCTCACCCTTCCACTGACTCACCCCGATAAAAGCAGCTGTAACTTCAGAGCTTTAATTTCCAGTCCTACTGTGGGCGAGACCACTGTGTGTCCAGTCCTACTGTGGGCCAGACCACTGCGTGTCCAGTCCTACTGTGGGCCAGACCACTGTGTGTCCAGTCCTACTGCGTGTCCAGTCCTACTGTGGGCCAGACCACTGCGTGTCCAGTCCTACTGTGGGCCAGATCACTCCGTGTCCAGTCCTACTGCGGGCCACACCACTCCGTGTCCAGTCCTACTGTGGGCCAGACCACTCCGTGTCCAGTCCTACTGTGGGCCAGACCACTCTTTGTCCAGTCCTACTGCAGGCCAGACCACTCTGTGTCCAGTCCTACTGCGGGCCAGACCACTCCATGTCCAGTCTTACTGCGGGCCAGACCACTCTGTGTCCAGTCCTACTGTGGGCCAGACCACTCCATGTCCAGTCTTACTGCGGGCCAGACCAGTCTGTGTCCAGTCCTTCTGTGGGCCAGAGCACTCTGTGTCCAGTCCTACTGTGGGCCAGACCACTCTGTGTCCATTCCTACTGCGGGCCAGAGCACTCTGTGTCCAGTCCTACTGCGGGCCAGACCACTCTGTGTCCAGCCCTACTGCGGGCCAGACCACTCTGTGTACAGTCCTACTGCGGGCCAGACCACTCTGTGTCCAGTCCTACTGTGGGCCAGACCACTCTGTGTCCATTCCTACTGCGGGCCAGAGCACTCTGTGTCCAGTCCTACTGCGGGCCAGACCACTCTGTGTCCAGTCCTACTGCGGGCCAGACCACTCTGTGTACAGTCCTACTGCGGGCCAGACCACTCTGTGTGCAGTCCTTCTGTGGGCCAGACCACTCTGTGTCCAGTCCTACTGCGGGCCAGACCACTCTGTGTCCAGTCCTTCTGTGGGCCAGACCACTCTGTGTCCAGTCCTACGGCGGGCCAGACCACTCTGTGTCCAGTCCTTCTGCGGGCCAGACCACTCTGTGTCCAGTCCTACTGTGGGCCAGACCACTCTGTGTCCAGTCCTACTGCGGGCCAGACCACTCTGTGTCCAGTCCTTCTGTGGGCCAGATCACTCCGTGTTCAGTCCTACTGCGGGTCAGACATCTCTTATATGAGGTAGACCATTTCTTCTTCACTGTTCCTTACGATCATCCACTGTTCCTCCACATTGACTTTGGGATATTCAGTGAAGGTGTGAAGTCTCCTTCCATTTTCTGCCCCGACGCCTTATAATACACAATGATGGCATCATCTATAATATATAATGTCTGCCTGGAGATTGACGCTAACGATCCACACATCAATATGAGGGTGATCAGTATGCGTGATACCCCGATGTGACGTCCTGCTCACCGTTCGTGAGACCAGTAATGGGGACATAAATCTCTTCTTCTCAGGCTGCCATAATTACATCAAATATTCACGCGGATTGATCAATATTTTACACACTGCGGAACGATGATGAGCTCTGCGGTTGTAGGAGTTCGGCAAGTCCCTGAAAACTTTCAGTAAATCCCTAAAGCTGAGGGATAGAGGAGATTGTGAATGTTATCCCTGGCGGAGGGAGATGCTGCAGAAACAGCGGCTGCCGCATGTCTGACTGATGGCCAATGAATGGAGACTGTGCAGCTGCCGGATTGGCGAATATCCCTGCAGGGCGCTAAAAAATTACTTATAGTCTCTCGATAGTCGCTGCAAGGAGAGACCTTAACCTCTCCCATACTGCTGCCCGCAGGGAGAGAGGTGACCAAAGAGAAACATTTGATGCCCCCAGGAAATGGAAATATTGGGCACCAAGGTCCGTCCGGCACTAAATCACCGTGCGCCAGGGATCCAGAAACTAAACTCCTGGCCACCAGGGACATGGACAGCAAAAAACTGTAAATAGACTTTAGCCAAAAACCACTAACCACCAGGGGCCACTAACTACCAGGGGCTAGACATCCATGATTTGATAACTAATCACCTGGCACCAGGAGGAAGAGGGAGCAATAAAATATCAGAGGCTTGAGGAAAGAAACCCCAATCAATGCTGTCAACCTGTGATCAAAACACTAAAGTACTGGACATCAGGGACTGAGACACTGAACCTCGGCCCCAGCTAGAAAGGGTACTACTTCTCAGATCCTGATCTGAAGCTTCATCACAAAACCACTGGACACCAGGGACTGCTCATCATTGACTTGAGCACTAAATCACTTGCCACTTTGTACTGAGAAACTCAATCACCGCCTGGTGCGAGGTTCTGGAAGATTTAATCACTCCCAAGATACCAGGAACTTGAAAACTAAATTACTTTTCTCCAGGCGCTGAGAAAATACATTTCTGGGCACTAAAGATTGAGAAACTAAATCCCTGGGAATCAGCGACAGATAAACTAAAAATTTTTCGACTTCAAGATAAAGCCACTGGACACCCGGGACTTGGTACTAAAATATTTCACATGACTAGTGCGCACTGGACAAGAATGTGTATGCAATCGACAGGATACCAATGGCTGAGGCATTATTACTAGGTTCCAGGACCCTAAAATGATGGACACCAGCACCAAACCACTGGACGCCAGAGACTATGAAGGCCTCCTTCACACATGCTGGTGATTCCTGTACTGGTGAGATCCGTGGTCTGTATCTGTGTGTACAGTATGTATGTGGCATCCATGATACATCCTTACTGCCCGGCACAGGCAGCCGCAGTCTCACGCTCAGCTCAGTGTGTTCTGGCTGGCATGGTGACTGATGTGACCATTCACCAAACCATTTGGATTGTCATGGGATATGGACATTAATAGATTATCTGCGGAAAAGTGAGTATAACTTTTTTTTATTTTTTGGTGAATAAACGGGTAAATTTGGGTCAGGTAGTGTTTATTTAAATTAAAGGACTTTACTCTGTCCGTGTCTTTATTAAATTTGACTACGGGGTTAATAATGGGGTGTATTATAGACGACTCTCTATTACTAACCCCTAGGCTTTATGTCAGAGGCCATAACACAACTCGCATCAACCCCACTTATCACCACACCGTAGCAAGTAGGAAGAATGGCGGCTAAGTTCCAGATTAGGCGTATCTAATGGATGCGCCATTTCTGGGGCAGCTGAGGGCTGATGTTCTTAGTCTGGGAGGGGGCCAAAATCCATTGCCCCTTCCTAGACTATTAATATCAGCACGCAGATGTCGGTTTTCCCTCAGATGGTTAGCAATTATAAGGGGTTGGACGCACAACGTTTTTTAAACTATTATTTATTTAATACACACTGTACACAGACAGCGTTTGTTGATTTGTACTCTCAACAACGTCGCCTGATCCTACAGGGAGACCAGGGAACAATGATGAGAGCTGCATTCAGCGCTCGGCGCCAGGAAACAGCGCTAATTGTACTGATTTTCCTGGGTGCCCATACGTGTCACGATGATGACACATGGATGTCATCCGTGAGTCATCATTGTGAACGTCTGAGGCACACATTTTGTTTGTGGTGTGTGAAAAAAAGACATATCTTCGGGGTTTCACACAAACATAACGTGCACACCACCACTGAATACAATCGGTGTCTATATGTCTGTATTTGCGGGACTTATAAAACGGACCAAAAATGGACTTATGAAGTCCAAAAGAGAGACTGGATCATCAAACCACTGCATATTGAAGAATGAGGTACAGACATAGATAAGGAGCGCCCAGCATTCCATAATTTATGGACAAATTGGCTGTAGGGTTGTAAGAGTGAAATACAAAAACTAAAGCTGGAACATTCAAAAATGGCCACCAAGGTCTACAGTGCTGAAAGAAAATCATAAGACTTCTTTTACACTTACCGGGTTTTTTGCAGGGCGTTATTGCGGGCCTTTTTTGCGGGCCGTATCACCGCAATTTTCACGGTCTGCCGCAATAACGGACAGCAAAAAACTTGCGGATCGCCATTTTTCAGATTTCCAATACTATGGAAAAAGTATTGGGGACTAAAAAAACGGAGTTCCGCAAAACTGGAAGTCACGGTGCAATGCAAAAACAAAATTCAAATGTTTTTGCGGCCCCATTGATTTTCAATGAAGGCCGTGAAAAGGATCGAGCAGGCTCGATCTTTTTTCACGGCCATACGGCGCACCGTGGAATTATTGTGGCCCTTTTTTGCGGCCCCATAGCAATCTATTGGCGCTGCAAAAACGGGACGCAAAAACACGGTAAGTGTAAAAGAAGCCTAAGATGCTGAGAAGTGGGGAAAGCAAAGGAATGGACTCCATGAATCGGATACCACCAAAGCACTAGATTTCACGCAATGGTTCTATAAACCACTGGGCCTAAGGGACATGGGACACAAGCCTTGCGGACATGGTTTAGAAACTAAACCACTAGACATTTGTCTGTGTGGTATAAAACCAATGGACACAGAAGTTGAACCATTAGACTTTGTGGTCCACCAGACACTTGTCCGAGTGTTACCAGAATAATGGGTGCTAGGGACAAGCTCATTAGATCTTGTGGACCACTAGACACTTGCACTTGTCCGAGTGGTACCAGAATGATGAACACGAGGGAGCAGCTCATTACACCTTTTGGACCACTAGACGCTTGTCCAAATGGTACCAGAATGATGGGCACCAGGGAGTAGCTCATTACACCTTGTGGACGACTAGACGCTTGTCCAAATGGTACCAGAATGATGGGCACCAGGGAGTAGCTCATTACAACTTGTGGACCATTAGACTCTTGTCCAAGTGGTACCCGAACGTTGGGCACCAGGGAGCAGCTCATTACACCTTGTGGACCACTAGACGCTTGTCCAAGTGGTACCAGAATGATGGGCACCAGGGAGCAGCTCATTACACCTTGTGGACCACCAGACGCTTGTTCGAGTGTTACCAGAATAATGGGCGCTAGGGACAAGCTCAATAGATCTTGTGGACCACCAGACACTTGTCCGAGTGGTACCTGAATGATGGGCACCAGCTTATTAGACCTTGTGGACACAAGACACTTCCAACAGAGATAACAAACCAATGCAAATAATGGATCCGGGTATCAAAGCACCAAATATTTGGGTCTGGGTTTCACAACTTCTGGATGCCAGGGACATGAGAATTAAACATTGTGAACACCAGGGACTCTGGAGACAAGCTACTGGACAAGGGACTGGGATAGGACAAGAATGAATTACTGGGGACCCAAACCAGGGACAGTCGGTCACTAAGAAGCAGGATATCAAAATGAAAGGTCCAATTTTTGTATCAGAATTGGACCCAACACATAGTCCCCTGGTACCTGATGGTCCAGTACAAGTATTCTACCATGAGACCAGCAGGGCAGCCGTCCCAATCTTCCCATGTGGTCCTATAATGTCTTCTTGCTTCCATTTTTTTTTTCCAGCCTGATGACTCTTTATATCAGAACTTCCTATAACAAAAGCCGCTATTAATCTCCGAACATTTATACTGTCTGGAAAAGGCCACGATAACCTGAACCCGCAGTGACACGGACCGGAGGCTCAGCAGAATGAATGAGTCATGATGGAGGATTTATCCAGGTGTCTGCATGGACGGGACCATCGGTGACTCAATGTCGTTCATGTAACTCTATTCTTCTTCAACGACAAATTAAAATGTGAGAAATAATCACATCGTGAAGGGGTTTCCTAAAAGGGGTTCTCCAGAATTGTAAAATACGTAGCCCTATTATGAAGACCCCCCTAGTGTAATGATTAGCAGGGGGGGTTATTAATTTATGACCAGCTTAGTGGCAGCTCTGCAGCATGTCCTTCTTTTTAGCCATACAGTGCCACACTTGGTTGTGGCTGCTTCTGGTACTGCAAGTATAAGGGTTTCAGTTGCTGTGACGTGCAGTACCAAGCGCATCCACAATCATATATGGCGCTGTGCCTGGGTAAACTGTGTGGAGAATGTTGCCCTCTAGACCCTGGTGATGGTGGGGGGGGGCGTCCGACCTGTCCTGATAATATATTGCTAGCCTAGAAAGAAGACTTAAACTCTAGCGCCATCTATTGGAAGTAGCGATCCTAACAGTCAATATTGACCCTCTAACGAGCCTTGAAATATGAATTATGAATTAGGATAAAAGCCAAACCAGAATCTGAATTTGCAGACACATGTTTCGGGGTGTTTCCCCCTCCTCAGTTCAAAGCAAGAGATCTGCTTTGGCTGTATGAGATGTCTCTCTTATCCTGAGTTATATTGTAAGGCTCATTGAGGAGTTGATATTGACTTTTAGGATTGCTGCTTCCTATAGGTGGCGCTAGAGTTCTAGTCCTATTTCTCTCTGAAGAAACCAGTTACATATGTAATTTCCCAGAGGAGCATGTATGGCATATGTCTCCTCACTCTGACATGCCAGGCCTGCCTTGTCACTTTCCGCAAGGGGAAACATTACCCCTTATATCCCAGTCTAGAGCTTCTAACCTAGCCAAATTATAACTCATACTTTGCACTGACGAGGGGCAATACCCTGAAACATGTGTCTGCAAATTGAGATTCTGGTTTGGCTTTTATCCTAAGTCATATTTCTAGGCTTGTTGAAGAGGCGATATTGACTTTCAGTATCGCTGCCTCCGTCAGGTGGTGCTAGCATTCTAGAGACAATTGCCTGGCAGCAAGCAGAGATCTTAAGTGGATGAGACCCCCAGAGTTTCAGAGCTCCCCCGTCCGCGTATTCCTGATGGGCCAGGGTGCAGCGATGGCGATCAGTAATCGGATGAGCTTCGCTGTCAGCAGATACATTGGTTCTAATTAGCAGGATTCATATTTCCTTATTTGTGTAACTGTGTCAGTCGTCTGGGCAAACACCTCGCCAAATAAATCCGGAGCGAGGTGCCATATGCCACCACAGCTAATTAAATGTATTTCCTCTCCTCTATGTAAACACTGGGATCAGAAACAATGTAAAGAGCCCTTCAGTTACAGCTCATTTCTGCCATGGATTTAACCCTGTGAAGCCCATTGAATACTTACCTGGTCGAGGCGGGTCATAGACCCACCCCATAGACCCCTCTGCGAGCACTGACACTGTATAGTAGTAGCATTTCAGTTATGCAGAAACCTTTCATATGTTGGCGCTATATAAATAAAATTATTATTATACACAAGCACAATCTCACTGGCGCCCCCCCAAATCTTCCAGGATAAGGGACACGGACCACCCCACACTGTGTGTAATTATTACATGAAATGACACGAGTCAGCACTGACCCAAAGTCACGTCCCTACACCGCCCCTAAAGAAGAGCAAATCGGATAAGGATTAAATTTGCATCCAAATACAGGTACCAGGTGCAATAAAAAAGCACAGAGGATTACAGCAGTCAGAAACCAGAGGCACACAATACCCAAAATACAGAAAAGAGGACTAACTATATGTACGAGGGATAGCACTTCCTATATAGCGGTTATATTCTTGTACATAGGGAGCAGTATTATAGTAATTATATTATTGCACATAGGGGCAGTATTATAGTAGTTATATTCTTGTACATAGAGGGCAGTATTATAGTAGTTATATTCTTGTACATAGGGGCAGTATTATAGTAGTTATATTCTTGTACATAGGGAGCAGTATTATAGTAGTTATATTCTTGTACATAGGAGCAGTATTATAGTAGTTATATTCTTGTACATAGGAGCAGTATTATAGTAGTTATATTCTTGTACATAGGGGGCAGTATTATAGTAGTTATATTCTTGTACATAGGGGGCAGTATTATAGTAGTTATATTCTTCTACATAGGGGCAGTAGTATAGTAGTTATATTCTTGTACATAGGGGGCAGTATTATAGTAGTTATATTCTTGTACATAGGGGGCAGTATTATAGTAGTTATATTCTTCTACATAGGGGCAGTATTATAGTAGTTATATTCTTGTACATAGGGGCAGTATTATAGTAGTTATATTCTTGTATATAGGAGCAGTATTATAGTAGTTATATTCTTGTACATAGGGAGCAGTATTATAGTAATTATATTCTTGCACATAGGGGCAGTATTATAATAATTATATTCTTGCACATAGGGGCAGTATTATAGTAGTTATATTCTTGTACATAGGAGCAGTATTATAGTAGTTATATTCTTGTACATAGGAGCAGTATTATAGTAGTTATATTCTTGTACATAGGGGGCAGTATTCTAGTAGTTATATTCTTGTACATAGGGGGCAGTATTATAGTAGTTATATTCTTCTACATAGGGGCAGTATTATAGTAGTTATATTCTTGTACATAGGAGCAGTATTATAGTAGTTATATTCTTGTACATAGGAGCAGTATTATAGTAGTTATATTCTTGTACATAGGGGGCAGTATTATAGTAGTTATATTCTTGTATATAGGGGCAGTATTATAGTAGTTATATTCTTGTACATAGGAGCAGTATTATATTAGCTATATTCTTGTATATAGGGGCAGTATTATAGTAGTTATATTCTTGTACATAGGGGGCAGTATTATGGTAGTTATATTCTTGTATATAGGGGACAGTATTATAGTAGCTATATTCTTGTATATAGGGGGCAATATTATAGTAGTTATATTCTTGTACATAGGGGCAGTATTATAGTAGTTATATTCTTGTATATAGGGGCAGTATTATAGTAGTTATATTCTTGTACATAGGGGGCAGTATTATGGTAGTTATATTCTTGTATATAGGGGACAGTATTATAGTAGCTATATTCTTGTATATAGGGGGCAGTATTATAGTAGTTATATTCCTGTACATAGGAGCAGTATTATATTAGTTATATTCTTGTATATAGGGGCAGTATTATAGTAGTTATATTCTTGTACATAGGGGACAGTATTATGGTAGTTATATTCTTGTATATAGGGGACAGTATTATAGTAGCTATATTCTTGTATATAGGGGGCAGTATTATAGTAGTTATATTCCTGTACATAGGAGCAGTATTATAGTAGTTATATTCATGTACATAGGGACAGTATTATAGTAGTTATATTCTTGTACATAGGGGCAGTATTATAGTAGTTATATTCTTGTACATAGGAGCAGTATTATAGTAGTTATATTCCTGTACATAGGAGCAGTATTAAAGTAGTTATATTCTTGTACATAGGGGCAGTATTATAGAAGTTATATTCTTGTACATAGGAGCAGTATTATAGTAGTTATATTCTTGTACATAGGAGCAGTATTATAGTAGTTATATTCTTGTACATAGGGGGCAGTATTATAGTAGTTATATTCTTGTACATAGGGGGCAGTATTATAGTAGTTATATTCTTGTACATAGGGGGCAGTATTATAGTAGTTATATTCTTGTACATAGGGGGCAGTATTATAATAGTTATATTCTTGTATATAGGGACAGTATTATAGTAGTTATATTCTTGTATATAGGGGCAGTATTATAGTAGTTACTGCATATTCCTGTACATAGGAGCAGTATTATAGTAGTTATATTCTTGTACATAGGGGCAGTATTATAGTAGTTATATTCTTGTATATAGGGGCACTATTATAGTAGTTATATTCTTGTACATAGGGGGCAGTATTATAGTAGTTATATTCTTGTACATAGGGGGCAGTATTATAATAGTTAAATTCTTGTATATAGGGACAGTATTATAGTAGTTATATTCTTGTACATAGGGGCAGTATTATAGTAGTTATATTCTTGTACATAGGGGGCAGTATTATGGTAGTTATATTCTTGTATATAGGGGCAGTATTATAGTAGTTATATTCTTGTACATAGGGGGCAGTACTATGGTAGTTATATTCTTGTATATAGGGGGCAGTATTATAGTAGTTATATTCTTGTACATAGGGGCGGGCAGTATTATAGTAGTTATATTCTTGTATATAGGGGCAGTATTATAGTAGTTATATTCTTGTACATAGGGGCAGTATTATAGTAGCTATATTCTTGTATATAGGGGCAGTATTATAGTAGTTATATTCCTGTACATAGGAGCAGTATTATAGTAGTTATATTCATGTACATAGGGACAGTATTATAGTAGTTATATTCTTGTACATAGGGGTAGTATTATAGTAGTTATATTCCTGTACATAGGAGCAGTATTAAAGTAGTTATATTCTTGTACATAGGAGCAGTATTATATTAGTTATATTCTTGTATATAGGGGCAGTATTATAGTAGTTATATTCTTGTACATAGGGGGCAGTATTATGGTAGTTATATTCTTGTACATAGGAGCAGTATTATAGTAGTTATATTCCTGTACATAGGAGCAGTATTAAAGTAGTTATATTCTTGTACATAGGAGCAGTATTATATTAGTTATATTCTTGTATATAGGGGCAGTATTATAGTAGTTATATTCTTGTACATAGGGGGCAGTATTATGGTAGTTATATTCTTGTACATAGGAGCAGTATTATAGTAGTTATATTCTTGTACATAGGAGCAGTATTATATTAGTTTTATTCCTGTACATAGGAGCAGTATTATAGTATTTATATTCCTGTACATAGGAGGCAGTATTATAGTAGTTATATTCTTGTACATAGAAGCAGTGTTATAGTAGTTATATTCTTGTTCATAGGGGCAGTATTATAGTAGTTATATTCTTGTACATAGAAGCAGTGTTATAGTAGTTATATTCTTGTACATAGGAGCAGTATTATAGTAGCTATATTCTTGTACATAGGAGCAGTATTATAGTAGCTATATTCCTGTACATAGGAGGCAGTATTATAGTAGTTATATTCTTGTACATAGAAGCAGTATTATAGTAGCTATATTCCTGTACATAGGAGGTAGTATTATAGTAGTTATATTCTTGTGCATAGGGGGCAGTATTATAGTAGTTATATTCTTGTACATAGGGGACAGTATTATAGTAGCTATATTCTTGTACATAGGGGGCAGTATTATAGTAGTTATATTCTTGTACATAGGAGCAGTATTATAGTAGTTATATTCTTGTACATAGGGGCAGTATTATAGTAGTTATATTCTTGTACATAGGGGCAGTATTATAGTAGTTATATTCTTGTACATAGGAGCAGTATTATAGTAGTTATATTCTTGTACATAGGGGACAGTATTTTAGTAGCTATATTCTTGTACATAGGGGGCAGTATTATAGTAGTTATATTCTTGTACATAGGAGCAGTATTATAGTAGTTATATTCTTGTACATAGGAGCAGTGTTATAATAGTTACAGTCTTGTACCTAAGGGAAAAACACAAAAATTGATCTTGGTTTGAGTTGATACACATGCAGCATATAAATGCATGTTGACATTGGCCACAAAACATAAAACCTGCAAAAGACAAAGTGAGCAAAAACCCTGCTGTAATTAAATAAGAGGGCAGTATTATAGATAGTAGTTACAGTGGGGGAAAAAAGTATTTAGTCAGCCACCAATTGTGCAAGTTCTCCCACTTATAAAGAGGAGAGAGGCCTGTAATTGACATCATAGGTAGACCACGACTATGAGAGTCACAATGAGAAAACAAATCCAGAAAATCACCTTGTCTGATTTGGTAAGATTTATTTTGCAAATTATGGTGGAAAATAAGTATTTGGTCATTAACAAAAGTTCATCTCAATATTTTGTTATATATCCTTTGTTGGCAATGACAGAGGTCGATCGTTTTCTGTAAGTCTTCACAAGGTTGCCACACACTGTTGGTGGTATGTTGGCCCATTCCTCCATGCAGATCTCCTCTAGAGCAGTGATGTTTTGGGTCTGTCGCTGGCAAACACGGACTTTCAAATCCCTCCAAAGGTTTTCTATAGGGTTGAGATCTGGAAACTGGCTAGGCCACTCCAGGACCTTGAAATGCTTCTTACGAAGTCACTCCTTCATTGCCCTGGCGGTGTGCTTTGGATCATTATCATGCTGAAAGTCTCATCCACGTTTCATCTTCAATGCCTTTGCTGATGGAAGGAGGTTTGCACTCAAAATCTCACGATACATGGCCCCAATCATTTTTTCATGTGGATATATCAATCATCCTGGTCCCTTTGCAGAGAAACAGCCCCAAAGCATGATGTTGCCACCCCCATAATAATAATAATAATAAATTTTATTTCTATAGCGCCGACATATTCCGCAGCACTTTACATTTCAGAGGGGATTTGTACAGACAATAGACATTACAGCATAACAATAATCACATAGATTATAACAGATACCAAGAGGAATGAGGGCCCTGCTCGCAAGCTTACAGTCTATGAGGAAAGAGGGAGACACGAAAGGTGGGTGGTAACAGTTGCCCTGATTGTATGGACCAGCCATAATGTTAAGTGTGTAACTGTACAGACACAGAGGGCTAATGGATGCATAAAGCATGTGGGAACATGATGCTGGGAACCTGGTTATGGTAAAACTTTTGGCTGTGCCACACAGGGATAGATTAGGTTAATGTGTTGAGGTGGTAGGCCAGTCTGAATAAATGTGTTTTCAGGGCACGCTTAAAATTGTGGGGATTGGGGACCAATCGTATTGACCTGGGAAGTGCATTCCAAAGAATTGGCGCAGCACGTGTAAAGTCTTGGAGACGGGAGTGGGAGGTTCTGACTAATGAGGATACTAACCTCAGGTCATCAGCAGAACGGAGGGCGCGTGTAGGGTGGTATACTGAAACAAGGGAGGAGATGTAGGGTGGTGCTGAGCTATGGAGGGCTTTGTGGGTGAGGTTAATAAGTTTATACTGAATTCTGGAGTGGATGGGTAGCCAGTGTAATGACTGGCACAAGGTAGAGGCATCGGTGTAACGATTGGTGAGGAATATGATCCTGGCTGTAGCATTCAGCACAGATTGGAGAGGGGAGAGTTTGGTAAGAGGGAGACCGATTAGAAGAGAGTTACAATAGTCGAGACGAGAATGAATAAGAGAAACAGTAAGAGTTTTTGCAGACTCAAAAGTAAGAAAAGGTCGAATTCTAGAAATGTTTTTGAGGTGCAGATGACAAGAGCGAGCCAGTGATCGAATGTGGGGGGCAAAGGAAAGCTCGGAATCAAGTATGACCCCAAGACAGCGGGCCTGTTGCTGGGGAGTAATAGTGGAACCACACACAGAAATAGCAATGTCGGGTATAGGTACATTAGTAGCGGGAGGAAACACCAGGAGTTCAGTCTTTGACAGGTTCAGTTTCAGATATAGTGAGGACATGATATTAGACACAACGTTTAGACAATCGCCAGTGTTTTCTAGAAAGGCTGGCGTGATGTCAGGAGAAGAAGCGTATAATTGGGTGTCATCAGCATAGAGATGGTACTGGAAACCAAATCTACTGATTGTTTGACCAATAGGGGCAGTGTACAAGGAGAAGAGGAGGGGGCCTAGAACCGATCCTTGAGGAACCCGAACAGTAAGGGGAAGATGAGAGGAGGAGGAGCCAGCAAAAGATACAGTAAAGTAGCGGTCGGAGAGATAGGAGGAGAACCAGGAGAGAACGGTGTCCTTGAGGCCAATGGAATGGAGCATAGTGAGGAGGAGCTGATGATCCACAGTGTCAAATGCTGCAGAGAGATCCAAGAGAATTAGCATGGAGTAGTGACCATTTGATTTAGCTGTTAGTAGATCATTAGAGACTTTAGTGAGGGCAGTTTCAGTGGAGTGTAAAGAGCGGAAACCGGATTGGAGAGGGTCGAGAACAGAGTTTTCTGAGAGATAGCGGATAAGACGGGAGTGGACCAGGCGTTCCAGGAGTTTAGAGATGAAGGGAAGATTAGAGACAGGTCTATAGTTAGCGGCACAGTTTTGGTCGAGGGATGGTTTTAAGTAGTGGATGTATGATGGCATGCTTAAATGAGGAGGGAAAGATACCAGAAGAGAGAGAGAGGTTAAATATTTTAGTTAGGTGAGGGGTGACAGTAGGGGAAAGGGACTGGAGGAGATGTGACAGAAATGGGTCACTGGTGCAAGTAGTTGGGCGAAAAGATGCAAGGAGCCTGATTACTTCTTCTTCTGTGACTGGTTCAAAATCAGAGAGTGAGCTAGATGCAGTCGGGGAGGGAGGACAGTGCACGGTATGAGGTGATTGGGAGATAATTTCCTGTCGGATCTGGTCAATTTTTTCTTTTAAGTAATTGGCCAGATCGTCAGCTCGGAGCTCCATGGTTGGGGCCTGTACTCTTGGATTGAGTAGAGAATGAAAAGTGTCAAAGAGACGTTTCGGGTTATTGGACAGTGAGGTGATGAGGGTGTTGAAATAGGTTTGTTTGGAGAGGTGAAGGGCAGTGTTGTATGTTCTAAGCATAAAATTAAAATGGATGAAATCTTCGGGTAGATTGGATTTTCTCCACAGACGTTCGGCGCACCTGGAGCACCGCTGCAGGAAACGAGTTTGCACCGTGTGCCAGGGTTGTCGCCGTCTGTGTGGTGGTGTTCTATTTATAGGGGGTGCAAATTCATGCAGGGCACTTTGAAGTGTTTCATTGTAATGCTTCAATGCAGAATCAGGACATGAGTGGGAGGAGATAGGGGCCAATGAAGACTGCAAGTTCTTCATAAGTTTCTGGGTGTTAATGGCCTGTATGTTTCTATAAGTCTGGACAGTGGGGGTGACCTGAACAGCCTGGCAGTTCTGTATAGAGAATGAAAGAAGATTGTGGTCAGAGAGCGGGAGAGGGGAGTTTGCAAAATCATCCACTGCACAAAGCTGAGAGAAGACCAAGTCGAGGGAGTTTCCGTCTTCATTTGTTGGAGAATTAGTAAGCTGCGAAAGGCCAAATGAGGTTAGAGATAAAAGGTGAGTAGCAGATGGGGAGAGGGGAAGAGCAATGGGGATGTTGAAATCTCCCATGATGAGGGTAGGGATGTCACAGGAGAGAAAATGTGGAAGCCAAGTGGCAAAATGATCCAGGAACTGATGGGAGGGGCCGGGAGGACGATACATCACCGCCACTCGCATGGAGAAGGGGGTGTAGAGTCTGACGGCATGGACCTCAAAAGAAGGGAAGACTAGTGAGGGTACTTGAGGGATAACCTGAAAGGTACATTTTGGTGATAGGAGCAGACAAACCCCTCCACCAGCTCTACTGTCTGATCTTGGGGTATGAGAGAAGTGTAGCCCCCCGTATGAAAGAGCAGCAGCAGCGGTAGTGTCTGACTGCTGGATCCAGGTTTCAGTAAGAGCCAGGAGGTTAAGAGAATTAGAAAGGAAGAAGTCATGGATGAAGGAGAGTTTGTTACACACTGAGCGAGAATTCCATGCTTCACAGTAGGTATGGTGTTCTTTGGATGCAACTCAGCATTATGTCTCCTCCAAACACAAAGAGTTTTGTTGTTCTAGCAAACAGTTTTACTTTGGTTTCATCAGACCATAGGACATTCTCCCTATACCCTTCTGGATAATCCAAATGCTCTCTAGCAAACTTCAGATGGGCCCAGACATGTACAGGCTTAAGCAGGGGGACACGTCTGACACTACAGGATCTGGGTCCCTGGCGGCGTAGTGTGTTACTGATGGTATCCTTTGTTACAGTGGTCCCAGCTCTATGCAGGTCATTCACTAGTTCCCCCATGTGGTTCTGGGATTTTTGCTCACTGTTCTTGTAATCATCTTGACCCCACAGGATGAGATCTTGCGTGGAGCCCCAGATCGAGCTAGATTATCAGTGGTCTTGTATGTCTTCCATTTTCTTATTATTGCTCCCACAGTAGATTTCATCACACAAAGCTGTTTGCCTATTGCAGATTCAGTCTTCCCAGCCTGAGATCCTTTGCTGTGTTGTCGACTGTTTACAGACCAGAAAATGTCAGGAAAATCCTCCTAGAGCAGCGACCCTTTCTCTGGGGCTAATCAGAATTGCTGTAGATGATGGCGGCTAAGCACTGACTACTAGATAACATGGGGGAAATGTGATCGGCTGATTCTGACTACAACCACATCCCCAATTATAAGAAGGCACTCAAACTTATGCAAACTTATTTTTATTTTCATTTCCTCCCTCAAAATGATTTCAGTTGGTTTTCTCAATGGATTTGTACAGGTTATGGTCGACCTTGCAGCGCTGCGGTCCAGGGTTCAAATCCCACCAAGGACAACATCTTCCAGGAGTTTGTATGTTCTCCCTGTGCTTGCGTGGGTTTCCTCCGGGTACTCCGGTTTCCTCCCACCCTCCAATGACATACTGATAGGGGATCTAGATTGTGAGCCCCATCGGGGACAGTGTCAATAATGTTTGTAAAGCGCTATATAAGTGAGTAAAATAAAATAAATACATTTTTACCAAGGATTTGGTGAGTTTATAACAACTGTAAGTGTACGGAATTTCCAAATAGCAGACAAAATGCTAATTTGTTTAGTGCACTCCTGTAGTCAATTACGGTTGATGTTGGTTATGGGGCCTTTCCAATCCTTTTTTGTTTACTTCTTATCTACAGATCATCAAGTTCTGGATAAAGTATAAATATTAAAACGACATACAAACAAGGATTATATTTATTTGGGACTTAATGACAGGAAGACTAAAGGCAGCAAATGCATTAACTCCCTCAAATATAAAGACACATATGATTGTTAGATGGACGAAGCTGCAGAGGCGGTGAAACGCGCGTCGAGGTGTGCTTTCCTAGGCAGTGCTAATGCAAACTCCTCTCACTATGGCTGCAGGTATATTTATACTATTAGTGCATAATATGGGTGCTATTACTAGCATTTATTTGTGATTTTGTAGAAGGGCAATAGGAACTATGTGTATATGGACCATTTATTTAATGACCATAATAGTGCATATTTATAGTAATAGGTTTGATGTTACTGCACAATATATCTGCATCATTAATATGATTTGGAATTGGACATCTTTGTTTTGCATAATTGGGACTAGAACTTTTATCATTGCTCCTTCTATTTCTGCATTTTTGTAATCTGAGATTTATGAGGGGATCATTGCGTTATATGAGGAACTCTATGGGCATCTGGATAAAGTCTAGTCTGAGTTGACTGCATTCGCCGACCCACCAAACCCACTTGCCTAAAACATGTACCTTCTTCAACGTTCTAACTTTCTTCATTAATTTGGCCAATGGTGACGCCTAGCCTCCATCTTTGTATGCACCTGTTCCTGTTTTATTATTATTATTTTTTTTTGCATTGAAAACATGATGATCATCTTCACATAGGAAGAGAACAGGTAATGAATGCTTGGACTATAAGTCTCCTTGTTTGTCCCTTAAGCAAAAACCTACAGGAGCCAACCGGTCTCCTACTTTTCACTGACGAGGTGCGAGAAACCAAAAATAGCTGCCTGCGGTCGGAGGTCTTTGCTTTTGGAGGAGATTTTGGCTTTATGTCCTAAAGGCTCTTTAAAACACTCAGTATTGATTTCTACCTCAAATGGGTGACGTTAGATACCCTGTTCTCTTCTATTTGTATACATTTGTCCCAGAGAGCATTGCTGTCATGATCCAGATCGGGTTTTGAGCCCTGTCTTTCCATGTTCCCAGTCTGGTCACTTCAGGGGTTAACTTTTCTCAGCCTCAGTCTGGTCTCAGGTTTGCTATTTAGCACCATTGCATCCTGCAGGCGGTGTCAGCTGCAGTTCTGCCTTCGGCGCGTGTATCTGACTCTGGTATATCCTGATTTGTCCTGCTGTAATCCCTGACTTGCCCTGTGTCTGTTTATTCGCTCTGTCCTGACTCAGTGTTTCCTCGTAAGTTTGTTGACTCCCTGGTTTTGACTTGGCTTGCATTCGGACCTGCCTCTGTCTTTTGTCTTTGTCTTACCCGCTTCCAACCGTTGCTGATACCCTGGCTTGTTTCTGACCACGTGTACTGCTGTGACCTCTGGTACTTCTGCTCCTGACTGTTTCTGACTCGGCTCGTCTGACCACTCTTTCGCCACCTTGTGCTGCTGCTCAGTGTTGCTACGCTGTGTGTGCAACCTCTCTTCCCTCACCAGCACTCCCTGGTGGAGGTTGCGCTATACTGCACTGCAGTAGCATAACAGTTGCATGGTCTATATGTCTCCCTGCAACAGCTGGCAATTTCCTTAAAGGGAACCTGTCATCTGACTCGTGCTGCCCAAAGAGGGGGCAGCATGATTTAAGCCAGGTATAGCTTTTTTTCTGAAATGCACCATCGTTTCAGATAAAAAGACCTTAGAAAAATCAGCGGCCCGGGGAAGAGCTGGCCAGTGACAGCGCCGGACTAGTCTTGCCTCCAGCTGTGATCTCTTGGCCGGCTCTCATCACATGATGACCCACTGCCCAAAGAGGAAGCCAAGAAAGCTGAGGAAACCTCTTCGGTGGGGAAAGCTGGCAGCAGAATTGGTCGCATTTAGAAAGGTTTTTGACAGCACTGCACAACTCTATAATAAACCCAGCAAATATGACAGCTGTGAGTATTTTCTGCTCATACACCAGACAACAGATTTCCACATTTTTGAAGTATGACATTAAGTGAGTACCAGTATATTGATAATTTCATTTAACTTTTGGACATACACGCCCAATAGAAAACTGACTGCTGTGAAGAAGCAGTTGAAGCGTGTCTCTCTCTCTTATTCTGAGACTTCATGCTGTGAAAGAAGAGGAAAGAGATGCAACAAAAGGATTGTTCATCTGATTTACTGGATACTTTATGTATGAACGCTCCTGTAGGAAGATCGATCTTGCTCAAGCCGAGACAGGTCCACCAGGATCTTCTCCGCTGTTATCTTTATAGTATTAATTCATCGGGTTTCTGCTTTTCCTCATTGACTTGTTCCTTCCATTCTTCCATGATGTCCTTCTCCAGTAATTGCTCTGTTCACATGTCACAGTAGACACGTCGTAGCTTGGTGATCCTAACTTCCAGTGACATGTCTGGCTTGATTTGTTCCAATGTTGATTTGTTTGTTCTTCTCACCATCCATGGCATTGATAACATCCTTTTCCAGCACATTTGGAAGGTGTTGATTATTCTTCTGTCTTGTTTCTTTATCGTCTAGGTTTCGCATCCGTATGTTACTACAGAAAATACCAAGCTCTGTACGAGCCGTGTCTTCCTCACTGGTGAAACATTCCTCGATATGAAGACCTTGTCCGGAGACTTCATTGCTGATTTGCCCAGAGCTGTCCTCCTATTGTTGTCGCTGCATCTTGAGTGATCATTGATCCAAGTAGGTTAAAATCTTTTACAATTTCCAGTTCGTCACCGTCCATGTCAAACGTGTTCCGGTTATACCTGGAAGAAGTCAATGTCTTTATCTTCGTGTTGAGTAGGCGGCCCATTCTCGAGCTTTCCATCTTGACCTTCATTCCATCTACTCTTGTTGCCATCAATGTTGAATCGTCTGCGTATTTAATATCGTTGATGATTCGTCCAGCAATTTTGATTTATTCTTATTTTTCGGCAAGTACACCATTCCTTAAAATGGCTTCTCCTTATAAATTGAAGAGTAGTGGTGACCGGATGCCGCCTTGTCTGACGCCTTGCTCCACTTTGAGCCATACCGTGTCACCATGAATGTTGAGATCAGTGCTCATAAAGAACGATTGGAGATGTGTCGCTCCATTCTGGTGGTGGGCAAAACTGGTGGGGGTCTCAGCGGTAAGACCCCATTAATGTAGATATTAACAATCCCACGCATAGGGGATGCCTTAATGTAACTGGAATACCACTTTAATCAGTCGCTTGCTGAAGTAAGAGAACAATGGGGATGATGAAGCTGATTCTGCATCACACATGTAGGAGCTTCACGTTGCGGAGGAAACTATTTCTTTTAAGCACTTGAGAATTTGTGGCCAATTAAGCAAATAATTAATGTATCCACTCAATGCCCCAAAGGGACTTGGAGGTGACAAGAGGGCAGAGGACGGAGTGGTGCAATCCTCGTATATTACAAGCTGCCGGTAAGGAGAAAAACAATCAAACATCGGATAGAATGGAAAGAATCTTCAGCCTCCTCCCGGCTGCAGGATCTTCATCTGGTCGGGTGTAGTGGACCTTAGAGATGAATAGTCTTCCACTTACTGTATCAGGACAACAGTTTGATTACCCCCCCGTCCCGTATTACGCTGATATTTATGGCGTTAACTTTCAGTGCCATTATTGCATGGGCACTACAGCTGTGCCAATAAGTGCGATAACGCAAATGAAGATATGGAACCCTTAGGCTATTTTCACACATTGCGTTTTTGCTGCATTTTTTTGTGCGCAAATTTTAAGCTGCGTATTACAGTATCAGCAAAAGCTATGAGATTTCAGAAATCTCATGCACATATCGGTTTTTTTGTGACTGATTTGAAAAACTGCTTCTTTTTTTGCAAACTGCAGCACTTCTTTCAGCATTGTTTCAGCTTTTTTTTGCATCAGGTTCTATCCAAGTTTCATCCATTTGTAACTGATACATTCTCAATCAATGGATGAAAAGAAAGTTCAGTCTACGTGCTTCAGTGAAAAAACTTAGAGGCTACTAGGATGGCATCCGAGGGAAAATTGGTTGACTTCTGTGGGCTGGTAGCACGCTCACGGATGTGTGAATCTACATGCACACAATTTAATTACCATGACTATACCATAACATAAAAAAGGAGCATGAGATTAAGAGGGTGATGACAGGAGGAAAAGTTCCTGGAGTCATTAGAAGTTACACAAGGATAAATATGATGGTGATAGGATGCGATTTGTAAAAAAAAAAAAAAAGTGAGAATCTAAGTTTCCTGTATCACCCCCCCTTCGACCATCAGAGAGCTGTAAAGAGGGACATGAGATTGAGAAGAGGATGATAAAGAGGGAAAAGTTCCTGTCTCTTCCTGGGGTCATTAGAAGTTACACAGGGAGAGATATGATAGTGATAGGATTTGATTTTGTAAAAAAAAAAAAAAGTGAGAACATAAGTTTCCTGTATCACCACCCTTGGACCAACAGAAAGCTGAGCATGAGATTGATAAGAGGGTGATGACAGGAGGAAAAGTTCCTGGAGTCATTAGAAGTTACACAAGGAGAAATATTGTAGTGATAGGATGTGATTTGTTAAAAAAAAAAGTGAGAACATAAGTTTCCTGTATCACCACCCTTGGACCAACAGAAAGCTGAGCATGAGATTGATAAGAGGGTGATGACAGGAGGAAAAGTTCCTGGAGTCGTTAGAAGTTACACAAGGAGAAATATGATGGTGATAGGATGCGATTTGTAAAAAAAAAAAAGTGAGAATATAAGTTTCCTGTATCGCCCCCCCTTCGACCATCAGAAAGCTGTAAAGAGGGACATGAGATTGAAAAGAGGATGATAAAGAGGGAAAAGTTCCTGTCTCTTCCTGGGGTCATTAGAAGTTACACAGGGAGAGATATGATAGTGATAGGATTTGATTTTGTAAAAAAAAAAGTGAGAACATAAGTTTCCTGTATCACCACCCTTGGACCAACAGAAAGCTGAGCATGAGATTGATAAGAGGGTGATGACAGGAGGAAAAGTTCCTGGAGTCATTAGAAGTTACACAAGGAGAAATATTGTAGTGATAAGATGTGATTTGTTAAAAAAAAAGTGAGAACATAAGTTTCCTGTATCACCACCCTTGGGCCAACAGAAAGCTGTAAAGAGGGACATGAGATTGATAAGATGGTGATAAAATGAGGAAAGGCTCCTGGAGTTATTAGAAGTTACACAGGGAGAGATATGATAGTGATAGGATGTGATTTATAAAAAAAAAAAGGTGAGAACATTAGTTTCCTGTATCACCTTCTTGGACCAACAGAAAGCTGTAAAGAGGGACATGAGATTGAGAAGAGGGTCATAACAGGAGGAAAAGTTCCTGACTCTTCCTGTGGTCAATGGAAGTTACACAGGGGGAGATTTGACAGTGAAAGGATTATATTTGCAAGAAGGCTGAGAAGATACAATTCTTGTTCCACCCCATTGCGTCACCATAAAGCTGAAGGAGGGAGGAGAGATAGTATGGGGGTGATGACATGATGAGAAGTTCCTGTATCACTCCCTGCGCCTGCGGTTACTGGAGAGTGAAGAGGAATGAGAAAACAGATTTTCTGCTTTGCTTCCACTTTCTTCTACCTCCTCCCAACCCTCCTCTGTACAGACGCGGCATCAGAAAGTAACTTTTTTTTTATACTACTGCCCGACTTCAAACAAGTGCTGCCCCCCCCTAATTTTGCACCTAGAGCTTTAATCATGGCATCATTTGTACAATTCGATTTTTTGTATTTTTTTTTTCTTGCTGTTTCTCTAAAATTCTACCTGCGGCGTCTGTTTAATGTCATGGCGCGTTACAGGCAACCTTGGCAGTGAAAAGGTTTAAAAAAAAAAATCCAGATGGAAATAAATACTCCCCGTTCTACAAATTGAATTTTTGCCTTTATCCTTTAGAAGAATTACTCGGCCTGTGAATAGGAGGAGATCCATCTGATGCACTTTCTAGATCCCAGCCTCCAGCTAGAATAGAAGGGATTAGAAGGATTACATATAACATCATGATTAAATATATGGCAGAAATACAATGTTATTAAATGAGGCCTAACCCGAGATTAGAAGCGGGGAGGTGGTGGTGGTGGGGGTTTAGTCATAAAACTAATCGGGGTGGTAATAATGCAGGGCAGTGGCTGCCGCACTTCAGGGTCTTGTAGATATGGAGGCCTCGGTGTAAACTCCCAGGTCTGATGAGAATGTACATTGTACGCTATGTTCTGTTTACCTCCATGATGACTGCGCCATAAAAGTTCATGTAGTTCCCATAAATGAGATCCTGCAAAGTTTTACCGCTTGTATTCTTCAGGCACAGTTGCCTGCTTAGCAGCAGATGGAAAATCTCAGGGTCATAAATGTGTCACATCCTATGATGCAAGACGGTAGTAAAAGAGGCTGCAGCCTAGAAGAAAATGTATTTGTAGGGGGGACAGGACAACCTGATGGGGGGTAAACAGCTCTGGGATCCGATAACTTTCGCCATCTCCTGGTACCAACTGATCTCTCCAAAGTCACCTCCAAGTGGAGTTGCCTTATGCTGGACTTTTGGGTCCTAATATTACATAAGAGGTTTGGTTCACCAGACAATATTCAGGTAGTCTTCTGGGTAAGCCTACATAGAAAGGAAGCCAGGGATGTTACTTGAGCCTCCAGATGATCCTCTGGTAGTCTTCATGATCAGTCTACAAGGGGAGATGGCCAGGGATGTTACATGAGCCTCCAGATGATCCTCTGGTAGTCTTCATGATCAGTCTACAAGGGAAGATGGCCATGTTACTTGGGTCCACCAAATGTTCCTGGACAAGTCTTCTAGGTAAGTCTACAAAGAGAAGGAACAATGGGTATAACTTGGCTCTACCGGACAATGCTTGGGTAGTCTACTGGGTCAGTCTACAAAGGGATGGGGTAAGTAGTGTAATTTTGATCTACCAGATGATACTCAGGTACACTTCTCGGTCAGTCTACAAAGGGACAAGGGGTGAGGGGTGGGGCAGGGATTTTTCTTGGGTCCACCAGACGATCCTCGGGTAGTTTTCTGGGTCAATCTACAAAGGGAAGGGGTCAAGAATGTAACTTTGGTCCACTGGACAAGCAAATACCCATAAAAGTACAGTGGGGGGAAAAAGTATTTTATCCCTTACTGATTTTGTAAGTTTGCCCACTGACAAAGACATGAACAGTCTATAATTTTAAGTGTAGATTAAGGTTAATTTTAACATTGAGAGATAGAATATCAAAAATAAAATCCAGAAAATCACATTGTATAAATTATATAAATTTATCTGCATTTTGCAGTGAGAAAAAAGTCTTGCGGTGGAACCTGCGTCTGGAGGCACGTTTGCCCCTGCTCCACACCATACTAAGCTTACCAGCCCAGTCTGAGGACAGCCTGTCCCTGTACTGAGCACACGGAGCTACTTTATAGTTTCACATCCTATTGCAAGAAATCTATTCTAAACACATAACTGAAGAAGGTCATTAATTGACCGAAACGTTTTACCTTCATACTACAATAAATCTCCATTGATTACACTTAAGTTGAGTGCTAAGTTTATACCTACAATCTATATGGTTTGGGAACCTAACTTCAGCACCACCCTCTAGTTGTGCTCACGGTGTTTTGTTTTGTATGTATCCTTTAAGAAGCGGCCCGGTACGAGTATTCTCCACTGCCCTGGCGTGCGCTCCATAATATTTACCTTTTATTAAAGGGAACCTGTCAGCAGGATTGTGCACAGTAGCCTACACACAGTGTCAGGTTGGCGCTGTTATACTGATTGCAATGATACCTGGTGTTGAAATCCGTCTTGTGGTTGTTGTTGTTTAATCTCTATTTGCAGTTTTGACTTACTGATATGCTCATACTTCAGGGTGGGACTGTGGGCGGGGTTGTGGGGGGGTCTTTATTATTATTATTATTTATTGTTATAGCGCCATTTATTCCATGGCGCTTTACATGTGAGGAGGGGTATACATAAAAACAAGTACAATAATCTTAAACAATACAAGTCATAACTGGTACAGGAGGAGAGAGGACCCTGCCCGCGAGGGCTCACAATCTTCAAGGGATGGGTGATAATACAGTAGGCGAGGGTAGAGCTGGTCGTGCAGCGGTTTGGTCGATCGGTGGTTACTGCAGGTTATAGGCTTGTCGGAAGAGGTGGGTCTTCAGGCTCTTTTTGAAGGTTTCGATGGTAGGTGAGAGTCTGATATGTTGTGGTAGAGAGTTCCAGAGTAGGGGTGATGCGCGAGAGAAATCTTGTATGCGATTGTGGGAAGAGGAGATAAGAGGGGAGTAGAGAAGGAGATCTTGTGAGGATCGGAGGTTGCATGCAGGAAAGTACCGGGAGACGAGGTCACAGATGTATGGAGGAGACAAGGTGTGGATGGCTTTGTATGTCATGGTTAGGGTTTTGTAATGGAGTCTCTGGGCAATTGGGAGCCAGTGAAGGGATTGACAGAGGGGAGAAGCAGGGGAATAGCGGGGGGACAGGTGGATTAGTCGGGCAGCAGAGTTTAGAATAGATTGGAGGGGTGCGAGAGTGTTTGAGGGGAGGCCACAGAGCATGAGGTTGCAGTAGTCAAGGCGAGAGATGATGAGGGCATGGACTAGGGTTTTTGCAGATTCTTGGGTGAGGAATGAACGGATGCGTGAAATATTTTTGAGTTGAAGTCGGCAGGAAGTGGAAAGGGTTTGGATATGTGGTTTGAAGGAGAGATCAGCGTCAAGGATTACTCCGAGGCAGCGAGCTTGTGGGACTGGGGAGAGTGGGCAGTCATTTACTGTAATTGATAGGTTCGTAGGGGGGGTCACGTGAGATGGGGGAAAGATGATGAATTCTGTTTTGTCCATGTTGAGTTTCAGATATCTAGTGGAGAAGAAGGATGAAATAGTGGACAGACATTGAGGGATTCTGGTTAGTAGGGAGGTGATATCTGGTCCAGAGATGTAGATCTGTGTGTCATCAGCATAAAGATGATACTGAAAGCCATGAGATTCTATGAGCTGTCCCAGGCCAAAGGTGTAAATAGAGAACAGCAGGGGCCCTAGGACTGAGCCTTGTGGGACTCCGACAGATAGGGGGCGAGGTGAGGAGGTGGTGTGTGAGTGGGAGACGCTGAATGTCCGGTCTGTTAGGTATGATGAGATCCAGGAGAGGGCCAAGTCTGTGATGCCGAGGGATGAGAGGGTCTGTAATAATAGGGAATGGTCCACTGTGTCAAAGGCAGCCGACAGGTCCAGGAGGAGGAGGACAGAGTAGTGTCGCTTGTTCTTGGCAGTTAAGAGGTCATTGGTGACCTTAGTAAGGGCAGTTTCAGTGGAGTGGTGTGACCGGAAGCCAGATTGTAAGCGGTCGAAGAGGGAGCAAGAAGAGAGATGGGAGGACAGTTCAAGGTAGACGTGTTGTTCCAGTAGCTTGGAGGCGTATGGGAGAAGTGATATAGGGCGATAGCTAGATACAGAGGATGGGTCAAGAGAGGGCTTTTTGAGGATAGGTGTGATGGAGGCATGTTTAAAGCTTGAGGGGAAAACACCAGTTGTTAGTGATAGGTTGAAGAGATGGGTTAGGGTTGGGATGAAGACTGTGGTGAGGTTTGGGATGAAGTGGGATGGGATCGGGTCGAGTGCACAGGTGGTGAGATGTGATCTTGAGAGTAGAGTGGAGAGTCGATCTTCTGTAATGGTGGAGAAGTTGGTTTTGAAGGTGGAGGGCTGGGAAGTCGGGAGGAAGGGCTCTGGGGGTTGTTGACCAAAACTGTCCCTGATGTTATCAATTTTCTGCTTGAAAAATGAGGCAAAGTCTTCAGCTGAGATGAGTGGGGAGGGAGGAGGTGCTGGGGGGCGGAGGAGAGAATTGAAGGTGTTGAATAACTGTTTAGGGTTGTGAGACAGGGAGGATATGAGAGATGAGAAGTAGGTTTGTTTAGCTGTGGCGAGTGTGGTCTTGAAAGTAGTGGGATCTTTGGAGTGGGATCTTTTCCATCTGCGCTCAGCAGCCCTGGAAGCTCGCCTCAGCTCTTTGGTCAGGCTGGTGTGCCAGGGCTGTCTGTTGATTTTGCGAGTTTTGGTATGTGTAAGTGGGGCAGCGGATTCCAAAGCTACAGCTATTGTGGTGTTATATAGAGCGGCAGCGTCATCCGCATTGTGTAAGGAACTTATATCTGTAAGATGTGGTGTTCTGCTTGGGTATTCATCTGTATGGTTTATGACAGGTCCCTCACTGACCTGCTCCCTATTTTACATACAGAATATAATATATTTTGGAAAAAAAAATCACATTCATCAGGCAGACGCTGGTGGTGGCTCATGCTCTGGGGAGGGCTGTGGGCAGTGCCTGTGCAGTAGCATCTATCAGATCCCCAATAAATACTGCTGCGCAGGTGCCATCTTGAGAGAATTTTTTTTTCTGAATGCATGTACTGTATATCATCAAATAAAATAATTACACGAATATTATAGATGCGATCATTCTACAGCACAGGCGTCGCCACCAGCGTCTGCCTGCTGAATGTGAATTTTTGTTTTCAAAACATTATATTCAGTATGTAAAAAAGGGGGCAGGTCAGTGAGGGATCAGTGCCTTGTCAGAAGCCATCAGTATGAATACCTAAGCAGAGCACCACATGAAGACCCCCCACAGGCCACCCACAGTGTCGCCCACAGGCCTGCCCACAGTGTCGCCCTCAGCGATCTCCAGAGCAAGAGCATATCATTAACTGAAAACTAAAAATCCAGATTCCACAACAACCACAAGACAGATTTCATCACCAGGTATCAGTGTAATCAGTATAATTGCGCCGACCTGACACTGTCTGTAGGTTACTGTGCACAATCCTGCTGAGAGGGGCACTTTAAGTAAATAATGTTTTTCTTTACAGTCTCATTTCTTACCCTTTATTGCCACACATATTTTTTTGATTTTGTACTTTTGTTTAATTCTTGCAAGAGCTATGGACATTGCCATATGAGGGCTTGTTTATTGCAAGACAAGTTGTAGTTTTGAGTAACGCCATTCACTGTCTTTGCCATAGAATGTACTGAAAGTGGGAAAAAATTCCAATGCAGTGAAAATGTAAAAAAAACAAAAACAAAACGTAATTTCACCATTTTAATTTCATTTTTATGGTGCTTACAGTAGTGAAAATGACCCAACAGTTTGATTTTTCAAGTTAGTGGATTATGGTGAATTCAGATCTGTGTATTTTTTTATGTAATGAAAAAAAAAAAATCAGAAATTTGTAAGGAAAAAAACAAATGCCTACAATTTTTGTGTCGATTAAAATGTTTTGATAATTTTTTGGGCATTGTTGGGGAAGTGTGGAGACTGAAAAATGGCAATTCTGGTGTTTTGATCGTTTAATGTATGGGTTAATTACCGTATTTTTATATTTTGGCAAATTGAATTTTTACAGATTCAGCAATATTGAGTATTCTTATTTTAATTTTTTTGATTGCTACATAGATAAAAGAGGAGTGATTCAAACATTCAGATTATTTTTTTAAAAAAACTTTTAGTTTTTTTTTACATTTTCTTTTCTTTCTTTTTTTTTTTTAGGGGAACAAAACTTGTTTGATCACTTCTGCTATATACTGTATTGCAATACTCCAGAACCCGGGTTTTACAGGAGTACTAAGATGAATTCAAGACCGCTTGCTTTCCAAGAAGTTTTGGAATGGTATTGCAGTGGCCAAAAGTTTTGCCAACTTCTCTGGAAGTTCGACAAAGTCTCTTCTTGTGGGAGCCTCCCTTGCCTTACCAGAATAGTTGGCACTTTGGGCCCAATATCAATTAATATCCACTCACCAAAAAATTCTGAAAACTCACCGGTAATCAGAAGAGTTAATTATATCACTAATAACTGGTGTTTTCCCCTCAAGATTTAAACATGCCTCAATCACACCTATCCTCAACAAGCCCTCTCTTGACCCAGCCTCTGTATCTAGCTATCGCCCCATATCACTTCTCCCTTATGCCTCAAAACTACTGGAACGACACGTCCATCTTGAACTGTCCTCTCACCTCTCCTCCTGCTCCATCTTCGAACACTTACAATCTGGCCTCCAGCTTCATCACTCCACTGAAACTGCCCTAACTAAGGTCACTAATGACCTACTAACCACCAAGAACAAGCGACACTGCTCTGTCCTCCTCCTCATGGACCGGTCATCTGCCTTTGAAACAGTGGACCATTCCCTATTACTACAGACCCTCTCATCTCTTGGCATCACAGACTTGGCCTTATCTTGGATCACGTCATACCTAACAGACCGGACATTTAACATCTCCCATTCTCACACCACCTCCTCACCGCGCCCCCTATCTGTCAGAGTCCCGCAAGGTTCAATCCTGTGGCCCCTGCTCTTCTGCATTTACACTTTCGGCCTGGGACAGCTCATAGAATCTCACGGCTTTCAGTATCACCTCTATGCTGATGACACACAGATCTACATCTCTGGACCAGATATCACCTCCCTACTAAACAGAATCCCTCAATGTCTGTTTGTTATTTCATCCTTCTTCTCCGCTAGAGTTCAAAAACTTAATATGGACAAAACAGAATTCATCATCTTTCACCCATCTCACTTGACTCCCCCAACAGACCTATCCATTAAAGTAATTGGCTTCCCACACACCCCAGTCCTGCAAGCTCGCTGCCTCATGGTAATTCTTGACACTGATCTCTCCTTCAAACCACATATCCAAGCCCTTTCCACTTTCTGCCGACTTCAACTCAAAAATATTTCACGGATTCGTACATTCCTCAAGAAAGTATCTGCAAAAACCCTAGTGAATGCCCACATCATCTCCCGCCTTGACTACTGCAACCTCCTGCTCTGTGGCCTCCCCTCTCGCACCTCTCCAATTTATTCTAAACTCTGCGGCCGAATAATCCACCTGTCCCTCCGCTTTTCCCGGATGTTACTTACCTGCACGCAACCTCCGATCCTCACAAGATCTCCTCTACTCTCCTTTTATCTATTCTTCCCACAATCGTATACAAGATTTCTCCTGCGCATCCCCCCTACTTTGGAACTCTCTCTACCACAACATATCAGACTCTCGCCTACCGTGGAAACTTTCAAAAAGAACTTGAAGACGTCCTCTTCCGACAAGCCTACAACCTGCAGTAACCACCGATCCACCAAACCGCTGCACGACCAGCTCTACCCTCGCCTACTGTATCCTCTCCCATCCTCTATAGTTTGTGAGCCCTCGCGGGCAGGGTCCTCTCTCCTCCTGTACCAGTTGTGACTTCAATTGTTTAAGATTACTGTACTGATTTTATTATGCATACCCATTGTGAGGTAGCGCTGTCATTCAGTTAGGGGATTATCGCTTAGTCACCACAAAACCAGATCCAGCACGGGTTTTCATAAAGCAGTATAGTCCATGAGGTTTATTCATCATCATAAACCAAAGCAATATGCAACAGCTTATAAACAGCAGAGCGTCCATTATAGCTTCACTCTGTAAACCCTGTGTTCACACAGGTTGTACAATGTCCAATACGCAGGCTTTTCAGCCTCACAGTTATATCTCACCCCATTAGGGTTCTCTCATGGCTGCTTCTCCATACTGCAGATATTCATTCCCTCCAGGAACTCTTGCAGCCATTACTCACAGCGTCCACACGTGCTGTCAGGCAGGAAGCCCTATCTCAGCGGGACCTTCCACACTGGACCAACCGGGTCCAAGCATTCACCACATGTGACCTACCTTGGCCACATTATATGGTCCACAGCCACGCCCACCGGGTCACATGACTCTGACCTCATCACAGGTCCTTCAAGCATTTACACACGCTTTCCAACAGTGCTTTATACACACCCCCTGGGTGGGTTTGTAGGTAACCAGGTCCGCCCATCTCTCTAGTTACCTAGAGACTTCTCCCTTACACATTGAACCAACACCTCAGCAATATCATTGCTGAACAACACATAAGTCTCCATCCCAAAGCCACCCACTTTCGGATACATAACGGCCATTTCTTATTCTGCCATTCATCCTTTCTCCTGGTACATCCACACAGCGCCCCCTAGCGGACTCAGTGGTTACTACACCACATACCTCCCCCCTCTGTTCAAACTTGTGGGGTTGAACACACAACATTACACCAGGGTCTCGCGACGGGCACTCACTACACCTTGCCCCACAGGTCGAGGGAACCGTCTCCATCTATCATACGGCCTTGTTCCTACGTTAGACCTCCCCCACCTCCAGCGGTCAGAATATCGGCCCTGATCTTTGGCCCTCCAGTTACAGTCTGTCTGCGTCATCAGACACTGTCTAGGCACCACATTCCTTTCCCTGTTTGTTCCATTCCCCGACCAGCTACCCCGGTTGGTACAGTCATCAGGCTTAATCAGGCCTACTGTCTGGCCTGAGTCCGACTCATTCAGGGTGTCACAGGAACTACTGTCTCTCAATGTCATCCTGCCAGTTGAACTACCACTTGCTGATATTCTTCAACCATCTGTCCTGTCACTTCTTGGTGTAACCCTTCGGGCCCTTACATCTTGGGTTGAAGGCGGCCGCCACCTGGTGTACCGCACCTCTTTATTGATTCGCCAATGGTCCCGTCTCAACTTCTCAATCTCTTGCAGGTACCCCACTCGATACTCTACGAGCATCCGAATGTCTCTCGGGCTCTCCACAGAGCCAACCACCATGATGGGAATCCTACCCACTTCACTGGTTACCTGGTCTTCATCATCAGGAGGGATCCTCACCTTCACCACTCCGGAGATATTCACAGGGTCTTGCATTACCTTCCCGGATCTTCCAATGATTCTCCCAATCAGAGCTTTGGGTACTGGAACCACATCTTTCCGCAAACCCAGCCGATCCATAGCCTCCCTTGCTAACTCTAGGCGTTGAGCAGCCTTCATATTACTCCGCCTAACCAACTGTTTGACATGGAGACACTGCAGATGCATGTTTTTCAGGACAGCCACCCGCTTTGCTGTGTCTTCCCTGGCTGACATTATCACCAACTGCTGAGTCTCAGGTGCCCAGTGCACCTTACACACTTTGACCGCCTCTTTGAAAGCCTCATGCACACCTTCCTCAGCACAGGCCTCTTGCATGTCTTCTGGTACATCAATCACAAACTTAAAGGTTGTGGCCTTGCTCTCTTCCTGGCCAGGAAGCTCTGGCTTTACCACGGACACTTCCCTCATTACAGTTGGCCCGACTGGGTGACTGTCTTCTTCAGCTTTTTCCTCCCACAGAAAACCTCTTACAGTTTCTTTGAGCTCCAAGACTTCTTTCCTGAGCTCCTTGACCCTGTTCTTGGCCAGTTGTCTCAGGACTCTTTCTCGTTTGACATGTTCTTCCATCTCTTCCCTAAGCGTCTTGTTCACGTTTTGCCACGTTGACAGGTGAACTCTGAGCTCAGAGACTTCCTTCTCTAGCCCTTCTATTCTGTGCTCTCTTTCTCTCTCAGAGCCACAGTCACCCCCAGAGTCTGAGTCACCCCGGCCTGTCAAGTAATTCTTCCAGTTACCCACGAACTGTGTTTTTACCCCAGTCGTCTCATCTCCCAGCCCACCATCCGTCATATCACGAGACGTCAGGTCCATAAGTTGGGCAGATGTACTTTTTCTTCCGGTCAGTTCTACCTCTGACCTGTCCACGTCTGGAGCCGTCACTGTCTCAGTGTCTGCTGGCCCCACAGTCGAAACGTCTCCATCGTCTGACCATACGTCATCAAACAAAACAAAGTCCCGGCCCCTCTCCAAGGCATAGACTAAGTCCCGTGGTATCCCGCCCCCTTGGCACTCACCACCTATGGGCCCCTCGAACATTACTCTGTCTACTGCATAATTCACCGTGACCCCATGTTTAAAGCGAACCCTGGCGTTTTTCTCGGTCAGAGATAAAACGAGAGGAGTTCCTGTCAGAGTCACCTGACTCTCTGAGTCCAGTCTACCGGAGACTCTGTCCCGGTGCAGCATCACGGCACACACCTGTGGCCCGTCATTATCCGGAAAATACATGCCGCACTCCTCAAAACTCATACAGACACACTGCGGTTCCCCAGACATACCCACTGAGGCAACCAGTGCTGCCATTTCCTGAACCACCCCAATTTGGGTTGCCGCCCCCTCCCGGGACTCCACCCCTTTTTGGGTTACCACCCCAATTTGGGTCACCGCCCCCCTCTGGGACTCCACCCCCTTTTGGGTTACCACCCCAATTTGGGTCACCGCCCCCTTTTGGGACTCCACCCCCTTTTGGGCTACCACCCCAATTTGGGCCACCGCCCCCTTTTGGGATTTCCCCATGTCTCTTCTACCGGTCTTCTCAGACCACAGTTCACACAACACAGTTTATCTTTTAACGATACCACACAAGTCTTTGCTGGCACCACCACAGCTCCTGCTGTCACCGATCACCGACACTATCAGCTGCTGTTCACACACAGCGGCTGGTGTCCTCTTCGTAACCCCGCTGAGTTACAGGAAGCCGCTTGTCCCCATCATAACCCCGCCAAGTTGCAGGAAGCCGCTTGTCACCTTCTTGACTCCCACTGAGCCACCGCAGGCTGAGTTGAGAAAAATAAAACACCACACAAAAAACTCATGTGTCCTTTCTGTGTGCTATTCAGGACGTTCCATCTCCGCCTGATACCGTCCAACACACAGGGCGCACCGGGTGCTATTCAGGGAGCGGCCCTCCTCCCAGGGTTTCCCAACACACCGGCCTCACCAGGTCCAGGGGCTTAGCGGGTGCTCTTCAGGACATCCATCTCCTCCTGAGACTGCCCAACACTCACGCCTCACCAGGTCCAAGGTCATACCACGTGCTCCAGGGATCTGATTCTTCTCCTAGAATCTCCCAACACTGACCCTCCAGGACCTTGCTCACTGAACCCTCCAGGTACACAGTCTTTCCAACTGACCCCGGTCAGTACAACACGAACACCTGTCCGTTACCTGTGTCAACCCCACAGGTCCTCGGATACCTCTTCTCCACAGAGGCACCCTATAAATCACCAGTCTCATTCTCACTGACTCCGGTCAGTACAACACGGTTTTCACGACCGTCACCTGCTGGCCGCCTCACAGTTATATCTCACCCCGTTAGGGTTCTCTAATGGCCGCTTCTGCATACTGCAGACATTCATTCCCTCCAGGGAACTCTCAGGCACTTGCAGCCATTACTCACAGCATCCACCTGTGCTGTGAGGCAGGAAGCCCCATCTCAACGGGACCTTCCACACTGGACCAACCGGGTCCAAGCATTCACCACATGTGACCCACCCTGGCCACATTATATGGTCCATAGCCACGCCCACCGGGTTACATGACTCTGACCTCATCACAGGTCCTTCAAGCATTTACACACTCTTTCCAAAAGTGCTTTAAACACACCCATCTCTCTAGATACCTGGAGACTTCTCCCTTACACATTGAAACAACACCTCAGCAATATCATTGCTGAACAACACACAAGTCTCCATCCCAAAGCCATCCACTTTGGGATACATAACGGCCATTCCGTATTCTGCCATTCATCCTTTCTCCTGGGACATCCACACAGCGCCCCCTAGCGGACTCAGTGGTTACTACACCACACCCTCCTCACATGTAAAGCGCCATGGAATAAATGGCGCTAGAATAAATAATAATTATTATGTTTTCTATGTACAGACTTAAATAGTCAAATATTTTTTGAATCCTTGTTCCCCTCTGTAATAACACTGGGCATTGATTGCCATATTTGCAGGTTCTCAGTTGAAATATCAAAGGTCAAATGATAATAGTCTTTTTTTCGTAACATTTTCCTGATTTATGGACATGAGGTGAATCTATCCCATCTGGACTTCTTCTTGTCCAGACATTGAGCTATATAAAACAGTAATCCATTACATGGAAGAAACCAATGGGCTGCCAATGGTGGAGTTTCCGCGAACAATGCTAATAGCTTATTGAACAGATGTGATACATTGTAAGTGTCAAGTAAACTGGTGGCCATGAATTTCCTTTGGGATTAACTTTAATGCCCTATTATATAAAGGGGTTAAGTGACTAAGACCCCAACACCCTCGGGAGACTTCTGATTGATCAAATCAGATTGGAAAACACCAAAAATAAAATAAAAATTAAAGCAATTTACATAATAAAAATCAACCAAAAGAAATATCTTGTTTGTGTTTCTCTACACACTCACCACTACTGAGCATAAATAGAATGAAATGGTTATATGAGGTAAGAAAATTGCCACTTTCGTCCAGAAATAGCCGCACTTCGGTTCATTATTGTGCATGATATTGCAGCTTTCAGATTTGTCAGTTGACTTTTCTATTGCTGGTACCTTCTACTCTCTCTAGAAGGTCCATATTAGATTGGGATTGCAATTTTTTTTTCTTTTTCTTTTAGATTCCGAAATTATGTTGGCTTTTCCAGCAGCTGCTTGACATTGAGTTCCTTCAGCAATTCTTGAGCTCAAAGCTGGCTTACACAATCAGTCTTGGCGCCGGACACTCTACTTAGTGAGATCTGATGACTCCAATGAATCAAAGGATCCAAGGACTTCTTGTTTTTCTCAACGTTCTCGGCCTTCACAATTCCACTTTTAATCCCTGCACAGAAATCCAGCCATTGCTCGAGGGGTCCTCAGGTTGCATCTCCGGAGTAGCTTCTGACTGGTGGAATAAGCTGAAGCAAAATGCTAAACAAGGTGGAATTTAATCACAAAGTTGAGGATAATGACAGAACTTGAGCTAAATACAGAGTTGAGGAGAGGCAGGTCAGGGTCAATGAGATCACAAAAAAAGATGGGCAAAGAGATGTCTTAGGTCAGAACCGCATTTACATGCATTGGTTAAATTAAGAAAATGATCAATGCAAGTTCTGGGTAGGAAGACCGATTCCATAGACCAACCAGGGTGATATATATAAGCAGGCTCAGGGCAAGTAATTGGGCTGTGAATAGGGCAGCAAGACCACTGATTGCCACCAAACATCTCTACTTATACTGTAGGTCTGATGACTGGCTTGTAAGGTGGCCCTCATACTTGGTTAGTCCAGCATTTTGGTAAGCTCCTTGTACTGGGGTGGCAAAGTGATGTAAACCAGCATCATGAGTGCCATCCCATATGTAAACTCCTTGTACTTGTTCTTTATTTTGATGTCTACTTAGGATTTGATGAGTCCCAGGACATACTACGCTACAATGGATTCTATCATTCCCCTTCGGGACTGATGACAATTTCCAGATGTGCAGATTTTATCCTAAAATTATCTACTATTATGTAGCTCTTAGCAGGAATAAACCACCATGTGAATGCTAATTCCTTGCAGATATACAGACCATAAACCCATAAGACTTGTGACTTTGACCTAAGAGGTGTTCAGCTCTGGTAGTTATCATGAAGAGAACAGTCCCCATGTCATTATTATTATACACTGTTGACATTTTTATGGATTTTCTGGAGGATTTTATCCATTTCTTTTCACCATCCAGTGAAATGTTATCTCATTTGCTTTTCGCTACGGACTCTCCAAGATCGAATATCTACTCCAGGGTCGTAGGTTGTGGTCATTGGTATTCGGCACATTTTCTCTCGTTAGCTTTTTTAAGAGTCGTTCCAAAAACAAACAAAAAAATTTAATTTTGAGCCAAGTCCTAAAATTAGTATAGTTTATATACGGATTAGATGCTGAAAAGGTGTAAGGGGCATTGGTTACATTTGTGTGTTATGATTATACGTGATTTCTCATTGGTTCCCATAGTTGGCATTTCCATGTTGGAACCTCTACCAGTCCCTTTGTATTTCTGGAATTCAGAGAATTCCTGCAAAGCCTGGGAGGAACAACCATGACCTCCGCCTATCTAAATCCAGTCTGAGGTTCTGATTTACTATTAAGATTGACCTACATCATGGATATCCCAGAGGAGATGATAAGAAGCCATGGGCTGCGTTTCGAGAATTGTTGGGCTTGGAGCAGCTGTTATGCAGCAAGAGATCACTGCCAAATTATATTGGGCATGGGGCCATGGTTTAGAACCAAACCTCAAAGGTCTCCCCCTCCTTGGAGGAATCGGTCACAGATCACGGCATGAAACATGTTCTCATCCAGATCTTTTTGAAATATGATGACTTCTTAGCCAAGTTGTTAGGTACATGAGCAAGAAAAAAGTAGAAACATATCAAGCGATAACCAAAAATGACATTGAGGTGGAAGATGAGTTTGGATATCTGACAGCCTCACACGCTTCTGTAATTACTCTTGCTGAGAAGTCATCGAGATCCCATAATAAGAGTCAATAGAGGGCAACTGGGCACATTTTTTTGGGGGGGTCTGAATGCAATATATCTAAATTCACAAGTAATGGACTCATAATCATCTAGATAACTAAGTGATCCCAGTATCACACTGGCTGGATTTATCTAGTGGGAAAACTAGTCTTATCCCATTTATTCAGACAAGTACTGGGAGTCCTATAGGTCCCACAGGCCATAGATTGCTTGACAGTATGCACCCCATCAGATACCCTGGTCCAGTGTCCCGGCCTTTTATCGGTGGCCAAGTGAAGACTACCCTGGTCTGGCTGTGATTGAGGACTAGGCACTGGATCAGGACATTGCAAAGGTTTTTCTTAAGTCTAGTCCCATTTTCTCAACTCTAGTCCCAAAGGAAGCCCGAATGGTTCTAGTTTATTTGGAATCGTAATGCCTCCCATGACTGAACAGCCCCTGGTTCAGAAATATGTCCCCAAGCTCATTTCATTTACATAGATACATGAGAATACTGGACTTAATTACTCCTATAGGGTCACCATATGTACCATATTAATCATATGTCCCCTGAAAGAAAGTCCCTCATCCAGATTTTGCATCTAAGATTTCCCATAGGAAGCCCAGATTCATTAAAGGGGTTGTCCAGTCAAAACCGATAAGTCTATAATCATTCAGTGTGACTACAGACATATGAATGCACCAAGAGCATGCACTGTGCACTGCAGAGATTCACTGGTTTCAGATCCGGGAACGGAGTCTATGTATCAGTTATACATACCCCCGCCAGAGGGAGCGGCCTCCCGCTATACACTTGTATGGAGCCGAGGCTACTCCCTGACCAGTGACGGGGATGGCCATGTGCGTGTCCAACTAGAGGGCATGGTCTCACTCCTTACAAGTGACCTGGGGTATATATAACTCATACATTCTCTCCATTCCCAGGTCTGAAACCGGATATACTGTGCATGCTGGGGGGATTCATACAGTCACACAGAGTGACTGCTGACTTATTGGTTTTGACTGGACAACCCTTTTAACTTCCTCTGGAAGGTTCCCTCAGAGCAGCGCTCAGTTCCATAAAATCCATATAGATGAGGGTCTAATTTCAATAACACTGTTGGATAGTGTATCCTATGGGAATATTAGATTGGTTCCCAGTTATCCAGACAAGTACTGGGAATATCACTCATTCGTATAGAAAAGTAACGCATCCTATAAGAAGACCACACATTCCCCCCCAATCCAGATAAACCTATAACACATCCAGTGGCGGTGTGACACACACCATCCAGCTTATCCGGAACATTAATGCATCTCACTGGAGTCCTGCTCGCTGTAAGGAGGGAAAGTGTATGACCTTGGCTTACTACAAACTAAATTCAGATGTCCCTACAAATGCCCTACGACTTAGCTGAGAGCTTATTTAGTTTGCTATGTGTGTATTTATATATACAGTAAATATGCTGTTAGAAAGCAGGGGGTGAGGACCTGGACGGTAGGTATATCTTACTGATATGGGTTTTATTTTTGAATGGATTTTGGGTCCGGGATTTAGGAATGACCAAAAGAGCCTGGGTGGGAAAGGTCGCTCCTTTATTCCTGTCTGGGTCTTATAGGCCTATAACTGGCAGCTGGGTTAGCTCAGCAGAGTGTGTTGTGTTGGAGGTGGAGGAAGACCATTGATGGGGGACAGTCTGTGCTAGCCACTGAGAAGTGCCTGTAATAAATAATAATCTTTATTTTTATATAGCTCTAACATATTCCGCAGCGCTTTACATTTTGCACACATCTACATTTTGGGGCTCACAATCTAAATTCCCTATTAGTATGTCTTTAGAATGTGGGAGGAAACCGGAGTGCCCGGAGGAAACCCACGCAAACACGGGGAGAACAAACAAACTCCTTGCAGATGTTGTCCTTGGTGGGATTCGAACCCAGGACCACAGCGCTGCAAGGCTGCAGCGCTAACCACTGAGCCACCGTGCCGCCCTGTAATACCAAGTTGGAGAGACAGTTTGATTTTACTCTGACTTATCCAGAGGAAGAAACGGTTTTGTTATTCATTTGTGTTGTTTTTATTTGTGACGCTGTAAATTTTATGAAGGACAATAAACTTTATTCTATATTGATATAAACACCCTGAGTGTATTCAAGCAACTACCAGAGAGCTGAAACCCCTACTATATATGTGCATATACTTATGTATGATGTTGTGCTGATGATATTTTATGTCTCACCTGGCGAGGAAGATCACAGAAGTTCCCACTCAAGGGATAGCCTTTACTAATGTAACATGGAGAGGTGGTTGTGGTGCAGCAGGATGGAGGGTTGGCTTCAGAGGAGATGTCGAGCTGATGTAGCAGAGCTGTATGGCTGCACTAGGTTGATGACTGCACTGAGGAGATGGCTACACTAGGGAGATGAGTGCACTGAGGAGATGGCTGCACTAGGGAGATGGGTGCACTGAGGAGATGGCTGCACTAGGGAGATGGGTGCACTGAGGAGATGGCTGCACTAGGGAGATGGGTGCACTAGGGAGATGGAATCATAGAATCATAGAATTGTAGAGTTGGAAGGGACCTCCTGGGCCATCTGGTCCAACCCCCTGCTCAAAGCAGGATTCGCTAAATCATCCCAGATGTCTGTCCAGCCTCTGTTTGAAGACTTCTATTGAAGGAGAACTCACCACCTCTCGAGGCAGCCTGTTCCACTCATTGATCACTCTAATTGTCAAAAAGTTTTTTCTAATCTGTGTCTCCTCCCATTCAGTTTCATCCCATTGCTTCTAGTCTTTCCTTGTGCAAATGAGAATAAAGTTGATCCTTCTACAATGTGACAGCCCTTTAGATATTTGTAGACAGCTATTAAGTCTCCTCTCAGTCTTCTCTTTTTCAAACTAAACATTCCCAAATCCTGCAACCTTTCCTCATAAGACAGGGTTTGCTGACCGGTCACCATTCTGGTCGCTCTTTTCTGAACTTGCTCCAGTTTGTTGATGTCTTTTTTAAAATGTGGTGCCCAAAACTGGACACAATATTCCAGATGAGGTCTGACCAAAGAGGAGTAGAGGGAAATAATGACTTCACGTGATCTAGACTGTATGCTTCTGTTAATACATCCTAGAATTGCATTTGCCTTTTTTGCTGCATCACACTGTTGACTCATATTCAGTCTGTGATCTATTAGTATACCCAAGTCTTTTTCACATATGCTGTTGCTTAGCCCTATTCCTCCCATTCTGTATATGCTTTTTTTCATTTTTATTGCCCAGAAGTAGTACTTTGCATTTTTACCTGTTAAAAACCATTCTGTTAGTTGCTGCCCACTTCTCCAGTTTATTTATATCTTTTTGAATCTTCTCTCTCTCTTCTCTAGTATTAGCTATCCCTCCTAGCTTTGTGTCATCAGCAAATTTATTCAGTTTACCCTCAATTCCTTCATCTAAATCATTGATAAAGATGTTAAACAATACAGGGCCCAGGACAGAGCCCTGTGGTACCCCACTTGATACATTCTTCCAACTGGATGCAGCCATTTACAACCACTCTTTGGGTCCGATCACTAAGTCAGTTATGAATTCACCTAACAGTTGCCTTCTCCATTCCATACTTAGTCATTTTTTCAATAAGGATTGTGTGAGATACTTTGTCAAATGCTTTGCTGAAGTCAAGATATACTATATCTACAGTATTTCCTTGATCCACCCAATCAGTGATTCCGTCATAGAAGGAAATTAAGTTAGTATGACATGACTTATTAGTTACAAACCCATGCTGACTCTGTTTAATCACTTTATTCTTATCCAGGTACTGACATACATGTTAATGATTTGTTCAAAGATCTTTCCTGGTATAGAAGTCAGACTCACCTGCCTATTGTTGCCTGGGTCCAACTTCTTCCCCTTTTTGAAGATAGGAACAACATTTGCTCTTCTCCAGTCTTCTGGGACTTCTCCTGTTCTCTACAAATTTACAAAGATTATGGAGAGCGGTTCAAAAATTTCTTCTGCTATCTCCTTCAGTACTCTGGGGTGTAATTCATCTGGACCTGGAGACTTCAATTCATTTAGATTAGCTAAGTGTTTCCTCACTATATTTCTGTTTATAGTTATCCTGGATTCTCCTATTTCCTAAATAGGACAAGAAAGAACAGTTGATGTTACATTTCCTTTCTGAGAGAAAACAGATGCAAAATAGGAATTTAAAAGTTCGGCCTTCTCAACATCCTGTCTTACTATTTCATAATTTTCATCCTGTAGAAATCCTATAGCATCTTTGAGTTTTCTTTTACTTTTGGCATATCCCCAAAATCCTTTATTATTGCTTTTGACGTCTCTTGCAAGCCTCAATTCATTCGTGCCCTGCAGGTTCTGCAGACAGCATTATATTCTTCTTTAGATATGCCTCCCTCTTTCCATTTTATAAACATTTCTTTCTTCCTTTTTAGCATGTGCTTAAGTTCTGTGTTCATCCATCCTGGTTTCCTTATATGCTTCCTATTCTTCCCTCTTTTCGGAATTGTTAACGATTATGCTTTGAGAATTTCATTTTTCAAGATTTCCCATCCTTCCTGGACATTTTTGTCCTTAAGGATATCCAGCTATTGGATCCCTCCAATTCTCTTTCTGAATCCCTTAAAATCTGCCTTTCTGAAATCTAACCTTGACGTCTGAGTCTTCAGAAGGTCTTCCTCCTCTAGTTATCCAAAATTCTAAAATAGCATGGTCGCTACCTCCTAGGGTCCCAGCCACTTTTACCTCCTCAACCATTTCCTCCCTGTTTATAAGGATTAGATCCAAGGTAGCAGTTCCCCTTGTTTTCTCCCCTACCTTTTGGAAGATAAAGTTGTCAGCAAGAGAGGATAAGAATTTCCTTGACCTGTTAGTTTTGCCTGAGAGAGATTCCCAACAAATGTCTGGATAGTTGAAATCTCCCATGACATCTATGTCATATTTTTTGGAGAACTTGGACATTCGATGCATAAAGAGTTCATCCATATCTTCAGCTTGCACAGGCGGCCTGTAGTAAATGCCTACAATGGTGTCCTTTCCATTGTTCTGTCATTGTATTCTTACCCAAACAGTTTCCACAGAACTCCCAGTCTCTGAAGCTTCAATCTCTGTGCAGATATACGCGTTTCTAACATACAATGCGATACCTCCTACTCGTTTATCAAGTCTGTTTCTTGCAGATAAGTTGTGTCCATCTAGTCTTGTATTCCAATCATGTGTATTGTCCCACCAAGTTTCAGTGATTCCAATGACATCATATTTCTTTTCCTGCGTTAGTAGTTCCAGTTCTCCTTGTTTGTTGCCCATGCTTTGTGCATTAGTATAGAAACATTTTAGTTTGTTATTGGTTTCTCTTTCTCCAAAATTTTTATTAATTAGATTCTTTTGTCTTTGTTCTTCCTTTCCACTTCTAAGCAGAGTTCTCTATAGCATTTGTCAGGTGTATGGCTTTTTCTGGCCTTTTGCTTCCCTTTTTACTAGTAGCATTTGTTCTTTGCAGGATATCATTCCAGAAGGTGGTGTTAATACCAATTTCAAGCTGATTCATTTGTCTTAACAGTCCTTCTGCTTCACACCGTACACAGCTTTTTTCTTCAAACTCATCAGCAATCTGTTTAAGTACATCTTTAATCTGCTGATAGTCATGCTTAAGGGCCTTAGTAGCATCAGCTCTGCAGGACCAACGCGTTGTTGTGACACGTTTGAGAGTCAATGCTGTTGCTGAGTCAATATTTTTCAAAGCCTCAGTCAGGAGCTGATGCCGATGCGTTGAAACTGTGAAGAAGAGGAACAGCTTTTCAAGGAAGTCAAAAAAATGTATAGCACTTGAGCAGGTTACTACAGCATTTTTAGCAACCAGATTTAAAGAGTGTGCCGTGCAAGGAATCCAGGATGCAAGATTGTTCTCTCTCACTTTGGCTTGCAGACCGTTGTATTTGCCACTCATTGCAGATGCATTGTCATAACTTTGACGGTGGCAATTTCCCAGGTCTAGGTCATGTCTCTTCAAAAATTCCAACAAGGCATTGAACATGTCTTGAGCACCATGGCCTTTGTTTGCCATGAATATTACAAGAGTTCCACATTGCCATCTTTCTCCATATACCTCCATACAAGGGTTAGTTGGTCAACGTGAGCTGCATCGGGTGTGGAGTCCAAAGAGATGGAGTATTATTTTGATTTGTTAACTCGAGAAATAATTTCTCTGAGGACTTGTTCACCCATTACATTGATAATTTCTTCCATAATTGTAGATGACAGGTAGTTCGTATGACCCTTGCCGCGATTGGCTTGAGTTTTGATATGCTGTGCTAGAAAGTCGTCGTACTGGGCGATGAGTTCAAGAATGCCCAGAACGTTTCCATTTCTAGGTGTTCCAACCAATTCGTTATCTCCTCTAAATGCTAAGCCACGCTCGGCCATAAACTGAATAACATTTACTACTCATTTCAATACTGACCTCCAATAATGCTCCTGAGCCTCGACCTGTTGTGTTAGCTCCGTATCAATTCGCCCAATCGCTTTTAACCTCATATTGAAAGCAATTGTAGAGCTCAGATGTTCCGCTGACTGCTCATGACTTTTTATACATTTTTGTGAATATTTCCAATCACAGAATCCATTAGACGAAAGCTAAGAAGACTCAGATGCTGTAATAAAGCACATCAATCTGCACGTGAAGCAGTAAATGTGTCCTTTACAGGGAGAGAAGCATAACCAATTCCTCATTATGACTTCTCCATTATGATTTTGATGACGGAAAAGCCCAAGTGTGCACATTCTTGGAATATTGTGGTCCTTTCTAGGTTGCTGAACCGTGTGTGCAATGAACAAACTTTCATCACAGTGCTGGATTGTTGATACACCCCTTTTCAGCCAGTAATCTTGCATCTGTTCCGAAATAATGGATGGCCAAAGTCCAATGTCATCGCCCCCTGGTGGACCCTCAACTTCACCTTCTTCATAAGATGTGCCACTCTCAGTCTCCTTTTCTTTGTGTTCTTCACTTGTACACATTACTACTTCAGCCTTTTCTTTGCCAGCATCAACAACCATTTCCACCGAAGCATTGTCAGGTTGATCAGATTCTACAAGGTCATTACTCCTTTCTGACACTTGCCTTGAATGAACAGTGAAGAACTCGTCCAATTTTCTTGTCTTCGCTATCTTTTCTGTTGATTTCATTGTTGATTCTTTTGCCTTACGTCTTTTATTAGCCCCAGACTCCAAAATTCTTGTGCGATGTCTGTGCAAAGGAGCACGCCAGAATACAGAGCTAGACAGCAGGTGTGCCAGGAGTCACAACAGAGTACTGGAACGGAGTACAGGATAGAGCACAAAGGAGTACAAGGCAGAGTGCAGGATCAGAGCGTGTGCCAGGAGGCACAACAGAGTACAAGGCAGAGTGCAGGACCAGAGCGTGTGCCAGGAGACATAACAGAGTACTAGGCAGAGTGCAGGTTCAAAGCGTGTGCCAGGAGGCACAGCAGAATGCAAGGCAGAGTGCAGGTTCAAAGCGTGTGCCAAGAGGCACAGCAGAGTACAAGACAGAGGACCTGAATACAGCGCACAGCCAGGGAGGGACACGGCAGACCAAGCCAGGAAGTACAACAATAATCAGGCACCTCCCATAGGAATAGGTAGCCTGATATAGCACCTGAGTCCTAGAACTTCCGGGTCAAGTCCTCCAGTACCATAGAGAGGGCAAGACCAAAGACAGAGCTGGGCAGAGCGCGTGTGTGCACTGGAACATAGCGCAACCACGGAGCTAGGAGCGAGAGGTGCGCGTACGCACCCGACGGGACCCTCGGAGCGGCCACGGCACCGGAAGTGGTGACGACGAACCCGGGGTCCCGCCCCCAGGTGGGAGCGGCGTGACAGGGGGGCATGACAGTACCCCTCCTTTACGCCCCCTCTTTCTAAGGCTGGAAAGAAACTTAGACAAAATCAGAGGAGTATGGATATTCTCTTTGGGTTCCCATGACCTTTTTTCAGGACCAAAACCCCTCCAATCAATTAAGAAAAGAGTTTTCCCTCTTACCTTCTTCATGGCCAAAATGTCGTTTACCTCAAACTCGTCCCCCATGCCAACAGGCTGGGGAGTGAGGCCAGTAGAGGGATGGAACCGGTTCAGTACCACAGGTTTGAGGAGTGACACATGGAAGGAATTGGGAATACGGAGCGACGGGGGTAATTTCAGTTAGTTTGTACGCAACACCATTAATGCGCCTGATAACCTCAAAAGGACCAATGTAACGGGGACCCAGTTTGTAAGATGATGGTACCTTAAGGCGAATGTATCTGGAGGAAAGCCTCACCTTGTCACCAGGAAGATATGGGGGAACGTCCAGGCGCCTCATGTCAGCGTGTTGTTTCATCCTGTCACAGGCTTTCTCGAGAGCGGTTTTGGTCTCCTGCCATACCCTGGAGAACTCCACGGATAGAGAGTCGGCCGCAGGTACCCCCGAGACAGGAAGAACCGGAAGAGGCACACTGGGATGCTGTCCAAAAACAAGGAAGAAGGGAGACTTGGTGGACGATTCGCTGGAGTGGTTATTGTAGGCAAATTCGGCCCAAGGAAGTAGACCGACCCAGTCGTTTTGATGGGCATTAGTAAAGTGCCGGAGATAGGATGTAAGGATGTGGTTTGTGCGTTCCACCTGCCCATTGGTTTGGGGGTGATAAGCGGAAGAGAAGTCCAATGTCACCTTCATGAGTCCACAAAGAGCTCTCTGTCAGATACGATGTGCAGCGGGAAACCGTGTATTCTGAAGACGTGGGAAATAAATATCTTCGCCAATTCAGGAGCCAAGGGTAGGCCGGGAAGAGGAACAAAATGAGCCATTTTTGAGAATCTGTCTACAACGACCAGAACCACCGTGCAACCGGAGGAGCGAGGCAAATCGGTAATAAAATCCATGGCTATGTGCTGCCATGGACCCAAAGGTACAGGAAGTGGAAGCAGAAGACCAGAGGGTGGCAGTCTGGGTACTTTGTTCTGAGCGCAGGAAGGACAAGAAGCCACAAAGTCTTTGACATCCTGGAAAAGGGATGGCCACCAATAGTAACGGGAAATCAAGGAAAGAGTCTTCTTGACAGCAACGTGGCCGGCAATCTTGGACGAATGTCCCCAGTTCAACACTCGTCTCCGGTTGTTCTCAGCCACAAAGGTTCTTCCCGGAGGTAACGTGGTCAACTTGATAGGAGCCACGGTAATCACCTTAGACGAGTCAATGATATGGGAAGGCTCTTCTTCAGCCTCAGTCGACAGGAAAGACCTAGACAACGCATCCGCTTTAATGTTTTTATCGCCGGGCCGAAAATGAAGTTCAAAGTCAAAACGGGTGAAGAACAGGGACCACCTAGCTTGCCGGGGGTTGAGTCTCTGAGCGGAGTGGATGTACACCAGGTTCTTATGGTCCGTAAAGATCTTGAACGGATGAATGGTGCCTTCCAGTAAATATCTCCATTCTTCCAAAGCCAATTTAATGGCCAACAGCTCTTTGTCGCCGATGGAGTAGTTCCGCTCAGACGAGGAGAAAATTTTATAAAAGAAGCCACACGTGACTAGGTGTCCGGAAGATGACCTCTGCAGAAGGACTGCGCCGACCCCGGCAGAAGATGCGTCCACCTCGAGGGTAAAAGGTCTATTAACCTCAGGACGATGAAGCGCTGGAGCCGAGGCAAAGGCTCGTTTCAAGGCCTGGAAAGCTTCTTCTGCATCAGGGGACCAAGCATTCGGGTTAGCCCCTTTGCGGATTAGGGAAGAGATAGGGCGAACGAACAAAGAAAAATGGGGGACGAACTGCCGATAGTAGTTTCCAAAGCCGAGGAAACGTTGCGTTGGATTGCCTTCACCCCATGGGGCCGTGGCCAATCGAGAACGGCAGACACTTTCGCCGGATCCATTCGTAGACCGGAGTCTGAAATAATGTACCCCAGGAATGGGAAGGACGTCTGTTCGAAGAAACATTTTTCGAGCTTGGTGTAAAGGCGGTTCTCCCTTAAGCACAAGAGGACTTGGCGCACGTTTTTTCTGTGAGCCGACAGATCAGCGCTAAACACGAGAATATCGTCCAAGTAGACTACCACGCAGGAGTACAGCATATCCCGGAAGACATCATTCACGAACTCCTGGAATACCGCTGGGGCATTGTAAAGACCAAAGGGCATGTCCAAGTACTCATAGTGACGGTCTCGGGTGTTAAAGGCGGTCTTCCACTTATCACCGGAGCGAATGCGGACTAAGTTGTAGGCCTCACGAAGATCCAACTTGGTAAAAATTCGTGCTCCACTTAGTCGGTCGAAGAGCTCCGGGATCAGTGGTAGTGGGTACTTATTCTTGAATGGGCCCTCAGGGGGCCCAGGAGGCACAGCAGAATACAAGGCAGAGGACCCGAATACAGCACACAGCCAGGCAGGGACACGGCAGACCAAGCCAGGAAGTACAACAATAATCAGGCACCTCCCATAGGAAGAGGTAGCTGATATAGCACCTGAGTCCTAGAACTTCCGGGTCAAGTCCTCCAGTATCATAGAGAGGACAAGACCAAAGACAGAGCTGGGCAGAGCGTGCATGCGTGCGCACTGGAACATAGCGCAACCATGGAGCTAGGAGCGAGAGGTGCGTGTGCGCACCTGACGGGACCCTCGGAGCGGCCGCGGCACCGGAAGAGGTTAAGACGAACCCGGGTCCTGCCCCCAGGTGGGAGCGAGCGGCGTGACAGGCGGCGTGACAGTAATCTAAAAGTAACAAAATGACCTTGTCAACCCTTGAAGTCCTGAAAGGGAATTAAAGATTAAAATATGTACATATGTATGTATATTGTAGAAATTTGGGCTGTCTATATCAAAGACTGCTGCTGGGCTCTATATGTCAGAGGCTTCTGCTGGGCTGTATATGTATAAGAGGCTTCTGCTGGGCTGTATATATATATATATATGAGGGGCTGCTGCTGGGCTCTATATGTCAGAGGAATCTGCTGGGCTGTATATGTATGAGAGGCTTCTGCTGGGCTGTATATATATATATGAGGGGCTGCTGCTGGGCTGTATATATATGAGGGGCTGCTGTTGGGCTGTATATATATGAGGGGCTGCTGCTGGGCTGTATATGTATGAGGGGCTGCTGCTGGGCTGTATATATATGAGGGGCTGCTGCTGGGCTGTATATATATATGAGGGGCTGCTGCTGGGCTGTATATATATAAGGGGCTGCTGTTGGGCTGTATATATATATGAGGGGCTGCTGCTGGGCTGTATATATATATGAGGGGCTGCTGCTGGGCTGTATATATATATGAGGGGCTGCTGCTGGGCTGTATATATATATGAGGGGCTGCTGCTGGGCTGTATATATGTGAGGGGCTGCTGCTGGGCTGTATATGTATGAGGGGCTGCTGCTGGGCTGTATATATATGAAGGGCTGCTGCTGGGTTGTATATATATGAGGGGCTGCTGCTGGGCTGTATATATATATGAGGGGCTGCTGCTGGGCTGTATATATATGAAGGGCTGCTGCTGGGCTGTATATATATATGAGGGGCTGCTGCTGGGCTGTATATGTATGAGGGGCTGCTGCTGGGCTGTATATATATATGAGGGGCTGCTGCTGGGCTGTATATATATGAGGGGCTGCTGCTGGGCTGTATATATATATGAGGGGCTGCTGCTGGGCTGTATATATATATGAGGGGCTGCTGCTGGGCTGTATATATATATGAGGGGCTGCTGCTGGGCTGTATATATATGAGGGGCTGCTGCTGGGCTGTATATATATATATGAGGGGCTGCTGCTGGGCTGTATATATATACTGTATATGAGGGGCTGCTGCTGGGCTGTATACAGTGGGGCAAAAAAGTATTTAGTCAGTCAGCAATAGTGCAAGTTCCACCACTTAAAAAGATGAGAGGCGTCTGTAATTTACATCATAGGTAGACCTCAACTATGGGAGACAAACTGAGAAAAAAAAATCCAGAAAATCACATTGTCTGTTTTTTTTTCATTTTATTTGCATATTATGGTGGAAAATAAGTATTTGGTCAGAAACAAGCAATCAAGATTTCTGGCTCTCACAGACCTGTAACTTCTTCTTTAAGAGTCTCCTCTTTCCTCCACTCATTACCTGTAGTAATGGCACCTGTTTAAACTTGTTATCAGTATAAAAAGACACCTTTGCACACCCTCAAACAGTCTGACTCCAAACTCCACTATGGTGAAGACCAAAGAGCTGTCAAAGGACACCAGAAACAAAATTGTAGCCCTGCACCAGGCTGGGAAGACTGAATCTGCAATAGCCAACCAGCTTGGAGTGAAGAAATCAACTGTGGGAGCAATAATTAGAAAATGGAAGACATACAAGACCACTGATAATCTCCCTCGATCTGGTGCTCCACGCAAAATCCCACCCCGTGGGGTCAGAATGATCACAAGAATGGTGAGCAAAAATCCCAGAACCACGCGGGGGAACCTAGTGAATGAACTGCAGAGAGCTGGGACCAATGTAACAAGGCCTACCATAAGTAACACACTACGCCACCATGGACTCAGATCCTGCAGTGCCAGACGTGTCCCACTGCTTAAGCCTGTACATGTCCGGGCCCGTCTGAAGTTTGCTAGAGAGCATTTGGATGATCCAGAGGAGTTTTGGGAGAATGTCCTATGGTCTGATGAAACCAAACTGGAACTGTTTGGTAGAAACACAACTTGTCGTGTTTGGAGGAAAAAGAATACTGAGTTGCATCCATCAAACACCATACCTACTGTAAAGCATGGTGGTGGAAACATCATGCTTTGGGGCTGTTTCTCTGCAAAGGGGCCAGGACGACTGATCCGGGTACATGAAAGAATGAATGGGGCCATGTATCGTGAGATTTTGAGTGCAAACCTCCTTCCATCAGCAAGGGCATTGATGATGAAACGTGGCTGGGTCTTTCAACATGACAATGATCCAAAGCACACCGCCAGGGCAACGAAGGAGTGGCTTCGTAAGAAGCATTTCAAGGTCCTGGAGTGGCCTAGCCAGTCTCCAGATCTCAACCCTATAGAAAACCTTTGGAGGGAGTTGAAAGTCTGTGTTGCCAAGCGAAAAGCCAAAAACATCACTGCTCTAGAGGAGATCTGCATGGAGGAATGGGCCAACATACCAACAACAGTGTGTGGCAACCTTGTGAAGACTTACAGAAAACGTTTGACCTCTGTCATTGCCAACAAAGGTTATATCACAAGTATTGAGA